>NC_134597.1:39193797-39803797 GCF_037038515.1 Microtus pennsylvanicus
AAAAAGGGGGGGGGGGCTCAGAAAAAGAGCATGGTACCACAACATGGGCCCTTGTTCCTCAAGGGAGCTTCACCCTTTCCTTAGCCACATATTCTACCTTGGTGGCTGTCATGTTACACTTTCAAGGATCACCAAGAAACTTTTCCTTTTATCTCTCTGGATAAGTGAGGTGGCTCTGGAGATGCCTTAGCTGGCGTTACAAATGAAGAGTTGGCTCCCATTTTCACACCGGTTTAGGACACGTCTTTTCCCTATACATGAGACCCCTGGTGAGGGTCCTAGGGAACTGAGGGAAAGGAGAAATCTCTGAGAAATTATTAATTGTGCTTGGATGGCTTGTTTCTATTATTATTGAACATAGATGGCCGCTTCTGTGTCTGTAAAGAGCTTCAACCAGATCCCAGAACTGGATTTTTTTTCTTAGTACCTAAGATTTCTCTAGTTTTCTCTCAGCAGTAGAACTCCTGGAGTTCCACACCTCTGTTCCTTCCAGGAGCACCTGAGGCTCTGCAGTCTACCTCATCTATTCTATTCCTGATGCCCATGACTGGGCCAAAAGCTTTTTCTGGTTTTGGGGCTTATGGCATGGCTACTTCTGTTAGGTTCCAGGATTTCTGTTGGTCCCATTTCTTCCAAGAGAGTCTTGGCTTTAGCACTGAATCTGACGTGTCTTAAGAATGCACCTTGGATAAACAAGGGTGGTTTGTGACCCTAGAGGTACAAGTTCTATGCTTGCTTTCTTCTGAGTCCATTACGTGACTGACTGGTCCTCTCAGCACCTTTGTGGTCTCCTTAAGTACATGTGGTAACTCCTGCATCTCTTGCGGATGACGTTCAAGCTGAACTTTATTCTAGGGTGAATATGGAAAGGTGGAGAAGTTGACCACAGCTGTTTCAGGCTTATGCTCTACATCAACAGCAGCTGCCTTGAACCCCCAGGCTGAGCTGCACTTTTCTTTCTTAGAAATGTGAATGCCCTCAGTTAGGTCAGTGCCCAACTGTGGAAGCACGTCTTTCACAACAGGAAACATTTCACCCTCCCAAAGGCTACTTCCTGCACCACTCAGTGCATTGCTGGGATCTGTTATGTTCACTTGGAACAGTTACACAAGAAGGCCCAGGAAGGGAGACAGTCTCTCTGATAAGTTTTGTGCTGTCAGAAACTTTTTACTACCTTTTGTCCTGAGGGGAAGATGACTTTGACCTCATCTAAATCCAAAGCTACCAAATCAGGTTGGCTGGAACTACTTCTGGCCGAATTTGAGACAAGTAGCAATTTTCCTGGGGGTGATACTCGATTTCATCTGGGAAACGGCCTTCAGATATCCCAGAAGACAAGTCACCCAGGTCCTAAAACCTGAACACCAGCTTAAGATGAAAACTCAGAGTGGACTCTCAACATATCCCAGCTTTGATTTTTTTTTAATTCTCATTCATAGTCCACTCTTGATTCTTGCTCTGACTTCCACTGAGGTCCTCAGTCCACTCAATTAACTTAAATGAAACTAGTGAAAAGTAGCATACTTGATACATAAAGATTGTCCCACAGTGTCACACTCATGAGGGAAGAGCAGCAAGTGGCCAGAGAGACCTAAATATATAAAGAAAACAACCCCAAAAGTCAGAGCCCTAAAAGAAGGCCAAGGTTCCGGGAAATCTGCTAATCATGGAATTCCCAGAGAGCGGCCAACACCCCACTACATTCCCAGGAGTGCAGGCTTTGCAAAATCAGACAATTTGATTTATCTCACATCCAGGAGTTTCGAAAAGCAGTATATCCGGAAAAGTGTCTGGGTCTGGAGAAGCTTGTGTCCCTACCTTCCTACTCTGTACCATACAAACTGCTCTACAACTCTTGCTAGGTTCCTTCTCCTGCAGTCTTGGGGTACCACCTCTCAGATTAAGGGAAAGCAGGCCCCCTGGCCAAAGCCAAACTGAGTTTCTATTCTTTATTTCCCTCTACTCATATGTTCTTCTATTTTATTTTTTTTCACAAGGCAGACCTACATGTTCAGGTAGACCAGATACTATTTTTCAATATCTCTGAAACAGACAGTTTCTTGGGGATATTTTCTTATGTAGGTGATTGACAGGTCCTACTTAGACTGATTCTTAAGAGAGCAGGGAATTGTATCTTTGTTCCTTGCCAGAAAGCCTCCTGCTAGATAATGAACTTAGAATCTTCTTGGCAATTCAGAAAATAGTGTCTCCGTGGAGGGTCAGAGATACAATTCAGATCACACTCATTTTATCAAGAATTATCTAACAGGGTAGATTAATAAGAATTGAAGAAAAAATCAATCTTTACAATAGTCAAATGTTAGTAGGGATAAATACCCTTCTCTAAATAGCAGTCAGCACAATCTTGCTCCTCCACCCCCCCCCCCACATTTCACATTGCATAGGCAGACAATGTGGTGGGATTTTCAAGTGCTCTTCTCAGTCATGGCAGTGAGCCAGGGACACGACACATGGGCAGGTGTACAAACAGGCCGTTCACTAACAAAAGGGACACGACACATGGGCAGGTGTACAAACAGGCCGTTCACTAACAAAAGGGGCACGTCTGACAATACAAAAACCGAAGCTCCCATCTTCAGGGAATGAGAGATAGTTTATTCTAGAGCCATTTTGAGTGACCATGGCCTGGGAATGCTGATTTAGGTTGTCTCGAATTTCATGTTCCAACATGGAAGCCGTTTCGTGAAGTTTTCTAGTTTAACAGAACAAAGAAAGCCATAAATAAAGGCAAGTTTAAAATGCATTGGTGGTCTGGGTGGTGGTGGTGCACACCTTTAATCCCAGCACTAAGGAGGCAGAGACCAGTGGATCTCTGCATACTTGAGGCCAACCTGGTCTACAAGAGCTAGTTCCAGAACAAGTAGGGTCGTTACACAGACAAACCCTGTTTTGAAAACTAATTTAAAAAAATGCATTGGTGAGTACATGAGAGAGGCAGGGACAACGAGATGGGGAAAGCTTTCGTATAGGCCCGAGATTCTATCTGATGACATCTTTAGCTTTGGGGTTGGTAGAAGCCAGTGGGTCTGCTAAGCCAATAAATTCTGAAGAATTTTATTTATTGAGTACAGAATATTAGTTCTGACACAGAAGTGATCAAGAAATGACTGCCTTAGGAAGTAAAGTTGTTCCAAGTTAGGTAATTAACCTCTGCACCTGCCCATTCTGATCTCCCCACAGTGCTGAAATTCTAATAAGTCAATCTTTTCAGGAGTTTCCTTTCACCCTTCCACACAACGCAGTTGGCCAAAGATCAGGGAAAGAAGTCAGAAGCTATATGGCACAGAGCTGTGTGTGTGTTGGGGTCACGACCCTGTTAGGTCATCTCCCTGGTACCTCCTCTTCCATATCTGCACATTATAACTTTTCTCGCCCTAGCTGCTTTCTTGCATGCAGCCTTTGGTGTGTATTTGTGCGGACACATCTTCTGTGCAGTTGATTTCTTTCATATGCTAAACTAGAGGACCCCTCCTGCCCGAGTATGGTATTTTAAGTCTGTAGGAAGAGTGATTGGAATGCTTCCTCCATCTTTAAAATTAGTGCATGACTGGGGAAGCAGGAGGTGGAGCCTAAAATAGCTTGTGCACATTTCTATCTAGTTGGCCAAAACCCTTTGCCAATCCTTATGTTGTATCTTATTGGTTTTTATATTGCAAAATACTAATTTCTGTCTTAATTCTGGAGACATCAAACCACTAGGCAGCTTCTAAGAAGACCTGTTCCCTCTATGCCATAAGAATTATTTCTAGTATTGGATGTTCAGCTGTCCATATGAGCTCTTTTAGCCTGCTTTGCTAAACTCAGGCTCTCCACCAAGGCCATTTTGTTTAGAAGTCATAAATAAAGTTCCCAGGAAGAACCTACAGCTTCCACTGGTCTTTTCCTTTCAGCAAGGCCTATGAACTGGTTTAAAATTCCGTTAGTATGGATAGGGTTCACAGTTAGATTATCTTGTATCTTACCCGTAATAGTCATTTGTCACCATTGTCTATGTGTTACCTGTGTGACCATTAGATACTTCATTTAGGATGTTTAAACAAATCCTATTTTCCAACCATGTAGACAGTTGGAAAAGCTGTCAGATATAATCTGAGGCCTAGACCGGGGAGTTCCCTGCTTTGCCATAAGCTGCCTAACTAATATTTCCACCAATATATTTGAAAAAAAATGCCTTAATTTATGACTTTCTTGTTCTTTCTTTATAAAATATTCAAAGTATTACTGCATTGTAACATGAAATTTAGGGTAATAGAAATCTGTGTTCCTGGGTCTGGTCATACATGTTTGACTCCAAACTAAACTTTGTCCCTCTGGGGTAAGGGCTGCGTTTATGCATTGCAAAAGAATTCAGGGGGTGATTCCTGTTTACATTTAATTATTTAGTCAATGATCTTCTGCCACAAAGCCATGAGTTTAGTGACCTAAACGTTTTATGGGTCTAGACTAAGAGTTCTCAATTTTCCTAATGCTCTGACCATTTTATACATTTCCTCATGTTGGGGTGACATCTCCAACCATAAAATTATTTTTTTTGCTACTTCGTAATTGTAATTTTGCTAGTATTATGAATCATCTTATAATATAATTATTTTATGATATAAATATTTGTATTTTCCAAAGATCACCTGTGAAAGGGTCATTCAACCCCCAAAGGGGCAGCGACCTATGGAACTTCTAGTCTAGGCAAACCTCTGTTCAAGTCAGTTGCTATGCCATGCTTATATGATTCCAAAGTGATAACATTTTTAAGTATAAATAGCAGTTATTTTATTTTTATTCTTTTGAGTGAAGAAGTACCATAGTAGACAACCTCTCAAGAGGGGAGGGAGAAGCTGAGTTAACAGTCTGGGGCCTGAACTGCGTACCCAATCTCCTTTGGTGCATTGCATGTGTTAAGACAAGGATAAAGTCTGTTTGCCTTCGGTGTGCCATATAGCTGTGCTTTGACCTTTAAATGCCACAGAGGGAGGTCTTGGGGCATGAAAGTCATGTCAGAAAAATAGCTATGTGCTTGAAGGTGAGGATGGGGAAAAGATAAATAACATCCAGCAAGAACAACTAAGAAATTTTTAAATAAACCATTTAATGGTATTTCTTAGTTTTGGTATTATCTGAGATGTAAAAACAAGTACAAATAAAGACATTTAAAATATTATTCTGAATATCTTCTTAAGAATCTTGCTTTGCTGCTGAGTAGTACTCTAATATGTATATATTCCATACTTTCTTCATCCATTCTTCCATTGAAAGGCATTTAGGTTGTTTCCAGGTTCTGGCTATCACAAACAATGCTGCTATGAACATCATAGAGCATATACTTTTGTTGTATGATAAGGCCTCTCTTGGGTATATCCCCAAGAGTGGTATTGCTGGGTCCAGGGGTAGGTTGATCCCGAATTTCCTGAGAAACTGCCACACTGCTTTCCAAAGTGGTTGCACAAGTTAGCATTCCCACCAGCAATGGATGAGTGTACCCCTTTCTCCACAACCTCTCCAACAAAGGCTATCATTGGTGTTTTTTATTTTAGCCATTCTGACAGGTGTAAGATGGTATCTTAAAGTTGTCTTGATTTGCATTTCCCTGATCGCTAAGGAAGTTGAGCATGACCTTAAGTGTCTTTTGGCCATTTGAAGTTTTTCTGTTGAGAATTCTCTGTTCAGCTCAATGCCCCATTTTATAATTGGGTTGATTAGCCTTTTACGTCAGCAGTAAAAAACAAGGGCTTCTTGAATTTTGCATGCAAATGGATGGAAATAGAAAACACTATCCAGAGTGAGGTAAGCCAGACCCAAAAAGAGGAACATGGGATGTACTCACTCATATTTGGTTTCTAGCCATAAACCAAGGACATTGAGCCTATAATTAGTGATCCTAGAGAAGCTAAATAAGAAGAACCCAAAGAAAAACATATAGGCATCCTCCTGAATATTAACCTTCAGCAGGCGATGAAAGGAGACAGAGACAGAGACCCACACTGGAGCACCGGACAGAAATCTCAAGGTCCAAATCAGGAGCAGAAGGAGAGAAAGCACGAGCAAGAAACTCAGGACCGCAAGGGGTGCACCCACACACTGAGACAATGGGGATATTCTACTGGGAACTCACCAAGGCCAGCTGGCCTGGGTCTGGAAAAGCCTGGGATAAAACCGGACTCTCTGAACATAGCGGACAATGAGGGCTACTGAGAACTCAAGAACAATGGCAATGGGTTTCTGATCCTACTGCACGCACTGGCTTTGTGGGAGCCTAGGCAGTTTGGATGCTCAACTTGCTAGACCTGGATGGAGGTGGGGGTTCCTTGGACTTCCCACAGGACAGGGAACCGTGATTGCTCTTCGGGCTGAGGGGGGGTGGACTTAATTGGGGGAGGGGGAGGGAAATGGGAGGCGGTGGCGGGGAAGAGACAGAAATATTTAATAAATTAAAATAAAGAATCCTGCTTTGACCTATTCCATAGATACATTGTTTTAATCAACACTAAGAACTCAGAACATCCCTCTCATAATCCATTTCTTCAGCGACATATGAGGTGGGTGGACAAAGAATGGGAGTCCCAGACCGTCTTCCTTTAGATGCTGCATGCTCCCACCACGTCATGTGAGAGTCCCCATCCAATCTCAAATGTGTTTAGGCAAGGGATAGTTATTGTAGCTACATGGAATCATTAAATATTAATTATATGTTAAGTTACTGGGGGCAGAGAAAGAGTTTCCCATAAAACAAAATGGAAAAATAATACAAAGTACCTAGTGATAGACACAAATCCACATGCTTAGAGGTGGAGAAGGTAACTATGAAAATCTGCAAAGATTTGTAAAACTAAGGACTTCTTCTTGCCAACTCATTAGTGGCTTTAGTTTTAACTAGACACTGTGCAGCCAACACTGAATATTAAGGGTGATGTTTTGTGGAAATGGCTTTTCCCAAAGGATGGCGAGTTGGAACTGGAGGCTCCTGACATAAACCCAGTGATTTCACAGACCCTCTCTCCAATCACTGTTTGTGTAAGGATTTTTATTTGTTCATCCTTTTGTTTCTTTTCTTGTTTTGGAAGGGGTTGTTTCTTAAATTGAAATGGCTAGAATATAAACTTTTTTAGCAATCTTCTTTACTGGAGTTAAACTCAATGTATTAAATATATAAAAAGATAGACATTGTTTTTCGATCAACACAAAATTCAAATCTGAGTTTGCATATTTTCCCTTCTGCTTTTTCTATGAAAGAAGTGTTTATATTAAGAAAGAGAGTTTAGAAGGGGGAGAAGGAAGAAGAGGAGAGGAAGTAGACGGCAGACAAGGGAAGTTAGGAGAATGGATTGAATACATCACTGTCAGAATGGGAGATATTTTACTTTTATTAAAAATTGGAAAATGTAAAAGATAAAGGGGAGATGTGGGGAATTATTGTTTAATGAGCACAGGGTTTCTGTCTTACAAAATAGAAAGTCTGGAGCTGAAGGGTGGTGATGATTACACAATATGAATGCCTTTAGTGTCACTAAATTGTGTGATTACAAATGATTAAGACGGCAAATAAACTCTGTTCTGTGTGTTAGGAAACAATAAAAAAAATCTTTGAAAGGATAAAACAATAAATAAACAAGAACATATATGAACAAACAAAAAACAAACAAAATAAAATAAAAAGCTCAGGGTGACAATTAAGAATGTGTTTATCATAGCACTTTGGAAAGTAAATATTCTTTGTATGTTTTTTCTTTGGCATTTATATATAAATGATTTAGAACATGAAAAACTGGGCAAAGAATGTTACAAATATGTCTAAGAAAACACACAAACCATCAGTTTTATGGAGACTTGGGGACTTGCCATCATTTTTATTTTATTCATTAGTTGAACACATGTATTCCTCTTATGTGGTTATATCTACCTCTGTCTACCTAGAAACCAGTCTTATGGAGGTAATAAGCCTGGTTTTTGTTTGTTTTATCTTTTTTTTCTTTAGTATCACTGTCTAAAATTCTGAAAATATCTGTAGGCCTAAGAGGAAAGAGGCTCCTAGTCTGTGCCTTTGAATTCACTGCAGAACTTTAATAGAGCTGGGAGCTCATTTTATTGTCAAAGCTGTCTCAATCAAAAAGAATGTCACAGAGAGGAATGCAAGTGGATGAACAGTGTGTGTGTGTGTGTGTGTGTGTGAGCGCGCGCACGCGTGAGTAACACTGTAGAATCTGGGTCTGTAGTACACATAAATGGCAGCATCTGACAGAACTTTGTTAAGCAGGAACGAAATTGGTCTAAATTGACCATTATCTCCACTTGGGCTAAGGGTGAGCCCTCTGAGTACCAAGCAGCATTTGTTTAAAGGATTACGTTATTTTCCTTCAACAAGTGGTACCTGTTTCACATTTACTCAGGAATTTTAATGTGCTCCCTTTGTTGTCTCAGCATAGTTCAGAGATGCTTTCATCAATATAAAATTATTATCAAGGACCCACATATGTGAGGGTCCCTCTGGGTGAATAGAAAGACCTAATATTAAGTGAAAGGTTTCTTTTTTTTTCCCTGAAACTTCAGGCATTTGAATATTAAAAAGAATTGGATTTCTTTAAGTTAGATAGATACAGGAAGATGTAGTATAGTATCAAGTCAAGGGAAATTGTTAATCTCCTATGGAGGTCAAGGAACCAGAAGATCTACAGAATGAATAACAAAGAAACAAAACCTACGATTAGACTAGGCCCTCTTCCCCCAGGAAACATCAATTCAGAGAGGAAATGGAAACCATTCATAAAAAGTGTTGGAATACAAAGAACCATGCACTTATTAATCATCGCAGAGTATGATTTCTGCAGAAAATTAAAGAGCGAATCATTGCAGGTTACAGGAGCTTCATAGAAGAGGACCTTTAAACTTTGGAGGAACTTTAGCCTCAGATGAGCAAGAAAGGATAATCATGGACAGGATTTACAGTCCTGAGTAATTGATTTAAATGACAGGAAACCCATGTAGATGAGGTACAGCAAAACTGAAAAATAAATGGGTTTTTAACTTATTTGGTTATTTAATCTTTCCACAACCATTTCATTGTCCTTCTTGATGAAGAGGATATAAATTTTTAAAATTTTTCATTTCTTTAATTACATTTGTCGTGTGAGTGTGAGAGAGAGTGTGTGTGTGAAAGAGAGAAAGAGAGAGAGAGAGAGCGCGCATGTACACTATACGACATACGACTGTGTGGAGGACAGAAAACATTCTGTAGGAATCCTTTCTTCCTTCCCACATATGGGTCCTAGGGTTTGTGTCAGGTGGTCAGATTTGGTAGCCAGAGCCTTTACCTGCTAAGTCATCTGCTGATTTTGCTGATTGTGTAACAGTTTTCTCTAAACTAAAACAAGCAAGAAGGCAAAAAACTCAAAATACCTTCAGTAATTCCTGGGACTGACCAGATTCACCAAGCCCTGGCCTCTGCAAGAGTATCTAAATAGTAAAGACTGCCAAGAGTTACTCTCAGACAAGTCAAGCCACCTAGAAGCAGTGACCAGTTAAATACCCTGAAACGGAGACCAGGGTAAACTGCATGAAAGAGACAAGTTCAGTGGTATCCATGGACAAGGCTCAGACCAACTGAGCTACCTGGAAAGGCTTGCTGTGTGCTCCAGGTCCATGGACAAGGCTCAGACCAGCTGAGCTACCTGGAAAGGCTTGCTGTGTGCTCCAGGTCCATGTTCAAGGCTCAGACCAGCTGAGCTACCTGGAAAGGCTTGCTGTGTGC
The DNA here is from genome assembly GCF_037038515.1 of Microtus pennsylvanicus. Lineage (NCBI taxonomy): Eukaryota > Metazoa > Chordata > Mammalia > Rodentia > Cricetidae > Microtus > Microtus pennsylvanicus. The sequence goes on from NC_134597.1 coordinate 39,203,555, forward strand.
TCCAGGTCCATGTTCAAGGCTCAGACCAGCTGAGCTACCTGGAAAGGCTTTGCTGTGCTCCAGGTGTCCAGCTTTTGTGAGCTGTCGCCCATGCTGGAATGAGCTCTGGAGATGTACAGTCGTCTCTGAGTAATTTCTGCTCTTATAACTCTTTACCCATATTTCTGTAAGTAATTCCAAAAGAACTCAATTGTTTCACCAAGATGAATGTTGGTAGTATCCATACTTTTGTCTGTTGTCCATTTCCTGTGTAAGATGAGTATATGTTTGTTCTCACATCCCAGGAATAGTGTCTCACAATAACATCTCCCTGACACAGAATGTACAATCTCTACTTCCTTGGTCACTATAGAAAGAAAAACAATTCCAGAAGGAAGGTAGGAAGGCAGAAATTAAGAAAGAAAGAAAGAAAGAAAGAAAGAAAGAAAGAAAGAAAGAAAGAAAGAAAAGAAGGAAAGAAAGAGAGAGAAAAAAAGAAAGAAAGAAAGAACAGAAGGAAAGAAAGAAAGAGAGAGAAAAAGAAAGAAAGAAAGAAAGAAAGAAAGAAAGAAAGAAAGAAAGAAAGAAAGAAAGAAAGAAAGAAAGAAGACAAGGAGGGATAGGGTCTGCATTTGCCTGGAATTTTTGCAGATGTTTACAAAAGAGCAGATCCCTAACACAGAGCACAAATATTCCAGACAATGAGAAAACAGAGAAGAGAGGCATGAGTGTAAAGAACTTCTCTTGGAAGCAGGAAAATTCCATCATTATCATGAGTTCTTCCAGAGATTGACAGCTAGCAGGAAGCAAAGATATACGGCCAACAATTTATGGAGAACCAGAGGGAAAAGGGCCTCGAGTGGTTTTACCTAGGAAAAAGATCATGGTTTATCTCAAGTCACGCATGGGAAGTCGTGGAAGGATTTTCAGGGAAGTTGTGATTTGTGTTATTAGTATTTTCTCCAGTGACTTTAGCAGAGGTGGTGGAGGCTGACTGTTGTAGCACCTTAAAAGCACATGGACAAGTGAGAAGGGCAAGACCAAAGGGTCTTAGAATTGGAGCAAAGAAAATGCACAGATGCAGAGGGAGGAAGAATGGCAGCAGGCAAGGGAAACTGGTTTCCATGTTAGCAATGACTTTTACAAAAGACAGAAGTGTCATCTAGACTAGTCTGTGAGCAGCGTCTTAACCGAATGTTCCTGTAGTGATATCACATATGTCATTTAGAATAAGATTTTGTTGGAATCTTAAAACAGCAACAACTGAACAAGGGAGGAAGGTGTGAAAAAAGATTAACATAAGAGGGAGTTGGAGGAGGTTTGGAAGTACAGGTAATGAGAAATTAAGGGAAAAGCAAAGAGGGCCTTTAAGAGCTACAGTGTTTAATATGGTAGACAGTACCCACACATAGGTATTTACCTGGTATTTAAATATGAACTTCTAACTGAGATTCATTAAAGCTGAGAAATGTATTAGTCCTGAATACTTTATAGAAATCAGAACATCTCATTAACTATTTTATTATTTTTTAATATTTATTTATTATGTATACAATATTCTGTCTGTGTGTGCCTGCAGGCCAGAAGAGGGCACCAGACCTCATTACAGATGGTTGTGAGCCACCATGTGGTTGCTGGGAATTGAACTCAGGACCTTTGGAAGAGCAGGCAATGCTCTTAACCTCTGAGCCATCTCTCCAGCCCCTCATTAATTATTTTATATTGATTCCTTTTATGTTACATAAGATAAAGTATTAAAATTATATATGGAGGCTAGAGTGGTGGCTCACTGGTTTAGAAAATTGGCTACTCTTTTACATAACTCCACTTTGAGTCATGGCACCCCCATGGCAGTTCACAACTGCCCTTCACTCCAGTTCACGGGGATTTGATACATACTTCTGGCCTCTGAGGGGACCAGGCATATACATGTACACAGCCATTTATGCAGGCAAAGCATTCATACATATAAAATGATGAACTAAATATTTAAATTTCACATGGTGTGTGGTACAGTGTGATAGGCAATTCTGGCCTAGGATCTTTGGCTACATGGTTGCGGTTGGACAGAATGTGGCTAATGGTGACTGCAGATTCTCTGTTGGTCTTTTCCACTGGTGAATTAGGAATCCTAAAACTTTTCATAGAGCTCATTTTTCCAAACTGTTTTATTTCTGAACAATGAACCTTCCCAGGAGGTCTGTGTAACTGGCTATGCTCCAAAATTCTCAGCCCCTTTTAATTAGTTAGAAGTTTCTTTAAATCAATGCCATCTCCAGAGAGTATCTTTACTGCCTTGGAATCCAGGTATGTTGGTTTTCTCTTAGAATATTAATTCCCTATTCATTAAAAATAAAGTAAGAATTCAATGAAGGAAAAAGAGGACTAAATTAAGTAGATAATATATTAGTTGAGCATAAGTTAGGACTTCATGGTTCAATGATTAATTTCTCCATGAAAATATCTGTCAGTTACATAACTTGGAGTAATATTCAGCCAATATTCCTGCCTTTGAGGCTTGTGGTTCTGTAAGACATTGGTTTTAGCCCCTGTTATAAGCAAAGACTCAATTACAAGTCCTTAGAGAAATCTGAACTGTATTCTTTTGGTATTTGCTTTTTGGCTTGTTCTTGACGTTATGTTCAGAGTTCCTCCAAGACTGAAGTCTGCAAGAATGAGAACAGACTTGAGCTTGGTCGCCACTGAGATTCAGATAACCATCTATTCCAAGTGTAGGCTGGAAGAGAAAATGAAAGTGAACAAATGACTGAAATAGTAGCATAAGAAAGGACTGCCGTGAAGTGCCAAAGAAGGAACTGAATAGTGTCTTGTGAAGGAGATGGCATTGAGATCAGTGTTTCAAGTACAGAGAAGCTGACATGAGGCAGGAAGAGCCAAGCCTGTCCTAGGAAGTAGACATCAGAAAGGAAGGCCCGTGGCTTAGCCTGAAGAGCTAAACTATGCATGTGACTACAGTCCATGGAGACCATTCACTTCCAATATATGCTCCATACATCTTCAACTGAGTGCACATTAGAGGGATGACCACCAGAGAATGTTCAGCGGTAGAAACTCTGACTTCGCCTCATTTACTCCCAAGGCTCACCTACCTATTCTTCCTCCCCCTTCCTCTTCAAGTCAGTGGCCAAAGAGAGAAGGCCTGGAAGAAAGTACAATAGAAATTGCTTTAATGGAAGTAATTTAGAAATAATGATTTGTAATCAAGAAATGTCCCCAACTCTTTATTTCCAATGACTTGTTTAGACTAGGAAAGCAGGTGGCTCATATTGCATTTTACTATAGAAGGTTTTCTTCTTGGAGACGTTAGATTTCAGCTGTCATGGAAAATGGGAATGTTGGAGAAGCATCCAAGGTGGAAAACATCTTGCACCAATATCCCAGTTGTCTTATGAGAACTCTTTCTGCAGGATTCCTGGAAGGATAAATGGGAAGACTATAGCATAGTTCATAGATGCTAGGATAACATAGTGTCTAAAATGTTTGCACATAAGTATCTGGGCCAAGGAGAGTCCTTTCACATTAGGAGAATAGCTGAAGGGTCTCCTGGATGTAGACGTTGATGGCAAATATTTGATTAGGGGTTGGATAGAACAAAATAAGAAAAATTAAGCAGATTTTGAGGAGAGTCAGAAACTTGAGCCCAGTACTTCTCGAGCTTTCCAGTGCATGATAATCTTATCATTAGAAGATTGTTAGATGCAGTGGATCTGAAGTGTGAGCTGAATTATATGTTTCTGACGATCTTCAGAATGGTACTGATTCTTCTGGGTCATGGGCCACACTTGGAAGGTGCCAAAGTTCTAACTTGTACATCTTGTCTGCTAATTGACAAGCAGAAAGTGTACCTAAGTTGATGGGAAAAGTTAGTGATGTAGGCTTTGACATGTTATAATCCTGAAATAAGAAAGCCTATCCATGAAAAACAAAGCAAGTAAATTTGAAGTCTGGTATAGGGCAGAGAACTAATGAGCTACTTCTGTCTGCCTATATCACTGTTATCTTAAGAGTTTATGTTTTATATTACTTGTAGGAAATAAGTTTTTTTTTTAAAAATCCCCTCTTCAGTAATATACTGTTTCTATGGGGAAATGAGCCAACACTATAAAATGCACTCTAAGTAGGTGGTTTTTCAAGACCTTACTGACACGCACTTTCCTAGATTGTCCACCAACAATTAGAGAAGATTTTTGATAAATACACAAACATCAAAAACAGAAAAGTTAGAGTAGATTGAAGAAAAAATGTAGTTGTCTATTTTAAAATGAAGGAAGTCAGAAACCAAGAAAAGGGAAGCAAAGAATTCTGTCATCTGCTCCCAGAAGGCAGTGTTCTAGACTTCTCCCCTCAGCTACTTGGGATGATCTCAGTGGCACTTGAACTCTGCGCTCCTCTGCCAGATTTAGCTATGTGTGCTTATAATTTCATGCTGGACTTTTCCCTCATTCCCGTTTTACTCTGCAGAAAGTATCACTCTCTCTTTCACTTAGCGCACTAGTAACAGAGGTTTTTTTGGGGGGAGGGGGATTTCCCTTCCACTTAGGACACTAGAGACAGAACTTGGGTATGTGTTTTTGTTTGTTAGGGTTTCTATTGCTGATGAATGCCATGATCAAATAAAGCAACTCAGGGAGAGTTTATTTCATCTTAGTCAGGCAGGAACAGATGCAGAGAGCATGGAGTAGTGCTGACTACTGGCTTGCTTAGCCTGCTTTCTTATACCACACAGGGCCACCTGTCTATGGGTGGCACCACAATGGGCTGGACCCTCCCACATTAATCTGGTAGGGGCTTTTTTTCAGGTAAGGCGCTCTCTCCCCAAATAATTCTAGCTTGTGTCAAGATTTAAAACTAGCCAGTATGAAAGACATTGAGGTCAAGTGTAGGGTCAGAGTGTTGAAATGCAAAATTATCAAATACTACATACAAAAAAAATAAATAAATATATTTCACAGAGGCCAACACCAATGAGTCTACATTAAACAAAAACTTAAGACTGATGTGTGGGGATTCAAATGTAGATGTTACATCAGAAAGATGAGTATGTAATTTGTCACACAATTAGAGAAACTTTAGTAGTGAAGGAGGTGGGACAGATGTGAATGTATCCAGTACTGGACTCATTAAGGTGCATAGTCACCTTACCTGATAACTGTGGGCCCTACTGACATCTGTGTTACAGGAAGTTCTTGATTCCAGAAAGACCTAAAGATCCACATCCATAATTCATCACCCAGATGATCTGAATTAAGGTGTCTGAATCCTGTCACTCTCCTTCGTTTTCTTCAGCTCCAAACCAACTTGACTCCTCTTCTGCATATTGGTTCCATGATAACATGAATGTTGTAGTGGGATATATTGCTTTTTATTCCCAGAAATCGATTTTCTAATGGTTACTAAAAGTTTGCCTGTTTGCAATGATTTTTTTTTTTTTGAGTCCAGAACAGTTGGTGCTTCAGTCTGTAAAACAGAGGCTGCTTATGGACACGGGCATGGTAATGAACAGCCGTATTAACACTGACATGGCTATGATCAGGGTAGTCTCAGGCTGAGGACAGAAATAAGCAATAGGTTTTCAAGACAGACCTCTCCCTTGAATTCAGAGCAAACTCCTGGCTCACCCAAGCCAGGGTCCTGGTTGTTGTTGAACTACTGTATCAACATTATGAACACTCCACATTTTTTAGTGATTTGAACCATTGACTGCCTTTTCAGTAAGGTGGGCTTGAGTGGGTTTTTATTATTTCCTGATCATTCTATCTCGCCATCTTCAATTGGGTTTCCACAGTGCTTGACCATTTCTGTTTGGTCACTGAGAGATATCTTGTGTATTTACAAACACTACACTTACCATCTTGGTACGTGAGCATACAAGATAGCTTATCAATAATAAGTATTAAAAATAATAACAATAATAAGCAGAAATAGATGCCAAGTGATAGTGAAGGCTGCCAAAAAGGGACCGTGGCAGGGGCAGACTCTGCGGATCCAGATGCACAGGTATTTATTTTCTCACTGTCCCCACATGGTAGAATTATCCGGGCAGAATTCTGAGGTCTCTTGTATAGAAGCCCTCATCCCATTCATGTATTCTCTGCCTTTACAATTTAGTCATCCTGCAAAACCCCGCCTTCGCACATGCACACACTGAGAGGGCCAGGCTTCCGCGGAGGAACTTTGAACAGGACACAGCTCTTCACTCAATAGCATTCACCTTTTATCCATAGACCATTCACAGTGTAAATGTTAAATTTAAACTTTTGGAAAACGTCTCTTTCATTTCTTATTTTTATTCATTCCCTTTAATGTAATTATTATAACATCAACTCCTTATGTGATACTGTTGAGTTGAAATGAATCAAAACCATTGCTGTTTAAAAGTAACATGGAAATCTCGCAAGATACATTGCATGCTAATTAAAGTTCAAGGAGCCCGAGGCAAGAGAAAAAAGATAAGCAGTTTCTTAAGTTATGCAAAATTATTAACTATTCAAGATTAATTAAAACCGAGGAAAATTTTTTTAAGGTGCCATTTAAAGTTTACAGAGAAGTTAATGCTTTTGTTATTAACTGCTTACTATCAGACTAGCTTGATGAATTAAGAAAGCCCCAATAGAAACAGCAATAAAGGCACATTTCAGAGGAGGACATGATCAAACCACATTGTACAAAGTTCTTAAAGAACTATTAAAAAGTTTATTTAAGGTCACTCTAGTTGTTCTGCAAAAATTATCCGTAACTACAGGCTACACCTTAGTGTCCACACTCTCACAAATGATGGGAGGAATGGGTAGGTAGTGTAATGACCTCATGAACACTTCTCCAATCACAAGCTATATCTCATCCAACTTCTAAACAGCCTAGATTCATGCTATTTACTTGATTTTAGGAGAGGTATAGATAGTATCCTTCTAAAACCCATCACTGTTATAAAATCAGGAAAGTTATTGGGCATGGTGGTGCAAGCTTTTAATCCCATCATTCAGCAAGTAGAGGCAAAAGCCATGGTCAATGAGAGTTACATAGTGAGATCCTATCTCAAAAAATAAAAAATCAAGAAAGTGGTTTTCCGGCACTTCTATGTTGGTAAAGGAGAAGAAGCACAGCTTTGAGAATTGACCTTTTTTCCCCAGTTCAGAACACAAGAACCACTGTGTTCTTTTTCTTCTTGACTTTGATATATACCCAGGGAGTCAAGTCTATCATGTTGTCATCCATCTGAAACAATCCTTATCTTGAGGCCAACACCAACAGGAGACAGATGTTCTTAGCACTTTGCTGTAAGTTAAGAACATAGTTCCCCATAGTCTAAGCATTGGGGAAGTAGCTGTTAGATGGAAATTGGCATGGTAATCTGGTTTGGGAAAGTTCACACAGAACTCATTTTTCTATCAGAAAGGTAATTTAAATATGAATTTCAAGCTACATTTTGACCGACAAATGGACTTTTCCAATATCTGTTGTAAGTGTAGCATAGGACAAAATTTACTTCCTCTCAGAAATAAAAGTGGAGCAAATGAAGATGGTATCACTTTGCTGAAGTTAGGGTAGTACCACAGTAGACAATGCCAAGCCATCAACATATCATGCTATCACAGGTGTGTTGGTTTTCCTATCCCTGTGATCAAATGCCCGTCATAAACAGCTTCTGAGGAGGAAAATTCAAGTTGGCCAATAAGTCCATAGGTTCTGAATATTGTTGGTTCTGTTGCTTTGGTAGGAATATACTACAGTCAAAATGTATACAAGAGAAAATACCTGAGCCCCTAGGGTCCGAGCTTCCCCATCTCCTAAAGATTCTTCCACTTTGCTGTAGTCACACATACCACCTTTAACATGCAAGTCTTTGGAAAATATCCCCTACCACAGTAGGCAGTGCATCAAAATTCTATTAAACCCAGTAGTGAAAGCATTCATTATGTAACCTCTAGAAGATGAGGCTTCAAGTCTGTCACCTAAAACACATGACATGTAACCTAGGAGGACCAGATTCCTGTCAACACCAGTGTCACTAAACATTTCTAGCAACTTTCAAACATTGAATCTGCAACCAGTGTATGCAAGAAGATGTAAACAAGCAATTATTCTTCCCCAGTGAACAGATTTAGAGTGAATGCTTATTTTCTAGGTAGGAGAATCCTTGCCTTTTGTCTTTGTTCTACCTCCTGCCTGCTCTGCCCTCTCCCACACTGCAGGAAAGCTCCCTATGGCTCACATTTTGCAGACAGCAATAGTAGAAGCTTTCCAGTGGAATCAAATCTGGGCACCACGGGAGTCCAGATGATGGTCTGACAAGGGCCCCCACTATTCCTGGAAGTATTTTCAGCTGTGTGGACCACAGAGTTTTAGAGAAATGGCCAGGGTGTGAGATATATTATTTTCTTGATATAAAGTTGAAATATTTAAAAGCATAAAAAAAGATGAACTCCATGTTGGACATTGTAATGTACTGTCATGATAAGTTAGTTTGTTTAAAGGTTTTTATTTACATCTAACCTCTTTTCCAATTAAGATAAAAAATGAGGCAAATGAGGAAGGAAAAGGCAGAAGTTAGTATAATTCCTAAACCTGATCTTGAAATCCCTGAAATGTTTTTAGTAGCTCCATGACACTTGCTCAATGCAGCAGATGACCAAACATGCCTTGGAGGGGTTGCTGTTAGATTGCCTCCCAGCGGTTACTGTGGCCATTTGCTCAGCATGGCACTACCGTTACTCTGTCAAGTTCAGAGAGTGTTCTGTTCAACCTCATTTCATATGCCATGCAAAGCATCCCGGCCTGTTGAATGCAGCAAGAGCCAATGCACCAAAACAATTATTAGTCATGGTCCCTCCAAAAACCTTCTCATCAAATCCCATCAGTTTTTTTTCTGTTTCTTTGCTTTGCTACCAGCTGTGGCATGTCAGACACAGACAAGGCCATCAAATGCTGTTTCCTGTTCAGGTAGCTTTTCAATTGTATCTTAGAAGCAGAGTTTTTTTTTTTTACCAAGAATTCAAAGAAACAAGTTGATTTTTATAAATAACATTAACTATTTGGATAAGAGAAACAAGCTTGCTAATGGCATAACTTTATGAATATTATGAATTGTACCATTCACCGAGGAGATATCATTAGAAGTGAAAGCAATAATCTGCACTTACTCTGTAAGTTCGATAGGATAAGCAAGCTGTCTGTCAAAATGTCATCTCTATTGAGGAGCTATTAAGTAAAAATCCTCTAGGAATGTCATTCTGAAGGACTTGGTATAAGATTTTAAAAGTAGTCTTTGATGATCTGTATACAAAGCAACCCAAGCACATATTGAATACCCCACATGCTGATGCTAAAGCAGCTTCTTTAAGTGCTTTGTGCTGTCCAGAGGAGTGAAACAGCTGAGCAAAATGAATTTCGGAGACAGCAGAGCCCAATCTCAGTCCCAGACTATTTCCCGTGAGAATCATCACTGTGATGCAGAAGATGCTTGCTTTCTTGTTCTGCATGCCTTTCTAGCAGGAAGCTACACACTGGCAGCAGGTGATAGAAGCATGTGCAAAGGAACCAGAATAAGACATTATTCAACTGGATATAGTTCTGTAAAATTATCAAATACTAAGAGTGTATTATTTTCTGAATTGTTTTCACATGATATCATCGATATTTAAAAAGTGTGTGATTATAGTCTATATTAATAAATTCTCTGTTTGGGATTATTTCTGACAGTGTTCTACTTGCAAACATGCTTGCGAGCATGAGTTTCCGGTGAGTGCTCTGACACTGAATAAATAGTAGGGATTTAGCTCTTTGAGGACACACAATTTATGAAAACAAAGAACATGATAAAGTGTTCACTCAACATTAATCCCTGATAGAGGGTCATCATAAAATTATCATTGGGACTTATGACAGTACAAGTTGCACAAGAAAACAAAAAAATCCTGTCTCCAGAGTGCACAAGTACTCTTCAGAGAAGCACAGATGGAAACAAAGAGGTTGGCTTTGACCTTTATGAATTATATATTATTACTGTCTCAAATTAAACTGTGCATGCCTCATTGTTAGTTTAGTGGCTAGCAAATGAGTAGGATTTTTGACAAGCAGTGTTTAGCAGCATTTAAACCGATACTTTAAGAATGAATTCTCACTGAGAGGATGGTCTAATAACTGTGTTTCTGCTCGTAACTCACCCATGCATGTATGAAGAACACTGAAATTAGAGAAAAAGGGATGACCACTAGGAGACAATTTAATAGAGAAATATTAATAGATGTAGTGATTTCTAATTGGGCTGAATAATAAAAACCCCAAGTCAGATATTAGGGGGTGAAAACTAAAAGATTGGAGAAGCAGAGCAGCCTGCCAATAGTTTGTACACCTACAAAATCCTCAGACCAAATGGGGTATCCTGTTTCTATAAGTCCTCAGATTGAAGGGTTGAGCTCCTGTCTCCTCCTGCCTTATACTCCTCTCTCTTCCCAGTCATATCCCTTCCTGTCTGTACCTCCCTAGAGTTGGAATTAAAGGTGTGTGACTCCCAAGTACTGGTATTAAAGGTGTGACCCACCACTGACTCTGTTTCTCTTTTAAACTGGATCAATCAAGGTGGCCTTGAACTCACAGAGATCCTTTTGCATCTATCTCCTAAGTGCTGGGGTTAAAGGTGTGTGCCATCACTGCTTGGCCCCTATGGCTAAGTAGTGCAGCTAGCTCCACACTCTGATCTTCTGGCAAGCTTTATTTGTTAGATCACAGATAAAATATCACCATAAATAGATGCAAGGTGTTGTAGATTTTCTTTTCTGTACAGCTGCTTCAGTGACTTACCAAGGATTCTCCCTCCCTCTAAAATGTACTCTACCTATCATTCTTTTAAAAATGCTTGTGCATCCTCAACATATAAATTATACATTGAGAGCACCAGCTGCTCTTCCTCAGGACCTGGGTTCAGTGCCCAGCATCCGTTTGGTGTCCTACAACCATCTGTAACTCCAGTTGGTGTAGGAGGTCCTTCTGTCTTTGTGTTGCTTTCATTGGTTAATAAATAAACTGCTTTGGGGGCCTGTTGATAGGGCAGATCCTGTTGATAGGGTAGGTGGGGGAAATTAAATGGAATGCTGGGAGGAAGAAAGCAGATTGAGAGAGACAGAGAGACAGAGACAGAGAGACAGAGAGACAGAGACAGAGAGAGAGAGAGAGATGCCATGGATCTACGGCCAGAGGTAGACAGGCTGAAATTTTTCTGGTAGGCCACGACCTCGTGGTGAAGCACAGATTGATAGAAATGGGCTAAATAAAGATGCAGGAGTTAGCCAATAAGAAGCTAGAGCTAATGGGCCAAGCAGTGTTTTAATTAATATACTTTCTGTATGATTATTTCGTTTCTGGGTGGCCCAGTTGAAAAAGCAGCCTCTCCTTGCAACATCCAGTTCCAGAATCACTAACACTACCTTCTAAGTAGAAACAGTTGTAGATACTCAAAGGCCTTTACTAACAATTGGATAGGACTATCTCTGCTATTTAGGCTAAACGTTAAGTTCACAGAAACCAAAGAAGAGAACTGTGAGATTACCTCCCATGACCTCAAACGTGTTCCCAATGCAGTTTCCAAAAACATTCTTGCCCATGTTTTTGGTAAGTTCACATAATGCTATTTTATTATTCATTTCAAGCAGAACTTCTCAGTTGCGAAGCTTGGAATAGTGAGCTTTGTGAATTCAATGAAACACAAGTTACATAAACTTTGTTTGGGTAAGTCATTTTGAGGTCAGGGTCAAAGGAGCCGCATTTCTGAAGTGTCCTGGCATGTAATCGCAGAATGTCTTTGTATTGAACTGCAGTGGCTAAGGCTGTGAAGACAGCTCACCATCTGGCTGAGTGCACAGTAGGACAAGCTGAGATAGGTAGATAGATGATTTTGACTAATGGCCTCTTCATTGCAAGAGATGATGAAAAATAAATTCAAGCTGTTATTGCTCTTTTGATCCTTTTACCAGTCCTTCCTCTTTCTTTTCTCCTCTCTCTATCTCTCTCCCCTCCTCCCTTCCCTTCTTCCTCTCTTTTTTCCTTTGTGAATTTCTTGTAGTATTTTTGAAAGTGATTGAATTTAATACAGAGAAGTAGTTTAATTAAGTTTGCTTGGCTAGGCTGATTTTTGTCCCAAAGATCATAGGATCATCCAAGCAATAATTTATATGCTCCCAGAAAAAAAATCTAATTTAAGTGCTTATAATACGAACACTTCTGTGATGGTTTTTTAATAATTACGGAGCATGTACTACTGGTGTTGTTTAAATCAGTATGTATCTCTAGGGAAGAAGCAAGTTCCTAAACCTAATCTTCATGGAAAACTGAAGGCCCTTGGAACTTTACAGCTTTCACTTGCAGATTTTAATACCTGCTGTCATATATGAAAATGTCCCCATGGAGCTAAATCACACACACACACACACACACACACACACACACACACACACACACACACACATGTCTACTCATCCCAGATAGGGAACTGGGGCAGATGAAAGTAATGAGTCTACCAGATTCCAATTTGGTGAACCAGTGAATTTACTGGGGTTACTTACAGGAGTATTGGTGAGGATCACTTACAGGAGCATGCGTGGCTCAAAGGAAGTTACATCACCTAATGTATAACCAGGCTAAGTTACAGCTTAGGTCATACCCCTGGAGCTCTCTGCACATGTCTGGGCATCTGCTTTCTGCATGTGGGCTACATCTCCTCCTCTTGCAAATGCTGATTGCTTCCATCTTTCAGCAGGGCCCTGTGAATCTCCTAGCTTCTCAGCTTTCCAGGATATGTAAAGTTTAATTCTCACATCTCAGAAGCCACCAGGTCCCTGTTCTTTGTAAAGTTAATGCTTCAGTTCAGAGGACAATGTCACATAACACCAGCTTTGGTAGTAGGTTTTCATTTTTAAATTGCTTTTGTTTTCTACAACTGATGAGTGTGCTGTGCTCAGCTGCGAGTAACTATGCAGACCTTTATTGGTGTTTGAAGCAGGGTCTCACTATGTAGCTCTGAGTGGCCTGGAACTAGCTGTGTAAACCAGGTGGCCTTGAACTCACAGAAATCCACCTGCTTCTACCTCCCAAATGCTGAGATTAAAGACATACTCACCAGACCATTCTTTCAAGAAATCTAAATCTTAAATTCAAGATCATGGGTACCACCCTCCAATGTGCCTCAGCCACTGGACTATAAGAACATCTCATTTGCCTCAACAAAATTCATTACAACCATTCCTCAATTTTGTGCCCATTTCTTCCAGTTCCCTAAATCAACTTAAACAAGATATAATTTCCTCCTTCTTTCTTCCCTTCCTTTCCACCTTACTGTCATTCCATGTTATGATATTTTAATGACATTCTTGTATTTATCTTCAATTCCTTTGCTCCCTCACCATCTAAATGATTTGCCAGAAAAGTATTGAGATGGCCAAAAGGAACCTACCAAGTTCTTTGGATCTCTTTGGAGAAGAGACTGTGGCCTGGAGGAGACGACACCCCTAAGTTCATTGGACTTATACTAAAACCCATGGCCTCTAACTACAAGTGAGAACAAGGCTGTACATGTCTCACCGCCCTGCTCTTTCCTGCCCCCACACACCTTCCATCTATTGTCCTCCCAACCACTGATTTTGTTCCCTAATTTATGAAAAAATACAATTAATTTGCTTTATTTTTCCTTCAAAGAAGCAATACTCAATATTGCCCCTTTGTTTTCCTCCTAATTTTTTTCACCTCGTTCTCAGTCTTCTGTTACTATTAGGAAAGCTTGCTTCAGTTCTCAGCAATCCTTAAATTGCTCATCCTAACTGGAAATTCTCCATATTCATCACCTTCATCATGACTCAGTGATAGTGCCAGACACTGGCCACTTCCTCCTTCCTAAACATTGCTGTAGTGTCTCTCATTTGATTTTTCATAAGACTTCAGTCTCTAGGCCTCTTCTCTTTGATCTTTACACTGACTAGGCGATCTCATGCAGATTCAGGAACCTTCAATATACTAATGGTTCACTCTTATGCACCAGCGCTGTTCTTTCTACTGTTCCTTACCTTATATGATTATATAAGCTTGTTCATCCATATAATAAGATTCTTGAACTTAAAAAAAAGAACTATCATTAAAAGAAATTAAATATCCTTTTTGTGTGTGTGTGTTCCCCCACCTAAGGAAATATCAGCTCAGTCCATTTACTTAGCTAAAATCTTGGCTTCATGGTCATCTTTTCCTTCCATCCCTCACATTTAACATCCAACCTATACCCTCAAAATGTTAATGTATCTGAAATCTAATTGCTTCTCATGATCACTTCCGTTTCCACTCCTGGACCATTAATTGCCTGGACTGCTGCAATCATTTTACGATTGATTTCCTGCTTTCACCCTTGGCCTGACCTACACAGTCTAATTTCGGCTCAGCAACCACAGTGATATATCAAAATGAGATACTTCATTCCATCCAACATGAAAGCCAAAATCTTTACCAGTGGTTTTATTTAGAAATTGCTTTTGTGTTCAGATAATGAAAACATACATGTTTAATGGAAGTATTTCAGGACTGTGCAAATCCTTGCTATCCTTCAGTTCCAAGCAATAAACATTCCCTTACAACAAGCATGAGATAATTTTGGGATATCCAGACAGGTATTACAGATAGGAAGTGTTAGTGTTCAGGCATCTGTATCAGCCTGCCCTTGGAGTTCTGACAGGCTATGACCTCAGCTCTATTCACCTCCTGTGTACATTCACCATGGTCCCTTTTAAAAGGTCTCACCACCACACATCTTTCTCTTTTTCTAACTCTGTCTATCCTTTCTCCTCTCTCTGCCCCTCTCTTCTCTTCTGCTGCTCCTGTCCTCAGAGGCTGGTCTTTACTCTCCCCTTCCCCCTTTTCACATTCCCTTTACCCTAGTTAAAAACTCCTCTATGTGAACTCTGTTGCATGGTGTCCTTTCTCTCTCATGACACGTTTTTCTTTTTTATGAAATTACAACAGAAGGTTTTTATTTCTGTCTGCAATATCATCATGTCATTTGTTTTGCAACCTCTTCTGCTATTATGGGAGGAAACATTATTATAGTTAGTTGTAATATCTTTGTGAAAATTCCCTGTCCAGATTCCTCTTTTCTTTTCCTTCCTTTCTTCCTCCTCCTCCTGCTCTTCCTCCTCCTCCTCCTCCTTCTCTCTCTCTCTCTCTCTCTCTCTCTCTCTCTCTCTCTCTCTCTCTCTTTCTCTCTCATATTGACACACCCAACTCTTTTGAAAAGGTCCAGAATCTAGAGGCACAACCTTCTATAAGCATCTTATAGTTCCTGGCCTCAGCAGCTAACGCAAACCAAACAATCATATGCCTGTTTTCTATTTCCTTTTCAAACGCAAGATTTAAAATTTTAATATTTTTATTTTCTGCATGTTTCTTTAATGAAAACACTTTGGCTATGCCACTTGTCCTAAATGCTTTTATTCACAGTTGATGCCATATACCCTGCATCTTTGTTAGGGTTCCTCTTGTGATATAACACCATGACCAAAAGAAAATTTGGAGAGAAGGGGGTTTATTTAATCTTATACCTTATACCCCATCATCCAGGGAAGTCAGACAGGGCCTTGGGATAGTGCTGCTTACTGACAAGTTCCTGACGTCTTGCTCAGCTTAACTTTTTATAGCACCCAGGACCATCAACCTAGTGCTGGCACCACCGACCATAAGCTGCCACATCAATCATCAACAAAGAAAGTCCATCACAGGCTTGCCCACAGGCCAATCTGGTGAGGGCATTTTCTCAGTTGAGGTTCTCTCCTCCCAAATGGCTCTAACTTGTATCAAGTAGACATAAAACTAGTCAGTATATTCAATGGAAGATGATTAAAAATTTTAGTGTACCAGTTCAATATTGGTTTGTTGATTTTGCCCGATTTCTAGTACTAATGTTGCTGATGGGGGAATATTTTTGTCTTGATTTGGTTATTTCTTACTTAATGTTAATTTTGGCTTTCACGGATTTAGCATGGTCTTTCCAAGCAAATAATGCATTGATTTACTCCATCATTATCATTCTATTGCTAAAAAAAAATTCTGTATAAGTTTACTTTCAGTGTTAATGTAGCAGCTTCTTACTGTGAAAGATTAATAACAACCTGTTATATTGTTCATATTCTTTCCACAACTATGAGATTGGAAACTTAGTCATTCAGAAGTGGTAACTTTTAATACAAACTTGGTGTCACAAGCTTATAATGTCAATACCAAAGACTCAGGGGAAAGAGATTCATAAGTTCAAAGTCAGCTTGGTGGGAATAGTTCGTTTCTAGGACAAAACAAAACCAACTAATCAAAGGTGTCTTTAGAATGGGATCCAGCAGCAGTCATTAATAGGGCTGAGTGTCTGATGGTATGCACACAGGTAGTGCCTATGTTACCCCCAACCTGATTAAATGTGCTTTCTAATAAGGTACTGTTGAAGTACATAGGAAACGCAAATGCTAGTCATTAGTTTATTAAGCCTTTCTCATTTATAATACTGTATAAAGATTCAAGTCCCAGATCAGCTGACTGTGCATGCATGCATGTGTGTGTATAATGATATCAAAAGCCTGTGTCACTGGGGAGGGTCATTCCATGTTCAGGACTTTGTCTCCCTTAACCATGGATCCCTCAGATTGTACTTGCAGTTTCACAGTAGAAGGCAGCTTACAGTTGAAGTGCTCAGAAGCCCTTTCCCATAGAGCAGAGCTTCCTTGGCTTGTAGCAGAGGACCTTACATTTGCTCTTTTCATAAGCTCTGCATGTTCAGCCTCACCAAGACAAAGCATTGACTTTCCTTATAGAAATGCATAGGAAACTGAAAGCCACAGTGTCTTCTGCCTCTGCCAGAAACCCTGATGACTTTGGCATTCTCAGAATGTCTGCCTCTGCATTAGGATGTCATGTTCTAAGAGGTCTGGGGTGACTTTTATTCGTTTCTTGTTATATCTTCAGCGTCTAACTCGAGAAGAGCTCATTACTGATTTTCTAGTTGGTAAATGACAAATTTCATTAAACTGATGAAGGAATTGATTAGTGTTTGCAGAACACATTGTTTAGAATGGGATAACCACAAATAGTTGTAATACCAGGTGGTTTGTGATAATAGACTATCATAGCCTCTAGAAATATTTCTTTCTTATGGCCCGAAAGCAGAGAAGTTAAAAATCAAAGCTCTGTCAGGGTTAGTGTCTAGAGAAGATTTCTTGCTACTTCTCAAATGACATCTTCTGGCTAAGTCCTCTTGGAGGAAGGAACCTGTGTTCTCATGCGGAAAGGAAAGAGGACCTTAGTTTACACATTACGCCCCTTTGTAAGGGGATTGATTCCATTTGTGAGGTCGAGCTTAGTGACATAATCATTTCCCAGAGACTACAACCCTTCCTATTATCACGTTGGGAATTGAGTTTCAATTTTGAGGGAGACGTTGGCTTCATTTAAACCATAGAACACTCCGAGGACCTGAAGTCAGTCTTCATTGGGGGAATCTGGGAAGGATTCTTCCAACAGTGCAATTCCTATCAGAGCCAACAGAGGCCAAAGAGACTGACAGAGAGAGCTTGGATATGTTGGAGAAAGGTGAACAGTAGTTTGGCTAAACTGTAGAAAGAAAGTCATCAAGGTTGAATGCTAAATCAGAACTCAGTCCTTTGAGAGGACATGCAGCCAATAGGAAAAACCATGGGAAGCTTATCAAATACATAATATTCTCATTGAAAACTCCTGGAACTGAATGGCAGTTACAGTAAGGCACATAAAGAGAAGCATTTATGGAAAATAGATGGTCCACCCCCCCCCGGGGATTCTTTGACTCTTCACACATGCAGGTGCATGCACTCGCCGCGTGATTCATTTCTGCACAGGGCTCCAGGAGAACAACCTTTATGTTTTCTTATCTTCAAGAAGAGGATGAGGTTAAAGATGCATCAAAAGATAGAATAGCCCAATTGCTTTGTTCATAAATGGCTTTCGCTCATTATATGCAAACTTAACTATATGATTTTTAGAACTGAAAGCTGAAAGGGAGGGAAGAAAATAGGGCAATGTGACATATTTAAAAATTTTATTTAAGTTAAATTAAAAAATCTCATTAATTTATATTTTCTTAAACAGAAAAGTAATTTCAATTACAATGCAAAAACTGGTAAATGAAATAAACATGGATTTAATTGGTTTGCCGTAACAGAAACACTCTTACAGCAAAAGGACAGCTTAATTTGTCTTTGGACACATGGTAGTTGGGAATAAAATTACTAAGAATCTAGTAAAATTTCACTTTCACCAGAATATTTCCAGAGTGATCTATACCACAATGAACCCTTAGAACGTCCCCCAACACTTGACAATTATGACCTGCTCAGTAAACGTTTGCTAAATAGCTGAACTCTTACTAACATTATACTATAAATTTGTAACTAGTAAGAATGTTTTGAATTACTATTTGATATCGTAATATTTCAAATATAAATATAAGACAAGGCCTCCAAATGTTCTTTTTGAATCTTCTTCTTCTTATTTAGTGATGAAAATCAATGATACAATTAGCATTATGTAAATTAAAATCGACTGGATTGCTATGCTGTTCTACGCCAGAATACAGGATTCAGATTATAATAGACACTTCATTGCAAATGTAATTACCATTTATTATTCAATTTTTTTCTATATAAGCTGCCACTTTATCATATGTGGGTTTCTAGGGGCCATTTATAAATCAAAATCTCTGCACTTGGACTGCCATGAGTCACATAAAATACAGACTTATGGTTTAGAAAGATAAAGCCTGGAGCAAAGTGATCTCCACTATTTCATTACCTACTCATGTGCTATCTGATTTTCTAAGGTTATACTTGACCTTGTATGTGATAGAGGGGAAAGTGGAAACTAGAAACTTATAGTCAGAAACCTCCTATGTGTTCTCATATTTCTACCTTCCATGAGGTCACAAACTGAGGAGAAAGAGATTCAATAATGGCATGACTAACCTGTTTGTATATAGAATACAGGTTTTTAGCTAATAGAATTCTTACTTAAATATCTGAATTTCCTAATTCTCTCAGAATTGAGCCCTGTCTTCACTAAATTTTCTAAGAGTGGAGATAAATGTAAAGTAATTTTCACTGCCTGGTGTTTTCAGGTATAAATTTAAATTTATGTATGTGAATGAGTATACACACACACACACACACACACACACATTTGAGACAGGTTTTGCAATGTAGCTCAGACTCTCCTTCAACTCAAAATTCTCTTGCCTCAGACACCTGAGTGTTGGGAGTATAGTCTTGTGCTACAGTTCCTGACTTTAATATATAATTTTTGAGATGAACCATTTTGTCAATGCTAGATAATATTCCATTGAGAGATTTACATAAAAGCTAACATAATACAGGAAAATTAACCCCATGGTGCATACTTTTCAGTCACCTACCAAGAACCAATAATTGGGGACACCTGTTTTGTGTACATGAGTATGATCTGTGTTAATACTTACTATAGTAATATAATACAAAATATAATGGACAAGTTAATCATAACTCATGTTAATGAGCCCCGCTAGACATGAGGAGAGAATATGTGTTCTACCTTAAAAATCAGTGAGGAACTCTCAAGAGAGAGAGAATAGGCAGAGTTCAGGATGAAGGGGACCATATTTATAATAGTAGATTGGGAGAATGGGGTCTATATTATAATTGCCATATGAAATTCCTGAGTGGGCTGGTCAGCACAACTGCGAAGAAACAAAGGTAACCGTTTTCCATTTCTGCTTAATCTGAAAAGTAAATGTTCTTCTTGCCAATGGGCCACAAATCTTGTCTACATACCACATAAACTAATCAATAATGAATTGATTCTTCTTCCCTCCAACCACAGGGGTGTTATCTTCTGCTTCTTTTGGGTCCTGTCTAGTTCTGCCCTGCACACTGCACAGAAACCAAATCACCATTATAAACATTGAAGCATGCTTATGTCTATTCCACACATATGCCCTTATCAGCCATTTTTCTTTACACTGAAGCTTCAAGGAGGCTGGTACTGGGTTCACACTGCCTCTTAAACCTGCACCTCTCGAGCCTCGTTTCCTCGATGGCCTCCTTACCACTTGGTGTTAGATGGACTTTCTCTTCTTGGATTCTCCACTGGCGTCCATTTGATACTATTTCTTTCCTGAAGCAAACTCCTGCCTGAATTGATTTTCATGCCATTACAAACATTTTTTCCTCTTGTTTTGTTGGCTTCTTTTGTCTCTACCAGTTTCTTTTTGTCAGTTTTTTTCTGTAACCCTGTATTGACATGGGCATCATGCCAGTAAAGGTTCTTTTCTCCTTCGGGCAATCTTAATACCCACAGCATAGATCCAATTTCTGTGTGTCTGGGTGTTCCCAAATTTAAATGAGCATTCAAGGTTTACATTTTGTATCATGTTTTCTTTAAAAAAAAATCCAGCAAGCATTTAAAATCTATTTAACATATTTATGACAAAATTTGTCCTATTTTGCTAGTCTTCTATGTAGGGAGTGTGTGAATATCTATCTTAATGTGTTAGGTCAATAAACCATGAAAAAATTTTTAAATGCTTTACAACAAACTTAGTCTCTTTTAGCACTAGGAAGCTGTTCTCTCCCTGCAGTGCAGAATGCTTCCTTAGCAACCCTGGTGTGTACCTACGTGGTGACAGTCATATTGGGAATAAACAGTGCCAACTGTAACCTAGAAAAACAGCAGCTAGGGCAGAGGGGGAACCACATAACCCCATCTCTAGAGAATCATCGATTTAGCATTAAAACAAGTACCAATTCTGTCTAAAAGACAAACAACTTAGAAATCATGATGAGGTTTTCCCAAAGAAAAAGATGTTTAATTTAGGGTAGAAAAATGTAAATTGAGTGTAATAAATTCTCAATTCAGTGTCTACCTTAGTTGAGTAACAGTGGCTAATATTGATAAACTGCCATAATCTCATAGTGGTGACATAACCAACATGTAACCAAGCGGTGAGTAACTTCTGGTATAGACACTTTAAAGAGTATGCGTGTGTGAAGCAAACAGGTAGGCGGTTAGTGACTTCTGGTATAGACACTTTAAAGAGTGTGCATGTGTGAAGCAAACAGGTAGGCGGTTAGTGACTTCTGTATAGACACTTACAAAGAGTATGCGTGTGTGAAGCAAACAGGTAGGCGGTTAGTGACTTCTGGTATAGACACTTATAAAGAGTGTGCATGTGTGAAGTTTCTTAAATGCCCGCAAAAAACATTGCTGGAATGAAGACTTGCTCAGTAAGAACCAAGTCACCATACTGGCCTTACTGGTAATTCCAGATCTTTCCACATCATTTCTCTTCTTGTTGTTTTATCTCCAAGCCCTCATTTTATACTGTTTATTAAAGCCATATGATATTATTGTCTCCTCTGGATAAAGGCTTGAGCCTTTCTCCGAGTTACCTACCATACTTTAGAGCACAGCCCAGACATCATACACTCATCAGACCATCTGCTGAAGCCCCCAACTCCTTTGCTTTTTAAATACTTTTGTGGCAGTGTATTCCTTCCCTTCGTATGAACTTACCTGTTTGCTATTAAATATGTATTCACCGAATGCTGTTAATCATACCCTATGATTCAGAGTGCAAATTTTAAAACTTAAATTCCTTTGCAGCCACATATGTGACTGCATTTAAGGCATGAGCTACCGGACAGTGCCCTGTTGGCATGAGGTATTTTAAATCAGCCTGTGTTGAGAAAATTACTCATAGCTTAACCACTTCCAAACAGCAGAATTTCCCCCTGTGTCACTTTGTATATATTACAGTTTTGATGGCATCCACCATTTTCCATAATTTTTTTCAGAGTTCCTGCCTGTTCTTAGGGTGACAAGTTTACATTTGGTTTAATACAAACTTCTTTAGCTGTAAAGCTCAAGTGCTTTTTGTATTATTTTAGTCTGCCCCACACAGTGTCATGGGTCTGAAAGCAAAAAATTCTACTGAAAATGATTGCATCTGGGATCTGGGTACTCACAGTAGCTGACTTGGCCTTCAAGGCACCTGGGGCAATTCCCCTTGAATCACACAAAGCTTCGTGTTTGCTTTGTGGATCAGCAAGGAGACCTTTAGGTAGGATGTTGAGGACCGATTCTGGCATTTATTCCGAGAGGTCAGGTTAGCAATGTTGTACTGCAGCTTAGTGATGCTGGAAAGTTTCCAGCCTCTTTTTAAATTTTTCATATTTTCCTCAGCAATGGCAACGTGCAGTAAACGGTTTTCTCCTCCATGTCCTACAAACTATAGCTGAACGGCATGTGCCTCTGGGTATTTTGAAACTGCCTGTGGGTAGATGGAACTGTGTTCATGTCCAGGACTCTGTGAATATCCGACAGACTGGAAATGTCAAAATCTAAAAGCGACTTATTTTCTTTGATACGTCTTCATGTTTTATAACCCAAGTAGGAACAATGACAAAAAGTTTGACATGTTCAAACATTTCAGAACCTTGAAATCAGCAGCTAGAAATGCTTTGTTGCCATTTTAAAATAATACAGGCTGGAACACATTTTATATTCGATGGCTCCACTTGTCATCAGTCCACTAAATAAAATGAACCTAACTGAAAAAGTAAAGGAGCAATATTGAATCTTACTAAGGTCACAGAGTTTTCCAGGTTGAACTGAGGGCAGAAAATAAAGAAATTGTTCATGATGACTCTTGGGCAGTGTTTCAGGTTTTCTCATTGCTCTACTGCTCAGTAGTTGTGGCTTCATCTGCCACAATTTTGAGGCTTAATTTGAAACTTTCTTTTCCAGACAACAATTATTTTTACATAAACTCAACGAGAATAGAATCTTCTATTTGACCACCAGAAAACTAAATTTATTTTCCTATTTATAAAGCACCTTTAGAGATCTAAGTTTATTATAAGATCAAATTGAAATGTTTCCATTTAAGGGATAAAGTATGTATTTATTATGTCAGAAGATTCAAAGTTTGCCTTTTTAATTTCAACATTAAATTCAAATTGTCTCAAAATTTGCTAGGAAAAATAAGTGCATACATTAATTTTAAAGGCTCCTAAGAATGCCTATCATTCTGTACTTGCATGAGTGCTTTTAACAAATATATCGAAATGAATTAATATCTGTCCTACTTGTAATCAATTGCTTTGTCTATGTTAATAAGAGCAAATGACAAGGACAGGGACCAAAGCATATGTCAGTAATCTCAAAGAGTGTATCATAATGTCATTGGTTTAGTGTTTCCAATTTGTGGTTGCAGGTGCACACAAGGTACCAGCTAGTCTGGAAACCACTGCCCTTCAAGTAAATTAACCATAATGTTTTCTGTTCACTGTGACCAGGCCTTGGGTTTCTTAGAAGTTGATCTTACCCTCTTTTAGACTTCAATAATTGCCAAAAATATGGACATCTCTTTTGTTAATTATACTATCCGCTGCCATGCCTAACTTATGATTCCATGTGGAAAGGGAGTGTGAAATAAGAGATTTGCTGGAATTCTCACTGATTTTCTCAATAGTTCCATATTCGGTCTGTACTGATAGGACAGTGAAAAGGGAAGCTAATTTTATTGAGTCACATAACAGGAAGTTCTGAAGGGAGCATTTTGTGTGATTCAGTGCCTCAGTCTGTTTTCTTTTGCTGTAACAAAGCACAAGAAACAGGGCAATTTATGAAGAACAGAAGTTTATCCAGCTCAGTTTATTCCAGCTGGGCGGAAGTACAGAAGCTTGGCACCAGAGTTACATGCATTTCCAAGGAGAGTTGCCTGTTTGCCTGATAAGGATAGGACAATTCTCTTAAGATATGA
The DNA here is from genome assembly GCF_037038515.1 of Microtus pennsylvanicus. Classification (NCBI taxonomy): domain Eukaryota; kingdom Metazoa; phylum Chordata; class Mammalia; order Rodentia; family Cricetidae; genus Microtus; species Microtus pennsylvanicus. The sequence goes on from NC_134597.1 coordinate 39,227,394, forward strand.
GTCAGTCATGTACTGCTTTTTAGTAGTTGCAGCACCTGGTGAGGACTTCAGGTTAGATCATGGTTTGGAATGGGATATCACTTGGAGACCAAAAAAAGTAAAAGTGTACCATCTAGGTTCTCTTCCTCCTCCTCTTCTTTCTTCTCCTTCTTCCTTCTTTCTGCTTTCTTCTCTTCTTCCTCTTCTTCGTTCCTTCTTTCTTCTTATTCTGCCAGGGATGCCAGTATTCTCCTCAACTCCATTACCTCACTATCCCCAATTCTAAATCCCATTACCACATGAACATAGAAACTCAGATCCTAGGACATAAACTTTTGGGGACATACACTTCAACAGAAACGGCTGTTTCTAAATAACACAGGAATCACTAGAATTTCACAATGTGGATTTCATATTTTTAAATAAGTTAAGATTTTTATTTTATTTAAGTGTTGACCTGTATGTATGTCCACAGATGCCAGAAGAGGGCACTAGAAGCCCTAAAACTGTAGCTGAAGATGGTTGTGAGCCAAAATGCAAGTGCTAGGAACTGAAACCAGGTTCTCTGCAAGAGTAGCAAATGCTCCAAACCACTGTACCATTTCTTCAGCCCTTTACTATATGATTTTTTTTATCTTTAAGGATGAATTCTACTCAGAATATGCAAGTTTGGATATAATACATAGGTAGAGACCACTGCAGATTGGAAGCCTACAAATCATCATGAACTATTATTAAAATAACTCCATATTAGGATTGCAGTGGCAGCTATACCAGCAATAAGAACTCTGCCACCCTAGACTCTGAGTCTTAGGAAATTTGAGCAGCATTAGATCAATAAGACCAAGTAGAGTTTTGAATTCACTATGACTATCAGTTCCTTCTCATAACTACAAAGAAGTACATGAAAGAAATAACAAAGGGAAAAAGATTCATTTTCATTCCAAGTGTGAGAGTCTCCAGTCCATCAGAGTGGGGAAGGCAAAGCAGAGAGAACTTATTCACAGTCCCTTATGTGGCACTGAGCACTAAGACAAAGACGGGAGCAGAAGCAAGATTGGGATACAGCCATCAAGTCCCCTCTCCCATTGACAACCCCTTTACCACAACAATAGAGAATTTGTACTTTCAATGTATGGTTAGGTAATACCCATGTTGTGAGAGTCACTATATAAAGCATTTGGATATGGGACCCCAGATATATAGAATGTATTGAAAATCAGAAAGGAGTTCATTTTTTAAATCATGATTATAAAACATGGTCATGGCAATAGGAGCTTTGACAAGGTTTGTTCTTCACATCTTAGTAGACCAAGCCTGAGAGATTTAGTCAGAAATTTTGCTTGACTATAATTGTTCTGGTCTGGCCCCTAGATAATCGCTTACTCTTGCTAGACCCCATATCCTAAATAAATCACAACTCCCCAAACAACACCACCAGCTGGGAATCAATTGTCCACACACAGGAGCCTATGGAATATATTTCACATTCAAGCCATAGCATGGAGACATGAAAATCTAAGTGCAGTGACATAGCCTTTCCTGTACATCAGGAAGGCTGTTAATAAAAGACAGAAGACAGCACTTGATGGTTAGGAGATGAAGAAAAGGGGAGCCTTATTTACTGCTTACAGGAATGTCAATGAGCAGAGTAAATTCAGGCAAATGGCATGAAAATTCCTCGAAAGTTAAAAATATAGTTACTAGATGATACAGTAATCACACTTCGGAGATATATCTAAAAGAAATCAAACCAGGAACTCAAAGAGACATTTTTTTAATATTTTTATGCTTAATTCAGTGAGATTCCCAATAGCTAAGATTTGGAGGAAAATCCTACATATAATGGTGAAGTATAAAACTAGGTTCTCTTAAAAATAGGGAGAGCCGCCACTGATGACAGAATGGAGTCCCTGGAGGACATTATGTTAGGTGAAGCCAAGCACAGACAGACGTGCTGATGATCTCAACCAGCGGGGAATCGTGAAGTTCAAACTTAGAGAAAGAGAACGCAGAACAGGGTGAGGGAAGAGGACAGTCAAACGGACACAAATGATCTACTGTAAGATGAAGTCCGGGAGGTCTAAGGACAGCATGGCTGTGGCTGTTAACAGTACTTCACGCTTCATTGGCTACACAGGTGTCCCCCCCCCACACACACACAAGTAATTGTGCAAGGTGATGAGTGTGCTGATTTGCTGCATTGTGTAAGCAGAGACTGTGAACTCATTTCCCAGCCTCCCAGATCTGAACACTCAGACAAAAACTATATTAATTAAAACACTGTTTGGCTGATGACTCAGGCGTATTTCTAGCTCTAACATCTTAAATTAACCCACTTTTATTATTTTATATTTTACCAAGAGGCTTGTGGTTTTTCCCCCCTGCTTCTTGGGTGGTTTCATAGCATCTCCCTGACTCTGCCTTCTTTCTCGCTGAATTCAGTTTAGTTTTCCCACCCAGCTTTATTCTGCCCTGCCGTAGGCCAAAGTGGCTTCTATATTAACCAATGGCAATAAAAATATTCACAGCATACACAGGGGAATTCCCCATCAAAACACTAAGCATAAAGGGTGTTTTGTATGTCTGTGTGTTTGCTTCTGGACAGTCATTATTTTAAAACCCTAAAGGAAAAATAAGAAAACTTCTAGCTTATTAAAAAGCATTTAAAACTTTACTCATCTTGGACACTGACACTTTTTTTTTCCTGTTGAAAGGTTACATCTTCATATGGTGAATTGGGTGGCAAGGTTAAGTACTGTTTCAGACTGGGGAGAGGGACATTACATCTTGCAGGTAGGAGATGGGGCCAGATTTATACCTAGGATTGCAAATAGCTTTTTCTGAAAGCCTGCAGCCGTAATTAGTACCATCTACATCCCCCATCCATACAGCTATTTGGTAGCAGAGCAGTTGGCTCTAATTCTGTTTCAAGAAGACTGTCTCCTCTAAGAAGAAGAGTTCTGCCAACTATGTTTTTTGCATCCAGGTTGCTGTTTGCTTTTCTTCTTTGGATCTCAGCCTCCCATCTACCATTCAGATTTTCTATTCCAACCGAAAAGCTTTTTGTACCATCTTGGTTTTTTCCCCATCAGTCACTTCAGAGAAAGAAAATATCCCAAAGCAAGAACATCAATCACCTTTTTGAAAGTCTCTGAAATTATTATTTATGTGTCAGTGGTGAATCCATTCTACCCTTTAAAAGACAGAATGGCTAGGTTAGAAACATGATTAGACAAACACAGCTGTCATTAACCTTGTCACTTTTCCAGCAAAGAAAAACAGTGCCACAACTGGCAAAAGCTAGTGGCAATTTGGAGCACAAAAGATCAACAATCAGACCCCAAAACAGGATAAACTAAGGTGCCAAGGTCTGCACAGGATGAAAGTAATTTTCTGCAAACAATTATCCTCTCCTAAAATGAAAATCAATAAGAGGGCTTAAGAAAATATATAGAGATTTTAAAACCTTATAATATACTCTCTTGTTTTCTAAAGACAGAGTTTTGCTTACTTTGGGAAAACCCGTGGCATATTTCTTTCTTTTCAGACTGATTTCCTTTTCACTGATGTCTTATTGAAGAGAAAGATTTTAGAAAGCTACACTCCATAGGTCACTTAACATTGAATCTTCCTCAGATTCTTCACTCCCAGTCAGGACAGAAGAATTATTGGACAAAATTAAGAAGGAGCTGGGGTGAAGAGCCAAGGGTGAACAAGGAGAGGAGAAAAACACGGACAGAAGTTTTTCCAGACAGGGATGAGCAGAGGAGCAGAGTCACTTGAATGGCTCCATGCTCCCAAAAGGATACGGTCCTCTTCCTGTGTGAATATTTACAGAAAATGATACCTCTCCCTCCATCTGCCATGCTTTGCATTTCAGTATTAACTTAAAAATGTGTTTATAACACAAAGGCTTAAGAGATGGCTCAGAAGTCAAGAGAACTTGTTTCCCTTGCAGGGAACACAAGTTAAATTCCCAGCACATGGTAACCAGTTCAGGGGATGTGATACCTCTCTGGACTTCCAAGGACACCATACATTCACACATAAGAAATAAAAGTACATCTTTTCCAAAACTAGTGGGGGAAATATGGTCTCAATAATTGTGATATAAGAAAAATCTTGTGACTTTGGTGTAGAAAAATTAGCGTGAAGTTAATGGGACAATATAGTGCCCGAAAAGAGAGACAATATCAATATGGCTGAACAAGAAACCCAGAGAACAGGAAGGCTTAAGCCAGAAGACGTGGTGGGGGCCCATCTCTCAGCAGTTTTCGATTACTATAAGATTCCCCACTTTCTTCCAAATGCTCTAGGATTCAAGGAAATGTATGAGGGTACAAAGTGGTGATACCAGGTTATTCTTTTTAAAATTCTCCGTGGTGCCTACGTAAAGAAAGATGCTTTTTGCCATGGACCAGATAATTGATTATTATCAGTCCAGAATGCTGGACTCAGTCCATAGAGTCAAGGAGACAGATTTCAAAAAAGCTTTGGAGAATGGGTGAATAAACAGTTTCAGCTACATGTTTTTCTGGGTTTATATGGAGATTATTTTCCCTTATGAACATACTTAGGGTGAAAGGTTATACAGTACACTGAAATATTTATAGTGGCACATTCAAGGTATTAGTTTTGGGGTAATTTTTCATTTGCTTCTTTACATTTTCTCTTTTACTAATATTCTGCAATGGATGCTTATAAATGCATGTAATAACAAAATATCATGGAAATTAAATTAGAAATACAGTTAGTGCCAACTATTGTACCAAGATGAAGTACTTCTACAATAAAATTAATTAAAAATTCTTGTGCTATAAGTCCTTGGTTTGTCCAGGAATTATGCATAGATCTTAGAGAATTATAGGTATAGTTACTAACAAAGAGGGTCTGGTTAAGTGCCTTTTGCCTTGACTGACAGTAGAACTCAATAGCATAGATGTTCAAAAGTTAAATGATTATTGATTATCTGTGAACAGTTATACTATTTATGCAGTGTTTCTCTTTACATACCTTCACAATTATTTTAGCTACATCTTTTTTTTAATTTTTTTTTATTGAGAAAAGAAAAAAAAAAGTTTCCGCCTCCTCCCAGCCTCCCATTTCCCTCCCCCTCCTCCCCTTCCCCCCTCTCCCCACTCCTCTCCCCCTCCCTCTCCAGTCCAAAGAGCAGTCAGGGTTCCCTGCCCTGTGGAAAGTCCAAGGTCCTCCCCCCTCCGTCCAGGTCTAGGAAGGTGAACATCCAAACTGGCTAGGTTCCCACAAAGCCAGAACAGGAAGTAGGATCAAAACCCCCTGCCATTGTCCTTGGCTTCTCATCAGCCCTCATTGTCCGCCATATTCAGAGAGTCTGGTTTTATCCCATGCTTTTTCAGTCACAGTCCAGCTGGCCTTGGTGAGCTCCCAATAGATCAGCCCCACTGTCTCAGTGGGTGGGTGCACCCCTCGTGTTCCTGCCTTGCTTGTTCATGTTCTCCCTCCTTAGTTAAGGTGGCTCCCTTAACTAAGAATTGTGCTTCCATGCTCCCCTATCCAACCTTCCTTTATCCCAATCCTCCTGTTTCCCCAAGTTCCCCCCATCCTCTCCTTCTCCCTTTTCTCTTCCCATCTCCCCTTATCCCCATCCCACCCCGCCCCCAAGATCCCAATTTTCTCCCCGGCAATTTTGTCTACTTAACATAGCCAAGAGGTTAACTATATGTTTTTCCTTGGGTTCACCTTCTTATTTAGCTTCTTTAGGTTCACCAATTATAGACTCCGTGACCTTTATTTATGGCTAGAAACCAATTATGAGTGAGTACATCCCATGTTCAACTTTTTGGGTCTGGGTTACCTCACTCAGGATAGTGTTTTCTATTTCCATCCATTTGCATGCATCTTCAGTTATTATTTTAAAAACAGTATCTTATAAGTATTATCTCCAACATTCTAGAATCAGGTAAGACTAACAAGTTAAACTTAAAATTCAGAGACATTTTTAACCTGAACATATGTTGTATACTAGGCTATGTCTGAAATAAAACATTGGGATACTATACAGCCTTCATGCTTTAGGATTTTGCATGCTGCATAGGTACAAACAAAGCCTGGGTTACAATAGACCAATTATGAATATCACTCCCATCTATAGGTTCCACATCTGTCCATAGGGTTTCACCAAGCTCAGATTAAAAATACATTTTTTAAACTTGTGCCCAACTTAGTCTCAGAAAGAGAATAACCACATAATTTCCTGCATATGCATACTTTAGCCTATAATATATACTTTTATAAATGTAAACTAATGTGTGTGGGCATTAGTATAACATTTAAAAAGGAAAATAATAAAGGCTAATAAAATATTTTAAATATAAATGCATATTAATGAATTATATATAATATATTTCATGTAAGTCTTCTGAATTATTTTGCAAGATATAACACATTTTCAAAATAAGGCCTGAAATGGGCAGTGTTTACATATAATTCAATAAGGGGCTTTTTACTTTACTGTGAGATATGAATTTTAATTTATTCTTTTTATTATTTTAATATTTCTGTAGGCTATAGTTTTTATTTAATACTGAGATTAATGTATTTTATTTTAGACATGGATATAGTTATACACATATTAGAATGTGAATATTATAAAAATATATTTAAAATAATCATAATTTTGAAATTTCTGTGATATCCTGGGAACGCTGGCCCACTGTCATTCAGTCTTAAAGACTAACATGCCAGGAATTTTTACATCAAAGACATTTGCTTCTTTTCCATTGTATATCATAAAAACTTAAACTATATCATTGTTGCTGAATAAACATTCTTTTTGATTAAAATGAAAAAGAATTTGTGACTGTACTCAACATGCCCAGATATTTATGGCATCATTTCCTAAAATACGGAGTAAAATTATGAATTATGCAGCATTTATATTATATAAGGAATATATGAGTAATCTTGAGATGACATAAACATGTGGGAGAAACTGTGAAGACTCAGATCTGTGCTGTGAGACCAGAAAATCAATCCTCTCCAGGCTTTAGTGTTAAAGTTTCTGTAACAATCACTTGGAGATATCAAGGGCGTTGTTATTTTTGTAGCTCCATTGATTAATGGAAGATTATCACTCTTGCTAAAATATTGAGCGTATATTCGGCCAACAATTGATGGCAATCTTGATTCTTAGTATTCTTTTGAATGATTTCAACAATGATAAAATATTATATTCTAGTGATAAAGGAAGTATCCTTATGTTTTGTGATATATGCATAACTTTATACATGTGTGTTTATATATACACACATATGTTAAAGAAAAAAGAGACAACTCTCACTTTGATTTTTATCAAAATTGAAAACTGAAATCAACAAAATAGAAACAAAGAAAACAATACAAAGAACCAATGAGACAAAGAGTTTATTCTTCAAAAAAAAATCAACAAATAGACAAACTTTTATCCAAACTAACCAAAAGGCAGAAAGAGAATATCCAAATTAACAAAATCAGATACAAAAAGGGAGATGTAATAACAGAAATGAAGGAAATCCAGAGAATCATCAGCTCATACTTTGAAAATCTATACCCTACAAAATTGGAGAACTTAAAGAAAATGGACAAAGTCATTACTAAGGAAAAGAATTATAGACCAATCTCACTCGTGAATATTGATGCAAAATTACGCAATAAAATACTGGCAAACTGAATCTAAAATACATCAGAAAAACCATCCACCATTACCAAATAGGCTTAATCTCAGAGATGTAGGGATGGTTCATCATACAAAAATCTGTCAAAATAATCCACCATATAAACAAACTGAAAAAAATGATTATCTCATTAGATGTTGAAAAGGCCTTAGACAAAATACAATATCCCTTCATGATAAAGGTCTTGGAGAGAGCAGAGATACAAGGATCATACCTAAGCGATCTCACTGAAATCAGTAACATCACAAGGTTGTCCATTCTCTTTTTATCTACTCAATATTGTACTTGAGGTTCTAGCTGGAGCAGTAAGACAATAAAAGAAGGTCAATGGGTTACAAATTGAAAAAGAAGAAGTCATACACTTCCTATTTTCTGATGATATGATAGTGTACATAAGTAACCCTAAATATTCTACCAAGGAACTTCTACAACTCATAAACACTTTCAGTAATATAGCAGGATATAAGATTAACTCAAAAAAATCAGTAGCCCTACTTTATAAAGATGAAAAGTGGGCTGAGAAAGAAATCAGAGAAATATCACCCTTCACAATAGCCACAAATAACATAAAGTGTCTTAAAGTAACTCTAACCAAAAAGTAGAAGACCTGTATGACAAAAACTTTAAATCTTTAAAGAAAGAAATTGAAAAAGACACCAGAAAATAGAAATATCTCCCATGCTCTTGGGTAGGTAGAATTAACATAGCAAAAATGGCAATCTTACCAAAAGCAATCTACAGATTCAATGCAACGCCCATCAAAATTCCAGCAACATGCTTCACAGACCTTGAAAGAAAAATACTCAACTTCACATGGAAAAGCAAAAACTCAGGGTAGCCAAAAAAATCCTGTACAATGAAGGAACTTCTGGAGGCATCACAGTCCCTGACTTCAAACTCTACTACGGAACTACAGTACAAAAAACAGCCTGGTATTGGCATAAAAGGAAAAAGGACCAATAGTGTCCATTCAATGACCTGGATATCAATCCACGCACCTACAGACATCTGATTTTTGGCAAAGAAGAAAAAAATATAAAATGGAAAAAAGAAAGTATATTCAATAAAGGGTGCTGGCATAACTGAATATCAACATGCAGAAGAATGAAAATAGATTCTTATCTATCACCATGCACAAAACTCAACTCCAAATAAGTCAAAGATCTCAACATAAATACAACTACATTGAATCTTATAGAAGAGAAAGTGGAAAGTACACTTGAACACATTGGCACAAGAGATCACTTCTTAAATATAACTCCAGTAGTTCAGACACTGAGAGTAATATTTAATAAATGGAACCTCCCAAAACTGAGAAGCTTCTGTAAAGCAAAGGACATAGTCAAGAAGACACATTGGCAGCTTAAACATTGAGAAAAGATCCTTACCAACCCCACATCAGGCAGAGGACCGATCTCCAAAACATACAAAGAAGTTAAGAAATTGGTCATCAAAAGAACAAATAATCCAATGAAAATGGGTACAGACCTAAACAGAGAACACTCAACAGAAGAATCTAAAATGGCTAAAAGACATTGAAGAGAATGCTCATCATCCATAGGCATCAGAGAAATGCAAATCAAAACAACTCTGAGATTCCATTTTACACCTGTCACAATGGCCAAGATCAAGAACATTGATGACATTGATGCTGGAGAGGTTGTGGGATAACGAGAACACTTTTCCATTGCTGGTGGGAGTAAAAACTGGTACAGCTGCTTTGGAAATCAGTATGGCGATATCTCAGAAAATTAGGAAACAACCTGCATCAAGACCCAACAATACCACTTTTGGGTATATACCCAAAGGATGCTCAATCATATCATAAAGAAACATGCTCAACTATGTTCATAGAAGCATCCTTTATAATAGGCGTAAACAAACTAAGTGCCCCTTGACCATAGAATTGATAAAGAAATGTGGTACATTTACACAATGGAGTACTATACAGCATAAAAAAGCAATGGCATCTTGAAAGTTGCAGGCAAATGGATAAATCTGGAAAACATCATATTGAGAGAAGTAATCCAGATCCAGAAACATGAATATAATATATAGTCACTCATAAGTGGCTTTTAGACACAAAGCAAAGTAAAACCAGCCTATGATCACAATCTCAGAGAACCTAGACAACAAAGAGGACCCTAAGAGAGACATACATGAATCCAACCTACTTGGGAAGTAAAGATAATATCTCCTGAGTAAATTGGAAGCATGGTGATCATTGGAGAGGGCAGAAGGAGATGAGGGAGTTAGGGAGAAAAGTATAGAAAAATACATTGTTCAGTAAAAACAATAAAAATGAATTATGAAAAAAGAAAAGAGACAATAAAAACACCATGAAGTGACTCAATGTAGAAGACAACATGAAGTTTTGTACTTACTTCAATTCAAATTAGGTGTCACTCTTAACGTTCAATTACTTTGTACAAGCCTGTGGTCTGCTTTAGCTATCTATGGCTGGTTAAATAACATGGTTTCCTGTAGATGGAGACGGCTCATTTGTTTCCTGGCCATCCAGACTTGAACAATAAGACAGAAACTATATTAATTACAACACTGTTTGTCCAGTAGCTTAGGCATATTTCTAGCTAACTTTTACCTCTTAAATTAACCCATTGCTATTAATCTGTGCAGCCCACAAGGCTGTGGATCATGGGTACATTCTGGCAGCTACACGGCATCTCCCTGACTCTACCTATTTTCTATTTCTCTGTTCAGATTTCCCACCTGACTTTAATGTACTAAGCCATTGGCCAAAACAGCTTTTTAAATAAACAATGGTAATAAAACATATTCATATCATACAGAGGGGAATCCCACATCAGTTTCTATTACACTGAGTAACTTCTTTACCAAGATTTACTGTTATAATAATTTCATCCACTGTTACTTGTAGAAATGAGGGGAGCACGCACATGCACTTGCGCACGTGCGCACACACACACACACATACATATATTTACTTGATATCATAGTCTTTTCTATACAGGAGGACTATAAACATCTTTTATGCAAATTATAAAAACACAGAAAGGCTATCAAAACCCTAATGAGTCAGGAGTTTTCTTGAAAGCACTTTTGGTTTTAGACAAATCCTAAGATTTCTAATGAGCAAATAAGATATTGTGTAAAATACACCTGGCCCCCTATAAAAGACTGACACATTTACTATGAATACTATCTCTGCCCATCGAAAATACCTTCAAGAGGAAGCTTTAGTAAGATGTACAATGCAGTAGACATTTCCAGCCTATTGCTTTTCTAGAGAAAAGTGAACATATACACAACAGAGGACTTCTCTCTTGTATCCTTTAGATTTAGGGAGTCCCTACAAATTTACATCATCTTAAGGTTTTCAGTCCTGACTGACAACCTAGGTCAATCTTATTTTTGTCTTGTGCTCAGTCTGTCTACCATGGTGAGAAACCTGCTGGGGGGAGCCACGCCCCATCACCTGGAGTCTGGTAGCATTATCTGCTTACAAGTTCAGAGAGGAAGGCTGACTGTGGATCAGAACTCTACAAATCATTAGTGAAGTGTGTTAGAAGGTGTCTCAGATTAAAGATCTAGGTAGTCGAACCTTAGACAAAGAGATTTGGTTCAGATTAAAGAGGCTGAGATATAGCCATCAGATAGTTCAATTTTTAATGAGAAAAAAAAAGGCTGATTCTCAGAATTTAGCTAAAGATGGTAGTGGGAAGTGTTCTTTCTTAACCCCAGGCTATTTGGGGTTTGTTGTCTCTAAATCTGCTAGAAACTCAAGCTTGAAGAAAACAATTACCTGTTTTGTTTTGTTTTGTTTTTATAGTGTTGAGTTTTCAGTGACCAACCTGAAGGTCAATTATGTTAACTCTAGCTCACAGATGTTATATGGACCTGGGGACCATTCTCCCTGAGAACAGCTTTCCACCCATATCCAGTAAGTCTCTGTTTACAGGCTCTATACTCCTAAGGTAGGTAGACAAAATTTCTGAAAATATTCCAGTCAGCAGTGTTCATCAATAGGTCCAGAATGAACCTTTTGGTATCACTTTCATGGTGATGCAAGTGATTAAGTTTCAAATGGATGAAATGCTATTGCATGACTGCATAAAAACAGAACTCTTTCCTGCTGCTAAAGGGCTCTGCGTGCCATCATGGTCAGAAGATGAGTAAAACCACATGAGGGAGGTTATGGAGCATTCATCGAGGAATGATCACTCTCTCTCATAAGCCAAAAAGCTGAATAATTCCAACCTGAGTCATTATTGAAGTAGTTAACATCTTTTCAGAGCTATAAAGGCAGTACCCCTGATGCTTGGAGTTATACTCCTTACCCCAGCATTGTTTCAGAGTTGTGACTGAAGTCAATGATGATTACTTTTGAATTATTTTGATTACAATGGATTACATTAAAATCTAATGTTGTTTGTTATGGGGATCAAATATCTTTATTTTCTTGCTCATTATTTCTCTCATGAAAAGATCTATATTGCACTTATCCAGGCAACTATACTCCGCAGGCACAAGGATTGTTTTAACTTCATAATATCATCATTTCATATGAGTTGGCATCAAGAAGCATTGTGTTTTGAGACTCTCACTTTTCTGATTTAGATACGAATTTGTGCTTTGGAACAGATGCTGTTGTGAGATAAATCTTTTGGAGTTATTGGGTAGAAACAAATGTATTTTGTATGGGAGAACTGCATGACATTAGCAATGGCAAATTGCTATGGTTTGAATGCTCTTTCAAAAACTCATATTGAAAATTAATTACTATTGTAATAGTATTATAAATATTAAATGTCTTGAGCTTTAATATCTATGCCCTTATAGGTTGGATGAGTAACTTTGTAGTTGGGTGGGTTTAGTTCCCTCTTGCCCATCTACTTTCTAAGATAATATGATCAAATAAGATGGCCTTTATGAGAGACCCTCCCACTGATAGACCCTTGAGTTGTGGAGAATTTATTGCTGTCCATTATAATGTTCTCAGCGCCAGGCAATATAGTGAAAAATGGACTGTGGGAGATCAAATCTGTAGTGATATAAAAATGATAACATAAGCCCTGACCACAGCTGTTAGAGACTAAGACTTCAAGAGGATTGCATAAAACTGTTTTTATTTTAAAACATCAGATATAGATGTATAAAGATAGATTTTAAATTGCTTCTCTTCAATCCTCATTATACCACACACTAATCCCTTAAACGTTTTAATGATTGATTTTAAAAATATTTTAAATTCATATGTATATGTGTATGCCAGTTTGAGTACATGCCATGTGTGTGTTGTGTGCATGCCCAGAGAGGTCAGAAGATGGTGTTGGATACCCTGATCTGGAATTGTTGACAATTGTGGGCTAAAGTATTTAACTACCAAGCCATTTCTCCAGTCTGCTCAGTAATTTTAAATAGTATGCTAGACAAATGACTTCATTATCAAATGGTGCCTGGTCCTAACAGTACAATCAAATTCACAGCTTATGATGCTGCTGTTACTATAATAAAGCATTGACTCTGGGTTTATTATCAACAATGACCTTCAGATAACATATAACCAGGACATTATTTCTAAAAGTACTTCAGAATTTTTTAATAATTATAATTAAAAGCACAATTGCAAACCAAACTCCTGAATATTTTTCTGCAACTCAACCTGGCATAGTATAAATAAGAAACAATGGTTGTAAAACATTTTGAGCTTTCATATGATTGATTGAATTTGCTGCTAAAGTTTGAAAAGAGAGTTGTAGTTGCTAATTAGAAACACTAGAAAACATTGTTACCTGTGGAATTGACCTGTAGATTCTACCTCGTGTCTAATATATACTTCCAATTGTATGACACGGTTATTACCAAGATACAGCGCAGATATGGTTTTTGTAGCATAGTGGTTGATGTATAAGCACACAAGAACTGTAGCAGAATACAGATATAAAGAAGGCTGTAGTAGGTGAGGGGGAAAAGAAGAGGAGGAAAAGGTGCCGTCGATATGGAATAGTTATCCCATGCACACCAAGTGTATTACATCTTTCTCTTCATCTCAGTACTGTTTTCTACCTGATGCCCTTAATGTTCACTGCTAAGAATCCCTTAAGAATAAAGCCTGCTCTCTCCCCGCAGCCTCCAGGACCAGACTCTAAGGGATCTTCAGAGAGCGAGACTCTGAGCTGCTCTCAAGGATACAGGTTCTTGCAGCCAGCTTCTCACTTGTGTATGTGCTTCCTAGTGATACATGGAGTCCCAGAGGCCAGTAAAGGGGTGAATTAGTTTGTTTTTCATGATCCTACCCCAGGGCTTGGTTTATGGGAAACTCTCAATGATCCCACAAGTGACCAAATTTAATTTTCTCAACTAACCATCTGAATTGTGCTTTAAGTTTCTTATCTTACAAGAGACTAAACCTACATTCAGATTATTAACCTGATGTATTCTCTGTCATTAGTCTCGGTAAGCCTGAAAATGACTCTGAAAAATGCCTCTGTCCCTCTGTGATGGGATCAAGAATTCAGAGAATAATCCTGAGAATTAAAGAATTATGAAAAACCATCAGTGTGGAAGTGGAAATGTGATTGAATCACACATTTTTCTTTATGATTTCTTTCAAAAATGTATTTTTCCACAAATTTATTTTGGAAAAGCCAAAATTGTGTTAATATATGAACCAGGAATATAAGGAACCAAGGTTTTCATGCATTGTTTAAGAAAACTAAATTCTAACACTAAAGTATAAAATAATTAAAAGAAATCACTGAACTCATTTGCTCCAACAAATAAGTATATATATATATATATATATATACATATATATATATATATATATATACATATATATTTACACGTATACATTTACACCAACAAAGCATTTGGAAATGTCTAGTGTATTTTCTTAGGTTTTAGTTCAGTGAATGCTCATGCATGATGTGGGAGTGTCATATATCAATCTGTTGATTTCATTGGCTAAGCAATAAAGGAACTGCCTCGGCCCATTTCATTGGTTAGAAGATAGGTGGGAGGAGTAGACAGAACAGAATGCCAGGAGGAAGAGGAAGTGAGGTCAGACTCGACAGCTCTCCTCTCCAGAGCAGACGCCTTCAGAGAGACGCCATGCTACCTGCTCCAGGGAAGACGCACGCTATGAAGCTCCGACCCAGGATGGACTTAGGGTAGAATCTTCCCGGTAAGCGCACCTAGGGGCGCTACACAGATGATTAGAAATGGGCTAAATTAATATGTGAGAATTAGCCTAGAAGAGGCTAGATAGGAATGGGCCAAAGCAGTGTTTAAATGAATACAGTGTTCTGTGTAATTATTTCGGGGTAAAGCTAGCCGGGCAGGGCAGGCGGCTGGGGTGTTTGGGGACGCAGCCCCGCCGCTGCTGAATATTACTACACATGCATGTTTTCCAAGTACCAGCCTTGCTCACTTTTTTACTACCATGCATTTCTAGTTCAAATATAAATTTATTCCTATTGCTGATTCTTTTTGTAGTTCTTCTAGATTTTATTTATTTTGCCAAAGGAGGTCAGTCTTAAGTAAACTCTGTGTTCTTCCCAAGTTATAGATTCTTCTTCTTTCCAGTCTTCTATTTATACAAGACTGATCTCTTTTCTCTTGAATTATAGAATATATTCATTATTTGTCTATAGAATTATAATGTAGGACATGTATTAGCACACCGTTCTTGTATTTGAGCTAAGACATATATATATTAACAGCACAAAAGTTTTCCACATGTTTGTCCTCTAACTTCAAGAAAAAAACAACATTTAGTTTACAGGTTTCTTATCAAAGAAAGTTTAGGAGCATTTCATATGGGATGTCACGCTCAGGATGGCCTATACACCGAATATCAGCATGTCCATCAGAAGCCTCTCCTGGAGCCCATTAACCTTCAGGAAGTCTTTGCCTCTCCTTCCTGACACAAGGAAAGCAAACAGGGTTTTAATAAAAGTCCTGTAGCTCTTGCACCTGAAAGGTCAAGGATGGTGATAAAGCTACCAACCCTGTAACTTTAAGAAAACAGATCCTGACAACCTTTAATAACGTAGGGTCTGCCAGGGCTCAAGGCAGAGGATGTGCATTTTAAAATTCCATTTGAGAAGGCAGTTCCACCATTTGACAGCATCATAGTCCTTAATCTTATTCTTGGTGCACTTTCGTTGACTACACCCGGGATATCGCAATTTGTGTGGTTCTGATGAGTGAAGGAAATCATTTTCTCTAGTGACAGATGAGCTTCTCTGTTCTCACCTCTGCCATGCTGACCACCCGCGTCATTAATACTAAGTATTCTACCCCTACAGCAGAAGTCATCTAATATGGAAGCAGCTCTCTTCTAGCTCATGTATTTTCGTTTCTGTCTTTTAATATTTCTTAAACATTTTATGCATTGAAACAGCCTAAATACAACAATGCATGTATCCATGTGGTCATCAGTAGGATGAAATTCCAAGTGGGAACTTGGCTTCCCAGTGTTATGAGTTCTACTTCATGGCAAATAACCAATGAAAATTAGGTTAATAGAAGAAACATATACCTGTTTCAGAATCCATTATCTTCAAATCACTTGATTTCAAATATCGTATTTCAATCTCTAAGATATGGTGATGTATGTCTATATTTCTGGCCTCAGCATCTCAGTTTAAATCAATATAAGTGAACAAATATCTCTTTGGGGGATCAAACAGCATTATGCATAACAAGGAAATCCAGATTTAAACTTTCTTCACAGCACCCTATCACTGAATACTGAGCAGATTCCACAATCTCTTCAAAATAGTTCCCACAATGGAAAATCTTACAATTATCTGAATTTAGCAAAACAACCTTTTTTTTCTGACTTTAACAAAAAAAAACTGTTTTGAAAAATGACTTCTAATTGAGGTGTATCAATGCACGAGTAAAAGAATAACACTAAAATCAATATTATCTCAAAAATAATGATGCAGGGCTAGAGATATGGCTCAGTGTCTAAGAGCAGTGGTTGCTCTTATGCCTGAATTTGATTCCCAGCACTGACAGAGTGACTTATACCAGTTCTATGAGATCGAATACTTTCTTATGCTTTTTTGAACATCAAGCAAAACAGGAAAATACATTCAAATAAAATAAATAATTAAAAATAATAGCACATCATGAGCTAGTGAAAAATCCTTCCTGGAAAGCAAGGCAATTTAATATCGGGATGTTAATATTATAACTTGTCACATTCGTAGTCCTAATGAGAGTAGTAATGTCTCTAAAGATACTAAAAAGGCATTTCACAAAGCTCAATACCAGTTCTTTTTTAAAAAAGTCATTTAAATAGAAATCTATGAACATACATATGCAAATATTCATATATACCCCCAAACCCAACATTTAGCCAGAACTTTTCCTAAAGGACACTCATTAGAGACATTCCAAATATAACAACAAAAGAGATTCTCATTAATTTTGATAAAATGTTATATTATAATGAAGATATATTTAATTTTACAAGTAATTTCATATATGTATCTTGGAAACACAAAGACAGAAGTGTCTGTCTTTGATGCTGATATAATTATTTGAAAAACTGATTTTTTTTCTTTTTTATTGATTTTTATTGAGCTCAACATTTTTCTCTGCTCCCCTTGCTGCCTCTTCCCTCCCCTCCAACCCTCCCCCAAGGTCCCCATGCTCCCAATTTACTCAGAAGAGCTTGTCTTTTTCTACTTCCTGTGTACATTAAATCTATGGAAAGCTTTTTTAAAAAAAAAAAAAGTCAATGGAACAATTATAGATCAAGTGTTAATCAAGCAGCAAGGTACAGCTTTCACCTAAAGCAATCAAGTACTTGCATGCGATTATACTAACAGGTTGAAAGCTACAAAGCAGTAGCCTAGGAGGCCTTTTGGCTCAGTTCTAGCTAATAGTGCTTTTGAAGAACTTCCTTCGGTTTGGGATGTGGTAGCCTGTGTTTGCGCAGAGAAACATGCAATTTTGTATCTCAGTAGAAGGAAAGAACACCAAGGATTCAATGAGGACCTTGAAGGGTGGGGAATTCCAATTCTCTGAAGATAATAAAAAGTCATATTACAAAGCTCAATAGCAGCTCCTTTTTAAAAAGTCATTTAAAGAAGAATCAATGAATAGATATGTATATATTCATTATATATAAAACATATATATGTTCAATAAACATGTTTATAAGTTTGATAAGCCTTATTTATTTTTTAACCATTTTTACATGAAAAGATGTGAATTAGGACTCAACAGACACCATTGAGAATATCATTCATTTGGGGTCAACCAAATCTATTCTGACTTTGAAACTTTTGCAGGTGTAATTCTCACCCAGGGATTCCCTTTGCTTTCAGTCCTTTGCCCTGACTGCCTGGTTAAACTCACATCTTCAGAGAAGTTTACCATTTGCTTGGACATGTGCGTGCACATGCCTCTGTGTGTGTGTGTGTGTGTGTGTGTGTGTGTGTGTGTGTGTGTGTGTGTGTGTCGTATGTATGCCTGTGCAGGTACGTATGCACACTTGTGTGAGCAAATGTAAGATACATAGCGTACATGCAGAGATCAGAGGACAAACTCAGGTGCCGTTGCTTGCTCATTAGCTTATTTGAGGAAGGGTTTATTTTGTTTATCTTTCTGGAATGGCAGGCTAGCTATCAGGCAAGCGTACTTGGACTGTCCTGTATCTCTACCCCTCCCCTTAGAAATGCTAGGATTACAGATGTTCATGCTGTTGTTGCATATGGCTTTATGGAGTGCTGAGGTATAAGTTCAGGTCCCAGGCTTGCACAGCATCTTCACCCAGTGCACCATTTCCACAGTCCTGTCCTGTTTTCTACCCCAGTACCCAGCTAACAGATCTTCAGTTGCTTATGTTTGTCTTCTCCCTAGAACAGCACATGCATGATGCACAGTATTTTCTGTTTTACCTTCTTCCCTTTAACTCTTTCAATTCGGAGAGCACAGACATCCACCTGCTGCATAACAAGCAACCAATACCAGAGTAAATAAATGAATAAACTGCTTAGTGAGCAAGTTCTAGTAATAGAAAAATGAAAATTCTTTAAACTGTGTCTTAGAGTCACGAACATTTTGAAAAGCAAAAAGTTACCCTGGAACATTTTACCCTCAAACACTAGTAAGCAACATCCTTGCTTTGTGAGTTAAAAAAAAATACATAAAAATAAAAAGAACAACATTTTGATGTTTTCTTAATTCTTAAAAATAATTGTTTATTCAAAAAGAAGAAAATGATTAGAATTTTGTGTGTGTGGCATCTCTAGAATTTTCTATGTATATTAGGATATTTCTAGAGACTGGAGTGACAATCAGGGGCCTTGTATGTGTCTTCTCTAGATTCTCTGCATGTGTGTTATTGCTGGTAGTTTATGTTCTTGTGGGACTCCTAACAGTAGGAGTTGGGGCATCTCCTACTGTTTTGCCTGATTTGGGGACCTTTTCCTCCTATTGGGTTGCCTGATCCAGCCTTGATATGAGGGTATGTGCTTAGTCTTTCTGCATCATGGTATTCCAGGTTTGATTGATATCCCTGGAAGACCTACTCTTTTCTGAAAGGAAAAAGAGGAGTGGATCTGGGAAACAAGAAAGGTGCAGGGAGGGACTGTGAGTAGAAAAGGGAAGGAAACTGTGGTCAGGATATAATATATGAGAGGAGAATAAATTTAAAAAAATAAAGAAACTTTCAAGGGCTGGAGAAATGTCCGTGTTTCCTAGCGCCTAAATAAAAGCTGGATGTGGCCATGAATGGTTTTACTCCAACCGTTTATGTGGAGAGGTGTGTAGGAGGGGACACCCGTCCCTCTGTACCTGCTGGATAGTTAGACTAGCCCTGAACTGGCAAACTCCAGGTTCAGTAAGAGAAGATGTCTCAAAGAAGTAAGGCAGAGAGAGATTGAGGAAGATAGCCAGTGTCCTACTCTGGCCTCCACAAGTGTACACATGCACACAACACACACATACAAAGAAGCATGCAAGCCTACATTTATTATGCCTCAAGGCCACCCAATACTCTGTAGGGAAGTAGTAATCATCAGTTCATTAAATATTTATAATGGTTAATAACTAATATGGTTTTTCTATTTAATACTATCTAACAGCACAGATATAAACAGCTTTTATGTTGGCCTACACATCAAAGGTTCTAATATTTTGACAAGCTGTACGATATGTGATTAATTAAATATGCATTAATTTCTTCACCTACTTAGTGTTCATCAATGCATTTTATTTATTTATTTACTTATTTACATTTTCAGTATTAAATCAAAACAGTGTTTGTCTCTCAGGATCTAGCCTTCTTTCTAATTCCATCTTAAATCCACAAACATTTAGTTTGATCAAAACCTGAAGATGCCCAGGGAAGTGAGCAGCCGCCACCACTGATGCACCAAGACAACCCTACATTGAAAGCAGATGGCTGACCACTTGATCCCCTATCTTATGACTTAATCTCCTTCCACCAGTGACCTCATTCCACTTAATACAAGCACACAATAAGACACATCACTGAGAAAGTTCTTCTTCAAGTCTAAAGAGAATTCATCCCAAGTTGCTGGGAAGGGTTCTTCTGAGTAAGAGTACAACCAGAGAACACAATCACTTAAGCAAAATCTTTGGAGTAGAAGCCCTGGAGACACCCCCAGCAACACTCAGAGCCCCTGTATTCACAGGCAGAATGGTTAACTTGAGATATTCTATAGAATGAAAGAGAGAACATCTGTACTGCTCATTCCAAGAACAAAGGTACCCTGCAATATAGTCTTTAATTCTATCTTAAAAATAAGATCACTTTAAGAACATGGACTTCCCCACCCCAAATAAACTAAAGCAGAGAAAAAAATGTAGCTAACCCACACATTTTATGAGCTGATTGTGTATTAACACCTCACTACCATCTTTTATATGTATTTTACATGTGTGAGATATTAGAGAAAGGAATTATGCTGATGTAGAGGAATTGGTCTTCACCTACTGTGATGTTCTACGGTTTATTTACTCTGTTCTGAGACTAATCCCAGCAGTACCTGAAGCAATGACAGAAGTTCTGTCCCACACAGTAGCTGCAAGCTTGCTGAGCAACAGAAATATGGCCAGCATGGATGATGAGAGCAAATGGAAATTGAATGTATTTAGTTCTAATTTTAACAATTTGAATGTAAATATTCAGCTAATGGGGCAATCCAGCCTTTGGTCCATGCTCCCATCTTTAGATTTCCTCTTTTCTCTCTGTATGGCCTTGTCTGAACAGTGCAGAAGCTGCCTTGTGCTCTCACAATTCCAAACCGAGTTTTGGTGCTAAAAATAGATATGAGTATTTCTAGAGTGGAATGAATGATGTTTCCCAGAATGGCATAAACCTTGAATCCTGTCACCATTTATGAGAACAGTGGCTTTTTAGATGTGAATGAGTTGATCTTGAGATGGAAAGAGAATCTTGTATTATCTAGGTGGACCCAGTAAAATCAAAAGTGAAATTCTTTGTTGTTTTGTTACTGTACCTAAGGAGATACCTGAATTATTGATGTAAAAAGGATAGGAGGACTAGAAACCAAATATGAGTGAGTACATCCCATGTTCCTCTCTTTGGGTCTGACTTACCTCACTCAGGATAGTGTTTTCTATTTCCACCCACTTGCATGCAAAATTCAAGAAGTCCTTGTTTTTTACTGCTGAGTAGTACTCTAATATCTATACATTCCATACTTTCTTCATCCATTCTTCCATTGAAGGGCATCTAGGTTGTTTCCAGGTTCTGGCTATTACAAACAATGCTGCTATGAACATAGTAGAGCATATACTTTTATTGTATGATAAGGCCTCTCTTGGGTATATTCCCAAGAGTGGTATTGCTGGGTCCAAGGGGTAGGTTGACCCCGAATTTCCTGAGAAACTGCCACACTGCTTTCCAAAGTGGTTGCACAAGTTTGCATTCCCATCAGCAATGGATAAGTGTACCCCTTTCTCCACAACCTCTCCAGCAAAGGCTATTATTGGTGTTTTTGGTTTTAGCCATTCTGACAGGTGTAAGATGGTATCTTAAAGTTGTCTTGATTTGCATTTCCTTGGAAGGAAGTTGAGCATGACCTTAAGTGTCTTTTGGCCATTTGAACTTCTTCTGTTGAGAATTCTCTGTTCAGCTTAGTGCCCCATTTTATAATTGGGTTGATTAGCCTTTGAGCCTATAATTAGTGATCCTAGAGAAGCTAAATAAGGAGAACCCAAAGAAAAACATATAGGCATCCTCCTGAATATTAACCTTCATCAGGCGATGTAAGGAGACAGAAACAGAGACCCACATTGGAGCACCGGACAGAAATCTCAAGGTCCAAATCAGGAGCAGAAGGAGAGAGAGCACGAGCAATGAACTCAGGACCGCGAGGGGTGCACCCACACACTGAAACAATGGGGATGTTCTCTCGGGAACTCACCAAGGCCAGCTGGCCTGGATCTGAAAAAGCCTGGGATAAAACCGGACTCGCTGAACATAGCGGACAATGAGGACTACTGAGAACTCAAGAACAATGGCAATGGTTTTATGATCCTACTGCATGTACTAACTTTGGAGCCTAGGCAGTTTGGATGCTCACCTTACTAGACCTGGATGGAGGTGGGCGGTCCTTGGACTTCCCACAGGACAGGGAACCCTGATTGCTCTTTAGGCTGATGATGGAGGGGGACTTGATCGGGGGAGGGGGAGGGAAATGGGAGGCGGTGGCGGGGAAGAGACAGAGATATTTAATAAATAAATAAATTTAAAAAAAATTAAAAAAAGGATAGGAGGAGTACATGGACAGAAGGAGGGACACAGGGGTCAGAAGATACCCTGATTATAGATTTGAGGATAGAAGTAGATCACAAGCCAAGGAATATGGTCTGCTTTCACAAGGTGGGAAGACAAGTGAAAGAATTCTATCCCATAGCCTCCAAAGAGGCTTCAATACCACTGAGGACATCTTTTAGACCTTTGGCCTCCATATTGATTACATAATAAACTTGTGTTGCTTTATACTTCTTTGTCTTAGATGATTTGTTACAGCAGCCATGGGAAAATAATACCCAGCCCTGGAAAAAGTCATGTGGTCTTCATGACCTGTTTGATGGTCTTTGGGGTCTACCACGTCTGTGGTCTATGGTATTGTTAAGGAGAGAATCTGAGTGGTTTTATCACACCACTGATGTCCACTGAGACCTATGCTTTCTAATCAGCAGGGTGTTTTACCTGTAGAAACCTCAGCACCTTCTCAGCCATCTGTTTTACCTGTAGGAGAGGGAGCTCATCCCTAAGCCTGGGTTTCCTTCTTACCTGACCTACAACCTAAATCTGTGACTGTTAGAACTGATTGTGTGAATAGAGACAGCTTTGCTTCTACTTACTTTACAGTTGATTTAAATTTTGTATTAAGCTACCATAAATTTAAAAGTCCAACTATTTTGAAAAAGTGCTTTAAATGTACCTTTGTCACATTTGCCTCATCTGAAGTGAGTCCAGGTATCTATGTTTTGCAGAAGGAGCCTCTCCTTTCATTTTTGTGATTTCACTCCTATATGAGAAAAGTTGGTTTATTGGAAGATGTTATAGTATGGAGTCAGAAGCACTGCCATTGTGCCACAGGTCACAGAAGATGTTATAGTTTCAATTAGGAAAGTTCCCAGAAAGGTGTGCAATGAAGACTTGGTACCCAGCTAAAGAGTCTGGGAAGTATTTGGACCTTTAGGCAGTGTGGTTAGAGGAAGTTAGGCTATTGGACCCATATTTTTCCAAAACTGTTGGAGGAGAGCTACTAGTTTGTTCCTGGCTGCTTAGCCCTGAAATAATCACACAGAAACTGTATTAATTAAATTATTGTTTGGCCCATTAGCTCTAGCTTCTTATTAGCTAACATTTACATATTTTAACACATTTCTATTAATCTTTATATGGCCACATGGCTGTGGCTTACTGGCTAAAGTTTCAGCATCTGTCTCTGGCAGGGCTACATGGCTTCTCTCTGACTCAGTCCTTCTTTCTCCCAGCATTCAGTTTAGATTTCCTGCCTAGCTCTGTTTTACCCTATCAGGCCAAGCCAGTTCTTTATTAACCAGTGGTAGGGCAATCCCACATCACAAATCTACTGAGGACCTAAGCCCTCCGTTTCTCTAATCTGTATATCGCTCACTTTGGTGTGACATGGTAACTGCCATGATGCTTATTTTCCACCAAGCCCAAAGCAAGAAGACCAGAAGACTATAGACCTGAAACCATGAACACAAAACTTTCTTTGTTCTAAGTGTATTTTCTGGGTTGTTCTGTTGAGACAGCAGAAAACTAACAAGCTTGGGTTCTCATTGGTGTTACTCATTCGGCACTATTTGATGTCAGGGCAATTGGGTGTCTGTGGGTCTGTGGAATTTTATTTTGATGCCAATGTTGGACATATGATTGGGGAAGGCAAGTAGAAATTTAGTCAATCTTTAAAAATAAATGTATTCATTTATTTTACATCCCAACTGCAGTGTCCCTCCCTTCTCCCATTCCCTTTCCACATCCCCCCTCCACTCCCTTTGTCCCCATCCAGTCCTCCTCTGTTTCTGTTAAGAAGGGGGCATGCCTCCCATGAGTATCAACAGAGCAGAGCATATCAAGTTGAGGTAGGATAAGTTCCTCCTCTTATAATAATGCTGGGCAAGACAACCCAGGATAGGATCCCAAGAGCAAGCCAAAGTGTTAGGGACTGCACCTGCTTGACCTGTCCCTTAGCTCACTGAAATTTAGTCAGTTATTTGGGTGAGTATATTTATTATATTTAGGAGATCAGAATTTTTAATTATGAGATTGGAATTTATTGTGTTATAACTGGTGTTTCACAAGCCTGAAAAACCTGAATAAATTCCTGAGTGTGTGGAAGGAAGCACTAAACACTGATACTTTCTTTTCACTATTACCACATGATGAAAACTTGTTACACTCCACAAAAAAGGAAGAATTAATAGCCAAGACTTGTTTTCCAGTAGTGAAAACACAATTGACTCCTAAATAAACTAAATTGCACAATATTTAAACATATGTTGCAATTAGCTGTGGGTAGTTAGGTTTGAGCATATATTTTCTTACGAGTGAAGTATAAATTCCTAAAATAATTTAGTGTATTAATTATGAAAAATTCTAAGAACGACCCAACAGTTTTGACATAAATACTAAGGTTATAATAACTTAATGAGGATTAAAATAGGTTCAAGCCGGGCGATGGTGGCGCACGCCTTTAATCCCAGCACTCGGGAGGCAGAGGCAGGCGGATCTCTGTGAGTTCGAGACCAGCCTGGTCTACAGAGTGAGTTCCAGGACAGGCTCCAAAGCCACAGAGAAACCCTGTCTCGAAAAAAAAACCAAAAAAAAAAATAAATAAAAAAAAAAAATAAAATAAAATAGGTTCAAGATCCTTTAACAAGATACAAATAAAAGCATATGCACTTTTCTACAGGAAATTTGATAGCTTTTATGTAAGATAGTGTTTCTTTGAAAATGAGCTGTTTGTAATTAAAACTAAGCAGGCCAAGTCATTTCAGGTTCATTTACAAAGTCAAGTGCCTGTTAGTAAAAGTTACATTTGCATTGCTATTATTGGCTTTGAAATTATTTCCATTTGAATGAATTATTTTCTTGAAAGTAATCCAGCACCAGGGAATGGTGAAATGTAATGATGATGACTATGAAAGCAAAGCCTTGTTCTTTGACTTACTTTGTTTTCTCTGTTTCTAGTAAAAGGTTGAGTGATTCCGTAATGAGTTCAGTTCATCAGCTTGATAGTGCGCCTGTTGACTCTGACATGGGTCTATCAAATCCCTGGAACTCCCTTTAAGTTCAAAGTAGTTAGGTGCTTGAGAGAGAAGAACTGGAGAACACCAATGTTTAGCGGAAGTAGAGCTAACTATTAGGAAATCCAACAATGCAGCATCTGTATAACATTTATGGCTATTATTAGCCAGATATTAAATAGTTAAATTATCTCATAAGTGACCAGTCTTACCTTGAAAGTCCAAGAAAAAATATTTCTTTATACACATAATTCTCCATGCTGATAAAAACCTTTGTACCTAATCCTAATCACCAAAACTAGCCCTAATCATTAATCCTAACCATGGACTGCAGCACACAACACGCCAATCTATGCTCTATGTGCTACCATAACAGTAGCTTCGAACAGGGAGCTGGAGATTGAAACACACAAAGACACACAGAGAGACAGAGACACGGACCTGTAAGAGTAAGAAGCCCTTTATTGAATAGCACCACGGAGGCTTATATACCCAACGCAGTCAGGTGGGCCAACAGGTGAAAACTTTATCCTCTGATCCCGAAGGCAAGGCAACACATGCTCATCAAGTAGACCTGGTAAACAACTTTGACACAGCTTTTAGTAATTCAAATCAGAAAAAGTAAAGATCACTAGCAGGGAAGAGCAACTGGAGCCCAGTACTCCCAATGGTCCCAGCAATGAACTATGGTGTTCTCACGACATAGCGCATCTTCTGTGCATTCTTCTGCATCCTAAAAACTCAGTTCATACATATCATCCATGATAGTTGTTACCTTCACCCTCCCTCTCTGTTATACCAGACAAATCAGAAGCCCCTGGAACAACCCAAACATTACTACAATACTACTTATCATATTGATTTACCAAATTCTCAGAGTCTCTGCACACTGCATAGAACATGGCAAGCACCAGATAGATATTCTTTCCCAAATAAAGTACATAGCACTGTTCATTTCTAAGAATGCATTGCATTTCTTCAGTAGAATTTATAAACGTCTTCTCTAGAAATCACTTCATTTTCAAACCCTAGTAATTTTAGTCAATTTAGTCAGGAGTCAATTTCCTTTTGTTTTCTCCTCTTTCTCCTCCTCCTTATCTCTTCCTCCTCTTTTTCCTCTCTTCCTCTGCTTCCCTCTTTCCTTCCTCCTCTTCTCTCTCTCCCACTCTTTCTTTATCTCTGTTAAAATAAGTTCCAGTGAAACCTAACAACTATTGCCTTGAATTCCACATGAAAGAGAACAGAATCTGTAGCAATTGTGCCAAGACGCCATGAATCGGATGAGACTGCTGTTTTCAATTGACCAACCAGGATTTTATAAGTGAGAGGAAAGTTTTAAAAATAATAACTTTGAAGTGATATATTTTTTGCAAACCTTTGCTTAGCTTACCATCATAAATAACAGTGAGTCATAAACTAGGCCCTGTCTCCACAGTAGTTAGAAACTTGTTCTACTTATTTTAAAAGTACTGAGAACACAAAAAGTAAGAAAAGATGGTATCTGAATTAATCCATTATGAATCAAGTGATATCTGATAAAACAAGCCTAATCTATGTTTTGATGAAATAATTCACGTGTCAATCACCAGGTCGGTGTCCCACTATTACTGATTTCTATGGGATGAGATTAGTGCACAGGGTTCCTCTATCTTTCCCTAACAGATAAAGAAACAGGTGTGAAGTCTGCTAGATGACAAGGATTAAGGTTGTTAATCTGAGGATCCATCTCTGGCAATAGGAAGCTGTGAGACCTTTGGGAAACTGTTTAACATGCTTGGCCATAATTATGTGCATCTCTGTGGGTAAAGGACAGAAACCTTAGCCCAGCATTTTATAACCTTGAGCTTCTTTGATTTCTTTGCTTTAGAATATCTCAGATAAAAACTTCTCTAAACTGTTTTCTCTTATTTAGTTATTAATTAGCCTGAATTTGTGGAGGGGGCCCACTGTCTCATGTACAGTTCCCAGTCTTAGGTAAAAAACTTTTCCAAGGAAATTTGACTTCAACTGATATAGTAAATAATTGCAGGATAAAACAAACCCATGGCACAGGACAGCTAATCCTCCTCCCTTGAGTCTCATTAAACAGAAATTCCCTGCTTCCCCTCCAACAGTTTAAATCCTTCATCTCTGTAACAAAGTCTGCAGCCTTTTTGTAAACAATCTTTCACAAATTGCCTCTGATAGAGAGGTTTCTAACCAGCTCAATTTACAAGAAAAATTGTGTTCTAAAGATGCTGGCAGGATCTCCAAAGAATAAGAAATCAACAGTGAGAAAATAACAAAGCAGTAGCAACTGCTTAAGTAATTCACCATGAGTTTTGCTTTGAAACAGCTGTTAGACTCATGTCAAATACAGTCGTTTCAAAATCTTCTTTGTACAAAACCCAAAAATTTAATAAATATAGTCTACCCATTTGGAACAAGTGTTTAAAGTAATGAAATGAGAAGGGATAAAACTGGACACTAGAAAGACTGTATGCAGCCAAGAATAATCCAAATTTGTTAGGCACAGTAGGTGAGGTTATATTTGCTGTTTGTTAGAAATTAAGAATTATTTATGTGCCTAAGGAATTCTTTCCTAAGAATTCAGGTTTGTGGCTTCTTTGCCTTTGTAACTTAAGGGTTATCAAAAGCTTACTGGAGAAACTGTTGTGCTCAGGTCCTCGTTAGATTTCAGATATGCTCTGTGACCTTAGGCACAGTTAATTTCACTGTATCACTACAAATTTTTTAGCTTATTCATATGAATCATAAAGGGATGAAATAAAGAAATTTCATGATCCTCCCTGGCTCTCCTTTTTGTTTCATCCTAGCCATTTGAATTATTTTCTTTAGTATAGAAACAAACACAGGTGAATGCATGTTTTAAAATGTTATAGACAAGTGTGACACATGCATACACATGCATTTTGACCATTTCATGCTAACATGACTTTTTGATTGTTTAAGACAAAAACCTCACTATGTAGCTCTAACTAGCCTGGAACTCCGGCCTCCAGAGTAGTATGAACGCTACATTTCTTTTAATGTGTGTGTGTGTGTGTGTGTGTGTGTGTGTGTGTGTGTGTGTGTATGTGTGTGTGTGTGTGTGTGTGTGCGCGCGCACACACGCACACACGTCCTCAACAACCTAGAAGACAGTATCAGAGTCCCTAAAGCTAGAGCTGTATAGACTCTTGTAAGATGCTTAATGTGTGCTGGAAACCAATCTTGGGTCCTCTTGAGGAGCAGCAAGCAGTCTTAAGTACCATTTGAGCATTGAAGATTATTAACCTAAGTCTAAGATAAAAATTTACTAATCCTCAACAATATTAGTAGAAATTAATACAATATTATAAACCAAAGATGATATAAAAAACTTCCATTACTAAGAGACAATTACAGAAATCATTTCCTTTTAAAAATTTTATTTGTTATTCTCTGTTATCTATAATTTCTAGAATACTAATGCTATCAGAAGTAATTCCATATATAAAAACCTCTGTAGCCGGGCGATGGTGGCGCACGCCTTTAATCCCAGCACTCGGGAGGCAGAGGCAGGCGGATCTCTGTGAGTTCGAGACCATGATTTGTGCCTCCTAGCCTTATTGTTGCAAGGTGCTGCTTGTTCATAATCACAGCACAGAGGGGACTCTCACATCACCTTATTTTAAGCTTTTGTTATTGTTGTTTAAGGGAAACTAAGGAAGAGTGGATATGGGGGAGGGAGAGGTGTGTGAGGAGAAAAATAGATGGAGGAAAAACTGCAGTCATGTGTAATAAATGAGAGAAGAATAAAAAATGATCATATCATCTGGTCTGATAAAGTTGGCTCCAGGTTTTAGAAGTCTTTGACCAAATATCTAAGGCCTGAGCATCCTATATCTCAAAGTCACAGGAAAAAATAGCCTGTATCACATTAGGTAACCCATGCCATTTCTCTTCCATGGTTTCATTTCTTCACTGCTGCTTTTTTATTTTTACTTTTGGGAGCTGAGGAAAAACTGTTCTTTGTTATTTGAATGCAAAATCAGCATTTATGATGCACTCTAAAGGAGGAGTTACATGGAGCTTTTATAGTATTGTGTGTCTGTCTGTGTGTAATGTGTAAATATCTAAGTAGCATGGATGTATGTGTTTGGTGAGGCGTATATACATATATATCTATGGTGGCAGAGGTTTCTGTCTTGCCAGGTCCTGTAGCCATTTAGGCCCAAATAAACGCACAGAGGCTTACATTGATTATAAACTAGTTGGACTAGTAGCTCAGGGTTTTCTTATTAACTAATTCTTACACCTTAAATTATCCCATAATTTTTGTTTGTGTCAGCAACGTGACTTGGCACCTTTATCAGTGAGGGCTTCTCATCTTCCTTTGCGACTGGGTGACAACTACAGATTGCCTCATTCCTCTTCCCAGAAATCTCCTGTTCTCATTGCTCTGCCTATACTTCCTCCTGGTTACTGGCCAACCAGCATTTTATTAAAGCAATACAACTGACAAATCTTTACAAGGTACAAGATCATTGTCCTACAGCAGTGCTATGTATTTATTGACTGGAAATAGTATTATATTTAAATCTAGAAAACATAGAGCTGGGCTCTGGAGAGAATGTTCAATAGTTAAGACCATTTGCTGTTCTTGCAGAGGACCAGAATTTGTTTGCCAGAACACACATGGAAGCTCATAACCACCTATACCTCCAATTCTAGGGGATACAATAACCTCTTCTGGCTTCAGTGGTCTTCTCTGTACACATGGTGCACATAAATTCATTTTGGCACACACACACACACATACACAAACACACACACACATGTTTAAAAACCTTAAATGGGAGAAAACATAGGTCTCTTTTATAAAAACATATTTCTGCCTTGCGAGAATGCCTTTCCTTAAGTTAAAATGTCTTTCTAGGCTTTTAAGAAGCATTTATTTCAACCTACTTTGCAGGATGCTGGCTTCAGTTAGACTGGTATTTTTAAGTATAATCATAGGGAAATAAAAACATCTCCACTAACCTTTATTAGTTGATATTTGAGACATTAGGATCCAGTTAAGCCTATAAATAGAGATGTTTCCATTTGATTTCAGTCTTGTATGAAATTGTAAACCAATTAAAAAAGATATTCTTCTGCAAAAAAAGTGTAATGCACCTAAGTCTTTCTATTTCACTAAACTTAGAATGTTCCTTTATTTAAATAACTACAACTGCTTGTATGCATTTGTAATAAGCCTTCAATGAAGTCAGCTATTGTTCATAGCCATTTAATTAGTAATATATCACTCATTGGATATATTTAATCATTTAACCTCATAAAATACAATAGTATCAAGTTCAATAAAAGAAACCCATGCTACTATTTTATTTCATGAAGGGAATGTGTAGACCTACAAATTTTTAATTCTGCACCTGTTATTCCATTGTTAGTTTTTAATTTTTTCTATAATGATTATCGTGTGAAAGTGTATCTTAACTTACCAGGTGGATTTGGATAGGTTTCCCATTGCTCTTGTAAAAGTTGCATCTGCATTAAAGGCCTTCATTTTGAGGGCTACGGATATGTGTTCTCATTTCTATCAATGGAATAACTCCTGGTAGATGGAGAAATTATATAGAGCCTTTTATTGGACAGCTTGAATTATTGTGTCATTGTATTAGAATCATGAGATCTGTAATCAGCTTGAATTGTATGACAGATATTTGTGAAAATAATAATCTAAATATCACATGAAATGGATCAGACTGAGACTTTCACTGTTTCTATTCAAAGGTTCTGAAAATTACTCCCAATTGTTAAAACTAATCAATAGTCACTTCCCCAAAATCTATTTCACTATTATTAATAGAGAATCTGCTCGATGCCAGCTAAGACTATATAGGTAGATGTTATGGACTGCAACAGAAGCAGAAAAGCCCCAAGTCTTCACAGAAAATATAATTAGGTAGATGTGGTAGTTTGATGGTTCTCATAGGCTCATATATTTGAAACATTAGTCACCGGCTAGTGGACCTGTTTGGAAGGATTTGAAAGATTAGAAGGTATTGGCCTCATTAGAGTAGGTGTGGCCTTGTTAGAAGTGTCACTGGGGGTGGGGTTTGTGTTTTTGACTGCCCTATTTCTGTGAAAAGACCCCATAGCTAGGGCACCCCTAAAAGAGAAAGTATTTAACTAGGGTTTGCTTACATTTCAAAGGTTTACTACATTATAATCATGGTGAGGAGTATCCTAACATACAAGCAGACTTGGTGCTGAAAAAGTAGCTGAGATTTCTACATCTGGATCTACTGGTATGAGGAAGAGAGTGACAATGGTCTCAGCTTGGACTTTTGAAAGCTTAAAGCCCACCACCACTGATACACTTCCTCCAACAAGGTTATACCTCCCACAACAAAGCCATGCTTCCTAATCCTTCTAAATCTTTCTACCACTCTCTGATGACTAAGTGTTCAAATGTACAAATGTATGGGGGCCATTCTCATTCAAACCACCACAGGCTTTGAGTTTTCAAAAAGCCATGCCAGATCTAGGCTTTCTGATTGTAGACCAGAATGCAGTGCCCAGCTGCTGCTGCAGCTGAAGCCCCATGCTCTCCACCATGATGCTAATGAATTGGCCTCTGAAACTATAAGCAACCTCTGCACCCCCTGTTAATTGCTTTCTGAGAGTTGCCTTGGTCATCATGTCTCTACACAAAACAGGCAGAAGAACACTGAGGAAGACAGTAGAAAAGACTAAAAATAAACAAGGGCCCAGAGGATATATGCTAAAAAAGTTTGATAAATATAAATATACATTGATGAGATGAGAGTGGTTACTATTTCAGATTGAGAACTCAAAAAAGAGGCAACTTTGAAAAGTAATGCATAAGGTAAGGAATGAAGGACACCAAAGAATATTTTCCTGTGCTGAGTGATGGCAGGAATGCTTTATAGCAAACAGAATTGTGTGTACACATGCAGTAAGGGCAGATATGACCCTCTAGGGAAATGAAAGGCAGCTGGTGTCACCAGGGCACACACCAGGGAAGAGGAAGGCAGGCAGCAGAGTGTGCAGCAGTTCACAGCTGCTCTGGTTTTATTCCAAGTATAATAAGAATCATGAAAGACTTTTTAAAAAAGACATAGTGAAAGACCCTGGCATTTTCTTGAGACTGAATTAAGACAAGGCATGACGGAAGAAGTGCATCTCACCTAGGATCATGGTAATCCAGGGAAAGGCGATGGCGTATTGAGATGAAGAGTCAGAGAAAGGTGAACACATGTGAGGCGTGTGGTCAAAGTTCTTTTCTACATCTTTGTGTTTGACTGGGCTAGAAACAGGCTATGAGAAAAGGTGTCTTCAAGTTTCTTGTTATAAATGAATAGATAGATGATGCCACTAGCTGAAGTAAAGACAAACATGGAGAAAAAAATAGGGAGAAATAGAAAAGGATATCTCTACTCATTTTCACTTTGGAATGCCTGGTACATCCTAATGTCCAAGAAATGATCGGCTGTTCAAGTGCCTAACTCTCAAAAAAGCCTCAAATACACACATAAGCTTTTAGCCAGGAGCTTTTCCCTGGAAGAGTCCCAATGCTGAATACATAGGAAGCTAGGAAAATTCTGGAGATTGAAAGTCAACTAAGAAAGATGCTGTGAGTTCAAGTACATATACAGACTGGATTTGAGTTTGGGGTTGGCTGAGGAAGAAAGAACTTTTTTAAACAAAAAAGTTTTGCAAGATGCATGGCTATAGCAGTGATGAGAGATTTGGGTCAGAAACTGGAGGGGAGTTTGGAAAGAACAGTGTCCGTTCACTTTAGATGAGGAGAATGTCTCTTTACTGAATGGAATAACCCAGGAAAGGCAAAGTTGGTGATTCTGGGGAAGCAGTGAGTTATGTACAAGAGAAAAAGAGAGGTGCTAGAATTCCAAATATATATACTTTCCTAGATTGGCAAGATCTTGGTAGCTCTTTCTCTACTTGTGTTGCTGTATTAATGGTCAAAATCACTTGCTTTTATATACCAGTAATTTTTAATAAAGAAAATAATTACTTATAGTTTAGTAAGAAAACACAAGCTTTCCCTCATCACCAGTTTGATGTAGGAGGGTCATCTGTCTATGTGTTGCTTTTATTGGTTAATAAAGAAACTGCCTTCGCCTTTTGATGGGCCATCCCTTAGGTGGATGGAGTAGACAGAGCAGAATTCTGGGAGGAAGAAAGCAGAGACAGGCAGATGCCATGAAGCTTTGGCCCAAGATGGAACTCACAGAATCTTCCCGGTAAGCCACCACTTTTTGGTGCTACACAGATTATTAGAAATGGGTTCATCAGGATGTGAGAATTAGCCAATAAGAGCCTGGAATTAATGGGCCAGGCTGTGTTTAAATGAATACAATTTGTGTGTTGTTATTTCAGGTGTTAAGCTAGCCGTGCGGTATCCAGGTGGGACAAAAAGCAGGCCTTCTTGCCTCATCATTACACCAGGTTGTCTCTAAGAAACCCATTGTTGTAACCTATGATATTTCTTTGAATAATAATCATATTTAGAATATATACATCTGTATGAATATATGTGTAATTATAAAGAAATTATCCATGTCTACTTGCATCAGTCACAGTCCTAAAGAGCTACCCATTAAACTCAGAGAATTTAAAGAAAGCTTACTTATATACAGGTTATTTATAGAGGAGGCTACATGGGGAAAGTGATAATGCAAGAAAGTAGGCCTACCTGCTACATTAGAGAATTCAAAAACCTACGGCAGCATATAGTTGTATAAAAGATGTTCTAAGGGGCTGGAACAATGGCTCAGTGGGTAAGAGTACTTTCCTCTTGAGGATGACCAGGAGTCATTACCCAGCATCCATGTGTTCACACAACCATCTGTAACTTCAGTTTTAGGGGATCCCATGTTCTCCTCTAGCCTCCACAGGCATTTCACGAACTTGGTATACTAAACTTATGAATTCTGCTCATAAATAAAAAGAATTTTTAAAAAAGATGTTTCAAGGCGATCAGTTTTTTAATAAGAAAAGTGTGATAGAGAATGTAATAGCAAAGGGAAGTATTGAGAGAAGTGTCTACCTATTGAAGAACATAGACAGATGCAACCAATATTGCTAATATTCCTTTCAGGGTATGTTGTCAAACAATGTCTACCTTTCTTCCCAAGGTCTTAGTGACTATTCACCAAAGTTTACCACAGGCAACCAATGAGTTTGTGTGGGCACTCCTTCTTCAGCCAGCAGTACTTGGAAAGCTTTACCCAGAAGAGAGAAGGGTTTCCCCATAGCTTCATAAATGAAGAACGCATATGTGTGTGTGTATACATATATGTGTATGTATGTATATGTATTCCACACACATACCCCAAGTCACATGCACAGCAGGATACTCTGGAGAGAATAGCATGCCCTCCTCTGGCTCTACATGGAAATTTGAACTATCAACACACTCAGCTTGAATGGTCTTTTGCAAGGGGGCCTAGCTGAATGCCCTTAAAAGACAATTGCTTGTCTATGAAAACAGTCACTCATGACAAACACAAAAGAAGAGAACTAAGAAAACAAGACCTATTTCCTTACTCTTCCTACACTCTGGGAAAGGTTTCTCATTGGCTGAGCCCATAGTGATATCAGAAGGTTAATGATTTTCTCTAATTACCTGTCTCATAGGGTTCAGTGCAGAGATGAAGAATAAATTTTGTAGGGGTATCTTAGATAGCGTTTTAATTGCTGTAAAAAGACACCTTGTCCATGGCAACTCTTATAAAGGGAAACCATTTAATTGTGGTGGCTTACATTTTCAAAGATTTAGTCCATTTTCATCATGGCGTGACATGGTGAGGTAAAGAAAAATGTGTATGCTGGAGCAGGAGCTGAGGATCCTTCATCTTGACCCACAGGCAACAGGAAGTAGTCTGAGACACTGGATGTAGTTTGAGTATAGAAGATCTCAGAAGCCACCGTCACAGTGACACACTTCCTCCCACAAGGCCACACCTACTCCAGTGAGGTTACACCTCCAAATAGTGCCACTCTCTATGAGCTTATGGAAAACGATTGCATTCAAACCACTATAAGAGACAAATGGAACTGATGGATCAGCATGCATCACTACAGTCCAGTCCTCCTAATGATTCTTCACAGGACAGTGCAATCCTCATTTAAAACAAATGGAGGCTGCTGTCAATATGGGTGGCTTCATCTTAAGTCTTTTTCTTGGGAATGTATCTTAGGATTTAAGTATACACAGATCTGCCTTGTCTCTTTAAAAGTTGCCAGGGGTTCCTTGTACAGACTGCCTTAATTTATTACTATGTTCCTAGCTGGTGATATTTCCCCTGGGTTGTGACTGAAGCAAAAACTGCTGCAATAAACCTGATTTTTTGAAATACAGTTTTGTGAAACTGTGCTCATGGAGCTATAAGATACGTTCTAGGGCATGAAATGGCTGGGTTACAACATGTACAAATGTGAAATTAATAGACTTCACTGAGTTGCCTTCTGAACAATATGCCCTCTGTGCAGGAGTAGGTTAAAAGACATTCTCCATTACATGTCAGAGAAAAAGAGCACAAAATCTTAAAGTTTAATTTTTGATCCCTTGAGTAGTATTGACATTGAATAATTTCCTGTTTCAAAGTCATCCATATCATGGGCTTGGTAGATTGCTTTGTGGGTAAAGTTTGAAGCCTTGAGTTCGGTCCCCAGAACTCATGCTTTAGAAGCTGTACATGGGAGCATATGCACATGATTTCATTACAGGGAAGGCAGATACTTAGAGCTTGCTGGTCATCCAGCTAAGCCTACTGGGTAAGCATCAGGACATTGATAGTCCCCCATCTCAAATAAAAATAGTAGTGTTTGAAGAATGAAGCCCATAGATATTTTTAAGGCCTGCATGGACACGCACACTATGCTGGCTAATTTTGGTCAACTTGACACAAATTAAAGTCATCCGGGAAGAGGGAACCTCAATTGAGGAATTGCCCTCAGTGGATATATCTATGCTTCCGTATGACCATATCTATGGTGGTCTTTCCTCATTAATTGATTCGAGATGGCCAAGCCCACTGTGGGCAGTGCCACCCAATATATAGATGGACACAAGGTGATAAGATCAAGCTGAGAAAGCCAGTACACAGAGCCCCTTTGTAGCCTCGGTTTTAGTTCGTGCATTCAGGTTACTGCCATGAGTTCCTGCCTTGGCTTCTCTGCATGATAAACTGTGAGCTGTACACCAAAATAAGCCTTTATCCTCTACTAGGTTTTGTTTTTTGTCAGTGTTTTATTACAAAAACATAAAAGTAAACTAGAAAATAGACCTTCATATCCACACATACATATACATACACATGCACACACATAATGTCATATGTATTTCTGTATGTGAATCATCTCATGATTCATGCCCTTTGCTAATATTTTAATGGAATAATTTCTAGAAAATTTTAAACATTGCACACAGCTTAAATAAGTTCTAGTATATCACATTAATAATTGCTCCATAGCTTGACTTATAATTCTCTTTAGATTTGGTTATATTTGTCCATGAAACCTTTGAAAAGAAATGTATTTGTAGTCAAAATTCTCCATCAAATTCCTCCCCTCAAAGCTCAGAGAATCCCATGGAAAAGGTATAAGAAAAAGTGCTGGAGAGATGGCTCAGAGGTTAGGAGCATTGCCTGCTCTTCCAAAGGTCCTGAGTTCAATTCCCAGCAACCACACGGTGGCTCACAACCATCTGTAATGAGGTCTGGTGCCCTCTTCTGGCCTGCAAACATACAGGTAGACAGACTATTGTATACCTAATAAATAAATAAATATTTAAAAAAAAAAGAAAAAGTGTAAGAGCCAGAGGGGATAGAAGATACCAGGAGAACAAGGACCTCTAAATCAACTGTGCAAAGCTTATATGAATTCACGGAGACTGAAACGGCAAGCATCGGGCCTGCCTGAGTCTACACCAGTTCTTTGTGTGTGTGTGTGTGTGTGTGTGTGTATGTGTGTGTATGTGTAAAATATATATTTAGCTTTCCATTTAGTATTTTTATGAATCCTGAGTGCGTGAATGAGTGGGTTTCTGATTATTATGCCTTCTCTTGGGATTTTTTCCCTTTGGTTGGGATGCCTTTTCAAACTTTAGTATGATGGGTTTTGTTTTATTTTATTATGTTGTGTTTGTCACTGTCTCTTAGAAACCTGTACTTTCTAAGAGAGATAGAGGGGATCTAATTGGGAGGGAAGGTGAGGAGGAACTGAGAAGAGTAGAGGAAGGGAAAACTATAATCAGGATATATTAAAGAGAAAAAAATCTATTTTAATAAAAGGGAAAGCAGCAACAAAAGAAAATATAACATATTTTGTATATGTGATATATTTTATATAAGTATATTTTGGTATTTGTGGAAGGTACTAGAAACAATATCCCATAAATACAGAGAGACAACATGCTTTCTTAATTCATTACCTAGATAGGAAAATAAATAAATAAAACATGTTGAATTTTAAAAAATAAAGTTTTATGACTATTGAATTTGGGGTCTTTCTATGAAATATTTTCCATATTAATAGATTACAAGAGTATTCTTCCATACTTTAATTTTCACTTCATGTTTAAATGTTTTCATATATCTTAAACTATTCATAGGCATGAAATAGGGGACATTACTTTATTCCTCAGTCAAACAACTATTTGGCTTTCATAATTAATTAAGTAATTCATTTTCCTTCACAGACAGCATGCCAGTGTTAGTATTTACATAGCTGCCTTTAATTTTTTCTATGTCTTCAACTCTGTTTCATCAAAGCATCTTTCTCAGTGTGCCAATAATAGTTTATAATTTGTGAAGAGCACTAATATAGTGGTTTATAATCTACAAAGAATAATCTTATAGAATACTCCAGATCTCAGGGTTTATATTTCTCCTACAACCTGTAGAACTTGTGAGGACTTTTCTAAGGCCCTGTCAACAATACCTGTGGTCATCATCTCCCAAGAAGAAGCAGTTGCTAATGCCCTGTCAACAATACCTGTGGTCATCATCTCCCAAGAAGAAGCAGTTGCTAATGCCCTGTCAACAATACCTGTGGTCATCATCTCCCAAGAAGAAGCAGTTGCTAATGCCCTGTCAACAATACCTGTAGTCATCATCTCCCAAGAAGAAGCAGTTGCTAATGCAACTCTTTCTGGCTCTTGTCTTCCTCTCTCATCTTCCATTCTCTGCTTACCCCAACACCTTTCCTAATTTCCCTTTAAAATTGTTCATACTGGAGTAATTCAAGCTCTAGGGGATGTTGGGGGAAATAAAGGATATCCATAGGTTAGACACATGCCACTTAAAACCGATAGTTAGAGAAAATATTACTGAGAAGAATCTCAATTCATTTTAGATATTTTTCTTCCTTTTTTACTAAATTTATTTGAAAAATTTTATTCATTAAATAAAATGTATTTGGTCACACTTAACCTCCCATCCTCCCTTGTCCCCCCTCTATCTTTATCAAACTCCTCTCCTCCCTAGAGTTTCCTTTCTCTTCATGTGTCTTTTGTCTTGTGACCTACTGAGTTTCACCAGCTCCATCCTCTTGTCTGCCTGAGTATGAATGTGGGACTCCCCACTAGAGCATGAGGAACTCACTAGTAGTTTCAACAATACTGTAGGTAATGTCTTCCCTTTTTCCACCATCCACAAACAAACAGTAGTTATTGAGAGTAGTTGTCTCTGTCTATGATTGCATATTGACAGGCCCAGTCTTAATGCAGATGGCCCTGTACAGGTAACTGAAAACAGCAGTGAGTTCATGATGATGAGGGCCACGTGCTATCCAGAAGTGTTTTGGTCTCCTCTCCACCACTGGACTCTTACCTTTCTACTACAGTGCTTCCTGTCCCTCTTTTTAATGTCTCTCTTCTACCTGTAAGCACAGGTATTCACATGTACACACACACACACACACACACACGGCTGAGGTGAAACTTAATAACTTTCTCAGAGTTACATTTTGCACATCACTCAAAATTCAGCTTATTGGGGAATAAAAAAAGCAAAGTAAAAGCGTAAATGCGAATGGACTATCCTAAAAGCTTTGATAGGATTTAAAAGATCCTAGTTGTACAGGAAAACTCATTAGCTCATGCTGAAAATGTCACCAGTTATCACTGGTTCCTAAACACAGGATATCTGAGGCATTTTAAATTAATTTCCACCTCCCAGTAATGGATTAATAATGTAGCCCTTTAGTCTCTCTGTTTCTTGGCTGCTTCATCCTACTGGAGACTTTTATGTGGTTCTGCATGGAAGACTGACACAACATTTGACCTTGCCTTTATATTCCCCATTGTAGTCTAGGCCACATGTATTCATCTTTTAAAAATATGTATTTATAATCTGAAAAGGTAACTTAGCAGCTAGGAGTACTTACTGTTCTTCCAGAGGGCTCAAGTTCAGCTCTCAGTAGCAGTGTACAGCAATTTACAACTGTTTGTAAGTTTAGTTTCAGGGCATACAATACCCCCTTTTGGTCTTTGCAAACATCCTCATGCATATCACATGTGTGCACATTATCACAGACACATGGTATATACATATATACATACACATGTGATATATATATTATATATACATACGTATATAATGTGTGTTAACAAGAACTTTACTTTTAGCCAAGTAGAGGTGCACATCTCTCGGGAGGCAGAGGCAGAGGCAGGCAAATCTCTGTGAGTTCACAGCCAGCCTGTTCTTCAAATGGAGTTCCAGAACAGAGTCCAAAACTACACAGAGAAACCCTATCTCAAAAAACAAAGCAACAAAACAAAGCGGAATTTTGATTTGGGGTCTCATCTCATCCATGTCTCTCCATGTTTAGTAATTCTGATTAATTAAGCCATTCTCTTAGAAGTCAAAATTATATTGCAGTACATATATTCCCCTAATGCTCTAGCTTTATTTTTTTTTAATTTTTTATTGATAAAAGAAGAATAAAGAAAAAAAACAAATTTCCACCTCCTCCCAGCCTCCCATTTCCCTCCCCCTCCTCCCACTCTTCTCCCCCTCCTCCCACTCTTCTCCCCCTCCTCCCACCCCTCTCCCCTTCCCCCCACTCCTCTCCCCCTCCCTCTCCAGTCCGAAGAGCAGTCAGGGTTCCCTGCCCTGTGGTAAGTCCTAGGTCCTCCCCGCTCCGTCCATATCTAGGAAGGTGAACATCCAAACTGGCTAGGCTCCCACCAAGCCAGCAGATTGCGTAGGATCAAAACTGCGTGCCATTGTCCTTGGCGTCTCATCAGCCCTCATTGTTCGCCATGTTCAGAGAGTCCAGTTTTATCCCATGCTTTTTTGGTAACAGTCCAGCTGGCCTTGGTGAGCTCCCAGTAGATCAGCTCCACTGTCTCAGTGGGTGGGTGCACCCCTCGTGGTCCCGACTTCTTTGCTCATGTTCTCCCTCCTTCTGCTCCTCATTGGGACCTTGGGAGCTCAGTCCATTGCTCCAGTGTGGGTCTCTGTCTCTATCTCCATCCATCGCCAGATGAAAGTTCTAGGATGATATGCAAGATATTCGTCAGTATTGCGCTAGGATAGGGTCATTTCAGGTTCCCTATCCTCAGCTGCCCAAGGAACTAACTGGGGACCTCAGCTTGGGCACCTGGGAGCCCCTCTAGGGTCAAGTCTCCTGCCCACCCTAAAGTGGGTCCCTTAACTAAGAATTGTGGTTCCGTGCTCCCCTATCCAACCTTCCTTTATCCTGATCCTCCTGTTTCCCCAAGTCCCCCCTCCTTCCCTTCTACCTTTTCTCTCCCCATCTCCCCTTACCCCCATCCCACCCCACCCCCAAGATCCCACTTTTCTCCCTGGCAATTTTTTTCTACTTCCCTTATCCAAGAGGATAACTATATGTTTTTCCTTGTGTTCACCTTCTTACTTAGCTTCTTTAGGTTCGCCAATTGTAGACTCCGTGACCCCTATTTATGGCTAGAAACCAATTATGAGTGAGTACATCCCATGTTCTTCTTTTTGGGTCTGGGATACCTCACTCAGGATAGTGTTTTCTATTTCCATCCATTTGCATGCAAAATTCGAGAAGTCATTGTTTTTTACTGCAGCGTAGTACTCTAGTGTGTATATATTCCATACTTTCTTCATCCATTCTTCCATTGAAGGGCATCTAGGTTGTTTCCAGGTTCTGGCTATTACAAATAATACTGCTATGAACATAGTTGAACAAATGCTTTTGACATGTGATAGAGCATCTCTTGGGTAAATTCCCAAGAGTGGTATTGCTGGGTCCAGGGGTAGGTTGATCCCGAATTTCCTGCTTTATTTTGCCTATGAAAATAGATCAGAATCTTGGACATGAATGAGCTATGTATCATCACACAATTCCCTTGAAATATTATTTTTTGCAAGTAGACTTCTGAATAAGAAATGTTGATAGATGGCAAGTGTCTCAGTAAGGTTTTCTATTGCTGTGTCAAAACACTATGAACAAGAAGCAAGTTGGAGAGGAAAGGGTTTATTTGGCTTATACTTTAGCATTGCTGTTCATCACTTAAGAAAGTCAAGGACAGGGACTCAAACAGGTCAGGATCCTAGAAGCAGGAGCTGATGCAAAAGTCATGAAGGAGAGCTGCTTACTGCCTTGCTCTCCATTAGCTTGCTCAGCCTGCTTTCTTATGGCACCACCCACCATAAGCTGGGCCCTGCCCTCATTGATCACTAATTGAGAAAATGACTCACAGCTGGATCTCAAGGAGGCATCTCCTCAACAGAGGCTCCTTTCTCTCTGATGATTCTAGTTTGTTTTAACACAAAACCAGCCAGTACAGCCAGGTTCACTAAACATAGTAGGACTCAATCAATACATACTAATAAGCAAAGCTATAGTCTCCAGAATCCAAATATAACATAAATGCCTGCATAAGATAAACTCAAGCAGCATGCATTCAGTTGATAATTATTGGCTCAGATGTTTGTAGTTCTTAGTCATATATGGTCACACACACTTATTTGAAAAGCAACAACCTCCAAGGATTTTATGTCACAATGAGAAGCAAGGTGTAGTTATCCCCTGAATGGAGTTAACTCTGGCTCTGTCTGAATTAGAATGGATTTGTGGCTATAATAAAAATAGAAATAATAGTGTTTTAAACTGCACAGGAATGTACTTCTTTCAAACAAATATATGCTTTGGAGGACCAGGGCTGTCATGATATTTGGAACTGAGAGCACCAATATATTATTCTTTTACTACTCTAACATTGTGGGGTATCTGTATCAAGCCTAACCTGCACAGGTTGATTTCTAGGAAGTCTAAAAAAGAGATTTAAGGGGGGGGCAGAATAGTGCGTGTACTTTTTAAAATTGAACCCATGCTGGAGTTCATCCAGGTATGCACTTCACAACCCCATTGCCTTGGATTTATCCACAGGGTCACTGAAGTTAAAGAAACCCTGACAAATTTTATCATTAGCTGATGGCTTTGTGTCAACAGACGCATTATGTTGCTTTAAAAGCAGTTCTCACACTGAGGGGAACAATGTGCCGTAGCTTAATGGCTTCTTTACGAATCCTGGTTCTTTCCTCCTGGTCCCTTGGAGATAGGGTTAGTCTGTCTATCAAAAGGACCTTGACCACATGAAGAAGGCAGGACCTGTGAGTGTAAGAAGAGTGGGACTAAGAGAGAAGGGAAAGGTGGTTGTTGGGCAACACTTCAATCCATTATAGTTTGCAATCCTGCAATGATATTCCAGTCTTTCTAACCTTATCAGTTCCAGATTTCTTGCCACACATTGCAGTTTTCCAAACTAGAGGTGTCCCTTGCCTTTTCTCCATGTCAAAAAGTGTTGCATTCTTCCAGGTTACCAAATCTAAGCTTTATTTCAAACATGAACTTTTCCATAAACTTTTGTATTCTCATATGCTGGTACCCTATTACCCTAAATTTATTATCATTATTTTGCTAGTACCCTATTTCACTAAGCTTATGTCAACATTTTGAGTGCTATGCCACAAGGCAGACATCAAGGCAACCATGAAGATGGACAGATAAATAAATGATAGACAGATGATAGGTAAGTAGGTAGGTGGACGATAGATAGGTAGATAGATAAATATAAATAGATGATATGGGTGGTTAGATGAAAGGAAGAACGGGTGGATGAATAGATGGACAAATGAATGGACAGACGGATGGCAGATGGAAGGATGATAAGAGGACAGATGATAGATGGTTGATAAATAGATAGCAGACAGGTAGAACTGACTGAGAATTGCATTTCACAAATAAGAAGTCTCCTGAAGATGAAACTCTTGTCTTTGTTTCTCTAGAAATCATTTAGAATGTCTGGCCAGGAGCGGGAAACTTACTTATTAAGAACAACTTGCTGATGTTTATTTACGTTCAATGCAGTTTGACTTGGAGACAGTGAAGGTGCTGCTGATCCTGCAGATTCTTCTCCTATGAGCATAATCACTGTAAAGATGTTTTATTCATAAAACCATAGGGAGTTGATTGTCAAAGAAAAATTCTAAGTATGTTAACAAAGGAAGATAGAGGGCTCTCTGGTTTATTATAATAAAATAAAATAATAATGAACAAGGCCAAGATTAGGTGCTCATTTTTAAGAGAACAATGAATGATGGGAAGAGTTCTTCTAGAAATATGTAATGGCCGCATGATATAGACCAAACCTGCTTGATTCGTTTTTAATGTAAACTTTGGATACAATAAATATCTCTGAATGAAAGTATTTTCATAAATAATTTCTTGTTGGAAAAACCATCAATATTACATTAATATCTCTACATAGCTCCCTAACAATGAGTTATTAAATTGTGATCCACGATGATTAATGTTTCCCCATATAACTTCCACTTGGTT
The DNA here is from genome assembly GCF_037038515.1 of Microtus pennsylvanicus. NCBI lineage: Eukaryota > Metazoa > Chordata > Mammalia > Rodentia > Cricetidae > Microtus > Microtus pennsylvanicus. Next base: position 39,271,709 of record NC_134597.1, read on the forward strand.
GAATCAGTGATATATACCTCACAGTAATTATAACTTCAGCCAAAACTGAAGTATAACTATTTTAGCAATTTCAATATAGAAATTAACATGGAAGGAGACCCTACCCAATTATTGGAGTGCCTCTGAAATTCAAACATGTCCACGCCAATACTTAATCATTCAAACATTCTCAGGGATTTTTTTCTTCAAAAGTTAAAATAAGATTTGGTATTGGAATAAAAAGAAAAACCATACATTAAGGATAATTTACATGGGATTAATAACATATAAATCATTTAAAATAATCATCCCATGGTTCAGCAAATGGTCTCTTAGTGCACAAAACAGTCTTTCCCTTTTTAAATTTAGAACAAGGCATGCTAATGAGCAGCAATAAAATCTATATGGATCTAAAAGCAAATCAAAAGTCTATCATGAGTGTAGGCATGAGAACCAGGTAAAGAAACATGGTAGCTGACTGAGTGAGAACACAGACTGAACTCAGTGTCAAAGTGAGGCACAACAGTCTTTCCAATAAGTGATCACCTGCCACGGAGGACACAAAGTTCACAGTCATGTTCTGAAGTAATTTATTTTAGTGAATAAGATGAGATTATTGTATGTTATTTCCAGTAGATCATTTTTTTAAACAGTAAGAATAATGTAAAAAAAAAAGCAAACAATAAAACAAAACAAAACCCAAAAGTGGTCTTTAAAAAATGGGTAACTAGTTTACATTTCTCTGGGACTATGGCTCCACCCCTTCTTCCTGCTTGCTCCTTTTTGGCAGTGTCTCCATTTCCTCAGCATCTCCATACTTCCTGGATGCCCTCTACTGAGAAGTTCAAGGCCCTTGCATCTTGTTATTCCAAGTCAAATTTTCCGACCAATCCCAAAATCATCACCAAAGACCTTGTAAGATGTTGGGAATCTCATACTTCACCTTCACAACCTTACCTTCACAGCAATTTCAAGTTACTCCCCCCCACACAAAAATTTGGGAAGAACCACTTTTGAGTGCCATGGACTTAGGAGATAAGTGGCAAGGATCTCTTGTAGTAAACGTTCTGCTTCTTGTTATTTGTAAGTGTGAGCATGTTCCCAGGCAGATATGTACAGCATCATTGTAAACAACCTACTGGGTTCCCAAGAACCAAATGTGCCCAAAGGTACTGGAAAGATTTTACTCAGTTTGGACTTGACAGTGCTAAGTTTTGACTAGAGCTTTGCGCATACTAGGCAAATCTAGTATCTATGCCCAGCCTTATCACAGATCTATGCCCAGCCTTATTTAATCTTTTAAACAATATAGAGATAAAAACAAAAACCTTTAAACCCCTTTGAAGATTACCAAGGTAATTGATTTATACTGTTAGAAAAAAACAGTTTGTTTTATACGAGAGATAAAATTTCTTCTGCTCTCTCCGGCTGATTCAGTAGAGCTCATAAACCTGGAAGCTGCCGTCAACAAACAAATCTGGTACTGCTGGCTATTTCTTGGAGCCATGAATCCCAATTTCCTCAATGTTTTGCAATTGAAATCAAGTACAAAAATAAAAGAGATGTTTTGGGTGCAATAAAAATGCAACTGTCCAAATAACCCTGAATTGAATTGTTGCATCCTTCCAAACAAGCTGTCTGTACTGATTCATTTTATATTAAGGAATTGTACACTGACTGAAACTTTAAAACCACAGCCTTTATTTGCCTTATGTATTGGGGACACAAACAAGCTTCACTTTAAAAAATGCGTTTAGCAAACTGCCTTCTAAATCGGTTTCTCTAAGCCCAGAGATTAGTGCAGATCTCAGTCCTCATCAGAAAAGCTTAAACTTCTTTTTTTTTTCCTGTGGAGATAGTTAATACAGAGACTCACAACTGGTCAGTGTGCAAAGAAGTGTCAGGGAAGGTCCTCAGCCATAATTCTGGGAAGGAGGAACCTGATTCCTCCCACTCCTGCCCAGATCACCGAAGCAGCATGATGTGATCTGCCCCACTGGGGAAAAAAAAAACGGTACTGAGCCACATGGCTAACATAGATCAGAAAAATCGGTTAATCAAGATGTGAGAGTCAGCCAGTGAGAAGCTAGAGCTAATGGGCCAATCAGCTTTTATTTAAAACATGATTGACAGAATACAGACAATTCTCCCGCACCAAAATGGGATAGCTGTATCATACCCTCTACCCATAGAATGCAGAGACTATTAAGGGAGAAAGGAAGCAGAAAGGTTTTATAAGCCAGTCCAGGAACCCGGAACAGAAGGCTATCTTCTAGATCGACAAGAGCACTGCACTCGTGAACTCCAAGCAGCTGCTTTACCTGTCTAGTCCATGTACAAGACCAAGCCAGTTAACATCCCAGCGTAGATGGGAGAAGGACATCTGATCCTACGCTCCTAGCTGAGGGCTGCGAATGGAGGTAAAGCCACTTTTCTTTCAAGCTGTGTATCTTGATCCTTGACTCTGCTCTAAAGAATGGCTCCACACTCATGGAATGATGGCCAGCACTTACTGGCTTCAATGGATCATTAAGAAGAAAGGGGAAATGAAGTTGAGAAGAAGATGTGGGAAGGACCAGGGAAGAGCTGGAGGTAGTAAAATACCACCAAAATACATCATGGACATACATGAAATCCCCAAGAAAAAGATTTTAAAAAAATAGCTTAAAGAATGCATTTGGATTCTAAAGCACTACGTAAAACTTTAACTGGAAGGACAAATCTAGCTAAAAGAGTCTGGGACAGCAGGCTGTCAGGAATGGGTAATTGCATGCACTACTACTTCCAGAGCTTTCTGATCAGAACAAATCAGCACCTGCCAACTTCAGCCCTGCATGTCCCCAGTCCTAGGCCAAAGCCTTCTCAGGTTGAAGCAGTCAAATCATTTTGATTTATTTTTGATGTGAATCAAACTTTCAAGCTAGCACACACCACGAAGAAAATTATACATTTCCCGTTGCCCCCTAAAAAAAATGGTCTATTAGAGCAAATGTATGTTTAAGACTAAAAACCTAGGTAAAATTAATCTGTTTTCCTCTGAGTCAAGGAGATGATTCATTGCCTCTGAAGTGATTTTTATGTCCATAGTGGTAAAACTTAGGTGGCATTTCATGCATCTGAGTCTCTCTCTAGTCATTCTGAGCATGGAATAGACACTTCATTATGCAGAGAATGGTAAGTAAACACACTTTGCTATGGGAACATCCAGGTAGAAGAGATGGATACACCAATAACTAATTACTAGAGGACATCATAACAGTGCATTGGACACATGGAAGTAGTTCTACAGGAATACAAGATAAGAAACGCTAATTAGAATATTAGGTTAATTTATTTCATTTCTCTTGGTAACTGGTCCTAGTAGTTTGAAATGCAGTGATAAGATATTAGGTGTAATATAACGTATGAATCAACTTGTTTTGGAAATTTATTTAATGCCCCACCATTAAGAACTAGAATCTACAGAAGGAGAACACCAGTTTAAAAATAGAAACAATCAGAAGCAAATATTTAAAATAAAATATGAAAATTCTATTTAGTAAAAACAATTAATTAAAAAAATTCATTCTGCAAACTGGTAGGAGCAGTTAGTTCTTTGCTAGTGTGATGGTTCTATGTGTCTCATGGGGTTAAATTCACACTTATGTTTTTATCATTCTCCAAGGAACATTATTTAAAGCATACTTAGTTTCCAATTTGGTTTCCCTTGCCCACTTCTCCACTGCCTTCCCCTGAATTAATTGGTGTGATGAGCTGATGTAAATGATTTTAACATCCAGACTGAGCTAATATTAACCCAAGAGAATTTGGAAAGTTAAATATACCACCAAAAGGGTATGTCTTTACTGAATTTCAAGATTAAGTATCAAACATGCTTTTCTGTGATGTCAGGAGTTTCCATTCATTAATTTTCTGCCATGATGTGGGAAATGAGGACAGTTTCTTGTTAGCACCTGCTTTGCAGGGAGGGGCCATGCTGGGGGTCTGCAGTGTACAGGGACTGTGCAAATAGCCAAGAGGAACAAACCAGGACAACCTGTCACTTGCTGTTATACTTCATTCCCATCACTTTTCTGTTCTGTTCTGCCAGAGCCACTTAAAAAAATACTTTTAAAATGTCTTTTAAGATGCAAATAAAATATCCCCAACTTAGTTAAACCCTCTAACTATCCTCCACTTTTAACTAACCTTGTATCCAAATTTCTGCAGCATTTATATCTGTTCCATGGCTCATCCAAGTACTCCTCATATTTTGGATGACTCTTCCTCTGACCCAAACCTCCAACTAGATTCAGAGATTATTGGACGAGGGTCATTTCTGTGACCTACATAAAACCAGAGCCATCACAGGAAAAGAAAGTTGCTATTGAGAGTAATGTGAATTTTCTATCCACCCAAGGTTGTACCTTTACTTATATTCTATTTTAACCCAATAATAATGGCTTTTATTTTCTTCTTTCATAGTCTAAATGCTCAGCTCAAAGCTCCAAACTGTGCCTGCAGCGTCCATTGAATGCTTCTTATGAAGTTCCATTTTGTGTGGTTTCCCATTCCCACCCTCATTAGAGTTCTCACTTACAGTGTATTTACTTTGTTCAGCATACCTACAATGTCATATTGAGCTGTATGCCCTACTACTACAAGTACTCTTGATGCTAAATCAAGAACAAAGGTTACAAGGTTTGGTCTCTGAGACAAAATAAATCAGGTCTTTTAGCTAATACTTAAGGTCTCTCAGTAATCCAATATGCAGAAACACCACAGTAGATGCTGCTGCTTTAAATTGGGAGGGAATTTCTATTTTGATGTGTTTCTGATTCAAATATCAAAATTCTTACTTGAATGTCAATTCATAATAATATCTCCCTTTCAGACTGTGAGCATCTTAATGCTCACTATAAAAAAGAAAGATGTAGGGAATGTGTCCGATGGGCAAAGAGGTGGTACGAACAGGAAGGAAAGTGTGTCATTGATGTATGTGTGTCTCAAATCACATTCCAACCATAATTTCACGGTAGAATCAAGGTAAAAAAAATTGTTTCAGGGAAGTGGTGGTCCAGATGGGTATAGTTCTCACTTGTTAGAACTCTAGTTCCTATTTAATAATTACCAACTTCATGGACATTATCTCTAAAATTAACATGGTACATGTACACAAAGGAATTCTATTCAGTTATAAAAGGAAAAAATTCTGCCACTGGGAGATGAGATACATTGAACTTGAGATTATTAATTGAGTTAAACAAGTCAGACCCAGAAATGTAGTTGTCATATAATCTCATTGTAATCGTTGACTTCATTAAAGATTAAAAAATTATGGTGACCAGAGCCTGGGGGTCAGAGAGGGCTGGGAAAAGGTTATCAGTGGATCAGGCTTCAGTTAGGTAGGAGGAAGAAGTCCTTGTGTGTTGTGACTAGATATAACAACCATGTTCTATATACTTCAAAGGTAAAGAGATTTTAAATATTTTTCACTGTGATAAACATTTAAGATATTGATATATTTAACCTTAATCATAACACAAAGAGAACAGCACATTGAAACAGTACAGGAGGCCACTAATATGTACAATGTTCCCACTTTTGAGTATTGGGTTTAAAGTAAAACTTGAGGACCTTGATAAATGATTTGATGGTTAAGAGTGTTTACTACTCTTGTAGAAGAGCCAAGTTTGGGTCCCAGGCAGCCCACAATCATATGGAACTGGAGCTCCAGTGGACCCTACACCTTCTTCTGGGCTCTGCAGGTACCTGCACTCGTATAAACACATACATAAAAATCAAGTTAAATATAAAAATAAAATATAAATTAATAATTATGTGTTTTTAAAGTATTCACAATATAGTATAATTGCTCATTTTTCAAATGTGAAAATCAAGGTTCAAAAAAATTAATGAGTCATAATTACTTTTGCCTTGTAGAGCTTTGTGTACAATTACACTTTTTCCTTCGAACTTAGGCTTGCAGACACTTTAAGCAGGCATCTTTAACTATCCAGATGGGTATAGAGGGAGACGTTTGAGGCTCCTATCAGGCAGATATATTCCATTGTTGTCTCTGTGCCATTGTTTCAGAACCACAAGTTGTTGTAGCAAACCCATTTTTAGTGCTATTGACTTCGAGTTTTAAAAAAAGTAGAACAAAAAGTCAGATGGCTCTTCTTCCATTTCTCACCAATAGGAAACTTAGGTGGTATCTTTGTCCTTTGTAGAATTAAACTAAAATGAATCTGTGATATGCAAATGAACACATGAACTGTGTGATAGTGTCTATGGTTTATTCAAAAGGGGGACACACCAGGCCTGTGATACATCATCTTTTGTGTGCCTGGCACCTTCCATCATGAATCATATTAATCTGCTTAAACTAACAAGGATTAATTGCCTCAGCAAGGCAACCTGGCATTGAAATGATATATTGCCCAAACAGCTTGGAATTTGGCCACTCATAAATCTCATTTGCTTGTTGGTTTATTTCTGTGTCTCTTTTTCTGACAGATGTGTGCCCAATCACTGTGAGCATGGTGGGAAGTGCTCGCAAACATGGGACAGCTTCAAATGTACTTGTGATGAGACAGGATACAGCGGGGCCACCTGCCACAACTGTGAGTGCCAATTTATCTCACTTTCATCTTGTAATTGCATGGGAATCATGGTCTTCAGCTACGCTTTATAGCATAGCAGCCTGAATTACACACATCTTGCTCTGCTTCATTCTGAGGGAAGAAAAAAACCTCAAGGTTGCATTCTAATTTTTCCAAAATGGTATTCTAGTTGTCAAAATAGATTCTCCCCTGGCTAATGACTCTAAAGAGGGACAGGCACGTCCAACATTCCATATGTGAAATTGGGATGTTGATATTGGATTCATTTCTTGTGACTAAGGCATGCTTGTCCAAAAAGATTGCTTGGGAATTGTGTTAGTGTGATGTTGCTAACTGGGTCCTCATTCATCAACATATCAGAGAGAAGCAGGACAGAGGATAATTGGAACATTTAGTTTCTGGGCAATGCTTGCCTCGTGCTTTCACCCAAATTTTTGTTCCATTATTTTTAAAACAAAGAAATGTGTCAGACAGTGGATAAGTCCATTGAAGTTACACATAAAAAATAAAATTCTGAGAACATGATTTTTCAAAATAATAAAGGTAAAAGGTAAGATACAAAGATGATTGATAAATGACATTTTGCTTTATTTCACATAGCATTATCTTGAACGTTTAAAGAAAAGTTAAAATATTTAATTTGAGTATTTTTAAAGCAATTTCTAACTCTGCCATTGTAATATTCATTTCCTGAAAATGTTCTGATGGTTTTATTACTGAAAACAGATTTATCATAACATACAATTAGGAGATAAGGGAGTCACATGTTATCTGACATATGGATATGAATGTGTGTACATACTTGGTTATTTTGCACATTAGTGTTCACTAACATGTATGTGTTTATGTGTAAAGGTGTGTGTGTTCATGTGTGAGTATGCACGTTATCCATGTACAGAAGGACAAGCAAGGCAATACAAAGATCTAACTTGGTCCCACAGCTTTAAAACACAGAAAATCTCAAATATAAATTCTCAAATTATACAGATTGACTGTTCTTCAGTTCACTTTTAGGAAAGAGCAAGCAAAACATTCTCAGAGTAGAGTCTTGGGGATAGTAAAAACGCAGTGCTTATGCCTTTCCATGTTGTTACTTTTAGTAAAGTGTAATAAGAAATCATGTTTAGATTATACTGTAAGCCTACATTTTTTAAAAAAATGTTTCTTATAATTAATTTTTTTCACTTAAATATTTTGTCTAATGAGATTCTAAAAATCAAGAGTGAAAAAAAAAACTGGCATTGGGGCCAGTGGGATGCCACAGTAGGTAAGGGTGCTTGGTATCAAACCTGAGTTTGATCTCTAGGACACATACAGTACAAGGAAAGATCAGCTCGCATAAGTTATCACCTGGCTTCCCTGGTATGTGCACACTCGTGCATGCATGAGCGTGCAAGCACACACATGCATGCAAAATGTAGTACAAGAACTTTTTAAAAATATAAACAATGATGTGGAGATATTTAATGATTAAATCACATGCATAAAGATACACGTTTTATATTTAGGGCTGGGGAGTTGGCTCAGAGGTCAAGAGCACTAGTTGTTCTTTAGATTATCTAGATTTGTCTCCCAGCACCCACAGGGCAGCTTACAACTATCTATAATTCCAGTACCCAGGGTACTGGTGCCCTCTTGACTCTGTGGAAACCAGGCACACAGTTCCTACACATACATGCATACATACACACACACACATACATATATACACACATACAGGCAAAGCAATATACACATAATATAAACACAATTTGTCTTTGTGTTTGTGTTTCAAGACAGGTTTTCTCTGTGTGTATTTCTGGCTGTCCTGGAACTCTGTAGACTAGGCTGGTCTCAAACTCAGAGATCTGCCTGCCTCTGTCTCCCAAGTGCTAGGACTAAAGGTGTGTACCACAACTGCTGGGCCAAATAAATATTTTGAAAAGGGATTCATGATATATAAACTACTCAACACAGAATATTGTTTTCACGAGCAAAAACAATCATGAAGCTACTTAAAAGTAAGAAATTACAACTGAAGTTACTTTAAACAGCCTTATCTCAGAGTTGACTACCAGTAAATAGTCACTATAAAGTTTCTACAACAAAGTGGCTTTGATCAAGGCAGAAACTTTCCTTTTACCCATATAGTTCATTTAGCTATTTATAAACATCTTGTTTAATCATGAGATTTTTGTCTGTAATTCTATCTAGAATCAAAGAGCAAGAAATTGATGTTTTGATAAATGTCTCCTCTCTCATTGATTGTTTGATATTGAATTAAAAAGCCAATCATATTTGCTTCCATCATTAAGGACCAATTTTACAAATACATACTATTAATTGAGTAATTGAATTTGACTTCTGAAAGCAATAACTGAAAGTGTCAGAATGATGTTGGATGTGTTCATATTTGGCCACCTCCAAAAGCGAAAGAGGAAAATTGCCTCATGCACCATGTCCTGATACACCATCCTACTAGTCCCTGTGTGCTGACACACCATCCTGCTAGTCCCCATGTCCTGGGTCCATGCTGCTGGTCACCGTGTCCTGGGTCCATGCTGCTGGTCACCGTGTCCTGGGTCCATGCTGCTGGTCACCGTGTCCTGGGTCCATGCTGCTGGTCACCGTGTCATGGAGATCTATCCTGCTCATCCTCATGTTATGGTACACCATCCTTCTAGTCCCCATGTCCTAGGGCCCCATGCTGCTGGTCCCCATGTTCTGGTACATGATCCTGCTAAATCTTTATGCCCTAGTACTACATCCTTCTAGTCCCCATGTCCTGGGTCCATGCTGCTGGTCCCCATGTCCTGGGTCCATGCTGCTGGTCACCGTGTCATGGAGATCTATCCTGCTCATCCTCATGTTATGGTACACCATCCTTCTAGTCCCCATGTCCTAGGGCCCCATGCTGCTGGTCCCCATGCCCTGAAACTCCATCCTTCCAGTCCCATGTCTTAGTACTTGATCCTGCTGGTTCCTATGCCATTGTACTTGATCTTACTGGTCCCCATGACCTGGTACTTTATCTTGCTGGCCCCCATGTTCTGGGGCCCCATTCTGCTGGCCCTCATGTCCTGGTCTGTTAACCTGCTAGTCTATGTCCTGGAGCCCCACCCTACCAGTCCCCTTGTCCTGGGGCTTCATCTTGCTGGTTCCCTGTTCTATTCTTTTCTCTATAAAAGTCAAACTACTCCTTTCCAGAATGAAAACTCAACCCCTTGTTGTCTTCTTTTAATACAGTCTGTATCTTGAATATTTAGCTAGTGTAAGAGCAGAAAAAAACAATTTTCATTCTTTGAGACAACTTTTGTTTGAAAGCATTATCCTGTGTGTTGTTAAAGGATATTTGCTTCACAATAACCCAAAGATTGTGGGGTGTGTGTGTGTGTGTGTGTGTGTATCTTAATGCTCCCAATAGGGACTAGTCAGTTCAATTAGATGAACTGACACATAGTACATAATGTGTAGAAAATTATATGTGTCATGAGTTGTGTTCCTAATGGACAATTTTGACATGAGACTAAGTCCATGGAGTACTATGTAGCCATGTAGAAAATCCTGGGGTTTCTTTGAGACTCCTTATTCCTGTGAACTAACGGTTGGCTTGAAGTCACTCCTACTCTTCAAGGTCGTGAAACTAAAAGCACAGTGGAGTTGCTCATTTGGAGCCTTTCCTTTAGTTTCATGGAGGTACAAGTTGACCTACAGTAACTAACTTAAATCAAACCAAACGTTTGGTAGAGTTTCAACCCCTAAAATTAGTCTACAAAGGCTCTTTTGCTCATTTTCTACACTGATGCTCTCTTGGTGAAGGAGGAATAGAAATTTCTTGATTAAGTACCTTGATCAAGCCTTTGTGCCTGATCATAATGGCTGGCTTTCCACTTGTCTCCATCAAGTACCCTTGGCTACTTTAGCCCTTGGAGCTTCTGTGTTCTGACTGGTGAAATGCCTGTAGTAACCCCCATAGAGTGATTAACTAAGATGGCACCTGGGGACACTGGAAAAGCTTGGACCCATGCAGCACCCAGTGTCTTCCAATGCACTCCATTCAGAGGGACTGTGCTTTGATTTGAACCTCTGTTTGTCCAGACCACACAATTTGCCCTTAATTTCATGTTGCTCTCCATCATTGCCTGCCATTTCTGCAACATACAGGAATTTGTGGACATGGATTGGCTTCCACAACATATTTCTCCAGAAGAGCCAATGGACCTTAAAGCTAATTTACTTATTCATCAAATATTCTTTTCAGTAAATTGTGAATAGAATTCAGAATTTGTCATTAACATACTACTGCCTGGTGGTTAGAATCCCATCCTAGAAATGATGAAATCCTGGGATGGGAAAAGTTCTGTTTTTGTTAACCAAGGCCAAAAGGAAATAATTGGTGATAAGCATTAAACCATTAAACACAATCATTTCATTTCTTGCCATTTTATACTTTAAATTTTTCTCTGAACATGGCCCATTTTTAGTCACTTCTCTGGCTTTCTTTTCTTTCTTTCTTTCTTTCTTTCTTTCTTTCTTTCTTTCTTTCTTTCTTTCTTTCTTTCTTTCTTTCTTTCTTTCTTCTTATTTTTTTGAGGTAGGATTTCTCTGTGTAAACCGGAACTAGCTTTGTAAACCAGACTGACCTCGAATTCACAGAGATCAGCTTGCCTCTGCCTCGCAAGTGCTGGGGTTAAAGGTGTGCACCACCACCACCACCTGGCTTTCAGTGACTTTTCTAAGAGCTACTTTATCATAAAGTGGACTGAACCCCCAAGAAAAGAATCAGCAGATGGTTAGTGTGTATCTTTCTGATGGCTCATGTGTTTGCTTTAGATAGCTAGTGTGTGTCCTTCTGATGGTTCATGTGTACTTCTGATGGCTACTGTGTGTGTTTCTGGTGGCTCATGTGTGTGATTCTGATGGCTCGTGTGTGTTTCTGATGGCTCATGTGTGTGCTTCTCGTGGCTAGTGTGTTTGTTAGCTTATTGATGTTGCACTGACTTCTCTTTATTTCTCGCTCTCTAAGTTGTAAGAACGTGTAAAACCAAACTGTGCACCCAGCTGTGGCCTCCTCTAATGGCTCTGCCTACACACTCTTCAGTTGTCTCCGGGCTTCCTTCCCAGTACTCCTAATGCTCCTTAGGATCTCATTATCATCTCATTTTCCTACATGTGTTCCTTAAACTTTGAAGATTATAGTCCTTATTTACATAAATTAAATTCAAGAAGCCATCCCTCATCTCTGAGCTTAATGGATTTTTCTCCTTCATGCTGTGGTACTTGGTGTTCTCTTAGGAATCGACCACCCTTCTGTATTCTGTGACCATTATATGGAATTGCCTTCACTTTCCTAGACTTATCCTTAATTACACGAAACCCTTAGGCTATGCACCTAAACAGAGAGGCAAAAGGCAGAATTTGGGCATCTGACAAAGATAAGAAAATGTTTGGGAATGGCAATTGTTAAGACCATTCAAATTCTAGATACATATTCTGAGATGAAATGCTTTTATACATAGCTATTTTTAAGGGACATATGATGACCCCGAAATACAGACATGACACTGCTGTGGAATAATAAGAGACAAACTAGGTAACTTGCATGGGTCCTTTCCGGTTTTGAAACTGTGGGAACTCTTAAATCTTAAGAGATCAGCAGGCTCTCACTCTGCTGCATATCTCTGTCTAAAATCTTTCCCAGGCAGAGCATGGCTAGCTAGAGCGTGAAGTGCGCTACGGCAACTGTTCCACCTGCTGTTGTCAGGAACAGGTACTCGAGATCCATATAGTGTATAAATGAATACTTTACCATACATCCTGTAATATGTTGTTTATAGTCCACCATGATTATAAGTAATTTTATCAAAGCATAATATTTCAAAAGAATATAACCTTACCTACTACAGTTATGTTGTCAAATTTACTAATACTATGACAACTGGAACCTTTGGCCACCAGGAACTTGTTAAGTCTTGGAGTTAGTGATGACAACTTGGGATCTTGCTACAAAACCAAGCAGTCACTGAGAACTCTGTTGTGTCGATGTTTGGCCTTACAGAATTGGATTTGTTTCCTTGGCTCCCGGTGTATCTGCTTTGCAGGAGACTACTTAGTGGAACTATGTCTATGAAAAACTGGTTTCCCACCATGGTTTCCTTCCCAGTCACCCTTTTGGTCCCATTCCATTTGCAAGATGTATGCTCTGACCTTCACCTTACTCTGGGCCCATGCCACTGGCCCAGTTGAAAGGCTGTTGTACACCCCCTCCCTCTGCATTGCTGTGTATATTTCTCTGCTTCCCTGGTTCTCAGCTCAGCACTCACTGCCTTAGAGACACTGTCTGAACCTGATAAAGGCACATTGCTCCAGGACACACAGCCCCTGTGGGTGGAAATGTCGCCTTTATATTTGTGTTTTATCAATAATATCTTTTTCTATTGCATTATAATTGCTGGAAGGAGGAGGTGCCAGGTTTTGCCACCATTTCACTCATAATAATTTTTTTATATATGGGCATACATGTGTGCTGTGGATGTGCTCTGACTTAAAGAATTCACAAATACCATGGAATATGGCAGGCATCTAAGAGTTGTTTTTGAAAGAAAATTCTCTATAGGCAAAGTTATGAAGGTAACCAAACAATAAAAGTGAGTAGAATATGAAAAAGAGAGAGGGAAATAGAGAAAAAAGGGAACATGTGGATATATGGGTGGCAGAGGAGTCAGTGACCACGACTCCAGGAATACCTTAGATAGTAAACCACGGTGAGAACTCACATGGGGGCTTTCAGCTTAGCAGCAAATGAACCTTTTGAAATGTAGGCTGTCATTTTCTGTGTTTTGTTTTATTTCGTTTTGTTTTGCCAAATCACTTTAATTCTATGAAGTTTGGTTCCCTCTTGGACATTCACTGGATCATTTTTCATTTTGAGATGAGATGTAACTGTTTTGCTGAGGTTGCTCACAAACTTCCCGCCTCAGCCTTCTAAATGCTGGAATTTGAAGTGCTAATCTAGTGTTTGTTGTTACATTCTGGTTTGTCTAATTTACTGTTTATGTATGTGTGTATATATATATATATATATATATATATATATATATATATATATATATATATACAGGTTTATGTGTGTATATGTATAGGTATATACATATATATTTAATATTTATTGTGAAGCTTAATAATAAATTTGGTCAAATTATTAAATTTAAATTTCATTAAGATGTATTCCTTGTACATAGTGATAAACAACATAATAACTTTTATATAAGTAGACCAAGTAGTCACCTCCTATACATGCTCCTTTCTCTCCCTATATGATTTTACTATTCTTTGCTTGGTTTTCTTGAGTCTATATTCATGTCATATGAATATATGTATACATTTCATATGAACATACATATATATAAAACACATGCATATATGTATATATACACATACATATAAAATCATGTATATACATAATATACACATACATAATCTTTTTATATTTTCAAAATCTACAATCCACAAATGATAGTGGAACCCATTTTTGCTTTCTGGATATGGTTGGTTTTGTTTAATATAATCTCTAGTTGCATCCATTTTGCTTCATGGTTGAGTAAAATTTCAGTGTGTGTGTATCACATTCACTGCATCTGCTTATCTGTTGCTAGATACCTAAACTGATTCTGTACCTTGGCTGTTGTGAATGGTGCTGCATTAAACATAACTGTGCCCTGGTGGCAATGATATGGGGGAAAGTGTTGGCAAGAATGCAAATTAGTCTAGCCACTATAAAAATGAATTTGGAAATTCCTCAAGGAAATGAAGCTAGAGCTACCATATGACCCAGCAATGCGTACTGATTTTTAAGAACTTTTATTAATCCATTAAGTCTAAAAAGAGCTAGCCAAATTGTGCCTTGATTGTAAATTGTATGTGGATAAAAGTAACACGGCTAGAGTCCTTGCTCAGTAGGTTCACCTGATTTTCATGCCAGTGAGTCGCAAGGGAAGAATCAAAGGTTGTCTCAATATTGAAGCCAGTACCCTCTGAAAACACAGCAGATATCCACAGCTTATCAAAATGCTATGCTGGCTAATTTGTAAGCATGGGTTGAAATTGTTCTTTCTAATCCTGACATGATATTTAAGTAGCTAGATTTGGCTTCTCTGCTTCCAAGTGTACGCCACCAAATTCTTTTTCCTCCCATTCCATTGGACACATGGCCTACTTCAGATGGTCATTGTGTTCCTGTTATTAAACACAGCTGCAAGAGCGTGAATCCCTACCAAGCTCATTAGCACACTGCAGCTCACTGTTTTATCCCTGGAATTCAGAAGGGTGGAGCTGCCATGGCAAGTAAACAGCACCTTCCACAGAGGACCATGTTTTCAGTAAAAATTAAATGCTTATAACTTTAGCTCATTCCCACAGCTGTTTTGTTGGGATTAAGAACTGTGGATAAAATTGAACCATACACTTACTTTTTATGGTCTGTGCTGTTTCTTTCCATATTCATAAAATATTATAAGCACAGAGACACAGGAAAGAGGGAAATATTTTTATTTTTTATCACTTTGCTTTTTCTAGTTTTATTTGTACTACTTCCCAGATTGTTTTTTAATTGTGTACTTTTTTCTTCTGTTTTGTACTTGTTTTCAGCACTCCTTAGTAGTAGAAGCACAATGTATACAGAAGTTTCTGTTCCACCTAGTCCCACAGCCATTCAGTCCTAAAGAAACACATAGAGGTTATATTAATTACAAACTGTTTGTCCTATCACTCAGGCTTATTACTAACTAGTTCTTACAATGTAAATTAACCCACAATTATTAGCTATGTTTAGTGGTGGCTTAGTACCTTACTCAGTGAGGCATTCTCATCTTGCTTCTTTTGCATCTGGCCGGTGACTACGTCTCTGCCTTTTCTCTTCCCAGACTTCTCCTAGACTGGCCACTTTACAGTGGCCCACTTTACAGTGTACAAGAGCATTATTTCTCAGCAGAGTGATAGCAAGGAGCCTCAGCATGGTGCCAGAGATTTCAGCTCTAATAAACTATAAACACTTGAAATTTTAGTAAGGAGTCTGGGAGATGAGTTGAATGGTCCATGGTAAACTGCCCTCCAAAAGCATGAGGACCTGAGTTCAGATTTCCAGAACCCACATCAAAAGTCAGATGTAATAGAATGCACTTCTCATTCTGTTTCTGGAGAGACAGAGGAAGGACGCACCCATCCCTGGAGGTTTCTGATCAGCAGTCTTTCCAAATTGGTGAGCTCCACATTCATTGTGACTCTGTCTCAAATTAAGGCAAAAACCAATAGAAGAAATCAAACTGACCAACATCTGGCCTTCACAAGCATGTGCACACACATGTGAACATACTTTCACACACCTGCACAGCATATGAATACAAACACATGCATAATAAGCACATGCATGCAACGAAATTAAAATGTTAATGACCCCTTGATGAGTTGCATGTGTTCTCCAGCCCAAAAGCTCATTTTCTTATGAAAGATGAAGCACTCAGGCAGAGGGAAACAGTGACAAGTGGCATCACTTCCCACAGTCACACTTATTACAATCCTTTCCTCACCTTGTCACCTGGTGTCTGCAGATAACGTGAGTGGGAAGAAATGGGAATGCGCCATCTTTTCAGAATGGCAGGAGGTACTTTAGGGCCATTTTTTGTCTTTCAGCTACAACCAAATAAATTACACTGGATTAAAATAGTATAGGTCATTTGCAGAAACACAGCCCAAGGATCTTTACCTTGCTAGAGCAGCCCACAGTTCAAATTAATCCTTTCTTTATGTTTTGCTTCAGAACTCTGGTTATAATTAAACATGGAGAGGAATGCTTTTATTCCAGTTGTACAAAGATGTGCAGTAGTTTTAAGGAATTTTTTTCTCTTTCACATTTAAAAAGGAAAAAAGTTGATCTGCAAATACATATTAAAAAGCATTGTGCTGGAGAGACAGGATGAGATCCTGTGAACTTCTGAAGTGCCAGAGCTGGTAGTGTTCGTTAAATCCCCCTGTAGTTTGGATCTCAGTGACTGTCTTATCCAACATCTGAGAGCAGAAAGGAATACAAAACACCCATCTCTACATGTCTGTCAAGTGGACTTATGAGAAAAAGAATAGAAAGCAAGAAATGAGCTTAAGATGAAAATGGCAAGGAAACCTGGAAAGGTTTTTTTCTGTACAGGGAGTGGGAAAGAATTGGAATTGAAAATAACACATATCCTGCTGTAAATCTTTCAACTCCCCCTCAGATCAAAGTGTCTTTTGTTTCTATGTTGGCATAAGCCACCAACTTTTTTAAGATCCAGTTTTATTTATTCTTTAAAAATTCCATGCATACATACAATACGTTTTGACCATATCCATATCCACTTCCTCTCCACCAACTCCTTGAAGACAGCCCTCCCACCTTGCTTCACTTTCAACTTCAGGTATTATTTTATTTTTTTAAATTTAAACCCACTGAATCTAATTAATGCTACCAGTATGTGTGTGGGTTTAGATCATTTGCTGGAGCATGCTCAACCTCCAAGGGGCCACATCATAGTTCACTCTCAGCAGCCATCAACTGTCCTGGGTAGAGATGTGACTTTGGGAGCCGCTCCCCTAACCACGCTAGATTCTTTTGTCTTCTTTTGTTTGTTTTTGTTGTTGTTGTTTGTCTTGGTTTGGTTTTTGAGACAAGGTTTCTCTGTGTAACAGTCTTGAGTGTTCTAGAACTTATTATATAGAGCAGACTGGCCTTGAACTCACAGAAATCCACCTGTCCAGGATTAAAGGCCTGCGCCATCACACCTGGCTGCTGATTTAGAATTGTGACTGGCTTAGTCTTGCGCAGGTGTTATGAAAGCAACTCCAGCTGACTAATGTGGGTTCATGTGTGCAACAGCCCTGGCCTAGTTAGAAAACATTGTTTCCTTTCCAGTCCTCTAGAACCTTCAGCTGCTAAAAGCTTTATGTCCTCTCTTCCAAGATGACCCCTGAGCCTTGGAGCCACCAACTTTTTATTGCAATGCTTCGCAGAGTTAGCATATGTGATTATCATAATTCAGAGATAGTTGCAATTTGTTCAGTAATTTGTATTTTTGTTTAGTGTGCAGCATGGTAGGCAAATACAGAAATCTAGACAAATATCTTTCTCCTTCTGAAGTAGATAACACAGTTAGGAAAGCAAAAGGGATAAGCAATAAATCTTAATATGCTATTAGAATGTAGAAAATGTTTGTTTATAGGCCAACCTGATATGAGAAAGTGAACATATGCCAAGGTAGCTGGAGAAAGAGTCAAGGAGGAAAAGAACTCTTAGATAAGTTCCTTCCAGGACTGAGAGAAACAGAGCTAATTGTTAACTATTTAAGAGGTTTTTTTTTTTTTTTTTGGTTTTTCGAGACAGGGTTTCTCTGTGGCTTTGGAGCCTGTCCTGGAACTAGCTCTGTAGACCAGGCTGGTCTCGAACTCACAGAGATCTGCCTGCCTCTGCCTCCCGAGTGCTGGGATTAAAGGCGTGCGCCACCACCGCTTGGCTATTTAAGAGTTTTATGAGGTGATTATCGAACTCTGCTGAATCTTGGTAGCTTGTACCTGGCCACAGTGAGAGAATTTATAGCATGGAGATTGGAAATTCAAGCCTACGTAGAGCATTTGAGTAGAATTGGTTAACCAGCATGCCATTACCCTGGTACACTATTTACAAAGCAAGAACAGTCATCTGTGCCTACCACTAGTATATTGAGGGGTCCTGGTGAAGTCTAAGACATTCATCATGGTATCCACACTCCATGGTAAAGAGATGGGCCCTGCAAAACAAAAACAAAAACAAAAAACCAGAAGAGGCCAGATGACCAGTAGGTTAAGTAGCTGGTGCACAGTACTCTTTCGATATCTCAGCATCCAACGCTGACTTACATGAGCTTCCTCTCCAGGTGTGTGTGCTCTGACTGTCTTGTGGGATACTCTTCACCTCTCCTCTCATCACTGGGTGTCTCAGTAATCCATAGATTGCTCCTTCCTAGTCTTATTCCTTTAACTTCAGCTACAATTTACAATTTTATGCTTCACATCTCTCTACTTTCAAGCTAGATGTTTCTTCCTAGCCCAGCACATCTTCAAAATGTCAACAAATTTGTCCTTTGATTTATGATACATTTTTTTAGTTATGCTACATACTAGTCATATGATCTATGACAAGGTGTTAAACTTCTCTGTGCATAATAATAGAGACAGTCACACACATGCATACAACTGCTGTGATTTTTGACAATTCACTTGTACCCTAAAACAACTTACAGTTTTTAGAAGAAAAGATGTGCCGTAAGTGGTGTTAAAGATTCCCCACAATAGGCTGTGGTTCTTAATCATCTATAAAAAAATGCAGGAACTAGGTGAAGGTTCTGAACACTGCTTAAATAATTTTAGAAAGGATAGAGTTATTTGATGTTACTTTAACTTTCAATGATTCATTTACTGAATATGACATTTGTTTTTAATTTTTTACCATAATTACTAAGATATCTCTATTACGCTTATGTAACACAATTAATTCTAAGATTGTTTTTAATTGTTAATCCAAATCTGGCAGCAATGCTTTTCCTCTTCTGAACCTCTTATAGCTGGGGGTCAGGTATGTGGAGTTTATACTCCACCAAATTAAGTACTTCAGTTTGTTTGCTGAGAAACTACTCGGTAACAAATTTCACATTTTTAAGCAGTCACATGAAGAAAATCTAAAGAATGAATTTATATTTTCATTTTTTGTACTTTCCACAAAATCAGGCTAAACCTTAAGTTGTTGCTGGTGCACATTTATCTTTTCTCTACTTTCTCTTGATCAAAAGCAAAGCTCAGAAATATTGGTAGTTCTTGTTATTTACAATCAGCCATTAATACATATAAAGAACTCCTATTAAATTCAATGAAAACATAAGTCATGTATTCTGTTTTAAATCCTTTAACAGAAAAGAATTGCCTTAGGAAGCATACGAATTTCCAAGAAAATTTTAAGGCTTAACATCTGAGGTATTTTTGAATTTGACATCTTTCAATTTTGTGAAACATTTGGTTTGAAAAGCATTTAAGCTGGTCAGAAAAACATGGAATTCAATAAGTTGATATGGATTGGACTAAAAAAATATCTTATTTTCAAGTAAAGTAAGCCAATAATTTTCAGTTCGTCAATCTCATGATTTTCATCCAAAGTGTTCACAGTAGCTACTGTTTGCAAAATATGCCTACCCTACTTAACAAAGGCTCCTTTTTGTCATCACAGATGCCAACCCAAAATGCCAGTGTTGGCACCTATAAAACTGCTGTCATTGCTCATTAGCAGACATCATAATGCCTTAATAATATTCTCTGTTATTATCTGAATCTGTTGAAATATCAGTGAAACACATCCTTCTTGCCAAGTCACAAGATGGACTTGTGTTATGCTGCTTAGGGCCAACCTAGGCTGTCCAATTGGACTACAAAAAGCAAGAGCTCCAGCAATTTGGAGGCCAGAGAGCATTCTTTCCATCTAACCGGCAGCATGAAACTCAAGACTTTAGAAGAGGCAGTATGCACGTTTTACTGAGGTCAGTCAAGTATCTAATGGAAAATGTTCCTGTACTCAGAAGTGCTACACATGAAGTCTTCATTACAATGTGAGTGGCGTTTATATGGACTTATCAAATTAATAAATCCAAATTTCATCATCCCAGATAGATTGCCCTACACTACCTAAAGGTAAATAGGAGTGAAAACGTTAATAATTTATTGTTCAAAAGGGCAAATTTTTAAACTGCATAATACATTTAAGCATATTGCAAGTGTAAGGGAAGAAAATAAAGCACCTTGACCCTGTCACGTGAGGTTTTCAAGTGTCAGTTCTCTCCTGGTCAGGAAGGAACAACTGAAATTATTCATTATCAACTAAGGGAAGTAGTAAACAGAGACGCTCTCTTTGTAGCAGAGCATGCAGCCAATAAGCTATGAGGCACCATGCCGAATGGAATGGAAGAGAAATAGGGACATGGAAGGCAGTGACTGTTATTCTCCTCGCTGCTACAGTGTTTGCTTATTTCTGATGCCACAGTTACAGATAAACATGTGTCCCAGCCTTGCCATGCTTGCTTTATCTCTGAAATACCATTGCAAAGAGATCCTTTCTACTGAACTGTGTTTCTGTGGTTTCCATCATCAATCTTAATGGGTAACATGATGAAATCTTGAATTGCGTGGGAGCCGAGTCTCGGTACGTGTCTATAGGAATTTATTTTGATTAGGTTAATGAAAGGTAATGATATCTGTCCACTGGGAGTAACACCATCCCCTGGGCTGGTATTGGAACTTCAGTAAAAAAGGAGAAATGGAACGAAGCACAGGCATTCAGTACCCTCTCATTTTGGACTGTGGATATAATATGACCAGCTACGTCAATCCCCCACTACAATGTTGTAATGGATTGCACACTGTTGTAATGGATTGCACACTGGAGCTTTGAGACACATAGACCTCTCCTTTCTTAAGACAATTTTGTTCAGGTATATTTTTCAAAACAGTAAGATGTGACTAATGCAATAACCTAAACTAGCTCTGTAAATAAGCATGATGATATAGATTTATTTGTAGGGCAGAGGTAATATCAAAAGAAAATTATTGAATGTTCCTATTTTGATATTAGCACTCAGCGAAGAGTGTTTACTACAAAATACTTCCAAGTGTCTTCTTCTGTACATAGGAATTAGGTGTTGAAAGACTTCAAACAGTAATTGAGATCACATACAATTTATTTATAGTACTAAAAACTAATTCGGAGGGATTTTTGAAATAGGGTTTTAAATGGAACTCAAATGGAATTTACTCTTCCTCCTGTCATCACCTGTGGTTCCAAGACACTGCCTCTGAGGACAGGAGAGATGAATACCAGGTCTTAACAAATCATACCACCCGTGGTTACCTATCTATAGAATGGGCTACCTCCCACACTTCATCAAATCCCTTTCACATATGGGAATCAAAAATCAAAATGAATGTAGGACAAGCTTCAGTTTTCATGCTGGGATCATTTAGACTCCAGCAGTCTTCCTGTTTGTTAGTTTAAGATAGCTGTGTTTTCTTAATTAGGAAACTCACTGGAAAACAGACTTGAAACGAGATTCTGGTCCTTAAAGGTAAAATAAATGGAACACTGATCACTAGAATGATAAACTTACAGTCCATACACTTGGGCAAAAGTGGCTATGAACCTACAGACATGGAAGAGTGATATGTTATTGAATATACTGAGCTACTTACTGTTAGTATGATGTATTAAGGCTAGAAGGTGTGTTTTGCAAAAAAAAAAAAAAGCACAACACTGAAATGAAACCTTTTCAAAGTCATTGTAATGGGCCCTCTACCACATGCCCAGTTTCCTAAAACTCTTCCCAAGCATATAGCTACCTAGGATGTGTAAACCAAGGAAGGAATACTTTCAGAAGAGGGATAAGCAAAGATAAATACAGACAATGAGTTGGCATAGTGAGTGGGGAAATATAAACCAAGGAAGGAATACTTTCAGAAGAGGGGTAAGCAAAGATAAATACAGACAATGAGTTAGCATAGTGAGTGGGGAAATGTGATGCATTTTAGCCTTTGAATTGCAAGGTCAAATACACAGTAATTTCAAGTTCTTTGTTGTCCATAGAGAGGCTTGTAGAAAATGACAAGATTTATGCATCTTTCAAGTTACCGTAAAGATTTTGGAAAGATTCTCTAGAGAAAATGGAAATATATGTTAAGATAGTTTTACTTTCTACCTTCAATTTAAAGTATTTTAAGTTAAAAGTAATTTTGAGGTCAAGTTAATGAATAGTGGTTTGGTTTGATATTGTCTTGTAGGAAGACCAAGAATAAAGTTAAAGGAATGGTGGTGAGCACAGTGACTAAGGACTTATGAAGAATATTTACTGAGAAAGAAGAGGTGATAAATGAAAGGCTCTGTAATTTCTCACTGGTATTTGTTCCTTCTCCTTTCCAGTCTTGAGGAATCATGAAGAAGAATTTAAATCGGTTATTAAAACCAATCAAAGGAGAAGGCACAAGTATTTTTATATTAAACGAATGTGAATATAGACCAGTCAGATTTTATACATCACCAACAATGTGAAGACAAACTCTTTAACAGATTTTATTTCTTGACTAGATGCCCAATAAAACTCTTTTATAATCATGTTTTATGTTTGTTTTTATTATATCTTTATTATTTAAAATAATATTAAATTTTAAATATATTTTTATTGTTTTTCCCTTCCCCAAGCACTTCCAGATCCACTCCCCCTCTCCACACATATAACTTTAAGATCTTTCACAAAAAAATAAATCAAACAAACGCTAAACAAACCCAGAAGGAAACCTAAATGAAGAAAACAAAATAAGATACCCCACCCCGCTAAAAACCCACACCAAATTGTAATCAAATAAAATCACACATAAAACAAAAGCAAAAACAAAAACAAAACTCTCCGTAGTCCATTATATGTAAAGTATTCCTTAACATGCCTTCCCTGGAGTGGTTGGTATACCCAGTGTCACTCCGTTTGAGAAAATTTATTTTACAACTCCCAGTAGGAATAAGTGATATTTCAGTTTTTAACCTTTAATTTATATACATAGATTAATAAAAACTAGAGGCTGGATTTTCATTCACTCAATCATTCATTTTTTTAAATATAGTAAAATACAATAAGGTAAAACAAAAACCGTCACATGGAAGTTGGACAAGACAAACTAACAAAAGGAAAAGACTCCAAGAGAAGGCACAGGGATCAGAGTCCCGCTCGTTCTCACACTCAGGAATCTCATAAAAACACTAAACTTGAGGCCATATATATGCACACATATAGACAGACAGACAGACAGACAGGTGCAGATGTACATACAGAGGACCTGCTGTCTATTCATGCACTCCATGTATGTGTATCATGCTGATTTAGAGAGTCTTGTTGGGCATGAGTTTAAGGATCCTTTGGAAAAGCAGGGACAACCATATTCTTCCAGATGTTTGTAAAGTCCCAGCTCTTAGGGCTCACAACAGTCATGTATTCAAATCACTCTGTCTTACAAAGACAGTATAAAACCATTAGTATAAAACGTCAAAAACTTGGACTAAGGAATAAAGTTTAAACCTATAACTGTATGTATATATGTGAGTATGAAGAGTGTTTATACATATATAAAGAGGTTTAAGTATAAATTATAGTATATATAAATATACTAATTAACATATACAACTTATAATTATAATCCCATTAGAACATATACCTTATGTTACATATAACATAATTTAAAAATTATTTTATATTTATATTATGTATATATATTATATGTTAATTACATTTATCTCATACATAGTATGTATGTTTGTATATCATGCATATTTATATATTATAGGTATAGTATATATCTCTT
The DNA here is from genome assembly GCF_037038515.1 of Microtus pennsylvanicus. Taxonomy (NCBI): domain Eukaryota; kingdom Metazoa; phylum Chordata; class Mammalia; order Rodentia; family Cricetidae; genus Microtus; species Microtus pennsylvanicus. Next base: position 39,295,714 of record NC_134597.1, read on the forward strand.
TGTCTTTAACAAATTAGAGTATTACCTTTGGAATTAAAAAGTTGGTTTCCTACATTTTTTGTAAGTCTTTTAGTTAGGGTTTTCTATTGCTATGAAGAGGTAACATGACCACAGCAACTCTTATAAAGAAAGCATCTAATTGGGTAACTCACAGTTTCAGAGGTTCATTCCGTTACCATCAGGATAGGCAGCTTAACAGCATGCAGGCAGATGTGATTCTGGCTACATCTTGGCCAGAACCAGCAGGAAGTCAACTGACTGTCACACTAATTGAAGCTAGAGAAAAAAGACCTCAAAGCCCACCTCCAGAGTCACACACTTCCTCCGGATTAACCACACCTACTTCAACAAGGCCACAGCTCCTAATAGTGCCACTCTTTTGGGGGGTCATTTACTTTCAAACCACTACCCTAAATATTTTTTGCTCCTTTTATTCACATGTGTACACACTCCTGTTTATAGATGTTCTCCAACAAGTGACCAGAGGCTCCTTTTCATCAATGGCCACTCTGAGATAACTACGCTTTGGTGGTCAGACCACATGTTCTTCTTCTTCACCTGGAGCTCTGGAGGCTGCAAGTCTCACCAAGGGCTCCTGACTCAGAAAGCCTCCTCTCAGCACGCTCCTGACATTATTAATGACCCTGATGTACAAACCTAGAATAAAATAGAATTAAAATCCAAAGTTAATTTCAAGCTCCATTAGAAATTAAAGGTGTTGGGAAAGAAATCAATATTTGCCCACTGCAAAATGACTAAATTCAAAGCAATTAATTCTATTATTTTGTAACTTCTAAAAACCATAAAGAAGCTCTAACTATAAAATGTTGCACACTAGCACACATACCCAACGTGTGTGACTGCAAATAATATAAATGAATGTCCAAGTCAGCCAGCAAAAATCTGTTTTATTACTTTATAGCTACAAGTGTCTTAAAATAGGGCCAATTATTCTGCAAAATTCGTAGTTGTTTCCAACAATTATCAATACGCTGATGTAAATTTTGGAGAATTTAGGGGCAATAGGGCAAAGAAATTTATTTAAATGGAATAAATGTATCATTTTCCTTAATTTTACTTTCTGTTTTCCAGCTTTCTTCTAAGTCTTGCTATAGATTACCAAATAAACAGTTCTGGAACACTGCATTCCCAGCTAGTATAAAGTATTCTGCAACCTGTAGAGTTGTGGGTCATGGGAGACATAAAAGCAATGCTCAGTAAAAAGCTTTTTCATGTCAGAGCCCATACCACTCCTTGCTGCAATGTCTTTTGGGGAAACTCTGAGTTTACAAATGGATCTTTTGCAGGTCCAGAAAGATCAAAGTCAAAAGGCTCTGAGTCAGACCTCGTGATGGTAATGTGTCACTCATCCCCTTCCAGTCTCAGGAAGGGTCCTCATGGGAACCGGCTCCAGCCTCGCTCCTCATGACATCAGATTGGGGTGAACACTGGGAAAAGAAAATAACGGGTCACCACAGCTATTGGCTAAGGAAAGGTCATGGTCCTCCAGCCTTGCCTTTGTCTATTTGTGACAAAAATGGTCAGTATGATTAAGGGTAAATGCAAGAAGAAAAACATTCCATGCACCGACAGTGCCCTCACATTTGTCAGGAAGAGAACAGAGCAATACGCCACAAAGATTTTTGTGCTTTGAAATACATTTTGATACAGCTATCCAATGACTGACTAGCAGTTGGCCATTTAGCCTCGTTACAACGGTATCTTTCAGAATTCTACTGGATGTTGTTTCTTTGATGGTTATGGCTTGTTCGACCTAAGAGTAGAAAGCTGAGCTTTGGGGCGGGGGGCTTTCTGGACCACCAACCTCTCTACTCATTGTCTTTTTGGTTCCACATTTGCTTTGAAAAATACCTGACAGACTAAAGTGGCTTTCAATGTATTTGTCCAAACAACATGTTCAACTTCCTTCTTCTTGTGACATTTAAGTAAAGATATATGTTGGAGATTAACAGACTTGTCCTTATCTCCTTCTTAGGTATAATGGAGATGATAGGTTTTTTTTTTTTTGTTGTTGTTGTTGTTGTTACTGTTTTTTTTTTTTACTTTGAAAGTTTTTCTGCTGGGTCTCAGATACTTATGAGATGCGAAATCGATGTTCATTATTAATTATATATAATAGGCCATCAAAAGCAGTGACCATGGATGTAAGAGTGTATCAGACATTCCTAGCACACGCAGGTACAATCTATCCACAGGAAAACTTAGATGCCTCTTATTACCAATTGATATAGAAAGAGGTAAAGTGAGAGAAGACAGAACACAGACTGGTCATGCCAAGGAGTCACAGTGTACTCCCTGTAGGTGCCGGTCAACTCTTCTCTGTGACTTCCCTGTTCCTCTTGTCAATTTCCATTTATATGATGGAGATTCTTGCATCTTAATTTGGAGTTCATAACATTCTACTTGACTGGGAGTCCAGAACACAGTTGAAATCAAATATAAGTAGTTGTTGAATAACCATCAACATGTTATGCTTCTACAATAAGCTCAGCATGCTGAAATTCAGCCTTTGCTTCTTCCAATTCAATATTTGCTCTTAAGGCAGCATGGTCCATTAGAAATGAAAGCAGCTACTGAAGACATCATCTGAGAACTTCCATACCTATGACTCACCCCATCCAGCATCTTCCATGCCAAAGATCATTGTATTCCACCTTCCTCTTCAGTCCTGTGCCTCAGGGAAGGGCCCTTATATCTGAATTACTTCAGAACCCTTCCAAGTCCTGATTTGAACCTCCAGTTTATTCTTGATACATCTGCAAAAAAAACCCACAAAACATAAGTATCAGGTGCAATCACTTCTCAGGTTAAGACTTTTCAAGAAGTCACTAAGTCTGTCAGATAAAATATGAGAAATATCCATCTCCTCACACTTGACTGTACCCATTCATCTCCAACACTTACTTGCTGCAGCTAAGATGCTGCATTTGATGCATTTGATGCTGCCTACAAAGCCTTTACCAACACAGTATTTCCTATTCTATTTCTAATTAATTAACTCTGACATGTTCCTCATTATCTAGATAGTTTCATCTATTGCAGGAAGCATTCTGAAATCCCTCTGATTCAGGACACCGCACTCTGTTCCCTATAGCAGGGAATACAGACATTGTCAGTGAGAGAGCAATGTAGATTTACCAACTGATTTTGAACCAAATCAGGGGGCGTGATAAATGCAATAGACATTCAATAGATGCTCCCTACATGATGAAAGTGGGGTCCATACACCCAGCTTGAGAGCCCCAAACTACAGCAGGAATTTTTGTTAGAAAAAAAAATGGAGCTGAGCTTGTGCTAATACCTCAAACTTGTCCTCATCTGTTTCTTTCCTCCTCTGTTCACTGGTCCCCTGTATTCTGTATCAAGTGAATAAAATCCGTTATTAGCAAACAGTGCAAACACCTTTGGAAGGAATGGAGTTCAATCCCCATCACTGTTCCTATCAGTTCCATGTTAAGATGGTTTCTCACTTTTGTCAGGGGGCATCATTCATGGATAACTTCATGGTTAAAGATATTTCAGAGAAGGAAAACCACCTTCTTATTGTCTTACTAATAAAAACTGCTCCTATATAAAGTTTAACACGTTTGTACTGTATAGAATGTGTTCTGAGGTTCTTCTCTGCAGTTATTTTAATCTAGAGATTTAGCAGATTCTGAAGTGTTTCTAGGAACTGAAAGGAAGGGAGATACAGAGTTCAGTGTGGAATGTGGATGGCCTCTTTCAATATATCAGTTCTGTGTCTACCTAGTTTGAGTTTTCTTATCTCCAAACAAGTGATTATTTGTCTATGGCTGGGTATCTACCTGAGGCCACAAATAAGCATACAGATTCCTGGTTGCCATCCCATAAGTTTGTAGCAAGGTCTATGGATCTGATATTTTTAGATACATGGTTTTTCCTTGTATGAGTATTTTTGCCTGTGCATATAACAAATGTTTGTCTGACACATCAGATGTGGTAGAATGGAGTACAGACGGTTGGTAAACTGCCATGTAGTCGCTGGAAACTTGGAAGTTGCCCTGCAAGAGTTGAAAATGCTTTTACCTGCTGACCCATCTCTCCTTCACCCTCCCCACTAAGTCTGAATTTTAACAAGAGTACTAGAAGACTGTGAAATGGTTAAGAAAGTCCAAATTGACTAGGCAGGTGTATCTCTCCTCTGTCCAGAGTACTCGGAGTTCTCCTGACTCTTGATTTTCTTTCACTGGCTTCATGTTGACTAGATTCTCACTGCTGTGACATTATTGGTGTCCTTTTACCAAGACTCTGCTCTGCATTAGCCTTTGGGTGTGTTTCCAGCTCCTCCCCTCATGGTCCCTTCATGAGCTCATCAGGCAGTGGTCAATCACCTCATCCTCTCCATCAGTGAAGACATGACACTACGTGAGGATAGAGAAACCCAGCGTTCTCAAACCTACCATAGGGACAGCCCATAGGTGATGTAAGCTGGGTCTTACATCCTGAGTCCAGCATTCAGATTCTTTATGTTGAATATGTTTGTGGTTACTAAAAACAATGTCAACCAAAGAAGTTCTCCTCTGGGTTGGAGAGATGTGTCTGCATTTAAGAGGACTATGATTCTATTCTCAGAATCAATGTGGCTGTTCACAATTGTCTATAGCTCCAGTTTCAGGATTTCAATTCTCTCTTCTGGCTTCTGTGGGCACTGCATGTCCAGGGTACACAGGCACATATGCAGGCATGATACCCATACATACAAAAACCCTTTTCTTAAGTCCTTCTCCAGAATATGGCTTGTGCTAACAAAGATAAGATTTTTTTAAAAAATCTAAATTTTTTCATTAACAATGTAAAAGTAGCACTCATAAGCTTTAAGTTAACAGTTAATTTCTAAACAGTTTGACAAAGGATGCAAGAGATTTATGTTCAACATAGATAGTATTTTAATTTTATTGGAATGCTTAATTTGTTTTAATTCCATAGATGGTTCCATAATATGTCCCCCCCCCTCTCTCTCTCTCTCACACACACACACACACACTAACTTTGTCTCCCATGGTACTGAATGCAGACCAAATAAGGAACAAATGACTCTAGTCCTGTTTAGTTTTTCACCTCCCAGCTACATTTTTTATGTCAGTGACAAAATGTGGTGCTTTAGTACATTATGAATACAAATCCATCGCTTCTTTGAGCACTGTCTAGCACTTTTCTTTTGTTCTGATCCTCATACCCTATTTAAGAGTGGCACCGGCACCAAGAATTCACAGGGTAATGACTTCACTTTTTAATTCCACATGTCTTTGAGGAAAGTGTCCTTTCTTCTTAGAGCTGAGTTTTTTTAATGAAAAAGCTAATTATCCCTTAAAACAACATTTTTTTGCATCTTGTAATAAAACTAGGATGTAATTTAGTAAGTTTCTAATAGTAAGCTAATGAGTTTCATCCAAGAGCTCACATCATGTGGTACATATTTTTTTATGTATACATAATGTTTCTAATCTGAGCATGTTTGAGTTTTTAAAGTTGTTGTCAGCAAAAAAAGGACACCAAAAATAGACTTACAGCTTCCTAACATGCTGAACCCAAGGATTTAGCAGCATCTGATCATACAAAGTCACGGTGCACATGGTAAGCTCTTTGCAACAAAATGATAAGGATCAGAGACAAATTGCCAAGGCAGGCATCAGAAAACGGCCTCTGTCTCATGTTCAGGCTCTGCTGATTTTTCTTGGGTTTGACCTGACCTATTTTCTCTGACCTCACATGAACAAAGCACAGTGCCTGTAAATGCTTTGGATGGTGAGAGGTCCCGTAGTGATGGGAGCCTAAGTAATAGTTGTCTGTTTAGTGTTACTTGCACTCAGTAGCCTATAAGTGACTATATCAATGGATGCATACCAGCTAACTTTATTGTATTTTAGGAGACAAAAGAAAATACATACAAGGCAAGTTATTGAGAAAAGATACAATGTGAGATGGATGACAAAAATTATAGTCTTTAATCTATGTTAATGAAGAAAAAAATGTTTTTTTTTTTTTCACCACCCTGAACATGCCCGATCTTGTCTGATCTTGGAAGCTAAGCAGGGTTGGGCCTGGTTAGTACTTGGATGGAGAAAAAAATATTTTATCATACCGTTCTACAGTGTTAGAGTATATAATGATGTAGCAAAGGCAGTGGTCAGGAAGGGCTGGTGCATCAGGAGGCTATGAGCTCACATCTTAAACTGTGAGCACAAAGCTAGGAGAGGAAAAGAAGCAGGAGATGAATGAGGGAACAGGAGAAGAGGAGAGTTCACAAGTGCACTGGGAATAGCAGTAGGAGGCTTTTATGTACTTTCTCTAACAAGGTTGCATGAGTTACATCTCCCCATCTGTATTCCCATCTGGGGACCAAGTGTTTGAATATCTGAGCCTATGGTGGACATTCTCAAGCATACCACCACACCTGCCATTCCTCACTGCCCAGATATCTCAAATGTGAATGTTGTGATGGTTTGATATAAAGTCCCCAATGTAATGGATTAAGTAAAACACTGCATATCCCCCAGTGGCTGCAGCGGGCAGTAGGCCATGAGACCATGCTGCAGGTCCCCGAAGTGGCAGCAGGTCAGCTGGTCCCAAACCGCCACTTCCAGGCAGGGATGAAGCAGTTTCCCAAGTAAACTGCAGTAGTAGGCCATGAGGGGCAGCAAGTCCCAGGCAGGGAGCCCTGTGGTGGGTGAGAGACCTCTATGCTGCAGCCAGTTCCAGCCAGAGAGATGGGCACACCATGAGACCATACTGCAGGTCTCTGAAGATGGCTAGTCCTGCGCAAAAAGACACGAGATAAGCAGCAGGTGAGAGACAGAGAAATGGATAGGCACACCATGCAGGTTGGATATTTATTTAGTGGCTTATGGAAGGGAAGGGGAGAAGAGAGAAGAGCAGAAAGAGAGGCAGAGAGAGAGAGAGAGAGAATGAGAGGGAAGGACTCAGGCTGGAAGCTGAAGATCAGCTTACCGGTAAACACAGGAGGGAGTTGGTGTGGCTTGTCTCTTAAAGGAACTCTAGACCATTACACCCAGGCTATGTGTTTGAACTCCTGACAATGGTGCTAAATTGGTAGGTTATAGGGGTTTAGTAGAGAGAGTATGTCAACAGAAGGTGGGGTCTTTAAGATTTTTAGAGACTTCCTTTTATAGACAGAGACTGCTGTTTCATTCTTGGCCACCTACACACGAATAATCCTACAGAAACATATGAATTACAACACTGCTTGGCCAACAGCTTAGGCATATTCCTACTTAGCTTTTATATCTTAAATTAACCCATATCTATTAATTTGTGTATCGCCACGAAGCTGTGACTTACCAGGTAAGGTTTTGGCATCTTTCTCCCCAGGCAGCTACAAGGCATCTCCCTGGCTCTACCTCTCTCTCCCTGTGTTTAGTTTAGTTTACCCACCTACCTATATTCTGTGCTGCCATAGGCCAAAGCAGTTTCTTTATTAATCAATGGTATTAAAACATATTCTCAGCATACAGAGGGTAATCCCACATCATCTGCTCTTTCCTTGGAGACTGTTGGGTTGTACTCATTTTCCTGCTTCTGTGTCTCTCTGCATTGATGGGCTGCATCACCTCTAAAACTGAAGGGAAGGTTGACCCTCCTTCTGTCAGTTAGCTAATGCCAGGTATTTTCTCACAACAACAACAAAAAAACCTATGTGTCCACAGATAACTATATACAAATATCCAAATCCATTTCCATATAGCTTCTTTTGAGATAATTTTTGTAATCATCTAGAAATACTTTTCTTTGGGTGAGGGAACATGTTGTTTTTGTTTGTTTAGTTTTGTCTCCAACTGACTTCCAAGGTGTTCATGGCCTGAGCAGAACTTGAATTCATGGTTCCTGTACCTAAACCACATGACTTCTTAGAGTATAAAAATATAAGAATTCTTAGAATATCAGAATATAAGAGTATACCACTACTCCCAGCAAAGTTTGCTGTCTTAAAAGAGAATCACCAAAACACCATTTTTACTCAAAACTTTAATATCAAAACCAAATAAAAATTAAATTGTCGGAGGCATTGAGTACCAGCTTCAGTACGTCTTTAGGGCTCAGAATTAGATGTCTATGACAGGCAAGGATCTGAGGGTAAAAGACATTAGCTCAAGCACATTACCTCTGCATCTCCTATATTTTTCATTCAAGGGGAAATAATGAAGTGAAGGGAGCACAGAGAAGAAGAAGGGGTGATCTCTATGAGGTTTCTAGTTTTTACAGATGTTGGAAAATCCCATAGGCAAGGACAATGATAATATGCATATCAAAATCACAAGAAGGGCAGGTAGAACCAGACAAAGCAGCACTCCAGAGTAGGGGACACAACCCATGAAGCAGCCAGCAGTCAAATCAAGTACCTGACATTCCAAATGATTAGATAAAGTTACTGAACATCCCTTAATCCTGGATTCACCTATTGTCCTCATCTAATTTGGGGACTTGTTTGTTAGCAAAGGTGGGGCACGCTGCCTTCCTGTTCAGTGTCTGTCTTCTACAGAAATTTCTATGTGGTCTGTTATCAGTCAATTTTGTGGGATTGACTCTGTAAATTTGACTGTTAGGACAAAGACTGAGTGTCGTTGCTCTAAGGCCTCGTGGTGTGGGGAATGGGGCAAAGTCATTCTGTTACGCTGAAGGAGAAGCTACACTGCTGAGGTATTTTGGGGGAATGAATTCCATTTTGAAGGGAATAATGATGGCTTCACAAGGTTTTTCCAGATATGACAGTGACTTTTCCAAAAGACCACTGCTCCCACACCTCTGCAAAACAGGTTATTCCATGTGGGCATGCACGTAGGCACTTCCGATGGATCTGACTATTGGTGTGGCAGCTGTGCATTCACTTATAGTCTTGTGGGCTTGTGACATTAGATCAGTAGAAAAATTGTCTAGATGGCTTTAAGGAGTGATTGTTCAAATGTTCATTGGATCATATTTATGTTACCCTATTTGAAAGATAAGAATACTTATTATTTGATGAACCATAAATTGGACCTCAATCTACCTTTACCTTCCACAAGCCAACATTGTTAACTTAAATATGAATATCTTTTGGCCAATATTCCACATAAAAACTTGCACATTGAGGAAATATTTAGATATATTTACAAACAGTTGCAAATGTTTTATCGATTATTTATTCAATTAATTGATTGATCACATAACCCCCTATATCTAATTAGTGCTTCCCTCTAACGTAGTAGTGGAGATTTAAATAGAGTTTCATGCACTAAAGGCCACTGGCATACCACTAATTTATAGCCCAACACTCCATGCATGTTTTCAGTTTAATATAGTTTTTAATGTTTAAAAGAAAGATAAATTTTAACATCTATAAATAAGTATATGGTGGAAAATGTGGTGATCTAACAACATGCCATAAAAGCACTAAAGTCAGAAGGATAATTATATTGTTTACAATATAATTAATTGTATACAAGAACATTCCACTGTAATAGTAAAACCAGAGTAACTAGTTTAACAATATAAGTATTTGGCCTGGAGAGGTATCTCAATTGCTAGAAGGCCTAGCAAGCATTCACAAGACCTCAGGTTTGATCTTCAGCACTTCCTATTCCAGGTGTGGTGGCACACATATATAATTCCAGTGCTTAGGAGGTGAAGCAGGTACATGAGCCATTCGTGATCGTTTTAAAATACACAGTGCATTCAAAGCTGTCCTGTGACACATAAGCCTCAGGCTAAACAAAAAGTAGGTACAATTATATAATACCTACTATATATAATTTTGGCAAGAGATGATATTAATCATCTTAAAATATTTTTCATATTTTAGTTGAAGTAAACATATATATTTTAAAATTATTACTTTGAAATTTTGAAATTAAAATACATTACGTTTTCCCCTTCCCTTTTCTCTCTTCAAAACATCCATATGCCCCTCTTTGCTCTCTTTCAAATTTATGGCCTCTTTTTTTTATTAATTGTTGTTTCAGTCATATATGTATGTGAATATACATATTTTTCCTAAATTCATGGAAGCAACCTGTTCATTCTGTATGATGTCACTTGTATCTGTGTTTTCATGGCTGACATTTTGTCCTGGGTAACCATTTGCAGTGCTCTTCCCTAGGAACACATTTCTCCTGCTGTCAGCTTTTCTTAGTTGTCTCTAGTTCTTTGTCTAGCATTGACACCTCCTATGCTTTGCCCAGTCCACCTTAGTGTGTCTATTGTTGTTGCACATGTTCACCTCATATTTAAGCAATCAGTTTTAACAAATGATATTACTTTTAGTAAACATTGTTATGCAAAGATAAATAGGAATTTAAAAGACCAGATACTTAGTACTTTTGTACTCTAAATTTCGATGTTTAAATGTATCTATTTACTTGCGTACAGATTCAACTACACTGTAATCTTAAGCAAAAAGACTACGCTGACTGTTTTATTTTCTTTTCCTGTGACTCTCCTTTCCACCAAGTTAGTAGATGCATGGTAACTATGTTGTTCTTCCTCTCAAGGCTCTCTAGTCACCTTACTGTGGTTGCTATAAGGTGGAAATAACAGTAAATGATTGCTTATGTGTGAGGGAACATTATTGTTTATACCCATTACAAACAATGTTGAATTCCCATTCCCACACTGACTCTGGGAAACCTTAGCTGAAACACCAGCTGCTCATGTGTGGCTGCCTTCTTCATTGTAGAGGCTTCTGATTCTCTCAGAGGACAGGAACCATCTTGTTTTATCTTCCAATATTATTTAATTATTCATGGTTCTGAGGGAGCCTTGTGTTTAATCTGGCACCCAGTGGAGCTCTGGTCTCATTAGAAATGAAAAGCCATCAGACACATAGTGTTGGTTTGTTCCATTCTGGGGAACACCTCTGAAAACCAGTAATCTTGAGAAACACAGAAGGCTTTGATATTTGGGATCCTGACTCATATGTGCTGGGATCACAGACCTGTCATAGCCCTGATCAGATAAATTCTATACATGTTTGAAAAAAAACATAGTAATAAAGCTTCACATCCCTAAGAGCAATCCCCATAATTTTCTTCACAATGCTAAGTTAGGTACTAAGAACAAGGAAAGACAAGCACACTTTTCTTTCTTTTATCGAAAGAGTGATGGAGGAAGGTCGTTGGTTAAATAAAAAGAAACTGCTTGGTCCTCATTGGTTAGAAGATAGGTGGGAGGAGTAAACAGAACAGAACGCTGGGAGGAAGAGGAAGTGAGCTCAGACTCGACAGCTCTCCTCTCGGGAGCAGACGCCTCAGCAGAGACGCCATGCTTCCTGCTCCTGGGAAGATGCACACGATGAAGCAAGCTGCTAGGTCAGACATGCTGAATCTTTCCCGGTAAGACCAGAGCTACACAGTTTATTAGAGATGGGTTGATCAGGATATCAGAATTAGCCAGTAAGGGCTGGATAGAAATGGGCCAAGCAGTGATTAAAAGAATACAGTGTCTGTATAATTATTTCAGGGCATAAGCTAGCCGAGCAGGCTGCCGGGGTGCTGGGAACGCAGCCCCGCCTCCATTTACTACAAAAGAGGGTTTCATGTAATCCAAGGTAGCCTGTAACTCACTATGTAGCTGACGATGGCCTTGAACTCCTAAACTACCAACCTCCACCTCCTAAGTCATGTGATGCCATGTCTGGTTTTATATGCTAGTGACTGAACTCAGGCATTCATGAGTGCTGGACAAGCATTATACCACCTCCCCAAATCCAAATACATTTTGTGAGTAGTTTATAGCTTGTTGGTAAGTGAAGGAACAAGATTATTAATATATCTAGATATATTGATATTGCATATTTTATGAATAAATACAGATAGATATTTATATATATTTTATTTTATATGTAAACTATATATTCAGCGATTCCTAGATTTACAAGTAGAATTTGATTAATAAGTTGAATTCTGTTTTCTAGATCTAAACATCATCTGCTTTAAACTATCTATCACACTTACATACATATATTTCTTTCTTAATGAATAATTTAATTTTTTTAATTTCATATATTATACTTGATATATTGGAAGTAGTCTCTCTCCCATACCTCTTCTTCTCTCTCTCCCCTCCTTGTTAATACTCCCAAACCTCTATCAGTCCCTTTCTTAGCCTCATGAAGTTTGATTTGATTTTGTGATCCAATTAGTTTAACCAGATGCATCTTGTGAACATTGGACTATAAATGCCCATTGTAACCTACTGAGGTCATTGGTAAGTATACAACTAAAGGTCCTTTTTGGAATTTTCTTATCTCTCTCTCTGTCTCTCTGTCTCTCTGTCTCTCTCTCTCTCTCTGTGTGTGTGTGTGTGTGTGTGTGTGTGTGTGTGTGTGTTACAAAGCTTGAAATCTGGAAGTCTGCTTAATCAGGACCAAACACAGAACAGAATAAACCTAGCTACCTGACAAAACAAGTGTTGTTTAATAGCTTGTTTAGAATAGTCTGTAGTTAATTAGATTAATAGTCTCTGAAAGTGAGACGAATTGCAAAGAATTAGCATGTGACACTGATAGACATGAAATGATCTAGCCTGTTAATAACCAGCACACAGTGAGTACAGAGAAGATAATGAACACATTGTTCCAATTTCGGGAGCCAAATTCCATCTTCTTTGCTAGGCTATATTCATTTCATCAGCTAATTCTGTTCTACCACTCTGCCCCTGATTCCAGATCCTTGGTTTACAGTCACCTCCTCCTGACTCTCCTGCCCCACCTTTGTCATACCTTGCATTATAGCAGCCAAAGGAATCCTGATGAAATCTACTTTAATTCAATATAGATTTCTGACAACAGCCTCTGAAAGTCTAAACTGCATGCCCCAAAACTGGCTTCTCTTTCTTCTTGTCTTTGTTGCCTCAATCAGTCCCTGATCCACTTTAGGCTGAACTGGATTTTGTGGCTACCCTCATGACTATATCTGACCAGCAATGCATTTGTTTTTCCATTCATATACCTATCTGCATGGCACATTCCAGAAATTCCATGGAGTCATGTCTCAAATGCCACCTTCTTATTAAGTCCTAGCTTGAGAGCGATGATTAAAAATGTAATTGCTTCATCTCAATTCCCATTTATCTTCTTACATGCTTTACTTTTTCCTGGTATTCATCTATTTGTAATATGCAGTCATGTAGGTTTTCACATAATTTATTGTCTTGTGTGCTTACCATGTTGATTACATGAGTATAGAGGTGTTTGTCTTGTTCTGTGTTCTGGTTGTTGCTGTAAACAGTATCCAGTGCAGACAATTTATGGATGGCAACATTGATTTTTCTTTCCCATGTCAGGGAGTTCAGGCCATGGTCACATGAATCCAGGTGTTGAATGCCTTTCACTGGCAGTATGGGAGGCTCTTCATCGTGTTTTGGTATACAGGAGATGGAGTATGCATGGAGGGACCTAGAAATAGCCCCAAGTATTCACCTACAACTACCTATTTCTGTTCACTAGACTCACCTATCTACTGTTAATTAAATTTTTCCTACACTATAGCTTGATCATCTTCTGTCTTCTCTCCAAACACCTCTGGGAACTTCCCATCTCCCTACATACCTAACATTATGTTCTCTCCCTAAATACTAATACCATCTGGTGACCACCTGTTCAAAACCCAAGCTTGTAGCGACAGTTCACATCCAAACTGTAATGATCTTTTGTTGCACATTGTGGTCTCTTTGGTATCCAAAGGATGCTTTTACATTTTTTTACTGGTTAAAATAAATTCATTTGTGTTGGGTATAACAAGGAAATAATCTGAAGGAAATGGGCTAAAACTAAAGCTAAGGAAGGCTTATTTAATATGTTTCTGGTTGAAAAACATGGAGGATTTATATCAAGATTACAGTAATGATTGATTACTGTACATTCTCTAATCATGTCTCCCTAGAAAACCAAAGGCTGACCCTGTTCACTCTCTTACAACAAGCACACAGGGTTTAGAAAGCTAGGTGAAATCAACACATGACTGGAAGTTGCTGGAAATGTTAGTAAAATATGAGTAGAACCTTTATAATGTAATTGCAAAAATTGCACAACTAAATATTTCCATGGGCTGATAAGAAGTATCTACTTATAAATACATGTTTTGTTTTTTGAAAAGTTACTCATGTATAAGATAAAAACTTTACAAAATTAATTATAGGCATGGAATGATTCAATACACCGGGTTTACAAATTAATTAATTTTCTCTTAATCTTCTCAATTAAAAAAGTGTTAAAGCATTAGTTTACTGCTAACTTCAGTGTTAAAATGCTGGTTAATTGTAAACATTATTAGGGGCCAATATGAAAAATCTACTTACAAGTGTCAGGGAAACAAAACACATTGGCAGTTGACTTGCCAATCCAGTCTGCCTAAGTGGGGTTGGTTTGAAGCTATGCTGTGGGAGTACACAGCTAAACTCCAGGACATTCTTGTTAGTGTCTCCCCTTGGATTACACATGTATAAATACATACATATTTGTATCTGTGTGTGCATTCATTCTTGGTAGCTTGAGATTAATCCTAATGTCATCTGATAGAAAAAGAAAAATAATACCAATCTTCACAGTTAGAAAGGTCAAGGTTTTACATTTCAGGTGTTTCTTTGTTTTAGTTCTCTATGTGTTGCACATGGCTAGATTGAGTCCACAAACATCTTTTATGCAGAACAAAAGTAGCGACACATTGGATATTGGGAATCAGCACTGCTAAAATATTCAGGAAGATAATTGTGAATTAGAATCTGAAGATAGTCACAGGGAGATATTCTCAATGAATGCCTCAGAAGCAGTCTTGGTTGTGAAGGGTGTGTCCAATTGAGGTAGATGAAGCTCTTTTACCTATACAGTCAATCCAATGGGCACAGGGAACTAATGTAACATGTCCCATTTTCAGTGTGCACTGGAAAGGCTAGTGGGTACTTTGCAAACGACATTGGAACAGACACATTATGACAAATGGTGAATGTGGCCAGTTGTGAGTAAGAATATTCTAATGGGACACCAGAGAAGCCACTTACTGATACCGCAAAAGCTGCTTCTAAAATTGCATGATAATTATTTAGCCCAGCAGTGACATATGAAGTTTAAGTCAAGTACAGAAAGCCACGTGCAAACAAGGAAAAGCACAGTCAGGAATCTAGTTTGTGCAAGTGTATAAAATCAATTGCAGGCCGAATAAGGCAGTTTCTTTCAGCATCATAGGGCTCTGCTTGTTCAATTGTTAAAATGTTTTATTCGTGTAACAGAAACCAATAATTTCAAAACTTTAAAAGGTACTTGGGAAAAGCAATCAAATACTATTAAATGGTGTAAGTCAATTGCTTTATTTTGAGGAAATAAATCTCTAAAACAAAAAGATTTTTTTAAAAAGTGCTAACACTATATTTTTAAAAATATTATTAAGATGAAACAATATGGAAAAGTTAGAATAAATTTGAAAAGGAAATATCTGAAGCTTTCTCAATATTACTTGAGTTCATAAATTTTTGGAAAATTTTTAATCTCTCTAGGCCTTCTTTTTAATCCTCCCATGTATGCAAGTTTATGTGTGTGACAACATACATGTGGGGGCTAAGGACCAATCATCATTTTGGTCTCCTATTCCACCTTTATGACACAGTTGTCTTGTTATTGTCATTGCATATGCCAGGCTAACTGGCCAGTCAGCTCCTAGGTATTCTTCTGTCTCTGCTTCCCGTTTTGCAATAGGAATTCTGGAATTACAGATGTGTGCTATTGAAGCATTGATCTTTACTTGAGTTCTAGAGATTTAAACCTAGACCTTCATGCCTTTATGGCAAACATGTAAACCATTGAGCCATCTCTCTGGCCCAGAATCTACTTATTCTTAAGTAGTTTATCTCTCTTGCATTTAATTTTTCTCCAAAAACTATTAATTATCTTTGGGCAAAACAGTTTGAGAAGCCACAGCATGAAAATTCAGCTAATACCCTCATGAACTCATGCACTTGGTAGGCCCAAGGGAGGCTGCAGATACATCTAGAATATAATGTATTTCTATGACACCTCACATTAATGTTTCTGAAAGGATAGCAAATTAAAAGTAGAGAAAACATGGGATCAGGATCAGAGAGGTGGTTCTGCAGTTAAGAGTACTTGCTGCTCTTGTAGAGGACCCAGGTTTAGTTCCCAGCAACAATATCAGTTGGCCTTCAACCACTTAACAACTCGAGTTTCTAGCTAGCTACTGCAGGCACCAGCCATACAAATGGTGCCCATTTATACTTAGGGACATACACAAATACTTATAAAACAGTATAGATATATAGATATAGATATAGAGACTACTAAATATATATTTAAGTTTAAAAGTAGTGAATCAAATCCTATAAAAGAGAAAATTCTGGAATTTTTCTCTGTCAAAGATTTTATTTGTAATGTAAACACATACTTTGAAGAAAGATACATACAACTTTGTATGATACCTCTAAACCATTTCCCTGTTGCAAGAGAGAGGTGGCCCCTTGTTTGTCCCAGCTGCCTGGCTAGGTTACACCCAAAATAATCACACAGAAACTGTATTCATTAAAACATTGCTTGACCTATTAGCTCTAATTTCTTATTGGCTAATTCTTACATCTTGATATAACCCATTTCTATTAATCTGTGTATTGCCACATGATTGGGAAAGATTCTAACTGGCGTCTGTCTCAGGCAGAGGAGCCATGGCTTCTCTGACTCCGCCCTTGTTCCTCCCAGCATTCAGTTCTCTTTTCTCTGCCTACCTAAGTTCTGCCCTATCAACTAGGCCAAGGCAGTTTCTTTATTCATTAACAAATGAAAGCAACACACAGACAGAAGGACCTCCCACACCATTCCCCTGTTTCAGCATGGGCTTCATCCTTTGCCCATCAGGTAAATGACTCACAAAAATAGTTTTCAAGACATAGGTACTCACAGTTCTCTACCAAGAAGGAGAAAATGCAAACGAACATGGAAAGGGCTGTATTTTAGTGTGTCTTTTCACACAATCCTAAAAGAAATTTGAACAATCTTATTGTTCCCAGAACTTATGAAGAGCATTTGGCAATAATGAACACTGTAATTACAGCTGGTCAAAGGATTTTATTCCTTGCCACTATTACTAAAACAAAGACTTAAGAGACAATTCACGGGAGAAGAAAGAGCCTTAAAAAGTGACCAGACATTATAGTAGGCAATCCTCTAGAAACTTGTCAATCAGTTTTTCTTCTCAGGGAAATAGCAAGAGGAAAAGACAGAGTAATGAAATGAAAGATATTTTTGTGTTTGGGGGTAATAGGCAGAGGTTTTCTAGGAACTCAAGGATTCTTTTTATCACCCAGTGTTTGAAGTCATAGCAACCAAAGCTGTCCCAGAGGAGAGAGACACAATATGAAGACTTCTGTGCTCATGTCTCTTGTGTTCCAGTCAGGCTGTCAGAAATATGCTGGCCAATATGATGAGTCAGTGAAGGATGCCTTCAGGCTCCTGAAATATACCTAAGCCACTATTATCATAACCCACATAGAAGAAAGAGATGGATTCACTGCAATGCTATCAGGAGACTAACAAAACATTGCCCAGCTGTAGATTAGGTAAAAGGAAAGTAAGCTACAGGGTACATTTATAATGGTCCTAAGTAACACTGCCAGGATACAGTATACACTGCTCCTATAAGTTTTAATTTTTTCCTGAAAAAATCCTATTCACTAAAATAATCATTTCTTCTCCTATCATGTCATTTTTACTCTAGATCATCCCAAAGATCCATTTCCAGCTTCCTTCTGCTCTGTGACTTCACTGGCCACTATGTCTTGACTGTCACTGGTTTTTTTGGTATCTCCTCTGAGAGAACATGCCTTATTTGTTGATACTGACTAACTCAATGTTTTATTAATTGCAGCATTAAGGTAGTTTTATTTGACCAAATGAATAGGTATCACTTTTATGGTCAGAATGTCTTGATTTGCTCTGTCTTACTTTCCAAGTGAAATTGAGGTTCCTAGACTAGATAAATTTGGGGTCTATCAGTCCAACTTGGTGAAGGTATCTTCCATTCTTCCTATCAGTGACCACTGTGCCCACAAAGTGGAACTGCTCCTCATTCCTGGAACTCCAAGACAAAACCCATGTCTTACCTTCTATGGTGTCTTTGTTCACACAGTTCTGCCTCCTTACTGAACCATAAATCAGTTGATTATTTTGCTGTAATTTAAGGAACACACACACACACACAAAGCACATTTTGCTTTTTTTTGGTGGGAAGGGAGTTCTAAATAAATAAACATCTGTACAGATAAAACACCCGGATTGCAGAAGATCACTGAGGTTTTTGAGAAGGCTGTGCAGAGGTTTGCATGCTAGAAGACAGCTTTTTGGAGCCTTTCTCAGTGTTCTTTTGTAGCATTTGGTATCAGTTCAGAAATAATCCACTTCATGGGGAAATCAGATTGATGTCTTCTTTCCTACTCAGAGAAGAGGCATCACTTCCCTTGCCCTTCTCCATTCCACAGGTTCAGTGATAGGAAGATGCTTTGAGGGTCAAGTGGAGATTATGGGGCTAGACCAGGACTCTCGTCCTACACATAACTTCTCATTGTAGTTTCTTTATGCGTTTCCAGATTAAAATATTTGACAAGACAATTTAAGGAAGGAAACATATGTTTTGGCTTAGCATCAAAGATGACACAGTCCACTATGGCAGGGGACACGAAGCCGATGGTTGACTGATTCTCGCACATCCACTATCAGGAAGCTGAGAGCAGGAACGCTGGTACCCAGTGTGCCTTCTTCACTTTATACAGTCCAGGAACCCAGCACATGGATAGTGCCCCCACAGTTAGGATGGACCTTCCCACCTCAGTTAACCCAGTTCAGAAACTACTCCCTCAAGTAATGTTTACCAAAGTTAGTATTCTAAATCCTATCAAGTCATTGTAATCGCCATTCCCCTCCATGTGGAAAGATGTGCTTCATAGGGAACTTTCTTGAGCAGGCTTATTTATAAAAAGCTTTATGTCTTTCCTTTGCCTTGCCAAAAGTGTGTGTTGTATCCTTCCTATAGTACAGGGGCTTAATCAGAAATCATTAAGGACTGTTGCTTCCTGATTTGCTCCTTCTGGCTTCCTCAGCTATCTTTCTTATACAGCCCGGGCCCACCTGCCTAGAAATGGCACCACTCACAGGAGGCTGGGCCTTCTGCATAGTTAAGAGTTAAGGAAATACATTATAGACTTGCCCATAGGCCCATTTGCTCTAGGTAATTCTTCAGGTGAGGGTTCCTCCTCCAAAGCGACTCTGGGTGATATCAAGTTGACAGCTGGAGCCAACTATGCCCCTGGGATACCCCATAATATCTATAGAAGACTAAGATATGAATTCTAGTATAGGAGACATGGGTTTCCCATAGCAACAATTCAGTTCCAGACAGTATTTTCTTCTGGTTGAGTTAGCCTTAAGGCACCCATGTTGATGAGACTTCATGTTTGTAGCTTCTCTCACATTTCTAAGAGAGGAAATTGCATGGCAAAATCCCTGTCCCTCTGGCTTATACAATGTTTCTACCCCTTCTTGTGCTATGACCCCTGAGTCTTAAGAGCAGGAGTTGGAATGTGGAATAGAGATGTTTTAGTTGGGACTGTGTACCACATGGTAACTGCATTTTGGTTGCTTGTAGTTTTCTGTAATGATCTCTATCTGTTATAAAGAGATATTTCATTGATGAGAGATAAGATCTATACTTGTCTATGAGTATAAAGATAAATATTTATAATGTAGTTAAGAATTGTATTGGTTTAGTAAAGTGGCAGTAGTAGGTAATGCTCAATGACCCATGACCTCATCAGCCTTAGGCAAGAAATCCCAAATAAGTTGTCTAAAACCATGCGGTCCTCCTTGAAATCATGCATATGAATGACTTTGTGAGGACTGATTTGGCTATATTTACAAATGTGGGAATATATGTAGGTAGGTAGATATGTGCATAGATATAAACATAGATATGTAGACATAGATATTGGGACACAAATTTGAGAGAAAAAAGAAGGAGCTAAATGGAAAGGATTAGAGGGAGTAAAGAGAAGATGGAAAGTGATATAATTATATTTTAATTTAAAAGTAAAACTATTACATAAAGACTACTTCAAAGCTGGTTTTGCATCATAAAGTGAAATTAGAAGAACATTTTTTGTTTCTGGACTCAGAGAATCTGCAGACTATTAGCATTGCATAGCTCACAAGTGCACATCCAATGTGGATACTCTGTGCAAAAGTCAAGCCAAATCTAAGTTGCAGGTTGCAGTGAACCATGGAGTACCCCAAGGATCTTCCTCAGTACAGAGTAGGTACCCCATTCCCACATTCATCTCCAAAGTGGGTCTTTAAGGGAGAAGCAGAAAATGAGGAAAAAAATACAGGAAAACAAAGCTGCCGTGACTTAAAGATATGAATGAGTACATTAACCCATGTCACACAATTTCTTCTAATTCCCAGAACTTAACCTAACTGCAAACTCATGTGAATGGGTGAAGTCATGAGAGCAAGGGGGTGTTTCATTCTGTCTTGTTGGTAGACAAGAAATCGAGACGATATCAGCTGTTGCTGAGATTCTGACAGCCAAGAACATCATGGGTCAACAGTCAGGCTTGATAAATCTTTCTACTGGAAGTTCTACTGTGGCTGGAAGAGCAAACAGGTTGGGATGTTCTGAGGCAAATCTGCACAAACACTATTTCTACAATACATATTTATTTTTATTTAATATTTGTATTCATTATTAATTCAGGAATCATGGGCATATCTGAAATGTATGTCTTCTTGATCAAATAAACAGACAATATATACTGGCATCACCATGCTAGATATCAAGGTGTGTGTGTGTGTATGTGTGTGTGTGTGTGTGTGTGTGTGTGTGTGTGTAATTGATAAAAAGAGAAACTGGCCGAGAAGAGGGTATTGAGTATTTTTTGTGTGTATATAATAGAGAAAAAAGAAACTGACAGAGGAGAAGGTGTCAAGTGTTGTGTGTGTGTGTGTGATAGAGAAAAAGAGAGACTGGCATAGGAGAGGGTAGGAAGCAAATGCCATTGCTTTGAAATGCATTGCAAGTACATATGCTAGATCATGTGAAAGGGGAAATACAGGTATCATTTGCATAAAACTGGAAGAAACAAGAGGCTGTGAATGGCTACAACTCATCCATAGCAGGCCCTGTACTCAATGGGTGGCAGATGGATGCTGGAGATAAACTCAAATCCTTCACAATTGCCCAGAAGGAGTATACACTTTAGCCTTATAAGAAAATATTACATCAATAACCTATAAGATCACATTCTTATATCCTAGAAAGTGTGAAGTTACAAATATTTAATAAATAAAGGAAAGAAATCCTCTGTCACAAAGGTTACTTCAGCAAGCATACTTTTTAATTATCATATATTATTTTCAGGACTCTTTAACATTCTACCATGTGCTTGGCTGCCTGAATTTAGTTTACAACAGAAACCTTTTTCTTAGGGGCATCAAGAATCGACATTGCAAATAATATGCTTTATTAAATGCTATTTGAAAATGGCGAAGAGATGCCAAGATTCTTGGTATAGCTTTCTCATCCCCTGCTAGTGTAACTTTGGGCAAATAACTGTTTCTTTGGAGTTTTACTCTTTATTTGTGAACTGAGGAGGTAGGAGAAAATGAAGGAGTCTCTGCAATCCCTTCTAGCACTAATATTCTTCTGTTCTATTGGAAAGACGCTCTAATCAGCCTGTCTGGAATACAGATATGAAGCTTGGGGTGAAGTTTCACTCATGAGGATTAAATCAGTGACAAGTGACATATTTAAGAAAAATATATAATCAGCTTGAACACTTTAATGATGGGTTAGTCCTCATTGCTTGAAGGAACAATTTTTAACAAGGTCATGATTTTAAAGGCTAATGTTCATTTTTGCCTTAACCAGAAGCGGGAGCTAGAACCTGGAGTATATAGGTCAATGCATTCCAAGATGTATTTCAGTGGGAGCTCACTCAATCAATTAGACTTTCTAAGTGAAAATGAAAATCTCTCTAAGTTCAGGCAGAGTTGATAAAATTAGCCTAGTATGTGAAGATGGAAGAATCCTATTCTTAGATTTAATATTCTCCAACTAGAATGTCAGTCTGAAGAGCGAGAAGACATTTTCAGATAACTTAATCTTTTAATTGTTTCACTTGATTTGTCAGTGTCTATACTTAAAATATAAGCCATATGCTGTTTTTTTTCTTTCTTTCTTTCTTTCTTTCTTTCTTTCTTTCTTTTTTGTATTTTCGAGACAGGGTTTCTCTGTAGCTTTGGTGCCTGTCCTGGAACTAGCTCTTGTAGACCAGGCTGGCCTCGAACTCCCAGAGATCCATGTGCCTCTGCCTCCCGAGTGCTGGGATTAAAGGCGTGCACCACTACTGCCCAGCTTAAGTTTTCTCTTTCTTTTAAATACTGTCCATTATTGAAACAATAGAACAACACTGTTTAACTTTTATTTCTCTGAATAATGCAAGACAGAAGAAATATCTGTTTTATAGGTCAAAGAACCAAGGTCCAGAGATCTGAGAAATCATACTCAGAATCCTAGAAGTGTGGAAGTTCAAAGTTGGGAATGCAACTTAAATATTCTCAGTGTATTTCCATTATATTTTCTGAAAGATAACCATAGCACTTCTCAAGGAAGCATATATTCTGCATGAAAGCGATTGCCTACCAATGAAGCAAATACTCCTTGTAAATTTAAGATGTAATCCTGGTGTCTTGGGTTATATATAAGCTTATCATTTGCCAACTAACATTAAAGGTCACGCTATTTAACAAATGCAAATCCTAATGGCTTAAGTCACTTATTCTTTGGAATCAAGAATTAGGTTCTTGATTAGGTTCTTGATGAGATTAGGTTGACTCATGACTTTTACAAGAAGAAAATGTGGGTTTCCTGAAAGCAGATTCAGTGACTGAAGGCATAGTTGGGGTAAGTTTGCTTGAGAGATTGTCTTCAGAAGTCTAGTTAGAGGAGTGAAGATACAAATAGAGAGAAGGTCATAGAAGGCAGCTGAGCAAGGGTGTAACTGTGGATACAACTCTACCCAATCCCACCAGAAATTCTCGGTGATCCTTTGATGCATGGGTTGAGAGGCTATTGATTCACAAACACCTGCATCTGAAATGATCAGAGTGACTAGTTAACTCTTACCCACTTCGCAGATGTACCTGTACATGCCAGAGTAAATTTATGATGCCAGTAACCTGTGTGGGGAGAAGTGGAGCTTAAAATGAGAGCTGCTGTTAGGGAGGCAGCAGTCAGCTGTTGGAGTTAGAGGCATGCCAAGGAGATAAACAGAAAATCGTGTCTTGTTGATAGATATGAAGAGCTCAGGCAGACTGCATTAGTCATGATAGTGTGGGCTTCTGTACCTAGGATTCTTTTTGTTAAGGTTACCTTGATTTGTTTCATAAGAATATGGTGTGACTCATGGCATGTAGATCAGAGAAGTCATGGGAACCTAAATGGCATTTACTCTATCATTAATCAGCTTTCTTCAGTGTGCTGCTTTATCTCTTTCACAGGCTACACATATATACACAGAGAAACAGATCACACACACACACACACACACACACACACAGATGAAATAGAAAAGGACAAACTCCATCACCACTCCTTTTTAGTACATCTTTGATTCTCCTGGTCTAATTATGAAAAGGATGGCAATGTTCTTCTAATAATTGGTCTACATTCCTAGTCAATGGCCCACATGAAGGGAAATAAGGAGAGTAGAATGTACAACAGTCATAGAAATCCACACTTAGAAGAGCAAAGTGTTCATATCACACATAACACAATATTCCCATACCAAATTAGTGCTTTATCATACCATCAAATTCAGGGCCCAGGAGAGATGTCTTCTGCACTTTGAAAACACAGCACACACTGGTTGAGCTAGCATATGTTGTGGGGAGGCTGCTTGTTTCTCCTGGCTGCCCAGAACCAAATTATTCACACAGAAACTGTATTAATTAAACAACTGATTAGCCTATTAGATCTAGCTTCTTATTGGCTCACTCTTACATTTTAATTTAACCCATTTTTATTAATCTGTGTATCGACACATGGCTGTGGCGTACTGGCTAAAGTTTTGGCATCTGTCTCCAGCGGGACTACATAGCTACTCTCTGACTCCACCTCCTTTCTGCCAGCATCCAGTTTAGTCTTCCCTGCCTAAGTTCTGCCCTATCAACAGGTCCAAAGCAGCTTCTTTATTAACCAATGGTATTCTCAGCATGCAGAGGGGAATCCCACATCAAGCAAACACTACAAAGCTGCCTGGAAGCTAATGGATAGCAGGACTGAGCCAACCAGGGCATAGATCTGTCTTTACGACAGTAAATGGAATGAGATGGAAAGGAGGTAGGAAATGGGGAAATGGGGAAGGGATTGTGTCCCTTTTGAAATCAGACAGCAGAGAAAATGTGTGTGCCTGCCAGCAACCTCCATCTATCCTAGACTCATCAGACCTATATATTCTGTCTAGTGTCCCTGTATCATGACAAATGATCCTAAAGATTTGGGGCTGATATTTTTCACATCGTTCTCAAAACATGCTATTTCCCAGATAGAAATTAATGAACTTATTATACAAATATTGATGTGTGTTCTGCTGATCCATTCTGGCTTTTGAGCCTGAATCCTAGCACACGCTACAGAAGCCAAAGTGCCTAAGTCCTTTCCTTCTTTCTTTTCATCACTCATCCATCTTTTTCTTCGTTCATTCATTTATTTATTCGTGGAAGCGTTCATTTGCCTGCATTGTAGGCATTGTTTCCACAGATTCTGGATAAAAAGCTGTCCCCAGAAATAAGACTTGTTTTTCCCTCTTGGTTATAATAAAATTGAGGCTACAACATAACATCATGGATTTTATAGACTGTTCTCATCACAGTTATACATGGAGCAGCACCCTCTCTTCTTTTCTCCCTCCCCACCTCTCTCTTTCCCTCCCTTTTCTCCTAAATGAATTCTTATGATGATATTACCAACGTTTTACAAAACAAAGGCAAGATAGTCAAGGGTGTAGAGATTTCATTTTTAAAGTATGTGTCAGGGTCCAGTGCCAGCCCAGACCATAAATTATTTCTCCAGTCCAGAAGGGAGGTATGGGATTAAAGACACAACTCATGTGACTTTATCGGGATGAAGATTTTTAGTGTTTCCCTCATGAAATCTTGAATTTACATCCTGAAAATTCTATGCATTTATTCTCCAGACAGCCTTATATACCAAAACATAAACTGAGGGAGAAATTTATTAGCATTCTGTTTTTTAGGTAACCAGGTAAATGACTGTGGCCACATCCACTCATCTACCTATGCCTGCTCTGTCAGGTCTTTCTGTCTTTTTGCTCTGTATGTCAGCTCTGTCATGTAGGCTGAATTAGCATCTCTAGCTCAGGCATCGTTCAAATTATAACGAAGCAGAACAACATTAGCATATCCTGACCCTGGCAACAGCCTGTCTGTAATTGCTAGGTGACCACCGCCCGTGCAGCAGGTGCAAACTGTGGCCTGGGATTTTGATCACCAAACCATGTATGTGTTTTCATGTTTTACAACCACAGGTTTTCATAAAATAAAGCTTTCATGCCTAGACAGTAGTATCATTAGTGATTTCAAAGAGGATGCACATTTACCTGTTTCTGATAGAACATGAAATGATATATGCAGCCTACAAATATATTTTTCTGAGTATTTTTTTATGATGCTCCATTCTTTTCCTGAATCAAAAAAAAAATTCCTTCCAACTGATAGAAAACTGCAGGACTTGCCTAGGGGTAATGAGGTTCCTTCTCGATCAGAGAGCAGTTGCCTTTCCAGTTATTAGTGTTGAGCTAATCAGGTGTATTAATACTCTTAACGGGAAGGTGGTGGCTGCAGTGACAAAGACCAGAATAATGCTTTACGAAGTGTTATAGAGTAGTAGGCTTTCTGAAGCAATTTGCCACATATTAATTCAGTTGTTGTTCATTATAATGCCAGGAGCGGGGAATGTTATCACTTCTGTTTTAATGATAGGGAGACATAGTGTGAAAGAACTTGAGAGGCTTCTCAAACATCACGGGGATGGTCATGGTACAGTAGGGGGTAGAATCTTGCTGGAATTTTGGAATCTTAAAAATGTAATGGGGATTGTGGGGATGGCTCTGCGGTTAAGAGCACTTGTTATTACAGAGAGGGATTGCAGGAATCAGTTCTTACTGCTCAGATGGTGGCTCACAACCATCTATAACTCCAGTTCCAGTACCCAGGGCCAGTACTCCAGTGTCCTCTCTGGTCTCTATGGACACTGCACAGATCTGACGTGAGCACACACACACGCGTGTGTACACACACACACACGCACACACACACACGTGTGTACACACACGCACACACGCACACACACACACGTGTGTACACACACGCACACACACGCACACACACACACACGTGTGTACACACACGCACACACACACATACACACACACACACGTGTGTACACACACGCACGCACACACACACACACGTGTGTACACACACGCACACACACACGTGTGTACACACACGCACACACACACACACGTGTGTACACACACGCACACACACACACACGTGTGTACACACACGCACACACACACGCACACACACACACACACGTGTGTACACACACGCACGCACACACACACACACACGTGTGTACACACACGCACACACACACGTGTGTACACACACGCACACACACGCACACACACACACGTGTGTACACACACGCACACACACACACACGTGTGTACACACGCACACACACACACACACAAAGGCAAGACACCTATATACATAAAATAAAAATAAATACATCTTTAAAAATGTAAAAATGAATATAATGAATATTCATTATAGATTCAGTTTATTCTTACTGCAGTTCTTCGAGATAGTTGGCATCTTTTCATGATCTGAATGTGTTTATGTGGTGCCCAATTTCGATAACGCTCACAGATGTGATGGCTCAAAGTAAACTCTTTCTAGAATAAATTTCCAGGAAAATGAGCATGAAGGAATGCTAAAAGGCCAAGAACCCTGTATGCATTCTTTAGAGATTCAGAAATAGGAATGAAGCAGGAGACAGAATTCAAGCTGAGTCTTTCAAAGAAGCTTTCCAAATCAAAAGGGAGAAAATAATGTTTTCAGTTGCATACTTAAGATATTTTGAACATACTTTTAAATACTTCTCCCTTTCCCATTCCTTCAGAGGGCCACAAGGCATGGGACACTATTAAGTTAGGATGAGTTGTAAATATATAGTCACAGGCATACTAGTTCCAAGGACACTAACAATAGTTGTGAATATTTGCTTCAGACTCATGAAGTGCACTGTAAGTATTAACTATTAATTCTAGTTCTCCTAAGCCATGAACCTTGGCGTTATACAATTTCATTAATATCACCATGTATAGGTAAAGCATTAGAGTTTCAGGGAAGTTAGTAGCATAGCTATGAAATCAACCAGCTAAATGCATGTTTCGAAGGAGTCAGAACTTGCTATTAGGGTTTGGGCTAAGGAATTAGGCAGGTCCCTGTCAATGCAGGTGCTGCACTTGACTTCCAGCCACTGCCTTCCTACTGTCACTTCACTATCAGAGTATGATTCTGACATCGAGCAAAGTGATCACTGCCTCACTAGTGGGTAAAAGTCAGTGTGACGCATAGGTATTTCACTAGAGCCAGAGCAATCCTCCAGCAGGAAAGTTTCCAGCCCCAAATACTAGTCTTTTTCAGAAGTCCTGGCATTATCCTTAAGACTGAATATTAATGTGATCTTTGGAGTCAGTTTCCATGGTTCCTTTAAATTTTACTTGTTAAGAAAACAGAGTTCAGTTCCTTCTGGTTTTCTTGTGGGTATGGGGGAAAGATCCAGAAAACCCAGGTTTTCTCACTGTTCTGAAGGACAAGTGGACTTTGGGTTGATGACTTGGTAAACTGACTGACACATCTGACAGGTCCAAAGAAAACTGTGAAACCCAGAGGTTCTCCCCTACCCCTCAAAGCAACCTTTACTTCCAAGACTAGACCTATTATTAAATTTTTAAAATTAAGATTTAATTATATTATTTCCCCCTTTCCCTTTCTTTAATTTTGCCTCCCACATACCCCTCTTCCTCCCCTCTTTAAATCTGTAAATCTTACCTTTCTAATTGATCTCTCTCTATATATATATATATATATATATAATTTGTCTCTCATGTATGTGTATAAAATCTTTTGTAGATTCAAGAATTTAATATTCCCATTTTATTTAATGTTGTTAGGCTTTATATTGGATATTGGATAATAGTCAATTGGGAATTCATCACATGAGAATACTGTTTTTCCTGCTCTCAGCATTCCTTGGTTGCCTATAGTTCTTTGTCTATCGGTGGGACCCCAAGAGCTTCCATGTTAGAATGTTCTGCTTTTTCAGTTCTTTTTTTAGGAGCCATGTTGTTAACGTATCACGAGTGAAGCATCATTGTGATTCCTAGGAAACAATCTAATAGTGGACCCAATTTTTAAAGTTTTAGGTAAAGTGGTCTTCACCCGTGTGTACAGACCGTGGCAGTGACAACAGCACTGATAATCTCTGACACCTACAACCAAGGTGAAGAACATGCGTGATAAGAGTTCAGTCCTGCTGTCCTCACCTTGAAATGTACCAAGTAACTCTCCAAGGCTCTCCTTTCTTACAATAAAATACGTTTATGAACGTGTTGGAGCAATGGACCAGACAAAGATTTCCCCTTGCTTACTCAAACTCAAGAGAAATTTCAGTGACAAAATTTCCAATAGGAAGAATAAAAAAAGCCAAAATCTGAGACCAGACTTGAGCCACTTAAGTGTCCCCTCTCAGTTTCCCGCATTCACTCATTGCCTGACATTTACCAAATATCCAGAGATAAAATACCAAAACACGTCCAAGGTAACGAATGGATGACAACAGGTGGCCAGCAGCTGTGTCACAGTCCACTGGGTTTAAAAGTAATGATTAAAGTCTCAATGGAAAAATACTTCTCACTGGAAATGGAGTTGAAATCGGACTTTACCTGCAAATGCATCTGGAGTGAATGAGTGGCCGTCTGCCGGCCACCCGCCATCGCCTTGAGGCTTTCGTTTCCTCACCTAGAAAGCGAGGAGCCAGACAGAGTTATTGGGAAGACTAAGATATCTTCCTATTTTAATATTCTAGAATTTCTAAAGGGGAAAAAGAATAAAAGCTTCCTCAAATCCAGTATGGCTGCTATTAAATCATTTTCCAATTTCTTTGGTGTTCTCCCCGTGGATGGATTTCTTCCCCTAAAGTTTTAATCTTATAAGTGCCTAATGAAGGTGCATTTTTTCCATGAAATATCTTAATGTACTCAAGTCCTTCAGATCCCTCTGTAGAACTTTCTTCTGCACTTAGCCCACAGGAGCGATCTGTGGGTGGGAGCCAGCAGAGGCAGAAGCCTGAGCTCCCACAGTAAGTTGCAGACAGTAAGGGCAGATGACTATTTACCCTCTGTCAGCTCTCTGATCAACAGCAATATACATTGGCAGACTTCAAGGCAGCCTTGCCCAAAGAAAGGGGTCTGACATCTTTTATCTTCCCATTTCACACATGAAGAGGCAGCCCTGGTACCCTGATCACAGCACTTCGCACAGAGGGGAATAAAAGCACACAGGATGAAGAGGAAGAGGAAATCCACATATACTAATCCTAACAGGAGAAGGGATAGACATGTAAAGTCTAGGCTTTCCTATGATGCAAGAAGTCCGGAACAAGGCCATCTAAGCCCGCTTTAATCATTGCATCTTACAAAATTTATCATATTACACTAATATTGAACCTTCAAATCATCACTTCAGAGACAAGCCTTGCAGTTAAAACACATCTATGTGTTTTTCTACTTCCATAAAAAGACAGGGAACGTTTCCTATGTTTACTTGTTCTTCACGTGCATACTGTAACTCCCACTTCAGGGGTTTTGATGGCTTCTTATGGACTCCATGAGCACCTACCTACACTCACGTGTTCATAGACAGATATGTACACAGTAATAAAAGAATATTTAAATTAAACCCCTATTGTGAATCCAATAATAAGATGCAGAGACAGCTTTCTTGACAAACCACAAGGTGTTATGTTCCATTGGACAGTAGTCCGAACTAGATTTACATTGAAAACACTTTGTTTACGTCATATGTGGAATCAAATTACCTTCTCCTTAAATAAATCCTCAGAGCATGGGCTGAGGCTGTGACCTATCTCAAAAGGGCACTTGTTGTTCTTGCAGAGTACAGGAATTCAATTCCTAGCACCCGTGTTGGACATTTTAACCACCTGAAACTCCAGCTCCAGGGGATCCAATGCCCTCTTCTGACCTCTGTGGTTACCTGCACTCACATGAACATAATATATATTACACAATAATAAACATATATTCAAAGAATCCGCAGTGCAAATTCAATACAGTGAACCATTTCTTTATAGGATAGTGACATAGAAACTTTTAAGTTTTCATTCAACTAAAAGTAAAATTAGGTACTTTAAACATTTTAACAGATATATGTATATTTTTCAAAATGTTTTAATCAAAGAGTCTGGGAATCTGTTTGCATAGCTCTATACTAACTTAGTTGTTTAAATGTGTGGGTGTGTGTTTTAAACTTTTCTGTACTGTTTCTATATAAAAATAAAAAAGACGGACACAAAAGACTGCTTTTAAATTTCTTCCCTTTTCCTCATAGAATCTAAATCTATGAGCAGATCATGGGAGATGGCTAATAAAAAACTCCTTGAACATATTTCTATATTTTCTGCTGATATGAGTACAGGAAGTTTATCTTCAATTATTTGTTTATATATCATAGAAGATGTTTCGGTGGAAAATCCTAATGCAGTCCTAAACTCACCATTAAAGGCCAGGAGGAGACTTTAATGTTGATTGGTCATCCCCTCTTATCATAGGAGTGAACGAACCGCTGTCCTGTGTTTCATACACGTATGTCAGATTACATGGTACCATTCTGACATCTCTGGCTCTCCTGCCTTCTCGTAGTCAGCCTCACAGCAGAGGCAAACATCTTTGGATAACATTTCCTTATCTCCTGCTACTTTAGGTTTCTCCCAATCATCTTAGCGATAAATCAAAGTTAAACTTTTAAAAGTATGTCTTGGCCAATTCTTTGAAAATTTGATCTCTGGTTGTTTGTGATTTTATTTACTCGATAATTGCTTAGTTTGAACTCTTAGCTCTCCCTCAATGTTATTTAAGACAGTGTCATGCTCTAGTGACCTAGAACTCAACACTCTCAATGTTATTTAAGACAGTGTCATGACCTAGAACTCAACACTCTCAATGTTATTTAAGACAGTGTCATGACCTAGAACTCAACACTCTCAATGTTATTTAAGACAGTGTCATGACCTAGAACTCAACACTCTCAATGTTATTTAAGACAGTGTCATGACCTAGTGACCTAGAACTCAACACTCTCAATGTTATTTAAGACAGTGTCATGACCTAGAACTCAACACTCTCAATGTTATTTAAGACAGTGTCATGACCTAGAACTTAACTCTCTCAATGTTATTTAAGACAGTGTCATGCCCTAGAACTCAACACTCTCAATGTTATTTAAGACAGTGTCATGACCTAGAACTCAACACTCTCAATGTTATTTAAGACAGTGTCATGACCTAGAACTCAACACTCTCAATGTTATTTAAGACAGTGTCATGACCTAGAACTGAACACTCTCAATGTTATTTAAGACAGTGTCTGCCCTAGAACTTAACTCTCATTCGTGAAGCCCTGCACGTCTCACCTCCCCCCTTATATAGAATTCTTCCCATGGCCACCTCTACTGTGTTGAAATATAGGTAGATAGCTACTAACTCTATACTATAGTTCATTTAAAAAAATTCAAGCATTCAGTTTCAAAAATCCTGCCTGTATTGTTACAAATTCATTGCAGATGTAAACAACAATTTATATTCTATGCATTTGTACAAAAATACATGTTGTTAGGATTTACACAATAGCTGTGTGACATCGCAAGCGACAACATAAGAAGGACTTAGCAGTTATAAAAGGAGAAATGCAAAGTTAATTTTCTAAGATCCTCTGGAGAGAGTGTGGTGTTTTGAAACTTAATCCAGTGACTGATGTAGGTGACTGTGAAGCCTGAGTCAACAATAAATGGCAATTAGGTTTAATGAATTAACTTCAGTACAATTTTCATTTAAAAAGCTTAAATAAAAATAAGTTTTAATGTTTACAGAAAGGAAAAACTGTGCATTTATGCAACAGATCTGCTTAGACAAACATCTATTTGAGCTGACCAAGAACAGGATATTGGAGTCTAGTCTGGTCGAGATGCTTAGTAAGTAAGTGACTTTGAAAGAGGGATCCAGAGGACGTCTGTGACTCAGAACAATACAGATGCTTAGAGCAGAGCTTTGAGCTCAACTCCAAGGCTGTTGTGTGGCCTTGAGGTTATGTAGCCTTCTGTGACTTTCATAGCCCTAAGCCTCATTTTCCTTCACTGTAAAATGGAAAGAGAAGTATCTACCCCATAGGATTACTCAGAAAACCAGATGGCATGGTGCTTGCAAAACACTGGGAATGGAATATGAAACACGGGGCGAGCTCAAACAGCTGTTGTTGTTGTTGTAATTATTATAATTATTTACAATGAGGGGCCTAGATTAGATAATCTCCAAGGTCTTCTCCAGCTCTGAAATTCTACGCTCCTATGAGCAGCTCATTCCCAAATGGCGTCAGATAAATGAGGTCTCACCATTTATTGGGCAAGAAATCAATATGACCAATTTTCAATTGTATCCAGTAAGGTAAGCTGAGCAGAACATGAATTTTTCAGAAAACTTTGGCTACACTCAATATAGTTCCACTTGCTCTTGGAATAGAACTGTTTAAAGGAATGTTTTCTATTCTTCTTATATTGTGTTTAATGATTGAACTAAGTTTGGCCTTTCTCTGTTTACTGAGGGTAAAGCAATAGAAGCTGTTAGATGTCTTAAACATGTTATTTCATTTAGTGAGCTGGGAATTAGCTGAAATCATCCAGCTACCATTTGAGTAATAGGAAACGCAAGCAGAGTGACACCACCTTGGCTCTGATAATGGACATGCCTGTGACCAAGCAGCTTGCCTTCCCTTACAAAAACCTTTCTAGAACATCAGGTAGCTCAGGTCCACTTGGGCTTTGACATTCTAAGAGTGAGAAGCTGACTGCAGAGTGCAATTCTGCTGATAACTTAATTTCCAAAATTGCCTTAACACCACAGTGATGCCTAATTATAACTCCCGAGCACAATGGCTACTGCCAGACACTACAATAGTCTCATTATCTAAACCCTCATTTATCATTTAAGACTGCTTCCTAACCTGTCATATGCTTCATCTTTTTAAGTAAAGGTTCTTTTCTTTTCATATTTTTCCTCCTTTATGTGCTGCTCTTTTTTTATTTAATAAAGGATTTCTTCAGGTCACCACTGTATTATTCAGAGGTAAATAACCCTGTTAAAGGCAGGTGAGACGGTAGGCATGGTACTGCATGTAATAATTCTTGCAATGATGGAGTACCTGTTGGGAGACAGGTTTCCGCCATAGGCTGGCGAGCTGGATTAATGAATCTTTCGGAACATTAGTTTCATTGTTTAGAAGCACAATTATCAGAGAAAATTGATTAGAAAATAAATATTTCATATAAAGATGCATTATCAAGCAGACTATGGCTGTGAGTGGTAGAGTGGTTGATACTCAGTCCCATGGGAAATCTGAGGAGCGTCATGAAGCACTGATCATTCTGCCCAAAAGTCTCACTTATATAGTTAATTCTCATATATCACGTGGTAGTTCCGGAAGCATTGTTTGTTTCATTTCTCTCATCCATATGCAAGAGGTTGGTTAGATTGCTGGGGAGACCTTTATACCCAGCATTAATGAACCTTGAGAAAAAAGCAAGGACAACATGAGAGGTGCTGTATCTGTGAGATTATGGCTCAATCTAAAGAGGAACTGTAACAACAGAACAAAGAATAATAAATAGTGTGACCAAAAGAATATATTTTGGACCATAGGAGACCTCTGGTAGAGTCCACCCATGCAAAACATTCACCCTCAGGCCTTCAATCTAGCCAGATTTGTCCTGGGGCCACATTAAAGGCCGTTCCAGGACTCTCTGAGAAGTCTTGGTACAAAGTATTTGTGGAGTAAAGCCACAATGCACTGTGGCAGCTGAATTCAAGTCAATAGTTGATATTGATTTTTTTTTAATCTGAGGCAGCATCTGCCATTTGCTAGCATTTATTTCCTTTTTTCTTTTTTCTTTAATTTATTTATTTATTAAAGATTTCTGCCTCCTCCCCGCCACTACCTCCCATTTCCCTCCCCCTCCCCCGACCAAGTCTCCCTCCCTCATCAGCTCGAAGAGCAATCAGGGTTCCCTGACCTGTAGGAAATCCAAGGACCACCTACCTCCTCCAGGTCTAGTAAGGTGAGCATCCAAACTGTCTAGGCTCCCCCAAAGCCAGTACGTGCAGTAGGATCAAAAACCCATTGCCATTGTCTTGAGTTCTCCGTAGTCCTCATTGTCCACTATGTTCAGCAAGTCCGGTTTTATCCCATGCTTTTTCAGACCCAGGCCAACTGGCCTTGGTGAGTTCCCGATAGAACATCCCCATTGTCTCAGTGTGTGGGTGCACCCCTCGCGGTCCTGAGTTCCTTGCTCGAGGAGAGAGAGCACGAGCAAGGAACTCAGGATATTGATTTGTTATGACCCAACTTTCCACAAATTCACCCCCAGTCAGCACT
Organism: Microtus pennsylvanicus; assembly: GCF_037038515.1. Lineage (NCBI taxonomy): Eukaryota > Metazoa > Chordata > Mammalia > Rodentia > Cricetidae > Microtus > Microtus pennsylvanicus. The sequence continues at coordinate 39,330,613 of NC_134597.1, forward strand.
TCAACTAGTTGGGTCTATGGTGCTTTATTGAGCCTCCAGGTGACTTAGGTCCTTGATTACTGTGTGCCTGACAACCCACAGATGTTCCAAATTTCCTTTCCCATATTGCACTTATAGTCCTGTACTCCAAATATTCTTCTCGTACCCCTAACTTGTATTTCCTAACCATGACCAAATTTTAATGGGACACGATCTCAATTTCATGACCTTAATTTTAATCCCTTGGTGAATATTCTCTGCTCTCAAAATTATATTTAAGCCTTACTTTAACCTTGAGAAAAGACTCTAAAGTCCCCATTCATATATTTTATACATAATTTATTAATTCTTTAAAAATTTCATATACTGTATTTAGGTTATATTCAGCTTCCTCCCCCATTTCTTCCCAGACACACCTACCCCATTCCATTCCCACTCAACCTTGTGTCTTCATTATATTTTAAGACTGAACCAGGATATTGTTTCCTATACACTCCTGGGTATATGTTTATCCATCAGTGCATTTTGACCTACTAAGGTCACAGATTTAAAGCAAACTAACTCTCCCTCTCCCCAGATGCTTAACTATAATGAAGTCACACTTTCAGGTCATAACATTACAGTTACACATATGAACTTACAGTGGCTGTGGCATCATGTATAAGACCTCTATAAGTTTAAGCCAGATAAATAATGACTTAATCATTATACCAAAGCTTAGGTAATGGATAAGGCACAATGGAAACTAATCAAAGATTTTTCAGGTTGGGCCATGTGAAACACTGTATGAACTCAGACAATGTGAAACTTAAATATTACCCTGTCAAATACCTACTCCTTAGATGAGAAATCCTACATGATAAAGTGCCCAATATCCTGACCAGCAGAGCCAGGAAATTACAGAACAAGGACACAGCATAGGAATTGTGATGGTTAGCAGGATCTTCCCATGGGGTTACTCTTTTTTTGCAGCCCATCCTGGGGAAAAGGACATTTGCTTTTCCTTTTAGATTTGTTTGCATTGCATAAAAGTTCAGACACAGCCCCCTCTGCTGTGGGACACCACCTGTTCATTGTTTCAGTGGTCACAAATTTTTTTCTACTGAATTCAAAGGCTTTGACATTTAAAATTAGTTGTACTGCTTTGTTCATTAAATTGGATATGTTATAATAGAACACTTTAAAGGCATAAATGAATTCAAATATAGTTATAATTTTTATTATTTGAATCATCCCAATAACTTTTATTCAAAATGACTAACATTTGTATTTGAAATTAGCAGTTTCTAATCAGAAATAGGTTTGATTATTTTTAATTAAATTAACAGCATTTTTGTTACATTAAAAACCACTGAGTAATTTTCCCATTCATTCCATTTTCTTTTCTCAACACAAGTGAACATATACACAAATATATTTTTTAAATATTTATTTCCTCACAAACCATTTTCTCAGGCTTTACTCTGCACCATCCTCCAGTGTTAACAACTAACTGCTCCTCTTCCTCAGTGACATTGGAGTGGACAATCATTATGGTGTTTACAAGTAATGTACAAGTCCTGGCACTACCTTTTCCTAGGCGACTAGTCACAGACAAGGGAACTAATTGTTCTGAGCAGATGGCAGAGAGCCTTGAGGAAAATACTTCACACAAAAGCTATTTCTCTCTCCCTAGAGTGAGAGTGGTGGCATGAATCCCCAGAAAGGGCATCCAGGGGTGAAGGGAGATCAAGTAGGAAAGCATAGGAAGAGTGAAAAAGGGGGAGGTTCATTGAGTGGTGGTGGCCAACAGTGGCCATGGTTGTCAAAACCACAGAGAATGATGACTTAGAAAAAGCCAGAAGCAGATGCCTGTGGCATGTATGAAAGGGAAATAGTGGTGATACTTGTCCTCTCTGGAGGTCCATGAGACAGTGGGGATTCCCAGCATCCCTGAGGATGCAGAAGACAATGTTGATGGCTAGCATGTAGGGAGTGCTTGTAACAAACTCTTGCTCATCTTCTAAGGTTTAGTTTACTTGATTTCACACATAAAAGCCCCGCTTTTCCCCCAGTTTGTCCCACATCCAGATATCTGATCCTTCATCTGAAGTTTCTGAGTGATTTATTTATGTCTGTTTATAACATTTAGCAAATCTTACACACTTCTTGTCAACAGCTTTATTCCACAGATCAGCTAGAATCCATGACCTATTTCTTTGCTCTCTTCCCAGTACAATGAATTAGGACCATATTAATAGGGTTTTAGTCAATCACTTAATTATCAAAAAGAAAGAGTGGATGATATATTCACTATAGAGTTACTCCAAAGGAAGTATATACAAGTACTGACCTCTTTTAAGTTAGGATTATTGGCCTCACCATGCTTGCCTAGGGACAATGGGAGTAAACAGGCAAAAGGTGGGAATATGAGATTTTGTTTGAGGAGCAAGTTGACAGTATGTGCAAGCTTTGTAATACCTTTGAAAATGATGAACAGCATCTGAGCTCTCTTGTGGTAGTCAAGGAAGCATGAGTTTATTACGTTATCATTGGGTTTTGTAGGTCTTGCCCACACTTCTAAATCTTCTGTATTGTAGCAATAACAGTAAATCAAACAACCAGATTGGGTCAGGTTTGGTCATGAAATAAAAGAGAAGATAGTATCTAGAGTGACAGAAACAAAAATTCTGTTTTGTACTTATTATCATTGAAGTATGGATTGTTGCTTTCAATAAAGCAATGTTTTGAAGCCATTATAAATGATTGAGGGACTTGAAGTCAGTCAAACAAATGGCCGAAGTCAAATAGCATATGTCTCAAGGTCATTGCTGCTTTTCTTGATTTCTATCTTGGCTGCACACAAACTTCAATAGTTACCTTCACGGACTAATTAGGCTCTGTGATAGCTGGTTTCTCTAACCAAATCTGAGTGAGGAATATCTTTTTCCAATAGAGAATCTTAATTTTGAAAAGCAGATTAAGATCAGTTAGTTATTAGCAATTGAAATGAATTAGAAAAGGAAGGTACCCAGAGACCAAAGCACATTGACATCACCCACTCCAAAATGTGCCGCATGAATGGCTTTCTATAGTGCTCATGTTTTCTGTGAAAAGTCTTTATTTATGTAGGAATGATGTAAATCTCTCTTTTCAGAACCTTTGAGCCAGATTCCTAGAGCACCGTGCATGTATGCAGGAAGCCTGTGACCACTCTTGACATCAGATGGTGGAAAAATACGAGAATTCACAAACTGTGGATATCTAAAATATCAGATCATAAAAGCAAATCTATCAAGTTGTTTCACTTTCCCCCGGTATTCTACTGCTTTATCAAACCTTGTCAGAAATGGGTAATGCTTTAATCTTTACCACCAGGAAGTCTTGCTGTATAGTACTGCACAGCAAACCCGTACAACTGGGTGCTCTCTAGACTTGGGATTCGTTTCATAACATTTTTTAGTCCATGCCTACTGATGACCTGTATGGTTTTCAGAGAAGGAAGTGCATCATATGCTCAACTGCGGGTCTCACAGTATGCGACTGAGTGAAGGGGCCAGAGCCTGCTTTGTTTAGTTTATTTGTCTTGGGGCTGTGTCAGCTGTCCTTTCTCTTTTGTCCCCTCCCTTGCACACTAATCATTTATTAATTGATGCGGAAGTGCCTACAGCTCTGGGCCTGCTGCACATCTTTGTCAGGAACTCTTTTGCCATCCCCTTGGCCATTGATATGGCAATGCTGCTCAGGCTCTTGCCACATCTGAGGTCTTAACAGCTGTTCTCTCTGCTTGTCTTGGCTAGGGCTGAACAAACAAAGGATGAGCTTGGTCAGGGTTCTCCAAATGGCTTTATCTTCCAAGGCCTTATGAACCTTTACAGTTTGAAACAAAGCATGAACTTTGTTCATGTATATCTCTTTATTGTTTTACTTAATAGGTGATGGGGTGATTTTCTTTCACTGAGAACACATTGGTCGCTTAGTAAAAGTTATATGATTGTGTTAACTACTTTTTTTCATTCATTGCTGAGAAGTACCTTGAAAAAGAAACTTAGTAGAAGACTGTTTACTGTGGCTGAAGGTTTGCGAGAGTATCAGTCCCCCAGAATGCAGAAGGAAAAGCAATAGGAGCAACAAGTGGCTACGGCAAACACATGAAGTAGGAGAGGTCTGACTACTTGGAGCCAGAGTGAAAACACTAAGACTTATTCCCAGTGTCCTATTTCTTCCAGTTATCCCTAAAAGTTCAGTGACCTCCCAAAGAAGGCTATCAACTGATGATCAAGCATTTAAACACTTGAGCTGGTGGGAGATATTTCACACTCAAAGCTTAACAAATGTGGTTGAAAGAACAAGGCGTTCTCCTACAAGATGACCATGTTCTGGTCTGTAGAACCTATGGTTAAACTGCCCGGGCCAAGAGGCTTTGTAAGGGCCTTTCTCAAGCCTCCCTTAGTTATTTGAGTAGGAGGTGTGCTATCCCAGGGCTCCTTAAAAAAGCTGGAGGAATAAGAACACACTAACCAGGGAGCCATTTTAGGGTTAGCAAGAGCCTTGACTCTAGAGGGGTTTCCAGGGGTCCAGAGAGATGTCCCCAACTAGGTCCTTGGGCAGCTGAGGAGAAAGAGCCTGAAATGGCCCCATCCTATAGCCATACTAATGAATATCTTGCATATTACCATAGAACCTTCATCTGACGATGGATGGAGATAGAGACAGAGACCCACATTGGAGCAATGGATTGGGCTCCCAAGGTCAAAATGAAGAACAGAAGGAGGGAGAACATGAGCAAGGAAGTCCAAGACTGCGAGGGGGGCACCCACCCACTGAGACAGTGGGGCTGATCTATTGGGAGCTCACCAAGGCCAGCTGGACTGGGACTGAAAAAGCATGGGATAAAACCGGACTCTCTGAATATGGTGGACAGCGAGGGCTGCTGAGAAGCCAAGGACAATGGCACTGGGTTTTGGTCCTACTGCATGCACTGGCTTTGTGGGAGCCTAGCCTGTTTGAATGCTCACCTTCCTAGACCTGGATGGAGAGGGGAGGACCTTAGACTGCCCACAGGGTAGGGAACCCTGACTGCTCTTAGGACTGGAGAGGGAGGAGGATGGGAGTAGTGTGTGGGGAGTGGGGGGAGAGGGAGGGAAAAGGGAAGCGGGGAGGAGGCGGAAATTTTTAATAAAAAACAAAATAAAATAAATAAAAAAAAAACAGCTGGAGGAAGGGTGAGACGGTAAAGGTGAGAATCGGCATGAGGCAGCACAAGAGTGATCCCAAAAGGAGACAATGGCTGAGACGATGGGGAAAGGACTGTAGTGACGTGACCTATTGCTATGACGAAATACCTGACAGGAAGCACATTTAAGGGAGAAAGTATTTGCTTGCGCTCACAGTTGGAGATTGCAGTCTATCATTGAAATCAGAATTTGTGGCAGCGACTCATATTGTGTCTAGAGTCAAAAACTAGAGGGATGAATGTCTGTGTGCAACTCCTTCCTCCTTTTTCTACAGTCTAGGATCCTACCCTCAGGTATGGTGCCACCTGCAATTGAAGTGGATCTTCCCACTTTAATTAACCTAACCCAGACAGTGTCACACATAGGAGCCTATGGGGTACATACCTAGAGGCTACGATAATCTAGACAATTACTCACAGGTATGCCTGAGGCTGTCTCCAAGGTGATTCTCTATCTTGTTAAGATGACAATCAGTGTTAATTATCATAGAAATATGCACCACAGAGTGTTCCCAGCCTCTGGAAACTGGTAAAAACAAGAAGACAGGAGCTCTCCGGAATCCTCAAAAGAGTCCCTGCCAGTATCCTGAATGTGGCCTAATGAAATCCCCCTGGAATCCCTTTGCAAGTCTTGTGACCAGGGGCACATCATTATTATTAGCTGTACTATTATCTCTAGAATTAAGATAATAAATTAGGGTAACATCAAGTCAGTAAGAGGCCATCTGTTCCATAAGCTATCGGAAACTAATGAGCAATCTCTCCATCATTGTCCACTACAAGCAACACAGTGTTAGAGAAAGCTTTCTGTAGCAGCCATTGTTCTATGAAAATGAACACAGTACTTAGGACTTGTCTCTCCCAGGTCTCCCCCATGCTGTAAAATTCCATCTGATGTACTTAATAATCGTTTTTCTAAACAATGGAGATTTATTTATGAATATATAGAATAATATGAGGCCTTTTATTTGGCCCTTGGAGTTCCAACAGAGAAAAATGACTTCCCCGATAGATCAATAGACCTGATGAGTCTATTTGTTTTGCCATCAGCCCCATTACCTTCCTGCTCCTCAGTGGTCTACTTGCAGCATCGATTATTGACGATGCCTCAGCTGCTGCTTTCTGTGCCGTGGCTGCTTCCTTCTCCCCATGCTTTGTTGTCTCCTGCGATTTGATCGGCAAAAATAATCTGACCCAGCTGGGAATGGACATGGCACAGAGCTCACAGGCTGAGACTTGCCACGTAAATGTGTTTATTTGCTTATTTTTGGCATAACCCAACGATGCACCATGCTTTTTAGTTTATAGAGGCTATGGTTTCATTTCACTCCACATTAAGGAGGCATTACTGTCTTAATTTGTACTTGGGAATAATTAAAGATTAAAGAGAGGCTCCAGCAGAAATTACAGAAAGATGTGAATGAAAATGTCTTAATTACTTATGGAGAATATAAAATTAATGAAAAGTTTACTACATCACAGCTGTTGGGCATTTTATCTAAGTGTCATGAATCCAGATGCCCATTTTAAAAGTTTTAAATGAAAAAAAAAAAAGATAACAGATGCATGGGGACTGGAGAGATGGTTCAGTGGGTGATGTGCTTGCTGCACACCATGAGGGCTTGAGTTAGGATCCCAGAGCCCAGGTTAAAGATGAGATATTAGGAGTTCGACATGCCTGTAGGCCCAGTGCTGGGGTATGAAGATCCCTGGTGCTTAGGGAAACGTGGTCTAACTGAACTGATAAACTCCAGTTTCAGCGAGAGACGCTGGCAAATAACAAACAAACAAGGGTAGAGCGTGATAGAGGAGACATTTGCTATCAATGGCTGGCCTGCTAAGCACATGCAAGGGCACATGTACACCCCCACACATGTGCAGATAGGTGTACAACACACCCACATCTGCATGAACTTACAGATACAGATAATTTTGGAAATGCAGAAATGTTATAATATCTCCTTTAATTTTGTTGATCAAAAACAGCCAAAGTATTTCCTCCCAAACTTTTTTTTAGGGCATCATACAAGGTTTTTATTTTGTATGATGAGTTTTATTTATAAATGTATGGTTTCCCTCCCCACAAACTTACTGTATTTAAATTTTATCATATTGCCTGTCAGTGACCTACATTGACTGTTTTCAAGTATAAAGGGAAAACCAGACCATACTTCCTGAGATCTGATTGTCTCAAGATTAGGCCAATGCTTCTCAGGATGCCATCTGAAGGCTTGCGGTGACAGCTCACTTTGGAGCCTCTTACAGCTGCAAATTCTCTGCCCAGACAGGCTTCTCATAATGAAGTGAGGCCCCATTGCAACCAGCTCTCCATGATTTTCACACATGCAAAAGTTTGCAAAGGACTTGGCTTCTGCATGTGTTGATGAGCCAACAGCAGCCTGTCCTGTCCTGGGCTACAGACAAACAGAGTAATTACTATAAGTGAAAAAAATAAAATAAAACAGAAGGTCTTCTTGGTTACCAGAATTTCCCACATCCAAAGGCTTCAACATTTACTTCCAGTATATTGTATATTACTTGGGCAAAGTTCTAAACCCATAGTTCAAATTCCTTTATAGTTATCTATAAATAGGATAAATAGTTTTTCATATGTATAATCATGTACTGATGTTTGTTTTTTTATTAATTTTTTCATTTTATTTTTTTAAAAAAGAAAACAAACTATCTTTTTTTCATTTTACATACTAATCCCAGTTCCCACTACCTCCCCTCCTCTCATTCCCTTCAGCTCCCCCCCCCCCACCTCACCCCCATCCACTCCTCAGAGAGAGTAAGGTACGTGGCTTTGGGGAAGGTCCAAGGCCTTTTGATGTGGGAGTGTCATATATCAATCTGTTGATTTCATTGGTTAAGCAATAAAGAAACTGCTAGGCCATTTGATAGGCCCACTCTTAGGTGGGTGGAGTAAACAGAACGGAAGGCTGGGAGAAAGAAGCTGAGTCAGAGAGTCGCCCACTCCAGACAGATGCAGGTTAAGATCATTCTTGGTAAGCCAGCTCGTGGGCTACAGCAGATTATTAGAAATGGGCTAGTCCAGGTGCGAGAGCTAGCCTAGAAGAGGCTAGATAGAAATGGGCCAAGCGGTATTTAAAAGAATATAGTTTCCGTGTAATTATTTCGGGTAAAGCTAGCCTTAGGGGCGGCCGGGTGTCGGGGACACAGAGTGGCACCCAACGTGCAAATGAACTCCACGTAAAACCTGAGAGGACTTGGAGAGAGAGAGAGAGAGAGAGAGAGAGAGAGAGAGAGAGAATTTAATACAGCTTTTTGCTGTTTGTGGGTTGCCTGCCGCAAAGAAATTGTCCTGACTCAGTAGCAGGAAAAAACTGGCTGTTTTAAAATGCCGGCTTTCTGGGCTGTGCCGCCATTGCGATCTCTGTCTGGCTTCTGCAGCAGACAGAGCTTTTGAATGGAGCATTTGGAGTAATGTGCTACGGCTTGGTTGATGGCAATGTGGACTGCTGTGTGCCTGGAACTGTGTGTGGCTCAGGGGCACCATATGGGTCTGAGGCAGGAGCTGCTCAGCTCTGTCATAATGAACTGTGCTAGTCTCAGGCAGGAACTACCGTAATTACCATAAAAACAGTGCAGTTAAGGTTTAGACTGGGCAGGAAACAGGCTGTACCTTATTACCGTATTACCTGTACATGGTGCAACTTAAGTTTTTAAGAACTGCTTAACATTTTAAGAAATGCTCCTGGATAGTAAAAAAAAAATGTTACAGATTCACAATAAAACAGATTCAGACATAAAAGACTACACTGTTGGATGAATGTACGTAGGCTTGAGAGAAAAAAAATATAGAGAATAAAGTTAATTGTTTTTTAAAAAAAGGGCAAAGTCTTTAAAAAGACAGAGTACAGATAGTTGAGAGATTAAAAGAAATAAAGAAAAATAAGCCACGTAAAAATGGAAAATTCACAGAGAGTCTAGATTATGTATATTGTGTTTTCTTTAAAATTTTTTACTGTGAAGGAGCTAAGTACAGAGAGACATTTCATTACATGGGCTGCCAAGCTAAACTAGAATGGATATAAGGGTATTACGATTTCAAAATTTGGGTCTAAGGATATGATGCTTTGGAAAGGGCCTTCTTTTGTTTTCACAGAGGACCAGACCCTGTGGATTTCTTCTATTCCAATTTGGTATGATAGACCACGCCCTCCTGAAAGGTTGCTGTAACACCCTCAAAAAATTACTTCGCTCAACTGCCAACTGAGATGACCCTGGCACACAGGTTATACCATGAAAGACTTAATTAACGACGCCCCCATTCAGCAGGAAGCAGTTTGGAGAGAAAAAACTGCGCCCATGTTCCCAAAATATTGTTTATAAATGTTCTTTTACATTTAAAGGGGGAAATGATATAGGTATGAGTGATTTGAATTGATGTGGATTTTAAGGTCAATTTTGCTATACATATATGTATTTCTGCTCTCGATTAAGGTATTGTGATTGTGTGGTTCATTAAAAATGTAATGTATAATTAAGAAATATAGGTTAGTGGATAATCATCAGTAATAGTCAAGCTTGTAGTCCTGTTAGTTAGATTTTCTAGATATAGAGAGATATATTTCAGATAGGCATTCTTCATATCTCTCAAAGGCTGCAGAATATGGCATTTAAAATATTTTAATAACTTAGGACTTTTCATGACAATGAGACATATCTGCTCCTGGCAGCACCAATCTACTTCGAGAGGAAGATGGGCATCGAAGAGGATCCTTATGGAGTTTGGTAGCCATTTGGGCAAGAAACTGCTCTTGCCTGGACTGTTGCATAAAATGGACACAGAGAACCCGCAGAGAGAGGACTGCTGAACTTGCCTAAAGGTGAGATGGTCTTTTGGGATTCATGACTCATGAAAGAGTCTGCGAGACATTCTGCAGGACACAACAGATAGTGACTGAACTGTCTTTGAAATTGTCTGCTTCATGGAAATGTCTGCTGGATACTGTGGGCCTGAAGTCTGAAGATGGATGCCCCAACGGTACAAAAGAACTTTGGGTGACTGTCCAGGCAGCAAGATGTCTCTGTCATTTCTAGAGTTTTCTTATTTCTTGTTTATTTAGGTAGTATTATATCCTTCTGGAGTCTTTGATGGAGTTGAAGAATGAATAGATAGTTATAGTTTTCCTTAGTTATGATAAAAGATAAAATAGATATAAATATTGTAACTGTAATTCTTGCTTGATAACTGTTTTGTTATATGTAATTTTGGTATGTTAAAGTTAAAGCCTTCCTTTTTTTGTTTAAACAGAAAAAGGGGAAGTGATGTGGGAGTGTCATATATCAATCTGTTGATTTCATTGGTTAAGCAATAAAGAAACTGCTAGACCCATTTGATAGGCCCACCCTTAGGTGGGTGGAGTAAACAGAACGGAAGGCTGGGAGAAAGAAGCTGAGTCAGGGAGTCACCATGATTCTCCCACTCCAGACAGATGCAAGTTAAGATCATTCTGGTAAGCCAGCTTGTGGGCTACAGCAGATTATTAGAAATGGGCTAGTCCAGGTGCGAGAGCTAGCCTAGAAGAGGCTAGATAGAAATGGGCCAAGCAGTGTTTAAAAGAATACAGTTTCCATGTAATTATTTCTGGTAAAGCTAGCTGTGGGGGCAGCCGGGTGCCTTGGACGCAGCCCGCCGCCCTTATTCCAACAGCCTTTCCAATCATATCTAGGCTGAGGTATCCATCCAAAGAGAATGGGTTACCGAAAAGTCAGTGCAACTAATAGAGATAAATGCTGGCGACACTGCCAGTGGCCCCACAGTCTGCCCCAGCCTTACCAATGTCACCCACATTTAGAGGGTCTAGTTTGGTTTGATGCTAGTTCCTACCCTGTCTGGCTAGATTTGGTGAGCTCCCATTAACTCAGATAAGCTGTATCAGTGGGTGTCCCCATCATGGTCTTGACCTCTTTGCTTGTATTCTCACTTTTCCCACTCTTCAACTATACTTTGGGAGCTCAGCCTCTGTTTCCATCAGTTGCTGGATTAAGGGTCTATGGTGAAATTTAAGATATTCATCAATCTGATTACAGGGCAAGGTCAGTTCAGGAACCCTTTCCTCTATTGCTTAGGGTCGTAGCTGGGGTCATCCTTATGGATTCCTGGGAATTTCTCTAGTGCCAGGTTTCTTGCTAGCCCTATAATGGCCCCCTCAATCAAAATATCTCTTTCCTTGCTCTCCATCTCTGTCCTTCTTCCATCTCAGCTATCCTATTACCTCAATTTTTCCTCCCCCCTTCCTCCCTCCCTCTTCCCTTTCTGCCCTTATTTCTCCCCCAATCCCCACACTTCCAATTTTGTCATGAGATCTTGTTTATTTCCCTTTCCCAGGGGGATCTATATATGTTTTTCTTAGGGTTCACCTTGTTACTCAGCTTCTCTAAGGTAGTGAACTATAGGTGCATTATCCTTTGTTGTACAGCTAGTATCCTCTTATGAGTGAGTACATACTATGTTAATCTTTCTGGATTCAGGTTACCTCACTCAAGATGGTTTTTTCTAGTTTTGTTGACAGGGGTTTCTGTCCTGCCTGGTCCTGCAGCCATTCAGTCCCAAAGACACACAGAAGCCTACAATAATTACAAACTGATTGTCCTGTAGCTCATGCTTATTAACTCTTACATCCTACATTAACCCATAATTCTTGTCTGTGTTAGCCATGTTACTTGGTACCTTTTATTAGCAAGACATTCTCATATTGCTTCCTCTGTGCCTGGGTGACAACTGCAGACTGAGTCTTTTCTCTTCCCAGAATTTTCCTGTTCTCATTGCCCTACTTCTACTTCTGCCTGGTCACCTCGCATTTATTTCCTGCCTGATTACTGGCCAATCAGTGTAAGACTGCCATTTTTATTATGTTGATCCTATCCAAGAACATGGGAGATCTTTCCATTTTCTGGTATCTATTTCAATTTCTTTCTTCAAAGACCTAAAGTTCTTGTCAAATAGATCTTTCACTTTTTTGGTTAGTGTTACCCCAAGATATTTCATGTTATTTGTGGCTATTATGAATGGTGATGTTTCTCTGATTTCTTTCTCAGCTCTTTTATCATTTGTATATAGGAAGACTATTGATTTTTTTGAATTGATCTTGCATTCTACTATATTACTGAAAGTATTTAACAGCTTTAGGAGTTTTCTGGTAGAATTTTTTGGGTCATTTATGTATGCTCTCATACCATCTGCAAACAGCGAAAGTTTGGCTTCTTCCTTTCTATCCTCTCTGGGGATAGGAGGGTTTGGGAGTGGAGTGGGACTTTTAGCTTACAGGGTCTGATCAATGGGATGGGTGTGTTGGAGCAGCTTACTTGCAGGAAGCTTGCCTGCTGGCTGGCTAGAGAAACTGAGGCAGGTGGAGGGCCTAGAGACTGGGGTGCCCCACTGGGTGAGATGGTCCCTCACCTCTTGGTTCTCTCTGTGTAGTTGTAGCCTGTGTTTCAGAGTTCCTCTGAAGTTGCAGAGGATAGGAGGGTTTATGGGTAGAGTGCGAATTCTAGCTTACAGGGTCAGATGGATGTCGTACAGAAGTAGCCATGTACTTCTGATAAGCCACCTAACACTCCAGTATCAAAATAGAATTAGAACAAGGAATAAGTAAATTTTAAGTTTAGTTTCTTCTTTTTTTTTTTCTTTTTATCCTCTTTCTTTCCAGTACATTATAGATATGGAATAGAAAAAACAACATTTTCCAATCACACCTGTAGCTAAATGGTTTTCTTTGTGTTGCTTAATCCTGCTGGACTGGTTTCTCTCCCATCTGTTGCTCCCTACAGCTGCTTATGAAATAATCACTGAGAAGCTAATATTAAATGTAATTGCTTGCCCGATGGCTCAGGCTATTACTTGCTAGCTCTCTTATAAATTAGCCAATTTCTACAGATGTGTGTATAGCCACATGGCCTTGGCATTACCTCTGTTCTGTCGTCTTTCTCCTTAGGCTGATGCTGGCATCTCTTTTCTGCAACAGATGGCTCACATTCCTCTTGACTGCCATTCTTCACCTGAATATCTGTTTGGATTTCTGCCTACCTGTATTCATTCTTGTCATAGACCAAAGTAGCTTTAATCATCAATCAGTGGGAGCAACATATACTCAAAGGATACAGAAGGACATCCAACCTTACACACCTTTTTAGGAAAAGCATTTTCCTAAAAAGGCATCTTTAAAAAGCTGATCAATTTCTGAGTCAGCTGCAAGTGGGTATTAGTGTTCGGGGTTATTACAAAAATATGCATGTTCACTAGGGAGGCTCTCCTTAAGAAGGAAGAGTTTGAGTGGCAAACAGGAAACAATCTCTAGTTTAATAATATATATTGAGCTTGTGGTGCTATCCATTAAAAGTTTGCCATGCATCAGGCACTATGTTAAATGGAAGATGGGGATTATTTTTTCCAGCATTTATAAGACCACTATATCTATTATATCTCTTCAGTTAACACGGATAAATGAAGTTGGGTAATCCTTCCCACAGCATGTTCTCTCTTTCTTCCTCCTCCCCTCCTATATGTGTGTGTTTATCTAAGTATTTTTAACTTTAGATCTGTATTTCTTACAATTTCTTCCCAAGCTGAGAATTCAATTTTAGACATTGTAGACATTATTTAGCTTGAGAAACACACTAGTGGATATTACACTCGGATATAATCAGAATGGAGTTGTTAATCCCCATAGCACTGTGCCACTACTGCTCCAATGGCCACATAGTGTCTGGAAAGTTGATATTACAGTACACAAAGTCCAAAGTCGGAATGACCACTGCTAGCTTTCCAGCCCACCTCTCTGTGTACAAACTTCCATACTATGAAAGCTAGACAGGATGGAGGAAGCTGCCAGATTAGCTCCAGCATGACTCCTCTGTTTTATTCAAAGAAAGTAAAATACACTTTTTTATTTTTTTTAACAAACTTCATGCATATATACAGTGCTATCTCTGTCATATCCATAACCCACTCCATACCTTCAGCTCACTCTACCCACCATGTATTAGTCATTTTTTAATGCTATGATAAATTACCATGACCTGAAGCAATTTAAGGGAGGGCTTATTTGTGGTTCTACAGTGTTATATGTTCATAATAATGAAAACTTCATGGTGACAGGAAAAAGGAAGCTGAGAGGTCAAATTTCAACAGTAAACAGGAAGCAGAGTGAGCAAGCAGGAAGCATAGTCATAATCAGACAGCCGCTATGCTTCTCTGTACAATATCTTCTTAATAACAAGCCAGAAAATATCCCACATAGATGAGGCAGAAGATCACCAGGCCCACCAACTCCTGGGGAGCTATTGGTATGGGTCATTTCTGAGTCAGAGAGAATCATTTCTTATTGAGGACACTGGTAGGTTTTCCAGTGTCCCAAACCCATGCATATTTGGACAACTCTAACTGGATTTAGTAGGTTACAAAAATTTTGATGAAGTTGAGAAAAGGATGTTGGGGAAAACACAAAGGGAGTTGGTTGGAGTGAATAGAATATAGGTACAATAATCCATTGTATACATGTGTGAATTTTTCAAAAGTAAAGAATTTACTTTAAATTTTAACCTGGAGAGATGCTGTCACTAATAAGGTGTCTAGTTTGTCTTCAGAGATTATAATTTCAGATCACCCTTCAGCGGCACTTGTTCCTACTCACTCTGTTCACTGCCCTCCACGTTGTCTTGATCTCAGAACTGCTGCACCCAGTCCTGCCAACTTCATCACTGGCCACATTGCTTTAATTCACCTGCCAGTCATCTTCCAACCAGCCAGTCGCAGCAACAGCCTGATAGTCCCCTACAATCTACCACTTACTGCATGGAGTTTTGATTTTTAAGCCTATATCTAATTATAGCATCTTCCTGCTGGACATTTAAAAAACATTTTCCCTGGTTTTTTTTTTTTTACGGCATTTTACTTAGCATGGCATTCACAATTAGAGAGAACATGTAGCTTACTGTGTAGACACTTAAGAGATTGAAAGTGGACCTATTAATGGTTACCCTGGGGCAAAGATGAATGGGTTCTGCTTACTTTTCTAGCCACATCCTCCTTCAACAGCACTTGAAGCATAAGCAATACCCATGTAATCAACAATCAAATCCTGCTCCAAAGGTCTTGAGTCTGGATTGTGTCCAGCTAAATCTGCATGGACGGGTATATAGTGTGACATATGGCAGAGACTCTGTGCATTATAACTCTTTGCAGAAGGAAGAAGGGACGAGTCAATCGAAGAAATGTTGAAGCATTTGACTGAGAGTGGTGACATTGGTATAACAAAAGAGAGCTGAACACCTATTCTTGGGCAGAGGGAGCCATGGGCAGATGAAGAGGGGCAGAAAAGCTTGGTAGAAGATAAGACAAAGGGTGCTTGAGACGCAGACGCCCTATCTCCTAATTTACACACAGCAGGCCCTAGAAGCACTGCACAAGAAAGTCTGTCTGGGTGAAATCCGTTTTCACCAAGAATGCTTCCTTGTCCTGTGCTGGGATGATTCACATTTCTCACAAATGTCAGTATGAAGCTGCTGGAGGAAAGAAAAAAACTTGACTTAATAGCTTTACAACCAAGGAGATATGTAAATATCAATTTTGTACTTCTGAAAACAGGTGCAGTCTCTTCACAAAAAAGAAAATGTGTCACAGATGTGGAAAGGAAAAGGAAAACAATGGAAAAGAACCTATAATTTAATTATGCAAATGCAGGCTTTTTACGCAAACTAAATTTTGATGTAGTTAAAGCACCTGTAACAAACTTAGTCAGGAAACTTGCTTTCCTTATGCCCGAGACACAAGATTATAAATTCCACGCAAATTAAAGGAAATTTATATTAGGGATACAAAAATTGAGAAAGAAACCTCCTTTATCTTAGTTGATAGTTCAATTATTTGCAATCTTTCAAAATAAAGTACCTTATAGGAAGAAGATGATTGCTACAAATGAGTACGAATTAAAGGGCCATGTATTCCGATAAAAACACACATGACATGTGTTCTTTAATAGTTTATTGATTAGATCTATCCTTTCCCCAACTATAAAGTTATATAAGTAGCCTTTAGGGTCAGAAAGACTTATAAAGAAAGAGCTAAGTCAGGAATTTAAGTTTGGAGAAAGAGAGTGTTCATTCTAGAAAGAACTGTTTCACACAGCAGTCTGCCTGCGCTGGGCATGTTACGGGGACTCTGAGCTAGAGAGACGTTTGTTTTGTGCTCTGCTCATGTGGATATCTCATTTCAGCTATCTACGAGCCCTCCTGTGAAGCCTACAAACACCTTGGACAGACGTCAAATTACTACTGGATAGATCCCGATGGCAGCGGACCTCTGGGACCTCTGAAGGTTTATTGCAACATGACAGGTAACTGTGTCACGTTTATGTTTTATGAAGATGACTTTTCTGTATGCTGAGAATGATAGTCCCCTGAACTGTTTGTTGCCCTGGTGTTATATTCTCACCACACCTCTAACAAGGTAAATCTTGCTGGGCTTGTTAAGCCAGACATGCCGTGAAAACTCTGACACAGTAATCTCTTGAAAATTTGCCTTTGGAATCTAGAGACATGCATGGCTCAGCAGTTAAGAGCACTGGCTGCTCTTGCAGAGGACCTGGGTTCAGTTCCCAGGACATACATGGCAGCTTACACCTGTCTCTAATTCCAGTTCCAACAGATATGATGGACTCTTCTAATCTGCATAGGTATGAGGCATACACATTGTATATATACACATACATGTAGGCACACACTCATGCACATAAAATAAAATAAAAATAAATATTTTTAAATTGTCTATCTTTGAGTTAAACAATAGATAGTTAACATTTTTTTGAGGAAAAATCAACATGTAAAGGAAAAACCAAGAAAGTAAAATTGCAAATCTTAACTTCACAGAAAGAAGTGGCATGTGAAGTCACCTCACTTAATGTCCTAGGCTGGGTAAATGTATCACTGCCCAGTCTCCCCGTGTTTCTATTTGGGGAAGGCTTATGAGCCGCTGCTGACCTTCCTCTGTTCTCTGTAGAAGGGTATCCTCTGTGTATTCAGATCCCTTTCTGGCAATTGTGAAGATTACACAAAGCTTTCATGAAATTTGTTTAGGAAGAGATCCTGATTTTTCTTCAATTCCATATCAAATTTCAGGCCAGTGAAATGAGATTGTAGATTCTTCCAAGCTCCCAGAGCAGGGTATATAATGCAAACTCTCTAAGATGGGAGAGAAATTTCTAACAGACATTGGCAGCAATATTGCGCTCCAAAAATCCAGAAGGGGCTTTGAGCCATTTATCATTACTGACTCCAAGAGATGACCAGCACTCACTGTGAACTGCTGAGACTTAGGGTACTGAAGGATAATGGCAATACAGTGATCTACATAGTAGTATGTGACTGCTCTAACATTGTATGGGTTTGTGTTCAGGCTCCACTATTCACCATCTATGTAATCATAGGCACCTTAACTAACATTCATTAAGCTTCCACATTCTTATCTACCAAGTGGACTACTTACTAGTGAAAATACTGCTTACAACCATGATTATTATACAAAAATGTAATAAAATCCCCAGAAAAAAATAATATACTGGGTTCATAAGAACCAATTGGGTAAGATTTTCCTATTTCTTGAAGTAATTTATTCATATTGTTTTAAAAGCACTCTAATTGAAATCTATTTGAAACCAATGATTCTTGGATATATATTTCAAAATCATTTATGGATTTCTAATTCTGCTATTTCCAAACAAGTGTCTTATCTCCACCTCTAAAGATTTCAAATAGAAATACACTTCTGTCACTAAAACTTAAAATTGCAAACAGCACCATGGGCAGCGAGGACTCAGTGGAGAACTTTTTGCGGTATCATGAAGCAAGGCATGATACAGAATCGAAGGGATAATGGCAAGGGCTGGACGTGACCTCAGTGTGGAAGCCCAGCAGAGAAGACCATAGAAGGGAATTGGTACCCCCTAAATTCTCTCCTACACTGAAATCTCTGGTGTGCACAAGAGAGGGATCAGCTAACAGGACGTTTTAATTGTTCCAATGGCCAACTAGTCAATGTCCTCTGATCTTTTCTTGTTACACTTCATTTTAATCTTACTAGAACTTAGCACAGTTTAATTTTCAGAAAGATGCTTTGCTGGGCATTGAAGCACGATGATTATCAGAACTACAAATTCCACCTTATCCATATCTTTGGGATAGAGAATCATAATGATAAACCCAAGGATCCCAATACAGTCTGAGCAGTAAGAACAGTACAACTTTCTGAACTTGATAGTTATAAAAATAGATGTGTCCAAGAATGCTTGAAAAATCTTGACTTACAGGGTTTTTTTGTTTGTTTGTTTGTTTTTTTGGAGACAGGGTTTCTCGGTAACTTTGGAGCCTATCCTGGAACTAGCTCTTGTAGACCAGGCTGGCCTCAAACTCACAGAGATCCGCCGGCCTCTGCCTCCCGAGTGCTGGGATTAACCACTGCCCAGCTGACTTCATGTTTTTAAACGTGCTGGATGACTCTATAAAGGTCATTTAGCTCTTTGTCATTCATCATCTGTTCTTGAAATACAATGTTCTATATGGCATTTAGATGGTATTCATCACCAAACATGATACCATGACGGTTTGCTTGTGCTGTTCCATATCCAGGGACTGTTGTAAAGACAAGGTAGGGATGCCAGGCTGAGATAGCCTATAAAGTCTAGATATATCACTTCATGCCTTGAGAAAAATAGTTCCTGCTACACAAACCTTAAGAAATAAAAGGAGATAAGGTACTAAAAAAGGTGAGGAAAGAAAAGAGCCCCACAAATCAATGGCCCATGGCATGAAAGGATTCGTGACAAAGAACTAAACTCCTAGTGGGTTAATAAGCTGGAGAGAAGGGCTAAGAGGCAGGGGAAAGGAAGGGTCACAGCAGATAAACAGGCAGGATTGTATGGCATCTATGACTGTGCATGTGTGCCCACATATGAACACATATGTGCATCAGAGAAAAAGATGAGAGAAATATATCTGACAGTATTAAGGGAGGTAAGTGGGATACCCTGTAGAGACTGAAATGATGGTCAGGATTCTGGAGAATGATTTCCATGTGGAGGGCTACAGAGTGATTTTTGGATCACGGTGAAGGACGGGCTCGATATCTTGCTGTACTGGAAGTGTGGCAGAGGAGAGCTGCTAGGGCTCTGGAAGTATGAGGGCATAAGAGAAGGAATGGGTGATCTAAAGATGTTGCATAAATACAGGGAGGAAACCGTCAATTGAGCTACCCCCCTCAGACGTTAGAGAGTGTCCTTAATGACAAAACCCAACAAGTGCTGTGGAGTTGACATGGAGGAGTGATGTTTTCAATAAATCTCTTCTCAAAGAACTCATCAGTCTGGTTTCTTTGGGATTTTATCCTCTAATCCATGTTGTATATCACCCTCTTTGAGACAGGGTCTCTTTGCCATTGCCTTAGCCAGGCTGCCTGCCCTACAAGTGTCTAGAGAGGCACGCTGGGACTACAGGTGACTGGGCTGTTGGGTCCAGCTTTAATGGGTTCTAGGGATCCGAATGCAGGTTGTCAGAATTGCACAAGCCTTTTACTCGCTGAGCCATCTCCCCAGTCTTTGTACTAAACTTCTTATTTCTTTTTTAATTTGAGTAAGAAGCATCTGTGCTCTGTGCATGAGGTTTAGAGTCCAAACAAAAAGCACCTCTTGCATTCTTCATACAAATGGCTTTGTAGTTTTATCAAAAAGCCATTAAGCTTGTTTACATAATTTGTGCTTTATAAAGCCCTGGGATTTAGCTGATCAAATTCTATTACGGTCTATAATGGTAAAAGCCGCTCATGTCTCTTTAATATAATATTTATAGAGAGTTCCTTGCTCAAGTCCCCACGCACAGGCACTGGCAATATTATTTTCTTTGTCTTTACTGTGCTTCTCACGTATCTCCATGGTGCCATGTATGATGAGTCACTGGGTGACAGATGGAGGTCCTAGTGACAAATGTCTTGAACCTGTGCATGCCACCTCACCTCAAACCCCTTCCTTTTCTTCTTGCATGTGGTACTCATCTGCTTAGCAGCTTGCGGAAGCACCAGCTCACCATGACTATTCTGTGTGATTGTCTGGCACAGGTGAGCTAGCTCAATGTGCACGTTCTGAGCAAACTGGAGAGCCAGGAGGCCAGTAGGGCTATGATTTTCTCTAAGGATTAGAATTTTCTTAGAAGTTCTTTCAAGTTTCTGGGAGACTCCATTGTTCATGATTTGAAGACCCATGGTCCTGATTTTGTTTGTTTGTTTGTTTGTTTTGTTTTTGTTTTCTTTTTTTTCATGCTTATTGGTCATGGATTCCTCTGAACCCAGCAGAAACTCTGATGTGCAAATCATCCACTAGCAAATACCTGGTCAGGCTTACACAGGACAGTTACTCACTGGATTCACTAGAAGAGCTGATTTTATCTGCAAAGTCTTCACCTGAGCTCTGTCTAGTGACCAGTCCTTGGAGTGTGTTGCGTCACGTTTGGTGTCCCTACTCACCTTTGAAAAGAGGGTATCCTGCAGGGAATGCCCATTTGGTGGCAGTGCTCTCTAAGGCCTCAGAATTCTGACTACCAATGTCCCTCTTCATATTGTTTCTAATTCTAGAACATAGGGTCCTTCCTGTGTGTAGAACACATGGCCATGATAAGTTTATAAAGTATTGTTATTTATTAATAATTTTGTATGGTTTTTAATCTTAACATATTCCTCAATAAAAAAAGTTTGATTATATATAAAATAAAAATTACAATTAACAGTGGCAAAGAAAAACAAGTAACATACTGGGAAATATATGATAAGGATTTTTATATTTTATGCTTCCATATAGACAGATAGAAGGTGGGAAGGAAGGAAGGAAGGAAAAAAGAAAGATATTAAAGACAAATGAAATGTAAAAATATTTTTAGAACATTATACCTAAGTCTTCTAGTGACTTGTAAGACCACAAAGTAGCTAAAATTACAATCATTTTCTTGTTTTTGTAATTAAAGCTCAGAAAAGTTAAGTCCTAGGCCTCACACATTGTCAGCTATGAGACCTAATAATTTAACCAGGCTTATGTGCTCAGAAATAGACTGTAGTTAACATATGTGTGAGTGTGTGTATATGTGAATAAATGCATGTGTGTATGTTTGCATGTATATAAGTGTGTTTATGTGTAAGCATTAATGTTTATATATGTGTAAGTATATGTATGTGTGTGTATTTGAGTGTGCAAGCTCACATGTATATATAAACAAAAATATTCACTTGGGATCTGTGTTACAATCTAGGACATGTTTTCTTTTTTTTAATTTATATATTTATTAAAGATTTCTGTCTCTTCCCCACACCGCCTCCCATTTCCCTCCCCCTCCCCCAATTAAGTCCCCCCCCAGCCCGAAAAGCAATCAGGGTTCCCTGTCCTGTGGGAAGTCCAAGGAACCCCCACCTCCATCCAGGTCTAGTAAGTTGAGCATCCAAACTGCCTAGGCTCCCACAAAGCCAGTGCGTGCAGTAGGATCAGAAACCCATTGCCATTGTTCTTGAGTTCTCAGTAGTCCTCATTGTCCGCTATGTTCAGAGAGTCCGGTTTTATCCCAGGCTTTTCCAGACCCAGGCCAGCTAGTCTTGGTGAGTTCCCAGTAGACCATCCCATTGTCTCAGTGTGTGGGTGTACCCCTCGTGGTCCTGAGTTCCTTGCTCGTGCCCTCTCTCCTTCTGCTCCTGATTTGGACCTTGAGATTTCAGTCCTGTGCTCCAATGTGGGTCTCTGTCTCCTTTCATCGCTTGCTGAAGCCTATATGTTTTTCTTTGGGTTCTTCTTATTTAGCTTCTCTAGGATCACTAATTTTAGGCTCAATGTCCTTGGTTTATGGCTAGAAACCAAATATGAGTGAGTACATCTCATGTTCCTCTTTTTGGGTCTGGCTTACCTCACTCAGGATAGTGTTTTCTATTTCCATCCATTTGCATGTTTTCTTAAATGAGCATTTCTTATCAGCATCTCATCATCATCATCAAAGCTTCCTAACTCATTACCTATGGCTTGGATAATGTGTTGACTATAAACTATTTATTTCTTAATTGTTCCACCAATGCCTTGGGGTTTTAATCAGAGAACACATTTAAATGAAATCAACACAGGAACAATGAAGTAACTGTTACCGGTTTTAATTCATAAGTAATCCAGAAGTATTTTCCCATGGGTAATTTTCAGAGGATATTCTAGAATGGCTTTTATACTCCCTGCCTAGGGTAGGCCACTACTGTAGAATTTCCCTCGACCCATATCTGGATTCTTAGGTCCAATTTTTAGGATAATTTAAAATTGATCCCTAATACCTGGTTGATTTTGAGTGAGTAGTTCTTAACCTGACTTGGACACTAGCTTGTTTGAAAATAGAACAGGGTCATTTATATCTAATTTGACAGTAGTCCTTTCCCTGGGAAAGACATGAGGACACAAAATTCTGCTCTGTGTGAAGAAGGTTGTTACCACTGAAAGTGGGGACTTCTGAGCTCTTAATCCCTTCATGGTCTTCTTAGTCAGTATTTCCATCTGTCCTTCATCCTTTCCGTGTGTGTGTGTGTGTGTGTGTGTGTGTGTGTGTGTAGAGGGAAAGAGAGAGAGAGAGAGAGATTCTGACTACAAGCCCCACTTCATTGCCCTCGCTCTATTTTTTCAAAGGCACTTTCTTTCCTTTTCTGTCTCCTAACCTAGTTTACCTCCTCTATAGTTAACCTATGCGTAGACTCGTTCTGCTCTGTCTTCCCTCGGCCACACCGTCTCCTCTTTGTCGACCTCTCATGAGCTGTCTTTGTTATAAACCTTTGTAATCACTCAGCAACTCCTGCCTCTCACGTTCAGCTCTTTCAGTTCCTCACAATCAGTATAAATCTTTGAATTCAATTCTCTTCATACAGCTTCAATTGAAAATCTGGGAAGTAACTCACTGATCAAACACAGCCGGGAAAGACTCTTCCTCTGACTGATCACCACTCTCATGGAGCACTTTCTTTTGGATTCTCGCTTATTCTATACGTGGCTTCTACCTGCCAGGTTTTCTTTGAAATCTCTTCTTCATTGTGTGCCAGTCATGGTGATAGGTTAATACTACAAAAGTTCTTACATGGTTTTCAAACTTGAAGTCAAGAAAGAGAAAGGGAAACCATGAAATGGACTGTGAGGCCCACAACACGGGCCAGATCACATAACAACAAGGTGAGACAGCTTTGGACTCTATGGGAGCCTCCAAAATGGAACCCAGATGGAAACTAAACTGTACTGGACTATTTCTACACAACATGGCCACAAAATATGTTAAATATATACCTTTTTGTGAGGTTTCTCCATTCAAATTCTGAGGGTGGCCTCTTATTATCAATGGCCAGAGATGATTATTTCATTTCCTCTGATGTTTGGAGCCTTTATCTCTTGTCCAGTCCACAGTAATTAAATGTTCACTGGAGTGTATTAAATAAGAAAAAATGACCCTGGGAAATGAATTAGGGCCCCATTCAGTCTTTGTTATCTAAAAATTCCAAACTCTTTAGGAGTAAAATCATACTTTTAAACTGGACAATTCTTTTTCTCCCAGCTAACCAGCAAGGATGACTAGGGTTCTTTTCTTCTTTTGTTATTTTGATATTTATTCTTATTGTGTATAATTTTGTATTAGGCTTAGAACATTCTTATTTACACAAAAGTGGCAGATGCTATAAGAATTTCTACCACCCATAGCCTTTAAGTTACCCGCCCACTTGGGTGTGGCTTCTTATACTATAAATGCCAATGTAAAATGCCCATCTGTCTTGCCTTCTGGCTGCGGGATTCAGTGGCTGTTCCCCATTCAAGCAGAGGATTATGATCTGTGGGTCTACCCCTAAATAAATAACCCTTTATTATACTCAATTCTGAGTTAGTGTGGGATTTCTTTCTAGCTTCTGTCATCAATTGTGAATTACTTTTTAAGTAACTTACAAACTTACTTGGCATATGAATTGATGAACTATATTGTCATTGTTTTACCAGCTATGTGTACAGAAAATAATATCAACATAAAGCATTAAGTTTGGAAATCATATGTAAAAAATTATACATGTGTATACCATGTTGCTGACCTATAATAAGGCACAACAGATCTACCTCCTGGAAATAGTAATCAATGATGTTTTTAGTTTCTATTAATAATGCCACTTTGAGACATTCCTGATTGAAACTGTGTGACTTGTAGCAGTTTAACTGTGTAACTTGTCTAGTTTGGACAAGTTTCCTGTCTCTTTCCCCTTGCTGCTTTCTTCAATTGCATGTCCTTATTGTTATAGAATATTACTTTCTTCAATTGCATGTCCTTATTGTTATAGGATATTGCTTTTCTTCTAGCAGTGACAATACATGCCTGAAATAGTGTCAGGGAGGAATCACTTATTTTTGACCACAGTTCCCAAGGACACAATCCACCATGCGGGGAAGAAATGGCAGATGAAATGACTTGGTCCATGATGCTAGGAGCTTGGGTTGTGACTTGTTTATATTTTAGTAGATCAGGAAGTACAGACCATCGCCTGATAGTGCAGATGAGTTAACACCTTCAAAGTCTTGTGTCCAATGGTCCAATTTCTCCAGCTATGCCCCCTACTTTAAAGATACCATAACCTCCTGCCTGTGAGGGACCACGTGCTCAGACATGTGAGTCTGTGTGCAGAGTATCTTATATTCAAAGTATAATTTCACAAAGCCTTCTTCCAGTGTTCTCCATGGGAGGGATGTGAGATCTGATAGAACTCTAACATAGTAATCTGATCTATTTCCTCCCCTAGTGATATTTCCATTTCAAGAAATAACGAAAAATAATGAAAGCATAGAGATAGTACTTCGTGACAAAGCACCAGCTGTTCCTCCAATCTTCTCCATCCATAGTCCTATTTCCTACATACACATAAAATAATGGTCCCTGTGTCTCCCCCAAAGAAAACTTTTCATCAGTGAACTGGAAAACCCACCATTTCTATTGTTCTTTGACTGTTTTATTCCAACATATACTTGTTAACTATATTTTTATCCTTTCCTCCTTAATTATTCTGCACTGTATACAACTGCTGGGGAGAAATGAGATCAGAGGACAATTCCAGCATGAATATGTCATAGAAACAAACTATAAAAGAGCACAGTGCCATGTTCCTCCCTATGGAAAGGAAAATGCCTGTGGGCAGCTTTGGTTCCATGGTCTCTACTCCACTCAAATTCTCTGCTCCTTTTGAAAATTTCTAGGTTGTGCTTATTAAAATATTTATTATTCCCAATGCAATATTCATTTCTAGTATTTTGAAAACCTGATCTTTGCTCCTATTGATATTTCCAAACACAAAACTCTGATTTTCTGTATAGCAGCCAAATATTTTTTACATTGTAGAAAAGTTGCGTTCTGGGCGTGCATGATTAAGGGTGGACAAGAGCCACTTAGCCAGACTCAGCTGAGCCTCTGTGGATGCTGTGAGCTGCTTGTCTATAAGATTACCATTTTGTTTGTTATTATTTCAAGCTTACATGTTATTTTTGATTATTGCTGGCATTTAAAGGAGGACAATAGCTAGCTGCTTAAAGAACAATAACAGAGAACTTAAATTTGGAGATTTGTTATTAAAATTACTGACATTTCCTCTGTACCATTTCAAGCTCTGAGTAGAAACTCCATGAGGCTTCTGGGGGTATCATCATGGCCCCGCAGAGAATTATTAAAATAACCATTGTAACGCCGTTAAAGGGCATTGGTCCTCTGCCTTCAACTCTGAAGACATGGCCTTAGTTACTCTTTGCTGATTACCAGTTTATGGTGGAGCTAGTAAAGTAAGGAAGAAAACGGCATTCAAAACCATATCTGCACACTAAGGCTTTCTTCCAATGTCCTTGTGTAAGGCTGTGTTAATAGATCAAATCTATTTTTAAAATCCCCGATTATAATACTCTTGTTTTAAAAGAGATTAATTTTCTGTAGCATAGTGGGAGATAATTTAATGTATAAAAACTCCTGAAACACAAAAAATTAGAGAAGTTTTATAAGCATGTCAAAATCAACTTTCCCCTAAGAAAATTACAAAAGAAGTAATGCACTTAAGTACTTTAAAACTATACATCAAAAAAAAAATATTATTGGGACTGGAGAGATTGCTCAATGGTTAGCAGCTCTGACTGCTCTACCAGAGGACCATGGTTTGATTCCCAGCATCCACATGGCACCTCACAGCCATCTGTACTTCAATCCCAAGGGCTCTGATGACATTTTCTGAGCTCCACAGTCATTGCACCCACATGTCCCATGGACAAACATGCTGGCAACTCTCCATGCACAATTTAAAAATGAAATAAAAAATGTTGCTTTTGAAAGAACTGTAAAACTTCCACTGGTTGATTTTCTTTAGCTTTGAATTCAAAACCAACCTTGAATCAAAATAAGCCAGTGTTATAGTTTCTCACTGATATTATTTAATAATACTATGTATTTTCATAGGGAAAATTAAATTCATAGATATTCTTGAAAATCAACTTATTTTGACCTAATCTTTAATTCTATACTTAAACTTCCTAACACATTATCAAATCCTAAACTGACCTGGCTCCAAATATTTTCACTATGAAGTTGGATGCACTGAGATTGGTGCATGTATGCTTATAGCGGCAATGTCTTTTGATACATTGGCCACCTGATCAGCATGAAGACACCTTCATGTCTTCTGATTAGATTCGGTTTGAGGTGTATTTTATTGAGTATTATACTAGAAACTCCTATTTGATTTCTGGTTCCATTTCTTGTGCACCCTTTCCCTTCCAGATAGTCTCTGTCTTTGATGGTAAAGTATGTTTCCTGAAGCCAGAAAATTATAGATCCTGATTTTTCATTCAATCTTCTAGTCAATATTTTTAATGGGATATTAAGACCATTGATGTTCAAAGTTATTACTGAAAGATAGTTATTAAGTTCTGTTATTTTGTTGGTTTGTGAAGTTTGTTTTCTTAGTCTTCATTTGTTTAATCATTTTACCTAAAATGTTATTTTTCCCTGTTACCTCTTGAATGTATTTATTCCTTTTTTCAGTGTAACATATCCTCTGTAAGATCTACTTGATGGTGATAAATTCCTTTAACACACATTTAAGTTGGAAAGTTTTTCTTTTCTTTTTTTATTGTGACTGATAATTTTGTTAGGTATGGTAGCTTGAACTGGCAACTGTAAATTTTCAGAATGTTTAGGGCATCAAGAGAGTCTTTCTAGCTTTTAAAGTATGCATTAAAAGTCATCTTTTGGTTCTTTTGATGATGAGTCTGCCTATCTTATTACTTTGTCTTTCTAGAGGCTTTCAAAAGCCATCTTTGTTCTGGACATTTCATGTTTTGATTATTATGTGAGGCCAGGGAGTTTTATTTCTGGTCCTACCTAATTGTTGTTCTTTCTGACTCTTACAACTTAGTATATATATTTTTTCTTTAGATTAGGTGATTTTCTTATATTATTGAAAAAACTTTCTCCGTATTTGACCCAGGCTGCTTCTTATTTGTTTATAGCTATGAATCTGTGTTTTTGTTTGTTTGTTTTTATAGAACTCCTTAGTCATCTTGTTTCATTGAGTGATTCATATCTTGTGTCTTGTCTTTCAGGCTCTGGTATTTGCTCTCCCACTTGACCCATCCTTTTTATTTGGCTTCCTGAAACTTTCAAGTTTCATTTCACTTTATGTTTTATTCCAAAATTCTACCTATTTGTCAAATGCTTTAGCATCTTGAATTGGTTTTTATTCAGCTGTTTGTATTTTCCTAATCCTTGTTATTGCATTTTTCATATCTTCTTTCAGTTCCTTGATCATGTTTATAATTTCTAAACAGAGATCCTCCTTTGTTTCTTTTCTCAGGAAACATTACTTTGTGAAGTCTAAGGTTTTGAGGAGACATTGTCTCTGATTGTCATGTTCATATCTTTGCAATGGACTTAAGCATCTAGGGTTAGGTTGCTGTTGATGTCCTTTGGCATAGACATAGTCTCACTTCTATTGGATTGGCATTCAGATCACTGCTGTTATTTCAACTTGACAGATTTTGGACCAGATGAACAGTCAATCACTTTGTGGCTAATATGCAAATAGGGTATCAGAAATAATTTTAGCTCATCTCTGGTAGGTGCAGCTTTGCAGCACAGGAACAAGCCCTCCATAGAGTTAGCAGGTTTCCATTGCAGATTCTCAGAAGGCTGTGGAAGGCTGGCTAATCCCTGCAGATAGCCCCAGGTGGCAGAGACTATGGTCACAGAAGAAATGGGTGCTGCCGGGGGTCTGTGGTTTCCTGGTGGTCAAGGCGGGATGGTGAAAGATGTGTCTCACATAAAATTATCATTGTTAAAGTGTTCCTTTTCTTTATTTCTCTCTCTCTTTTTAATAAATTACTAGCACCATCATCAAGCAAAATGACAAGCATGGAAAATTGAGATTCTATCAGACAGGCAAGAGAGATTGAGTTGTTTCCTGCATATACAAAATGCCCACTTATCCCCTGGGTGATTTTTAGAGTTTCAACATGATTGCTTAAGCTTATGTAATTGTAAGCTCATTAACTTAACTACAATTATAAGTGAACATTATATTCTGGGCACTGGGGACATATGTATTATGCATAAGATCTGACTGTATGACACTTATACTGTTATAAAAAATGTACAAAATTATTCTAAATAATTTAGAATTATTCAATACTAGTGTCAAAATGGGACCTGGAACCATTAAAAGGAGAAAAATATCAACAGAATTGATTGTCCCATGTCTAACCTTCAACCAGAAATCCCCAAACATCAGTAGCTTACTGTTTTCACTGAACTTCAAAACTTCAAACACCTATTTAACTTTTAAATGAATTTCGTTGTTTAAATTGAATGTTTTAAACAAAAACTTATCATCATTAATAGCCACACTATTCAAAAGATTTAGTACACTTAATAAATAATTTTCCTAACATCAAATTATATGATAGAATAATATCAAATGCTATTTACCAAAGCAACTGTAGTACACACTTTGAGAAAATATGGCTCACACAAACTGTATTCTCAATTTAATATTTTCTTTCATGAACTATCAATTTGTTACTAGTACAGTTCATACATTTTCAAAATCAAATGGCTTATCTTAATTCAAAGAAGTCTGTAGCAGGGAACTTCATTTGAAAACAGAAATGCAATTTGGTAGTAAATTGTTAACTTGGATCCTAATCAGTTCTTTGACAATTGTTTATTCATGCTGAGTGGAGTGTTTTTCATTCTTTCCATCTGTCCTTCAGGCTCTCTCCTTCTTTTATTCTTTCAACTAGAACTGACTTAATTTTACTTAATCGGCAATTACTATGTTTTATATCTTTGTCCCCAGAGAATAGCATCCTAAGACATTCTAACGTGACCCTCATCCCTGACTCTACATGTCCTACCTGCAGCCCTGCCTTCTCTCACCCATTCACCTACCTCAGCCCTACTAAACCTATACTGGTGATAGTGAGCACTGGGCTCACCAGATGTTGAGAAAAAGAATCATGCCCTTATAGTTTGCAGATGAAAATACAGAACCTTGCATTTTTGACAGTCATAGATACAAATCTGAAATACATTTAAATTAGATTGCACATTATTATAGAATCACTTTCCCCAAATAAAACTTTGAATGATCCCTAAAAATATTTCATGTCACTGACTATACTTCTATCAGCCTGTAAAAACAGTTTTGATTATGTTACAAGGACAATGTCATATCTTTCTTTCAACCTTCATTTTAAATATAAGCAACAACAATAAGAGTGCCTAACCTGACATTTAGGTAACACTATATATATAGATACCATGCTTTATGAAAGCAGCTCCATACAATCTAGACGATATTGACAACAATCCTTTTTTATATGTAAGACAACTAACTCATAGGTTTATAACTAGCCTGATGTGAAAAATAAAGTGTGAAAATGGAATCCCGCTTGTGTGAGTCTACAGACCTCACTGTTGTCGCTTCATTGTAACTTTATTCATCACATTGCACCAGAGCTATTAGATGCTGGGTGGATGTGTGAGACACAATTTATGGCTTTAATAGACTTCCAGTCAAGTTCAAACAACTAGAAGCATGTATGTTTCAGATGTAGGTTTGAATAACTTTTGGATATTGTTGAAATCCAAAGCAACTTTCATGAAGACAGACTGAGGCTCAATAGAGTCCATGTTAACTGGGCCACACAGTTAACTCCAGGCAAGGTGGTGTACATTGCTTCCAGCCACAGCGGAGTCTTGGGAAGAGAAAATAGACTAAGTAAGTTTGATGTTGTTTATCCTTCTGGAAATAAAGTCAACATGAGTGCCTCTGACAACCAGGAGAGAAGCGCATAAAGGCAGGTTCCAGTGGCTCAGAATAAGTTTATGACCTTGCCTGGCAAAAACACTACAACCCTTCATTTCATAATTTTCCATTCTTCCATCCAATCTGGTGCATATATTGGTTGCTACTTCACAACTCTGTGGGAGCAACAGCACATGCTCAGCTTCATTGTCAAAAGGTAAACAAGCAAAAAAAAAGTCTCTAGTGGCTGGAGTTCTATGAGAGCATGCAGTACAGGCAAAGCATATGGTAAAATTATGAAAGGCTCATTCAATAAACATTTTTGATAAATTACAGAAAACATAGGAAACCCTACTGTTTAGATATAGAATAATATGAGCTATTGGATTTGACTTCGAAATGATTTTCTTATTGTGATATAAAAGATAACAACCATTTATTAGAAAAGGGGAACTACAAAGATATCCTTAGTTTATTATAAACTTAAAACTTTGTTGAAATTCTTTGCTCAAAGACTTGATACTTTTCCAGAATTTGTGTAATTGCTTCAAGTTCTGAGCAAGTGAATGTCACTAGCTGACAGCCCACTCTCATAATAAGAGTTGTGGTGCTATATATTAGCTTTGTAGACTCAATTCTTCACCCGGAACAGCTTCCCACTGGCACTTGTAGACCGCATGTTCTTATTGCAGATGACATTGAGAGATTGCATTTAGTTGGCTATCCGTCATGTCATATGGCTTCACTTTACCAAAATGGAATCTCTGCTTCCCAAAGTCCACATCTCACCAAGTCTGTGATTTCCATGCCTTTTATTTACAGCAAGAAAATATAGATGAGATTAGTGGGTTTTTTTGGAGATCCAAAATTCTGGGCATTTTTAATCTAACCCTTAAGAATCAAATCAAATGATATCTATGAAAATGTTCTCTGTATGTTAATACATAGACATAAAACACCAAAACCACAAGAGTCCTTGATCCCTTACTGTCTTCAAAACCTTCTAGAAGTATTTTAACAAATGAATCAATTCCCCACAGGACTTGAGTATGAAAAGAATTCCCCATAACAGTAAGAAATAATGACTTATAAGAGCTCATGGTTTTTATTTCTAGATTCACGTACTGCATCAGTTTCTTGTCATTTTGCTTCCTCCTGAACTTATCTCTTTTCTCATTCTTGAACACAACAGCTCCAGCCAATGCTAGGTATGTCAGTCTGGCCTTTGTAGTGTAAGATAACACTGACATTATCTGCTGTGTCTAATCCTATTATCCTGTTTAATTATGATGGTCATATCCTCTCTTCATTTGCTTCAAGGAATTTTCATGAGAGCAAAAAAAAAAAACACCTTTGCATGTTTCTGGTCTAGCTAAGGAGTGTTTAAGTCTCACAAGGTGATACTCATCACTGACGATACTGTTATTGTCTAGAGATATTGTTAAAGAATAGGATGTGAAAACCTAAGAAGATGAACCATTGACTGAAACTCTGTATATTAATATAAAATACAAAAATGCTTCTCTAGAAATGCTGGTGCTCAAATTCCCCATCACTGCCTATTCCCCTCTTAATGCAGTCCTTCATAGGCAGGTTAATGCAGAGACTTGAAATCAACATAAAAGTAAACATGAGTATCACATCCAGTTATGATATTATACACATTTTTTCTTTTTGCTTGTTTGTTTGTGTTGTATTATTTTCCTAATTGGGATCGTAGATATGAAATTCCATCTATACTGTATAGACTTTTGATAATCACCAACAACTTCTACACAGTTTTCTTTCTTCCAAGCTTCCATGACTTTACAAACTATCAGTTCTCATAATTTTATTTTTTAGTATCAAAGTATCAAAAAAACAGGAATGAACTCTTTTTCCATACCCGTCAGTTTGGAAAGAACCTTACTTGCTAGTTTATATTCATCTACCCTGATCCATGTGTCATTTTTAAAGTTTAACACTGAAGAGAATATTATATCTCATCTACCCACATCCCCAAAGGACATGTTCTCTAAGGAAAGAGATACCTTATAAATCAACACTATGAAATGTGACCATGTAATTATACTTGTTGTCAACTTTTCAGAAAATGGCAGCACATTTATTCTCTGATACAAATGTTTTCACAGTTCTAGGGTCCCCCAAATCATCATGTAACTCAATATATGCTACCGTTTATGATCTCTGTTGGTCAATCAGACTATTGCATATTTGTATTTGTGAAGCAGTTGTACTTGTGTCAAAATTTGCAGATTGAGTCACAGTGATTTTGCAGAAAGTTTCACAAATAGTAGAGGAGTCTGCTTCTAAAGAGCAAAAATTCTAGAATTCTAGAATTCTAGAATTCACATAAGGAACTGTAAGGGCTGTCGTTGACACAACTGGTATAAAATCCTTTTTGCAACCAGCTAACACTGTGTGTCTACCAAAATCATGGCCCTTTCCAAAGTCTTTGGCTTCAAAGCAATGACACTTCGAAAGTGCCATTGTATGGAAGTCCATTTCCAGTTCACTTTTAAGGTGTGTTTGTGTGTGTATGTGTATGCATATTGAATATACATGTGTGTGCATGCACATACATGTGTGTACATGTGCATATGTGTGTATACATAAGTGTATGTATATGCATATGTGTGTGTCTGCATACATGTGTGTGTGTGTAATTACAATAGAACCAAAGAAGCAAAGCAGTACAAGCCCAAGGGACATGGTGGGGAGAAGATAATAGAGCTAAAAGTGACAGTCCTGATCTCAGGACCTCTTGGGTATTTAGACCACTAATGTTTCTCTATTCAGTGATATTGTATATCTCATTTATAGAATGCCAGGCTTATATTTGTCAACAAGAATCTATTCATTTATTTAAATAATTCTTTCTCAGTTCAGACATGAGTTGGGAGCAAAAATCTGTTCCAAACCTCAGAAGAAAAGACAGTGTCTAGATATCCAGGGAAGATAAGTGATAGAGAGGAAAGCCTCCTGATTCTGCCTCCTGCAGCTACCTATGCCTCTGTATCACTTACCTTTCTGTTGCTGTGATTCAACATCATGATCAAGGAAGGAACTTTCAGAAGGAAAATTTTATTTCAGCTTACAGTTTCAGAGGAATAAGAGTCCATCCCAACCTGGAGGCATGGAAGCAAGTGTCAGGCACGGTAGCAGGACCAGGAAGCTTAAGTATAGAATTTTCAGATGTGAGCACAAAGCAGTTCAAATAACTTGAGGACTAGTAATCTCAAAGCCAGTTCCTGGTGGCATACTCCCTCCGGCAAGGCTGATCTTTCTAAACCTTCTCAAGCATTTGCCTCTTATACCAGAGTGGTGGTGTGGGGATAAATAAAGCACAATTCACATTACAGTACCAGGAGGGAGTTTTCAGGAATCATACAAATCCTGAAGTCACATCTTGAAAAATCACCCATGTTTAGTTTCCAAACAGCTTTTATATCATTGTAAACTGAGGTGGGGAGCAGGTAACACAAACTTCCTCAGCATTGTTTGCTAGGTTGTGGGGAATGACTTAGGTGACATCCTGTCTATGCTCTTCCCCAGGCCACCTCCTAATTTACAATAGAAGGAGCAGAACAACACTAGCAGATCCTGATCACTTGTTAAAATGGCATCAGGTTGTTTCACTATCAAAGAGCTAGGTGACCACCTCCTGTGTGCAAGGTGCAAATTATGCCTTGAAAGTTGCTCAGATTCTCTGACCTCCTGACAATGTGGAATATTGGACTGCATAATTCAGCCCCACATAGTCTTTTCTTTGTTGTCTGCCAATTCCCTAATAATTGTCACGGAGATTTCATATTAGTTATAAATGCTCAGCCAATAGCTCAGGCTTATGACTGACTAACTTGTACAACTTAAATTAACCCGTTTATATTACTCTACATTCTACTAGGTGGCCTTGTATTACTCTACATTCTACTATGTGGCCTTGTATTACTCTACATTCTACTATGTGGCCTTGTATTACTCTACATTCTACTATGTGGCCTTGTATTACTCTACATTCTACTATGTGGCCTTGTATTACTCTACATTCTACTATGTGGCCTTGTATTACTCTACATTCTACTATGTGGCCTTGCCCCTCTTTCATTTCTGCATGTGGCTGGCACTCCTCGGACTCTGCTTTTCTTGTTCTCGGCTTTCTCTCTGCCCTGAAAATCCTGCCTAGCTATCAGTTAATAAGCTTTTTATTGACCGTGAGAGAAACTCATTTGCATAGTGGACAGGATTACTCCACAACAGCCTCCAGCAGGCACCACGTGTTCCAACAGCTGAGCTTGCCTGGGACCTGCTCCTTCAGACCGTTGTTATCTCCAGACCAAGGAAGTTTACATTTCCCAGTGTCAGCACTGGCCTTGATATCGACTAAAACTTTTTATCCCTCGATTTACCTCACCTGTTACTTGGTCACACATTGGATTGCCACTGAAAGACTCACCTAGGGAGTTGAAAGTGTTTTGTTGAAAATTCATTTGTCTAAAAGCAACAGCAAAGATTTATGGATATCCAGTAAAATCTTGTGCATCCGTTCTTGTCTGACCTCAGCTCTCCTGCTGACAAGTCATCCTTTTAAAGATAAGCAAGGTACAGTGCTATTTCTTGGATCCTATGATAGCCAAGTGAATGCAGTTAAGTGTTCTGGAATTTATGTATAAATATTTTACATTTCTTCCCAATAGTCTTTTCCTCTATATCTTCCAATAAAAAAAAAAATGGCATATTTAAAGGGGACTTGATCGGGGGAGGGGGAGGGAAATGGGAGGAGGTTGCGGGGAGGAGGCAGAAATCCTTAATTAATAAATAAATAAATAAATAAATAAATAAATAAATAAAAGTGACTGTATCAGGAATCTGAAATCTTGTCTCTATTTTCTGAATAACTGTAAGCCTCTGGACACAGATTTGCTTCCTTGGGTGTTTTCTGATTTAAAAAAAAAGAAACTATTGAATTAGGTACAACTTAAGCTTGCAAACTTGTAATCACCATAAATGTTCATAATACCAATGAATAAAATAAGTCCTGCAGAACTGTGTCTGAATTTTAAAAAGACACTATTTTTAGATGTTACAGAATTATAATATAGTGTTTCCTTTTATTTGCAAGAAAGAAGAGTAAGAGGGGAGAAAAGAAGGAAAATTTAGGCTGCAGAGATGGCTCAGCAGTTAAGAGAGATTGCTACTCTTGTAGAGGACCTAGGTTCAGTTTCCAGCACCCACATAATGGCTCATAGCAGCCTGTAAGTCTACTTCCAAATGATCCAACACCCTCTTCCAGCCTCTGCAAGCCCCTCCATGCACAAAGTGCACATATATTCATGCAGACTTACACAAATATACAGAAAAAAATGATTATTTTAAGCGAGAGTAAGAGAGAACAAAATATATAGGGACAAAAGGATGTTCAGTATTTATTTAGAACCTTCTTAGCTTTAGAAAGGGACAAAAAGATGTTCAGTATTTATTTAGAACCTTCTTAGCTTTAGAAAGGGACAAAAAGATGCTCAGTATTTATTTAGAACCTTCTTAGCTTTAGAAAGGGACAAAAAGATGCTCCGTATTTATTTACAACCGTCTTAGCTTTAGAAAGGTGATCAAGCTACATGAAAAAGAAAAATAATATTTTATAAGGATTTCAGAATATTTATTAAGAATTAGCTAGAGCCATAGCCGGACAGTTTAATACTAAAGACTCTAAGTCAACAGAAACATCTCCAAAAGTAATTTCCAGATTTCCAAGATAGATAATCAATCTGACCTAACTTGGATCCAATCTTATCACAGTAAGAGACCATTGGTTTGAAACTTCCAACACTGAACAATTCAGGGCAAGCTTCACCAAGGGTTCTCTACTGCTGGCAGAGGCTCTGCTCAAACTCCACCATGCACAGAGGTGCTGGAATCTCAGTGGGTACACCCATCCCATGAGACTTTCAAATGTGGTGCTCCAGAGATTTGAACATCTTAATAGCAAATGAGAGATGTTGCCTCAGGTTGCTTGACTATCTTAGGAAATTGTTCACCTATAAAAACTGTCTTTTCTTTATCAGTACAATAATCAGAATCAAGGTAATCAGTCTTGCCCTTACAGGTCATTTTTTAACATAATAATGGGAAGACAGCTGGGCCAGCCCGAATTCAAAGACAGATATTGTGAGCCTCTTCCGACAACTGTCATTGATGGGAGCTGTGGTATGGCATTAATAATTCAGACCACCTCACAAGTGCTGCCCAGCAGCTGGTCTATTGACAGGGGCCTCATCACTTATTCATGGTTCAGACATCTATACTGGTTCATGGCCTGGTTTTACAGCTTCTTTAATTGTAGAGATAACAAAGGGGACATAGCAACTGGCCATTAAATCAAGAACATTGCTCCATGCTGTAAAGGGATAAGGTGATTGCTTCGTGAAGGAAATAATTGGCATTTGAAGCCCTAAGAGAATGTTTGACCATCAGAATATAATACCATGCTTTAAACATTTATTATTTTTACATATTTGCTTAAAATATAAATTAAAAACAGCTCTTGCTGCCATCATATTGATAGAACTATAAGCATTTGGAATGGAATGTTTCCTTGAGATAAGCAGTTCTTTCTTTTTGCTTGGCTTAAGAAATACAAACCTGGGGATGGAGAGATGGCACAGAGGTCAGAGACATTGGCTGCTCTTGCAGGGGACCTGGGTTCACTTTCCATGACCCACGTTGTAGCTCACAACTGTTTGTAACACCCGTTCTATGATATCCAACAACCTCTTCTTGTCTCTGTGGGCACTAGGCATGTATGTAGTACAAGACATGTGTGTTTGTAAAAACACTCATATGCATAAAATTAAATGAATCTTTTTTTTTTTAAAGAAATGCCTAGATAATTAAAGCAATCTCTCCTAGATCAAAAAGCTGATGATAAAGGTGCTAAACGAAGAACTCATGTTTAGGGGAATTTTTGTCTCTAATTGTATTTTTCACAGAGAATTGGACGAATCATCAATAACCCTAGATGTGTGCTGCACTCCTTGTTCATCAGTAACGAATAAAACTTTATTTAACAATAAAAAAGTAAGAGCCTATGACCCCATCATTTCCCAAAGGAACCTTGGCAGTTATTTGGTAAATAGGCAGCCCTTTCTTCTCCTCCACCTCCCAACTCAGAAGTAGCTTAAAACCCTAATTCTGCCCTTTCTTGCTATTTTTTCTATATTGTCATTGCATGGACATGTACTCCTTGAACAAGGCATATTTTAGTTTTCTTTTTTAAAACTTCAGAAAGATGGATAAC
Source organism: Microtus pennsylvanicus (assembly GCF_037038515.1). NCBI lineage: Eukaryota > Metazoa > Chordata > Mammalia > Rodentia > Cricetidae > Microtus > Microtus pennsylvanicus. The sequence goes on from NC_134597.1 coordinate 39,368,479, forward strand.
ATAATGCATAAGGTAATACTGTACTGTTAAGCCTCACTGGTGTGCTTGTGTGTGCCTGGACCACAGAACATTTGCACTATCCCTGTAATGGGCTTGTGGACTGTCTGGAAGTTTCATCATAGTGTGAATAGTCCTGCTGTGGATGTTCCCCGTTCTAAAGATGTGAACCTTTCTCAGGGCATACACTTAGCAAGAATTCCTGCCTAAGAAACTATGCAGCCTTTCTATTTTGGAAAACAGTAATAAAATATAGATAAAGAGGATCAGGGAGGGAGCTTAGTCAGGATTGTGCCACCTAAGCAAGCATGAGGAGCTGAGTTCAAATCACAGCACCCATATAAAAAAACAGCTGTTATATTACCCTGTGATTGTAATCTCAGTATTAGGAACTCAGAGATAAGTAGATTCCTGAAGTTCATTAGCTACCCAGCCTGGCCAAACTGGGGAGACAAGATATCTATGAGATACTCTGCTTTAAAAAAAATGAACCTGAAGAATTACAGTACATGTCACGCACACACACACACATACTCACACACACTCACACACACTTATACACTGAAAGAGAGACAGAGACGGAGAGATGATACTGGGAATGATAATGAAGATATCCCAGGTAGTATGTCCCTGAGATCAGTGAGCCAAACCAGGGAAGAACGAGAAAGTGAACGACAATAGAGATGGTATTTCAGGTTTTACGGACCACATATAACCTCTGAGGCTCCAGCTCCACTTTGTTTAGGCTCCTCTGTGAACCACTGCCCAAATCAGAGCACTTCAGGTCTTTTTTTACATTTCTTTTCTTTTTTTGCACAGACATCTGTTTAATTAGCATGTACTTTAAATTTCTTTAGTATTAGTCAGTTTTGCTAAGGCTGTCAAATCCAAATGCTGAAGACTAGACAGCTTAACGGTTTATTTTCTTCCCTTCTAAAGATTGGAAGTCCAAAGTCACATGTCAGAAGGTCCGGACTCTCCGGCAGCCTCCGTCTTTGGCTCGCAGTCTCCATCTTATTGATCTTCCCGTAGTATATACACATGGTTCTCATGTGCCTCTAGGTTTCCTAATCTTCTCTTCCTCTTAGGTCACCAGCCACACTAACTTAGGACCTACCCAGCCACCTCATTTTAGCTTGATCATTTCTAAGGGCTCTGCCCCCAAATATCACTGGGGATCTCACAGCTAGGGTCTCATCGGAAGGCATCTGAGTGAGCATAATTTAGTCAATAAGCATGCATTTAATTTGATCCCCCTTTGTTGCATCTAATGCTGTGTCTTACTTAAGTTTCCTTCCCTTTTCATTTATGTTCATTGGTTTTTTCAATTCTGGCTCAAACTTTTAAGTTCTGTTCTCCCTGAAGCAAGCACAATCATCATGAACCTTGGAAGTATGGTCATGTTTTATTCCCTTTGAACTTTCCTTGACTCTCCAGTAGCCTCATGATAATGGCCGCCGGCATACTGCACCCTCAAGAAGCCGCACTTGCCCCCATCCCAGTCTTGCCTCTCACCAGGTACACTTTCACCTCCCGAGATGCAACAGGAAACTTCTTGCATTACAGATCTTTAAAAGGCCTCTATGTGGAAGTACCACCTCTCCCCTAACCGAGTCAGTTAAAGCTCTCTATTAATTTATTATCCCCCAGAGCACAGCTTAGTAGCATCCAAGGAAAACATTAGCCGAGGGTGATTTCCGGCATGGTCTGAGTTAGCTACTCTTGTCATGTCATGTATCACACTATCTTTCATATGTGTGGCGTACTATACAATCACACCTGCCTTGGAACAAGCGGGCACATCATGGTCAGGGGCAGTGTTTTTATTTATTCATATTTCTTCAGTACTTAGCAACCAGTTCTTGGGGACTTAATAAATGTTGGATACATAAGTGAATGGCCAATATATAAAATAATTCAAAAGATCGGCTCTATGGAACATTTTTATATGCTATATCTATATTCTAATGTCCATATTCAAAAGATTGCTGTTATAGTCTTTAAAAATGTCAATTGATTTTACAAGGAAAAAAATACTTCAAAATAGGAATGTGTGTAGATATATTACATATGTATAAATTAAGAGTATGCATAGCACTAATAGTGGAAATTAATATTTTAATAGTAAAAGTATGTTTTTCAAGCAGTGACATTGTCCAAAATGTACTTCTTTTTCCTGTTTTCTTGAATCTTTCAAATAGCTTTAGTATAGCGGCTCTATCCTTGTTAGCAAATTCACTCACCCCTTGAATTGTTCTTTATATTTCATTGTTGTAAGATGAAAAATATGGTATCTGGAACAAATTGCATTCTACCACAAACCCACATTTTAATGTACCTCCCCACAACTAGCATACAGGGCTGAGAGAATAAATTTCTCTCCAACCTACTGTGAAATTTCCATTCCGTCCTTTATAACGTCTCCAGGTCCTGACCCATAGGATGAATGAAGAGTCTGATCTTTGATGAAGGGTAACTTCAAGCTAAAATTATCTGCTGTAATGGAGAAACTCTTCCAAATGTTCACATCCCGCTACTCTGAAGGTGACAGGCCACCCCTGACTCACAGGCTGCCTAGCTGCAGGATGCCCTCTCTCGCAGCACTAGTCCATTACAGTTACATCTTACCTACTGGTGTCATATAAATGTTTTTACTTTTCTAGATCTCCAACAGATCGAGCATTGCCCTTGAGGCACACATACAAAATGACTTTCACTTGGGGAAAAATGCAGAAAGAAACAGACATTATGATTTAAAGAAAATAATGAGGCAATACATGTGGTTTGTGGAAGCCATCCCTCAAATCTTCTTTGTGCTGATTATCCTTCCTTGCCAGATAACTGAACTGAAGGATCAAAGATGAACGGGATGTTTTCGATCACTTAGTGTAAGCAGACTTGCTCTCATTTCAGTAAGAAAAAGACAAGAGGCTCTTGTAAATGCACTGATTATTCTACCTCTACGAGGCCTGAAGAGTAAATTACATGTAAAGCAGCATGATTGTATTAAATTGGGCCAGTTTTTCTGTGGGTTCTGATGCCAGAAGGACCTGGGTTTTATATATTCTTTATGCCACGTAGCCACTATTGACCTTATACAGTGTTTAGGCTTTGGAAGCTTCCGTTTCCTCTACTGTAAAGCGTTCACTTTAAAGTATAGATTACGGAAAATTCTGGTAGGATTAAGTAAGAAACTAGTTAGTCCAATACTTGGAATATTTAGATATCGTTAGTGTTAGGTTTGTGTTGTGCAGTGTTAATTCACATGTAGTCCTACTCTGAGACAAAACATTCTGTGAGATCAAGATTTAAGGGAGTTAAATTTTTTTCATGAAAGCATCCTCTGAGATTATTCATGCTCTTGTAGACAGTTTACACATAGGCATGCATGCACACATACACACAGGCATGCATGCACACATACACACAGGCATGCATGCACACATACACATACAGGCACACACACATAAACACACATGAGAGAGAAAGAGAAGGAAGTAGACTCAGTGGGTTCAAAAACAGCACATCCTGGGAAGTGGTGGCACACACCTTTAATCCCAGCACTCAGAAGGCAGAGATAGGCAGATTTCTGTGAGTTCAGGACCAGCCTGGTCTACAAGAACTAGTTCTGGGATAGGCCCCAAAGATACAGAGAAACCCTTTTCAAAAACAAAAACAAATAAAATAAAATAAAAATAGTGCATGATGTTGGGAGGGAAGATGGAAGAGTGGTAAGGGAGAAATTGGAAGTGAAGGAATAGGGGATAGATTTGTTTAAAACATATTTTATGCATACATACATACATGAAGTTCTCAAAGAATTGGAAAAAGGGATTTAAGAACTTTTATAAAGGAAATTTTTCATACTATTTACAGTACCCAGCTTTAATGTCTATATTTGTTATTAATTTTATAGATTGGTGTAGTAATAAGGGCAGCGGAGCTGCGTCCCCAGCACCCTGGCTGCCTGCTCGGCTAGCTTATGCCCCGAAATAACAACACACAAATTGTATTCATTTAAATACTTCTTGGCCCTTTAGCTCTAGCCCTTACTGGCTAATTCTGATATCCCGATCAACTGCTTGGCCCTTTAGCTCTAGCCCTTACTGGCTAATTCTGATATCCCGATCAACCCATCTCTAATAATCTGTGAGCACCGGTCTTAGCGGGAAGATTCTAGCCAAAGTCCATCCTGGGTCAGAGCTGGGGCATGGCGTCTCTCTGAGGCGTCTACTCCGGAGAGGAGAGCTGTGGAGTCTGACCTCACTTCCTCTTCCTCCCAGCGTTCTGTTCTGTTTACTCCACCTACCTATGTCCTAACCAATAAAATGGGCCAAGGCAGTTCCTTTATTAGCCAATGACCTTCCTCCATCATTTCCCCTTTTTCTGTTTAAACAAAAAAAAAAAGAGGAAGGCCTTAACTTTAACATAGCAAAATTACATATAACGAAACAGTTATCAAGTAAAAGTTACAATAATCTTTATCATAACTAAGGAAAACTATAACTATAACTAACTATTCTTAACTCCACCAAAGACTCCAGAAAGATACAATAAGCAAACAAGAAAAAAGCAACTTTTAAAACTCTAGAAATGACAGAGACATCTCACTGCCTGGACAGTCACCCAAAGTTTCTCTGTACCGTTGAGGCATCCATCTTCAGCCTTCAGGCCCACAGTATCCATCAGACATTTCCATAAAGCAGAAAAATTCAAAGTCAGTTCAGTCACTATCTGTTGTGTCCTGCAGAATGTCTCGCAGACTCTTTCATGAATCAGGAACCCCGAAAGATCATCTCACCTTTAGGCAAGTTCAGCAGTCCTCTCTCTGCGGGTTCTCTGTGTCCAGTTTATGCAACAGTCCAGGCTAGAGCAGTTTCTTGGCCAAATGGCTATCAAACTCCACTTTACTATTATCGATGATTATCCATTAACAACCTATATTTCTTAATTATACAGTACATATTTAAATGAACTACACAATCACAATACCTTAATCAAAATCAGAAACACTTATACATATAACAAAATTGACCTTAAATCTCTATCAATAAAGCAAAATGTATACTAATGCAAATTATTCATATATATATCATATCCCCCTTTAAATGTAAAATACATTTATAAACCATATTTGGGAACATGGGCGCAGTTTTTTCTCTCCAAACTGCTTCCTGCTGAATGGGGGCGCTGTTAATCAGATCATTTAGGGTGTAACCTGTGTGCCAGGTTTATCTCAGTTGGCAGTTGAGTGAAGCAATTTTCTGAAGTTGTTCACACCAACCCTTCAGGAGGGCATGGTCCATCATACCAAATCAGGATAGATGCAATCCACAGGGTCTGGTCCACTGTGAAAACAAAAGAAGACCCTCTCCAAAGCATCATATCCTTAGACCCAAATTCTGAAATCATACCCTCATGATATCCGTTCTGGTTCCACTTGGCAGCCCATATAACGAAATGTCTCTCTGTACTTAGCTCCTTCACAGTCAAAAATTTTAAAGAAAACACAATGTACATAATCCAGACTCTGTGAATTTTCCATTTTTACGTGGCTTATTTTTACTCTATCATTTTACTTTATTCTGTCTCTATAAAGACTTTACCTTTTTTTTAACATTAACTTTATTTTCTATATTCTTTTTCTTCTCTCTCACAAGCCTACGTACATTCATCCAACACTGTGACTCATTTAGTGGTCTGAATCTGTCCTATTGTGAATCTGCAATTTTTTACTATCCAGGAGCACTTTTGATTTGCGCCTTTAAATCACTGTGCGCTTAAGAATCTAAGCTGTGACATTCCTAGGTTAACTTTTTGCTTTTTGAGCGTATATCTTTGACCTGGAATAACTCTGTAGACCAGGCTGTCTTTGAACTCTCAGAGATCCGCCTGTCTCTGCCTCCCAGGCATTGGGATTAAAGGTGTTTGCTACTACACCTTGAACTCACAGAGATCTGTTTGTCTCTGCCTTTTAGGCACTGGGATTAAAGGCATGTGCTACCACACCTTGAAGTCACAGAGGTCAAACTCCCTCTGCCTTCCAAGTGTTGCAATTAAAGGTGTGTACTATCACACACAACAACTCTCTTCCTTTTTTTACTTTAAGAACTTCAACTTTTAGCTTGCATATATTTTTAACACACAGTAAACCATTTAGAAATTTTCTTTGTCTTTGAATCTCTCTTTACTGTATATCTCTCTTTTTCTGACCACATGAGTCCTTAATTTACCAAGCAATATCAGTAGGATTAAAGGTGTGGCTTTGCCAGCTAGAACCGGTCCATTCCTTAGCTTTCTGCCATTCCAACCTTGTGGCTGAGGTACTGGCCAGAGCCGCGTTCAGTGCCACAAGTCTACAGTGTTTCAATGACCCTGCCAGCAAGCGAGCTTCAGCAGCCTGTGCTTGCAAACTGCACGAACTGCCTGCATAAAAGAGTCAGAGTTTGCCCTGGCAGGACAGCCCAGAAAGCCGGCATTTTTAAATGGTGCAGCTTTTTTCCTGCTACGGCTGAAAACCGAAAAGCATGTGTTCAGCTTTTCGTCAACACCGTTTAAGTGTTTCATGGCAGGACCTCTTAATGAGCTGCAGGCTTTGCAGCTAAAGCTGAGTCAGGAAGCCTCTCTTAGATGAGGCGCTTGCTTACCTCTGGCAAGCAGAGTAGACCCGAGAGAGTGCTGCTACCAAGAATCCATGCACAAAGCTGTCATTTTGTTCTAGAATTACTTCCCAAGCTGTCTCAGGCTTTATGTGGAAGCAGTTGTCCATGTGGGCACCATTTGTAGTAATATGGAGCGGCGGCGGGGCTGCGTCCCCAACACCCCAGCCGCCTGCTCGGCTAGCTTAGTCGGTAGAGCATGAGACTCTTAATCTCAGGGTCGTGGGTTCGAGCCCCATGTTGGGCGCCAGATTGGGAAGGAATAAAAGGCTAAACCACTGATGATATTTAGGGAGTGCCTGATGGAAGTTGCCTCTTATAAGTGATGCTCGTGTACTAACTTGCTTACTCCCCAACAACAGTAATCTAGGCAGGTGTTTGCTCTCTATAACCCACAATCAGAGATGTGACTGACACAATGGAACATAAAATACCTCCTTATACCCACTAGGACTCTATAAGGCAAGATAGGATTTCCCTCCAAATTCCCTCTTTCTGATCTTTCAGGATCAAGCAGTGGTACCTGGTAGCAAGAGAAGTTTGTACCATCCCCTGGCTATCATCTATGCCTTACTATGTACTCTAGAGCAAGATTTTGCTCAGCAGACACAGAGCTTTGGAAGGCAGCCTTGGACACTTAGTTATGGATTAGACAAGTGCAAGCAGGACACTTATCCTTTATGATACCACAAGAATGTAATCGAGTTGCTGGTTGACTGGCATCCTTTCTTGGTCTTTTCCTTCTCCATCCCTCCCAAGGTCTTAAGCGCAGCTCCAGAAAAAGGAGAGCAAATATATCATTAAGAGTGATGACTTCTCTGTTTAGGCATTAGGAAGCCCTGGAAAATTAGCAATTTCACAGAGAAATTTTCCATGAACTCCTAAAGTGGCATATTATCATAAATTAAGCTAAACAGAAAGTAAGAAACCATGTGTTCAAAGGGAAAAAATGGTTTAAGTAAAGTTCTTGTCACATATAGGAAAATGGCAGAGGCTACTTCCTCATTGTACTTGGCAAAATCCAGAATATAGGCAGAACATAGCCCCTAACAGGGAGCTAAGACTGACTTGTAAAGAGATGAGAGAGGGTCAGCACCAGTGTTTTTAAATAAGGAGATTGTAAATATCCTGTGTCTTTTTTCTCACTATTCAGTCACATTGGGCTAAAATCTACAACCCTTTGCCTTTTATGAAATCCCTTCACTCTGGCATGCGTGCCTGGATTTAGTAGCCAAGACCTTTATTTCCCATCCCTTAAGCTTTTCATTCAAATGATTCTCCAATATATGCATGGAATTATTTTGTCTTGCCTTATTTTCCAAACTCCAAATAAGCATATTTTGGGAAATATGATGTCACTCTGGGTATAAATATTTCCCTATAAAAAATGTAGCTCATACTTACCAATCAAAAAAGTTTCAGGACTTTCATAGGGACATTTAGAAATGTTAGGTGGTTTGAAATATCCCCTGCTGATGCACATAGTCTCATTCGAAATAATGTATTCGATGGCATCAAAGGATCTTATCGAGAGTGTTCTTCATCTTGCTTTTCATAATAACTCATGGCCTTATCTCATTTCTCAACATGCTCTTCTAATTACAATCGGCACTTGATGTGGACACAGCACTTTCCCAGCTCAGTTTCTCCAGTGCTTTTACATTCCAGCCTCTTTCCCCAGCCTGCCCCCCTCCCAGAAGCCATGACGTCTGAGGGCGAGGAACAGAGAGAAGTAGAGGAGGACCAGAATCTCCCAGTACTACATTGCCACATTCTCTATGACCTAAGGTGGGGGAGGGGGGTTCTCTTTGTCTGCTTCCCAGTATTTCACTCTGCACAACTCCTTCTTCTCCCTGTGGCTGAATGCAGCTCTCCGTGCCACAGCTCCAACAGGCCAGTGGACCCCAGATTCCTACCTAGCTCTTCCTCAGCATGGGTGGGTAATTCTTTTTCCCTTTAGTACCAAAATCACATCAGACTGGCCTCCGTTAGCTATGCTGTCATCAGACTCACACTAGCTACCGTCATGTTTCTGCAAGTTTAAGTGGCCACAGGCTCCTTAGCACACTCTACATTGTTCCTTGGGCCTGAAATCTTGTAGAGAATGGCTCTACATTCTCCACATTAGGATGAACCAGACACCACTGGTTTTGTTCATTTCTACAGTCGTGAAATCCACCCTCTTTTCTTCCCTGAGGACCTGTGCACCCCTTGTTCCTTAAGACTCACCTGTGCTCGTGGCTCCCACTCCAGCATACCCCCCATGACTTGACTTCAGCCTTTCAGGAACACTTCAAATGTCACTTGCTCTGAACCAGTCATGTTCAGCGTAGAGGAATTCTTCTGCAATTTTAGTTACCAACTGTTGTCTTTATGAAAATCATCAGTGCATCCATTGAATCCTTTCTGTAGTTTCCCTCTCTGCTTCACTGTAGTCTCTGTAGCCCAATGCCAAGGCTTTCTTATTCAGCATTGACAAACCCACTGCTTGGGGGCCCAGAGTAAGCGGAGCTTGCTGGCTGAATGAATACTTGGGCTTATGAACATGTTTAAGAGTTAGGTTTGAAATAACTCCAGATTCTCTCCAAGTGTTTTCCAACACAGTTAAAGCTACCGTCTCTCAACATTTATTTGTATTCCTTAAGAAACAACCAAGGCTCTTAGGAGCAAAAATGGGAAGTTCAGATTCAAATCTGCAAATGTGATTTCACTGGGATTCAATAAAGCTTGTCCTGGGGGTCTGATCAGATGACTGATTTTCTTGCTACAGTCCCAGTGTCCCCAGCTCCTTCCTTTTGGCTGCCTTAGGGCTCCTATGGGAAAATAAACCTTCAAGCTGTGCATTCCCAGAGCCAGAAGAACAAATGCCAGGATTGCTGGGGACTCCCCAGTGATTGTGAGGAAGTAAAGGCAGTGTGTGGGCTGCTTAGCACCTGGAATGACTGAGAGGAATTCTACATGCATGAACAGTATCTAACATAGACGATTCAATGTTAGCCTGTAGAAAGAAGTATGTGTCTGTTATGCTTTTCTAAGGGCTTGAAGCCTGCAGGTGACCACTGCATATAAACCACAGCCTTTCTTTAGGGGAACCCAATCTGAAAGCTTCTGAGACAGCCACTGTGTGCGCGTGTGTGTGTGCGTGCGTGTGCGTGTGCGTGTGTGTCTGTGTGTATAACAAAGCACATGGGAATTTGTGAGTGTCCTTTACCTTGTGTGCATGTGTCAGGCCAGAGATAGTCCATCCAGAAATCTAATCTTCTATTGTTCCTCACTAATTTTTAAGACAGGAACTAGACTCTCATTGAAGCTTGCTGTTTGAGCTCAGCTGGCTGGCCAGCAAGCGCTGGAGATCTGCTGTCTCTGTCCCCTACTGCTTACCTGTGCCCTGCCGCCAGCACTGAGGTTAAGTTTACACACCTCCATTTCTTACATTTACATGGGTGCTGGGATCTGAAATCAGGTTCTCATGCTTGGGCAGCAAGTTCTTTTCTCATTGAGACATTTCCCAGCCCCTCTGAGACGTCTCATGTGGTGATAATCAGCCCAGGATAAGCCCTTAAAGGGACTTGGCTGTTGCTTTTCCTTATGTTTATCACTATGTGGGTTAAAATCAACAACTCCCCAGTATGAGACGATACAACAGGAATTCTTCCATAAACTTCAAATTTTACATAAAATGTAGAAGTTTAGTGTTCCCATAGTGTATAAAGTTGACTGATAGGTACCACATGATTGGTGAGCTAATAGAATGGAAATTTGTGCTCAACAGTTATCTAAGCTAGAATCTAATCTAATCTCAAGGTGCCCCCACCTACCCACCCACCTACTGCACTCTGAACAAGGCTGTATCTGCAGGTCATATTAGAGGACTATTCCCTACTTTTCCCTATTTAGTGGCCAATACCTTGCTCTTTCTTAGCATATAACTGTGTATTTGTAATTTCTGTTAGATTGTCTTATAGGACTATCCCTGCCTATGTACCAACTTCCTGCTTCTTACAAGTAGAGTCGGATTATTGATGGGACTAAAGGGTGGGCACTTGCTGCCAACCCTAAAAACCTGAACTCAATCCCTGTGACCAACATGGTGGAAGGAAAGAACTGAATGCTTCAAGTTGTCCTCTGACTTCCACTGTGCGCATAACCCCACCCAATCAATCAATCCTTAAAATACTCGTCACTGGACTATGGCTCACTCTTAACCACATATGACCCCATCTTCACCTGATCGCATCACTGAGAAAGCTTTTTCCAAGTCTTATTCATAGGTTCTATATGGGCACAACTGTGGGGATGGCCTTATTCAGGACTGTGTGTCAGGAACCTTGGATTCACTCATATCCAATGCTTTCCTCCTAGCATTTCCGGGTTTTCAGTATCAGAGAACAACTTTAACACAATGACAGATAGGAGAACTAAATTTTAGAATTTAAATCTACCTGCATACAGAACTGAAAATGTGTGTCATATACTTATACACTTTATTCATTATTCTTTCCTCATGCAGGAAATTGAAACATGCCCTAGATGTGGGTGCACTAAATCCTCCTCTGTCATTCTCCACTGAGCTGTCTCATAGCTCAATCAGTCCTTCCCAGCGCACTGTCATCTCTCAGTTCACTCTAGCAGGCATAATATTTCCAGAAGGGCAATGCGTCTCACTTCTTTATTTCCTATCATCATCATCATCATCATCATCAGTCATTTTTTTTTTGTTGCAGGATTAGCAAGTTTTCCTTATGGAGACCCCTACAAAAACAAATAAGCCCTATGGGTCAAACACTCACTGTTGTAATGAATAGTCCATGGTCAAAGATAGTCCACACCCAAATCAGGATGGCTGAGTTCCAATAAAACTTTTTTATTAACACTGACAATAAATGCCATGGTTTCCATATATTTCCTATGATTTCCTCACCTACTTAAAGCTGTAACATGGCCTCAGAGTTTGAGGGCTGTTGCAAGGGGAGACCAGGATTTCGGGAGAAGCCTGATTCTTGCCTAAACTCTCCTTTTCTCTGGCCAGGCTGTCTGCCTTCCCCTGGCCACTCTGGCTCAGACCTCTTGTTTCCTTGCCTTTCTTTATCTCATTCTTTCACTGGCTGATATAACCCTAAAAGAAATGTCCACTGCCTCTAAAATGTATTTTATCATTTCATATTGGTTATTTTAATCTAATTATTTTCAGTTAAAAGAATGAAGAACAAGGGAGTAATTAATTTGTAATTGGAAAATGGGCTAAAATTCCTTATAAAAGATAGAAATGTATTATAATAATCTCATTGTTATTATTATTAATTATGTTTCTTCAGGCAAGACATTGTTGTATAAGCCAGGCTGGCCTTAAACTCATTCCTCCACAGTAATGGGATCTCAGATATGAATTACTAGACCTAATTCTCCTGATTATTTTTGAAAACATAGATATTTTCATGTCAACAACTATAAATAAGCAAAATCAGAAAACATGACCCAAAGCCTTAGGTCTCAGTTATTCCAATTTCAGTAGTTTCTAGTCAAAGCCAGATTCATTCCAATTTGCTTCTGTCTCATTTATTTCAGGAATAATTTGAAAATTTCTGACATGAGTATATATTTTATTTATAAGGTATTCCTTAATAGTGATTTTATAATATAAGGTATACCTGCAATGACATTTTATATATAAAAACAATTTTAATATCCTTAAATGACTATCTTTCATTTGCATTCCTCAGTCATTTATTAATTGCTTTAATGTATAATTTATTTGATTAGCTTTTAACAAAAGTGTACACATTGATTTTCTTTATGTATACAGTCTCCTCTCCCCCTGCTCTGTCATCTCAATCCTTCATATTTTATTCAGGAAAGACACCACATCCTTGCTGAATTAGGTTTGCTGCAGTTATTTTCATTGCTCTTCCAAGTGCAGCAAAACAAAAGTTTGATCGTTTGATCATTATTATGTTAGATTTCTTTTGGATAATAATATGTCAACAAAGGTGGAGCAGCCTTCCTCTGAGAGACCCACACTATCTGATTGTATGCTTTGTGATATTAGCAAGATTTGAGGATCAATTGTGTAACCATTACTGATGGCAAACTCTTAACATTTTGATGTCATCATCTCTCCCTCAAGAACTTGGAATAGTTCTCTAAGCAAACATCCCTTCATCCTGAGGTTTTATAGTGACTGTCAAAAAAAATTCTCTCCTCTCAAAGGAGATTTGAGATAGTTTATTCTGGAGCTAAATATAAATGACTATGACCAACTACATGGATTTAGGATTTAGGGTTTCCCCAATTCCAATGTTCAAACATGGTAACAGTTCCATGAAATTTTTTATAGGAACAGAGGAAAGAAAGTCATAAATCAACACACTGCTACTACCAGTAATAAATCATTTCTCAGTCTGTGCTGTGTGGGTGGTACCAGATAGATGGTACCCACTCACATGGCCGCCCAGGTGCACAGTCATCCTCCTTCCTCAAAAGGAGTCAAAGTTGCTTGTAAGATGGAGTTTCTCAGGGCAAGGCAGAGCCTGAAAACCACTGTTGTACAGAATAAATAGCAGCATAGGGCCGTCCACAGTCTGTTCTCAACAGTAAGCAAACTTTAGTGGATGAAGAACACCTTCACCTTCTGTAGTCCAAAGTGGCATTAGAGAACATTTTATCTAATACCACATTTTTAAAATTTTTATTAGTTCCTTGAAAGTTTCATACATGTACTAATCATATTCACCTCCCTCTTTCTGCTCTCCTTAAATATACTCCCCTTCTCTACTCAGTCAACTTTGTCTCCTTTGAATTGTTTCTCTGAGAGACAGTCTCAGAGAAAACTGTCTCTCCCTCTCCCAACAAGTAAAAGACTGTCATTGGAGTGAGGTCTTCTGCCCAGCCTCTAGCTTCATGCTGGGAGTTTTGTCTGGCTTGGACTTGCCAGACCAAATCCACTCTGCCTTCCCTTCTCCTACTCCAGTTTAGCCTCTAACTACATTAACCCTCTCTTGTCTCCTCTCCCCTGAAAGCCATCTCCCCATGGCCTCTTAGTCATTTCCTGCCCTCTCTGAGTTTGGATCACAGATATTCAAAGATTCTAAGCTAACATCCACAAACGAGACACATTTTTCACTTGAGCAAACTAAATCCTTTCTATTTTAAGTGGCTTGTCCAAATGCACACAGTACAGTGTCTGTAACCTCCAAAGCCTCTAACCTCTAGTTCATTGTTTTCTATCATGCATTCTGCCTCTAGTCTAAATTAGATAATTGAGAGCTAATTACTTTTTATCATATTCTATTTCTATGATCTTTTGGTTTATTGATCCTTCCTTCTTCTCCACTCCCCCTTCCTTCCTTTTTCTTTCTTTCTTCCCACCCCCCCAGACTCTCTGTTCCCTTTTTCCCATATAATAATGGTGACTGTCCTCTACCTGTCATTCCCTTGCATATGAGTAATAGCAAGCCTAACCAAGGACTTCTGACAACTCCCTACATCTGCTAGATAAAGACAAGCCTTACCAGTTGGCCAGTGATAGAGTCACCGCTCTTCTTATTTCCAAGTTTTGTTCAGTTTTTTTCCTAGTACTTTTGAAAAACTACTTTCTTTGACAATAAATATAGTAAAAAAGACCAAAAGTTTACTTTCCTATCTAATAGTGGTGGGTGACCCTGTATGTTTCAGAAATGATTGCCACTTTGAAATAACAAATCTGATTAATGTTACAGGCATGCTGAAATGGCAAAACAAAAATGAAGAGCTGGTTTGTTTTCTTCAACACATTGGTCCAAAACAACATATCTTTTCCAATTTCCAGGTCAGAGATTTGTTGGCTTGAGGAAAAATGATGGGATGCCTTACACATATGTTAAATTCTGTTTGTGTCTCCCGGGTTTCAGGTGACCAGGCAGGGTACCTTCAATTGTGTTGTTTACAAAACCGCTCCTTTTATTTATCAAGCACTTATTGAAAACATGTTCCAATATGAAGTGTTCATACCAGGTAGCAAGAACTAAGCAATTAAAGTGACACCAATGTTGCCATCAGGGACCATCCATAGAGGCAGCTGTGTGAAATATGTTATCGACACAATATGATAAATGGAGACATCTGGTAAACAGGTTATTGTGGAAGCTGGAGACAGACCAAACATCTTCCATTGGTCTGACATTGAGGAATTGGGAGGCGGGAAGCATTTTCTAGCCAAGGACTTAGACTAAGAAAAATGCCAGGATAGGCAAGAGCATCTTTCTAGTGGGTGAACAGGATTTGCTGGGGAAAAAGAAGGAGGGAAAGAAGTAAAGGAAAGATAAAGGGAGAAAAATCACCTAATACATTTGTACTTCTGTTATAATTAAGGTGATAACACCAGTTCGAGTCCCTTGAATATGTTCACCCTGCTATCTGGAGGGTTTTCTTTCCCTAAAAAGTTATTTCTAGCTAATTATCCTCACTAAGGAATGTAATCTGTCAGCCTGTCTTGCTAATGTTCCTCACAATGGAGGCTGCTCCAGTGAATAGAAACTGACTTAATGGGGAAAATTAGATACTTAGAGGAGTTGATTATTTGGGGATTTTCTTCCAAGGTGAAAAATGTCATCTGTCGCAGCAAGAAATTTTTAACCGAGTCTAGTGGAGGAAGGAGGAGGCTTCAGCCTCTCACGGGAAAGACACTTAAATCCAGAATACTGTAAGGCTTTGGCTATGGGCTACAGCTTCCTGTGTGCAGGGGTGACAGCATGAAAGGAAGGACCACCTTAGGATTCTGTTCTGCTAGATCAAACCAAGCAGAAATGTTCAAATGCATAAAATTTGAGACAACAAAGGAAAGCAGGAGAATAAGGGGGAGATTCTTATAAAGAACAAAGATATTAGGATTGGCATGTGAAAGACGACAGTGCGGAACACAAACTAGAATACACCCCCAACACACACACACACAAACACACACACTCACACACACAAACACACACGGGCTGGCCTGTAATATGGCATGTATAGGAAAAAGTACATGCTATAAGAATGGCCTAAATCTTGAAAATTCCCATTCTTTGTCTACCCATCAGTTCTAACTAGACTTTGAGTTAGAAAAAAAAAAGTTAGAAGGGTGGCATGGGTATTTGGAAGGGAAAAATGGGGCCTGGAAGAAAATAGCTTCTACCTCAAAGAAAATATGAGTTTATTTATTCTCAAACCAAATGTGAGAGACCATGACCCAGCTACCCAGACTCAGACTAGTCTAAACACTGCATTCTAGTAATGTAATAGTTTCATGAAGCTTGATATGGTGACAGTAAAAAAAAGCATATCATAAATCAAGATGCCTTTTAAGGACATTGGAGGAAGTACCAGGAAGATGGACTGCAAAAGGTGGGGAGCCTCTCTGCTGTGGGCTACCGGTGCTGTCTGATCAACAGTCTAAGCATTTACCTTGGTGGAAGTTAGAGACCTGTTTATACATTCAAAAAGGATTTATATAAAGTCACAAGGATTTTAAATCAAATGAAGAGGCAGGCAATGCAGGGCTATTTAGAAGACTAGGAGCCCAAGATGACTCTGGTCTGCTCTCCACAATCACTGAAATTCTAGTCAGTCAGCCTCTTGAAATGTCCAATGTGACTGTGGCTTCTTTCTGAGAATTTCAGAACTACTGGGCTTCTTGTCTTTTCTTCAACTCTGCTCTACCTCCTTTGGGAGTTCTCTCCTTCTTGACAAACTGCCTCTGCTCTCTTCTCCATCAGTGCATCCCCTTCTAATTGTTGTTCTGGGATATAAACACCTAGAAATCTCAAAAGCAGAGATATACCATGCTAGAATGTGGTGATTCATTTAGCATAGCCCGGTTATGCTAAATGTGCTATGGTAAAGGGAAAGGCAGTTTCAGTGTGTCAGATGGATGGGATATATGGGCATTGTTGAAAGTAGAAGCTTGGACTGGGCTTGAGGTGGGGAAGGAAGCCTTGGGACCACCTGGGAACGAAGATCTCCTGGGCAGAGATGAAAACAAGACAGGTGTTCTCAACCTTGAAAGCTTAGCATCTTTGTAATGCATCTAGGGTTTAATGTGGTGGAGTTGATATTTGGAATAATGGAATATTCATTCTTTTTAGTAATATGCATACAAGTTTGTCTTAAAATCTTAGTAGATGATGAGTGAAATATTTAAGGATCCTTGGGAACCATTAACCCAGGATTCAAGGTGATAATCCCTTTCTCTCCAAGTTTGAAGTCAGACAAAGATCTTGTTACTCTCCTAATCCACTGGCATCAAAGGATATTACATGGCACATAGGTGCCATTGAACTCTCTTTTAATTGGTTTGAAACAGGGTTGGACTACATAGTTCAGGCAACCTTGAGCTCAGGCTCCACCTGCCTCAATCTCTCAAGGATTGGGATTACAGGCCTGTACCACCACACAAACTGTACATGAGCTGTTGACTGATAAATAGTCACAAAAGGCATCTGTAGCAATGGAGAAAAAAGAAAAGGAAGACTGGCTTGTGTTGATGTAAGTGCAATCACCACCTCTAGCTGTAGTGGCAAAGAACTTCAGAACCTCCCCAGTGGAACAAAAAAAATTAACAAATAGCTAATAGTATTGAAGGAGGAAAAAAAGACCTGGATTCCAAATTGTTTTTCAGATAGGTGAAAATGAGCTACGGTTACTTATTTATATTTGTTCTCAGCAACTGATGCATCATCCGTCTTTGGCCTGGAATTGTGAGGTGAAAACTCATCACCATTTCCCACCACCTGCAGAAACATCATCTGCCCTAGGAGCTCATTTCCTCGCTGTCTCCCACAGAGTCCCATCTGCTTTACATACCTTGTTTCTCAACACGTGATTATAACTGCTCACCCCACCTGAGTGATGCTCATGGCTGGGTTATGACCTGTCCAAACAGCCAGTGTCAGCTATAGAATAGACTCTCAATGCATCAGCCTGCAGGGACTCATGTGGGGCTCACATAATGCACATTTGGGGAGGAGAATAAAAACAGTGACAGCAAGCCTACCGTGATTTACAACTGCAGGGCCATAAATATTGAAAAACCTTCTAAACAGAATTACCTGTGAGTTATTTTATGATGAACTTTCCTGCCTGGAAGGTTGGTGATGTTCTAAAATGAATCCAATTATAAATGACTAAGACCCTGCTATTAAACACTGTGTAGAAACTTTCTATCTTAATGGTTTGTAATAAAGTCTTATAAATGGGAATTCTTTAAATAACTAGAAGTGGCAACTGAGAAATTTGTTAATTTTTAAATAAACTATACATAGGTTTGTTGTGACCAATGTTTGTTAATCAGTTTTGTGTACATGAACATTTATATAATATTTACCAAAAACCAGGCACACCATTTTTTGATATTTTTCCTTTTTTATTTTAATGACTTATTTTTAATTTCTGAGAATGGATATCCTGCCTGCATGCTTGTGTGTGACACATATATACCTGGTGCCCTCCAATCAGAGAGCCTCACATTCCCTGGAACAAAGTTAAAGCCAAAAGTAGGAAATATAATGAAGAATATAAAATTAAAATTTATCACCCTGATCTCTTTTTTAAATTCTTAGATATCTTTACTGATGGTTCGTGTTCTTAAACTTTGTAACAATGTCACCATACTTTAAATATGCAGATTTATGTAGCACAATTATGTAAATATTTTTATTTGTATTTTAACCTTCAATCTTTTGGTTTCAATGTTAGCCTGCATCAATAAAAACCCTTATATGTGATCTATTTTTAAAATACATTGTATTATTTGATTGTATACTCCTAATTAATTTATTTTTTATTCTTTTTAAATAGACTTTTAGGCTTTCTTTTTTAAAATTTACTATAGCAAAGAATGATTACAATACATTTTCTTATATAAATGTTTGAAAGTGTTTCTAGGATCCATAATTAGAAATAATTATTACTATAAGATGTGTGCATATTCAAAATTTTTAGTTATTGACAAATTGTTTTAAAGGACTTGCACTAATTTGGTACATTTCATCAGGAATACAGGATACTACCACATTATTGATTGAGAGTCAGTGAGGAGGAAAGGCTTATTTGACTAACATATCCCAGGTGACAGTTCACTGATGGAAGCCGAGGCACTAACTCCAATCAGGAACCTGGAGGAAGGACAGAAACAGAGGCTCTAGATGGATTCCTCTTACTGGCTCCCAATGGCTTGCTCAACCTGCTTTCTAATGTAATCTAAGACCACCTGCCCAGGCATCATATGACCTACAGTAATCTAAACTTTCCCATACCAATCATTAATTGAGAAATGTCCCACACAGACTTGCTTACAGACCAGTCTAATAGAGGCCTTTTCTTTCTTTTTACAAAAAAGAGTTATTATGAACTTGAAAAATGCTTTTTAAAATTAATTTTTTTAAAAAAATGTTCATTTTACATAGCAGTCCCAGTTCCCACTCCCTCCCCTTCTCCTTCTCCTCCCCCTCCACTCACCATCCACTGCTCAAAGAGAGTAGCACTTCCCATGGGGAGTCAACAAAGTGTAACAAGTAGCTTTGAGGCAGGACCGAGGCCCTCCCCACTATATCCAGGCTGAGCAATGTATCCCTCCAAAGAGAATGGACTCTCTTGGGCATATACCCAAAGGATGTTCAGTCATACTACAAAGATATTTGCTCAACTATTTTTAGAGCAACATTATTTGTAATAGCCAAAACCTGGACCTAGATGCCCTTCAACCAAAGAATGGTAAAAGAAAATGTGGTACATTTACAAAATGGAGCACTACTCAGCAGTAAAAAAACAATGGCATCTTGAAATTTGCAGGCAAATGGATGGAAGTAGAAAAAGCCATCCTGAGTGAGGTAACCCAGACCCAGAAAGACAAACATGGTATGTACTCACGCATAAGTGGATATTAGATGTAAAGCAAAGGATAACCAGCCCATAGTCCACAACCCTAGAAAGGCTAGTTAACAAGGAAAACCCTAAGAGAAATACACATGGATCCTCCTGGGGAAATAGACAAGATCACGTAAGAAAATTGGGTGCATGCGGGTTGAGGGAGAAGTGAGGGCAGAAGGTCAGGAGGAAGAAAGAAGGGAAGAGGGAAGGAGAACGTGAGAGAGTCATATGGTCAGGATGCGGGGGAGAACAGAGAGGGTGAGCAATAAAAGAGACAGCTTGATTGAGGTAGCCATTATTGGGCTAGCAAGAGACCTGTCACTAGGAAAACACCCAGGAATCCACAAGGATGACCCCAGCTAAGACCCTAAGCCCTAGCTAAACTGTCTCTTTTATTGCTCACCCTCTCATAGAGGGTGCCTAAACTGGCCTTCCCCTGTAATCAGATTGATGACTACCTTAATAGTCATCATAGAACCTTAATCCAGAGTCCGATGGAAGCAGATTGACAGCAAAGTACTGGGCTGAGCTTCTGAAGTACAGTTAAAAAGATGGAGGAGCAATAATATGAGCAAAGTGGTCAAGACTATGTTGGGGATGCTCACTGAAACAGCTTACCTGAGCTATTAGAAGCTCCAGACTGACAGCGGGGGCAGCCTGAATAGGACCAAACTAGGCCCTCTGAATGCTTGGGGCAGTGTGTAGGGCCACTGGCAGTGGCACCAGGGTTTATCCCTAGTGCTTGAAAATAAAACGTGTTTCTGTACCCCAGATCTGCCATATCTTCCTCTTTCACCCACTCATCATCATCATCCTCATCATCATCATTATCATCATCATCATCATCATATCTCTCTCTCTCTTGAAATAACAAAACAAAGGAAAAATTAAAAATTACTGAGTCCAATTTATTTTGACCAACTAACTACTGAGTACAGAGCCTTCCCTGGAGCATGGTTGATTTATCCAGTGTCACTCCATTGGAAAAAAATAAAACTAAACTAAACAGAAACCCAGATTTTTTCCTCTCTCAGCAACTATCACGTGCAAATAGTTCTTGGAGGCTTTGTGTGCACTTCCCCACTTCCCACTTCTTTGCTAAGATTTGGTCTAGGTGGAGCTTGTTTAGGTCTTGTGTGCACTGTCACTGTATCTGTGAGTTCCTGTAGGCATCTTTCCTGTTGGGCTTACAAATGTCTTTCTTAAAGTGGTTCACAATCTCCAGTTCTTACAACTTACATATTTCTATTTTTTATCCACACTTCCATGTAGATAGCTGAGCATTGATGAGAGAAGTTTATAAAGTCACCCCATTTAGGACTAAGGGTTCAAAAGTCTCTCGCTCTGCACATTGTCCATTTGTGGGTCTCTGTTAATTCCCATCTACTGAAAAAAAAAAGCTTCTCTGGTGAGGGTAGAGAAGTGTACAGATCTGTGGGTATAGCAGTAATATCATTAGGATTTATGGTATTGTTATGATCATTTAATAGACAGATAGTAGGTTTTTCCATAGGTCATTTCTTTAGGGCCCATGACCTATCTAGTCTCTGGTTATTGGTCTCATTAACACTTTCAGGTATGGGTTCCATATCATGTAATAAGCCTTAAATTCAATTAAAAAGTGGTTGACTACTACCTTAAAATTGTAACACTGTAGTACCAATGGGTTTATCAGGCAGTCAGGTCATCATTATAGCTCAAAGGTTTCATGAGATTGATGATTACATTCTACCCTCGCAGCATATATAGTAGATCCTACCACTACTATACACTAATCAGTATGGCTGAAGCTTCTACTTGGGAATCAGCTTAATTTCACCATATTCTATGCTATAAGGTACAATGTCTTCCGCAATGGGGCCTTACTATCAGGTTGTGGGTGGTAATTATTAGCATTGATGATAGTCCTTGATGTTTATAGAGGAACTATGGGACCCCTTTGGCCAACAACTCAACAAGATGTAATCCATTCCTGGAAATTTTGTTTAATGGCATAAAGATGTCTAATTGGGCATTAACACCCTCATTTTATGGTGATTCCATTTAAATTATATACACATTATTACATATAATACATATGTAATAATAATATAATTTATATATTATTACATAATAATGCATATATTCTTACATATGCGATTATATTTTTATGTAAATATATATGTATATAGGAATATTCTATAGTAATAGAATTTCATATGACTTTTCAAAAGACATTTAGGATTAGCTATTCCTCCACATATTCACTACTTTAGCCTGCCCCCACCCTCCTTATTTAATCCACCTATTCTTGTTTTTCCTTTTATCTCTTTATAACACTCTATTCTGTACCCCTTTTCTTGGAAGATCCCCTCATCCAAGATCCTTTACTAGTTACCTAATGACTGTGGTTATTCTAAATGAAATATACATATCTAAAGTATAGCAAGCATCCACACATAAGAGAAAACAAAATTTATCTTTCTGGATCTGGGTTATCTCATTCAGGACAATTGTTTTTAGCTCTAGTCATTTATCTGCAAATTTCATTAGTTCATTTTTTCTTTATAGCTGAATAATATTCTAATATGTAAATATTCTAACTGTCCAGTTGTCACCTAATGGTCATCTTTGATGTTTCCAGTTTCTGGCTGTTATGAATAGAGCATCAGGAAAGACGGATGAGCAAGTGTCTCTGCAATAGCATGAAAGCCCTTTGGGTATATGACCCAAAGTGATATAACTGGGTCTTATTACAGATCTATTTTCAGCTATTTAAAGAACATCCACACTGATTTCCACAATATCTAAACCAATTTACACTCCCACCATCAGCAGTAAGTGTTAGTCTTTCCCAGAACCCTTGCCAGCATGTGTTGTCATTTGTTTAATTGATATTGGTAGCCATTCAGACTGAAGAACAAACATTTTTGCCTTGCCAGTCAGATAAACACAAAATAAAATCACTATAGTTTAAATTTGTATTTCCCAGATTTTTTCAATTGAGCTTTCTTTTTCTTTTTTAAAATTGTTTTTATGTGCATTTCCCTGTGTGTTAGTGTCCTAGTCATGTGACCCACTTAAAAATTTTATATTCCTGTTATTTCTTTTGAATTCTGTGTCTGTCATAATTTACATATGATCTTAATGTAGCTAGCTCTCGTAGATTATTACTTTAACTAGGCAAAGATGTGTTATATCTATTTATGCTGCAGAATACTACTTTAACTATGTAAAGGTGTGTTAATTTTGTTTATGCTGCATTTGTTTAATCATAAAAAGATGTATTGCATTTGTTTCATCTTGCCTGCCTAAGGCACCTGAATGGTCTAATAAGAGCAGAACAGCCAACAGCTAGGCAGGAGAAAGATTAGGAGGGACTGGCAGACAGGAGGAATAAAAAGGAAGAGAAATCTAGACTCCAGAGAAGGAAGAAGAATGAAAGAAAAAGGAAAAATCGAGGGAAATGTCTGAAGGCAAAAAAAAAAAAAAGATGGATGACAGAGAGGTGAAAGTAAGATATACAGAAGTAAGAAAGGTAATAAGCCCTGCGGCAAAATATAGATAGGGAGAAATAGGTTTGGTTAAAAGATCTAGCCAGAAACAAGCATAAGTTAGGCCTAGCATTCAGAACTAATAAGTCCCTGTCATGATTTGGGAGTTGATTGGAGGCCCCAAAGACAAAGACTAGTACAGCTAGATACTGATCTTTGTTAGATCTATGTTTTATAAATATCTCCTATAATCCATGGCTTAACTTTTCACATGATCTCATATTTCGAAAAGAAGATAGTTTAGGTTTAACAAACTCACATGTATGTGTTCTGCCATGATAATGCCCTCAGTTTTTGCCCTGCTTAAAAATAATATAAATATTCTTTTAAGTCTCCTTAAGTTTATCTGAATGTCTGCATTTCTTTTAAGAAGTTAATCCAACTGAAATAGGTTTTTATGTAATGTTAACGATATGGGTTAAATTTTATTTTCATAGTATGGATAAATAATTTCTCAAATATGTCTAATGCCAGCTTTAATTACAGACTCTCTCTCTCTCTCTCTATATATATATAGACTGTCCTGACATGTCTTGAGACAGGATCTCTCTCTGAACCTGAAACTTGGCTGATAGCAGCAAGTCACAGTAATATTTCTCTGCTCCCCACAGCTCTAGCGTTACAGGCACGTACACCATGCCTACTTTCTTACAGGATCATTTTTGAACTGCCTCAGGGTCCATTGACATATTCCTTTCTGGAATGATGGGTTGCCCCTGGCTCTCCTTTCAACATGTTTATTTCTAGTCCAGGAAGCAGTCATTTCTTTAAGGATCCTAATTTCTTCTCTTAATGGCAAATAGTATTTACGGTTGGCACTTGGTATTAGGCCTAGCATCTTGTTCTGGAGATTTTTT
Organism: Microtus pennsylvanicus; assembly: GCF_037038515.1. Classification (NCBI taxonomy): domain Eukaryota; kingdom Metazoa; phylum Chordata; class Mammalia; order Rodentia; family Cricetidae; genus Microtus; species Microtus pennsylvanicus. Next base: position 39,392,404 of record NC_134597.1, read on the forward strand.
GTTGTTGTACTAAGTTCAAGCATAGGTCAACATTTCAAAACAAAGATATTGTCTTAGGCTCATACTGATATTTTCAATTAAAATTCAAGTGGTGAAGGAGTTTGAGTTAATTTAATTTTATAAAGCTTATAATCGATTCTACTTTTCCTTCCTTGAGACTCTCGGGTTCTCAAACACAATGGTAATTATTCTCTCACCTCACTCCACACTGTACAGAATCAGAAAAGGGAGGGTCTCATTTGCCAGAAAGGCCAGTGTGAAAAAGCATTTGCTCACAAGACAAGGAAAATGCACATTCTGGAAAGAGCAAACAGCTTTCAAGAAGGGCTGTGATTTGACGGGGCAGAGGTCGTGTCAGAAAGAGAGACAATTGAGTTACCAAAAGGCAAGAGATAGATTCCAAAATCAGGATGGAATAGTAATTACAATGAGATTCACACTGGAACTGCTGGCTGATGTCAAAATCACAACCAGGAACAGTACTTCTTTCTGTTAGTGAAAAGTCTTTCATTATTTTAGTAAAATATTATTTTTTGTTCTTATAAGCAGAACATAGAACTAAGACAAGAAGAGATAGCACAAGGAAAATAGCTCTTCAGCTGAGAGAAATTGTAATGAAAGGAAGAGGGCCTGAGTTCAAAGCTCCAGTACCCATATAAAAGATAGGAATGGCTATATGTCCTAGCAAGTCCAAAGACTGGGCATAGGGCATACAAATGGGCAGATCCCTGGAGTGTGCTAGCTGGTCAACCCTGTCAAAACTGTCAGCTTCCTGTTCGGTAATAGACCCTGATGGAGGTGGGTCTTGTATTTATCTGTTGCTTTCATTGGTTAATTAATAAAGAAAACTACTTGGCCCTGATAGGACAGAAAATTAGGTAGGCGGAGTAGACAGAACAGAATGCTGGAAGAAAGAAGCTGAGTCAGTCAGTCGCCATGATTCTCCCACTCCAGATAGACTCAGGTAAGATCTTTCCTGGTAAGCCAGCTCGTGGTGCTACACAGAATATTAGAAATGGGTTAGATCAATATGTAAGAGCTAGCCAATAAGAGGTTAAAACTAACGGGCCAAGCAGTGTTTAAAAGAATACAGTTTCTGTGTAATTATTTCCGGTAAAACTAGCTGTGTAGAGCTGGGCAGAACTCAGCCCACCGCAGCTCCTACTGCAAGACCCCATCTCAAAGTAAGGAGAGGTAATGTAAATATATATATGTAAAGTGGAATAGCTGTAAATGAAAAGAAGTTTTCAGGGAAATGGGTGAACTTGGAGTGTATGATATTAAGCAGGGTCACAGAAACTCAAGAAGAAAAAGAAAAAAAATACTCTTGTTCTCATGCGTGTGGATTCTGAACTGTAGTGTGTCCATGTACGTATATAAACAGTTATAAGTGTGGGAATAGTATAATACTTAGAAAAATTGTCTAGGAAAAGTAACGAGGTGACGAGGAAGGACAAAATGCAGACAAAGGACACAAAGCTGATTGCTTTTCTAGCATCAATTCAGCTGTAGATTTTCCCCCATTTTTTGATAAAAATGCCATTTAAAATGAAAGTATAAAACACTAAGCAAAGTTCCCCTGCTTCAGAGAGGCGATTCTAAATAGATGTCTATTCAGATGCACAGAGTTCAGGAAGGGGCAAGGGTTTGAATGACTTTCTTAATCTACCAGAGTGACATTTTTTATTTGTGAGTTCACTGCAATTAAGTGATAAAAGAGAAGAAACAAAAGTAGCCACATCTCTATTGTATAAATGTGTCTATACTACAAATGCATTTAAAAAAAATGTATTAGGAAATGATTGAGAAAACACACTTAGCATGCTTCTCTTCTGCACTTGCAGGCATGAACACACATACATAAAGGTGCATACAACACACACATACACACACACACACACTAAAATAACGTCAGGACTTCTCTCTCTAACTCAGGTTTATACCAATTTAATGAAAATGGCAGCTAAATGCAGCTATTTGAAGTGCCGGGGTTCTAATGAGCCGCTGTCTTAATTATTTCTCTGCCCACAGAGGACAAGGTGTGGACCATAGTGTCTCACGACTTACAGATGCAGACGACAGTGGTAGGCTACAGCCCAGAAAAGTATTCGGTGACACAGCTCATCTACAGTGCCTCCATGGACCAGATCAGTGCCATCACCAGCAGCGCTGAATACTGTGAACAGTATGTCTCCTACTTCTGCAGGATGTCCAGGTTGTTGAACACCCCAGGTAGGCTGCGATGCAACATTACTTTTAATTACTCTCTCAGCTGGTGTTTGCAGTTGCCTAAACAATCCAACAGGTGTGGCTTATTATCTTATCGCCCAGTCCGTCTTCAATGTGCAGATCGCTGTAAATAAGTACAATGTAATCATTGTGATTGTTTTCTGGACAAGGAAGCTCAGAATGCATGGTTTTTAAAAGGCAATTCCATTATTTTATGTTTATGGATTTTTTTAGCTTTATGCACATATCGAAGGTGTGCTGTTAATGTTCATTTATCAAGCAATTGCCTTGGGCAAAAGTTTGTCGGAGCTCCTTGTGAGCTTTCAAGTGATGCTCTGAGGTCCTCTGGTGTCTTTAATGTAAAGATGAAAGCCTTCTGAAGGCTGCCAGGAAATCTGGTATAAAGCAGTGAGAGAATTTAGGGCTCTTTGCTGTCATTTAACAGTATCTGCTTTAAGAAACTCACCCTCAAGTTTCTTATCATGACAGTCTATTTTAGCAATATATAGTGTATGTGTGTATGAAGGAGTGCATGCATGTGTTTGTACAAGATGGGGAATTCGAATAAAGAAGCCCCCAAAGTGATACTGAAAACACCATCTCTGCAAGAAAGCTTTGTGTGTTAGCATGTGAGCATGACACTAAATTTAAGATGTGGGCAGAGATTTTTTGGTCCATCACCCAACAGCAAAAATGAGCTAGAGCATTGAGTGGAGGGAACAGTGGTTTCAGGTTTGCAGCCTTGAGGTTTTCCAAAGGTGTCGTTGGGATAGTCATTGAATTTGAACTCGCTTGTCTTATACAGTGAGTAAAACCGTTATCTATTTGTCATGTGCAACGTGTTTTGAAATATGATTGCGGAATGGCTAAATCAAGCTAATTTGCATATGAATACTTTACCTTTTTGTGGCAAGAACTATTTTCAAGGATGTAATATAACTCTCACAGACTGTAGTGACCATGTTCCACTATGGTAGTCTTATATTCCAGCCTCAGTTTCCCATGTTCTTTTTCTCTCCAGTTAGGATAAGAATGTCTGCTTGGGGTCTATGAACTTAAAGACATGAATGGTATGTTTTCAATTAATAAGCAGCATTATAACATTGCATTGTATCCAAGACTAGATGGATATGTGATGCCCTAAATCAACACTGGTTTAGATCTAGCACTCCAGCATACTTTGGGAGATGCATCTAGAAAAGAGTTAGAAACAAAATAAATAGATGATTTGGGGTGTTTGTGTGTTCATCCTGTGCAAAGCCTTGTGCTATTAGTATGCTTACAGTGTAAACCATGGACTCTACAAGAGTAAAATCTGAAAATAATAAAGTGATAGGTTTAGAAAATTGGGGCTTGTATTGTTTGGCAGAAATGGTTGGCCTGTTGAAGTAACATCATTGAAAGAGCAGAAAGAAGTTCCCAGGTTGGTGTTGGGGAATGAATGACAGTGGAAGTCATACGAATGGCCCTTCTGGTGTTGGTTAGAAGCCCTGGGTTGGGAAGTGAGTATGGACATGGGCCTGGATGCAAGTAAATCTGCTGTGTACTGAGTCCCTAACCTATCCTTCTGAGTCTATGTGTTTCTGAGCCTAAGTGTGCTTGAGAACAACACACAGAAGTTAGGAATTCAGAACCGGTGGGCTCGACTCTATATTTTTGATATGATGGATCTAAAATGAAGTTGAGAGTACACATTTGTTTTGAGTGTCATTAAATGAACTGTGTTTCTCCATGATACATATGTGGAAGCCCTGGTTCCTTACGTGGCTGTACTTGGAGACAGGACCTTTAGTATACAGTAATGTTAAATGTAGTCAGAATGCAGATGTCCTAATCCCAACAGGACTGCCAGCCTTAAGGAAGATTAAAAATATCTCTCCTCTCTCTCTCTCTCTCTCTCTCTCTCTCTCTCTCTCTCTCTCTCTCTCTCTCTCTTTCTCTTCCCCTGTCCTCCACCTCTCTTTCCTTCTGCCCCTTTCCCTTTCCCTTACACTTTCTCTCCCTGTTTGTCTGTCTGTCTCTGTGTTTTTTGTCTCCCTCTCTTATCTCTCCTCTCTCTCACTACCATGTATGGACATGGCAAGGGTACCCTGGGATGCCAAACTAAGTCTACCAGTTCCTTGAACTTAGGCTTTCTTCCTTCTGAACAACAAGGGAATATATTTCCACTGCTCAACTTCCTGCCTGCCTATGGCACTTTGCTAGATAGTTCTAGTAGGTAGATGGTGAGTTCTCAGGTGATGTCAAATCTGAATGGGCTGGAGACCAACTCTGAGAATTTGAGAGTTATACACAGCCCAACTGGTGTTTCTGTTGCCCTTCAGTGCTCACAGAAAATTTTACTGGATACTGCTTCCATTGGTAGTGAGCGTTAGCTAACAACTGTGGAAAAACCAAGGCCAGAAAGAGTTGTTAATGAATCTCATCAGCTTGCTTTTCTGTTTCATGAGTGAGTGCTCCTCACAGAGTCTCTGTTCACAGATTTCAGTTAATTAGTATCCAGTCCTGGAATGGGAGACAAGTGGGACAAATTGCTCATCAGATAGAAACCTTGGTATTTTCATTGGTACAGTCAAATTTTCTTTATCAAATTCTTCTAGTAGTTAAAGCATAATAACATTTTTAAAAACACATTAGAACCGTCAAATATGTATGCTAATGATTTACAGTTTAGGTACCAGAGAACTGATCTAAGGCTTTTTAAGGCAACTAACCTTTATTCCTCTTGGTCTAATAGGTAGTCTTCCCTCTTTCCCCCACTGATGATTTTCTCTTAGCCACAAGGAATGTCACACACCCATTATTCTCCTTTATGTAGCATATGATATACATAGCTTAGGAAAAATAAGAGAGATGTTAAGATTTTAACTGTCATCTTGAAATAATCTAGACTCACTGCAGAAGAGAATACAAATGAGAGGTTATATAGACCAGGTTATTCTGTGGGAGTTAATACTGAATGTTTGCTTATTTAAAATAAGAGCCCCCCACTATGGTAGCAGCATTCCCTAGGTAGGAGATCTTAAACTGTATAAGAGTAGAGAGCTAACCACTAGCATGTATGGGTTAATTCATCGCTCCTAACTCTTGATGGTAGATGGATGTAACTAGTTGCTTCAAGCTCCTTACTTACCTTCCCTGAAATGATGGCCTGTAACCTTGAACTGTGAGCCAAATAAATCTTTTCTTAATCACATTGCATTTTGTCGAGAGATCTTATCACAGCCATGGACAAAACTTCGACAATAAATGTGTTTTTACAGGATGTTAGTTACGTTTTCTTTCTTTCTTTCTTTCTTTCTTTCTTTCTTTCTTTCTTTCTTTCTTTCTTTCTTTGGGGGGGGGGGTTCAAGACAGGGTTTCTCTGTAGCTTTGATGCCAGTCCCAAAACCAGGCTGGCCTCGAACTCCCAGAGATCCACCTGCCTCTGCCTCCTGAGTGCTGCCTCTGCCTCCCGAGTGTAGTTACATTTTCTAAAATAAAGCAGACACTTTTCCCTTTGAACTCCGCATGACCTTTTCAGGAAAACTACTTGATGGAATTCAAGAGTAAATTTCTAACTTTCACAATAAATACAGTATTTTACTTATGTTTTCAGAGAATCCAATATTGTATTTTAAGACATTTATAGGTTGTCATTTTACCTAAAACATTATTTGAAAATTATTTTCATCTACACCAGACATTTTTTAAACACCCTATTATTCTCTCATATTTCCCACTTTTATTAAAAACATCTTCTTTTCTCATTCCTGATAACAGTTTCCCCTCCCTCTCCTCCTCCCAGTTCCTCCCCACCTCTTCTCCCATCAGGATCCACTCCCTTTATGCCTCTTATTAGAAAGAACAGGCTTCTGAGAGATAATAAAAATATTGAACAAAATAAAATATAATAAGATAAAACGAAACCTGTCACAACAAGGTTGAACAAGACAAAGCAAGAGAAGGAAAAGAGCCAAGAGCAGGCACAAGGATCAGACAATTGCTCATTCACACACTCAGGAGCCCCATAAAAACACTAAACCAAAAGCCATAAAGTATGTGAGCAGGACGGACTGTTAAACCCATGTAGGCCCTGCGCCTGCTGTTTCACTCTGTGAATTCATGTGAGCTTTGTTCATTTGAGTTTGGGGGCCTTGTACTGGTGTCCTTGATCCCCTCTGGCTCTTACATTGTTTCTGCCTCCTCTTCTGCTGAAATACCCTACCATTCTTTCATTCAAACAGGATCTGTTATTGATCATGTTTGCTCATTTGAATAAAAGGGCATAGCTTCAAATATTCCCTTATGAACCAACAGACACTTCTTTCTAAGCAAAAACAAGCATCTACGTTTTCTGGCTACTTATTATAATACTGAGGCCAGGACCCTCCACACAGGTTTTGATGGGCTTTGGTCAGGATTCAGGAATGACTGCTTTCAGCAAACATTCCCAGCCAGTTTTATGAACCATCATCGGGAAACACTGTCTATCACCTGTGTGGCTCTCCTGTTCAAATCTAAGTTGTTAGTCGTTTACGTTGGGGAGAAGTAGAGGAATAGGAATTCTCTGGCCAGCTAAAATAAAAAGGGCATACATAACTGACTGCTTTTTCAGTTAAATCACGCTAATAAGGAGTTGTTTTTAATGCAATTGAAGGAACAATGCATAGATGTCATAAAGTGGATTTCTGCCTACTCTACAGAGTTTACCCCCACAGTTCCCCTTTCTTCTGCCCAGGTGAGCGATTGTAGAACAGTGAACACAAGTGCGGAAGTGGCTAAAGCTCTCTGTGCACTGGGTTCTGTATCAGTCAGGATAAGTAAGAAGAGAATTTAATAAAAATCTTAAATTTGTTGTTTTAAGGAACTAACGCTTGCTATAATTGTTTTCTTCCTCTTTCATGGTAATGTCTGATTTTAAACACCCACTTATCATTCTGTAACTAAGGCTGAATTATACTGGAACTTCCTCAGAAGCACTTGGGGCATCTGTTTGAATGCAAAGTATATTCATTATAGTCACTGGAATTAAAATGAATAACAAATGAGTCTGTAATAGCTATGCACTTAAATGTTATTCTTTATTTTATGAGTTTCACATCCAGACGTCATCTGAGGCTCTGGAGCTTCTAAGATACTCAGGACTAAGAATTGATAGGCGTACAGAACTTATGCGTCTTTATTGATAACTATTTGCGCCATACCATTAGCTAGCAAATGTTGACTTATTCATTATTTGTTTGTCAGACTGTTATAAGGATGACAATGTGTAGATTACAGTATTATCCACTGTTATTACAAAATTAGAAAAAGGAATCACTTTCAAAATAATTATTTGGCTATCCCTTATAGTCATATTCAGTTTTCAAAGCCATTATGCATTCGTTTGTTCTTAACCAATCATATAAACATATAGAAACAAAAACCATAAAAATTAAGTAATTCCATATATAAACTGGAATGAGGTCATATCAATGGAAATAACCAAGTTTTACCCAATTTGAGAAAACCAATTGTGATTTTCTAAAAGAATGTCAGCATACTTTAATTTTATAGCCTCAGAATTATAAACATAATAATATGAAAAAGGGAAAAAATTGAAAAATAAATCTGCTTCTGAAATAAGTCCTTTAAGAACTTAAGAGTTAGTAGAGACACTCAGTATTTGCATGTTAAATGTAAGGACCTGAGTTCAATCCAGAGCCCAGATTTTAAACAGTTGCTTTCTCAGTTTGCTTTCACTGCTTTCAAGACTGTAACTTCTCAACTTCTTTATCACGCTGTTGTGTCAGCTAACTAGTAGTCGTTAGGTTAGGACAGGAGATGGAGGTTTTGTAGAGAATCTAATGCCATGGGTACTTTCAGTAGCATAGAATCTTTGCTCTGGCTTAGAATGTTTACTATATTGCCACCCACAGTTTATCTTTTCCCCCGAGTTTTTTGTTAAATCAAATGCTCAAATAACATTTTTATTTGTCTGATATATATACATGTATGTATATATATTCTAATATCTATTATATTAGAATGTATTATATTGATATATATCTAATATAATATACATAGTCTAATATGTACTTATAAATATTTATATTTTTATTTATATGTGTGTGTATGTGTATATATATATATTTATATGTATATAAACTAGCTTACAATTCTTACACAAATGTCTTCATTACTGCACATTAACTATGGGGAAATACTTTTGAGAGTCTAGAATGATACAAGTGAGCACAAGAAGTTGGTCAGCTTGATAATGGAATTCTGGCAATAATCTCTGGACATCATACAAGACTAAGATGAACCTAGGTTTCCTTGGAATAAACAGACATAGTAATATGGGGTTGCCAATTGAAGCTGTGACTATCTAAAATGGACCTCAGAGGTAGACCAGTGTTTAGAGTGTTCTAAAGCCATTTCAAGTACAAAAACGAGTTGGACTACATAGATATACAATTTTAAGCCTTAAGTTAACTTTTTCTTTCCTCCTTCGCGAAGTATATTTGTAAACTCAGAGCTGAGCAAAAGGAACTTGACCATGTATCTGATGAGTTCACAGTGTCCCTGTCCCCACCCCTTTGTTTTCATTCTCTTGCCAATGCAGTAGGCAGTGTATGCATAAATTAGGAGTCAGGAAATTTGAGTGAGAATTTTAATGCTATGGTCCTCTGTTTGTCTTGTAAGACATCCTTGCTTACTTAGGAATGCCCCCTTATGATTTTAAATAAATTTACTTTGTGCCAAAAAGTTAACTGTGATGGCCTGTGCTTGTAATCCTATAACCAAGACAGAAGAAGAAGAGACATACAGACCCCTAGGCCTTACTGGTGGCCTGCCTAGCCTGTTTAGCAAGATCTAGGTCATTAGAGGCACCTTCTAAAGGGAATAAATAAACTGGAAGCAAATAAACAACAAAAAAAGGTAGGCAGAGCCTGAGGGATCACACCTGAGTTCACCCTCTTATCTCTGCATGCACATGCATACAAGTACACCCAGTCATACACACACACACACACACACACACACACACACACACACACACACACACACAAAGTTCAGGCATACCATACCTCTTCACACACAAAGAACTTGAATCTCATAAGTCAGGTACTGGAAGAAAGGTAAATTTAAATACTACTGGAATACAGTTCTAGCCTACAATCCCAGTGTTCAAGGTGCTTCACCTGGTTGGACAGGACCTCTGAGAGCTAGTTTAAAAGCACCTATTTGGATTTCCTGGAATGTATTGCACTCATATATTTATTTTACAAATCATATTATAGTTAATAATTCTGAATTTTCTCCTAAAGTATTTATTTCCTGCATATATGAAGATTTATTTAATTGCAGAAGTGTGGGTAGTTGTGTTTCATGTCTTTCTGGTGATATTTAGTACTGTTTCTTGCTTTCCTGGGTTTCATTTCTTTTAATTTCTCAATATAGCCTAGTTCTCATTAGCTGCACTTTTATTGCTTTGTTATGTTCGAAGAAGTCGTATAAATTATCCCTCCTTTTGGGTAGTTTACTATTAGATTTTGTATCTATTGAAAAGGAGTTATGTTCACAATTTTGGCCGGTAAAGTAAGCTGTGTAAAATTCAATACACTTTGATGATACTAAACTATGATTTAGTGGCAACCAAAGGAGAAAACACAACTTCAGCGTTGTGACTTATAACCTATTTTTACCAAAATAAGTAAAAAATAAAAATAAAAGTCTAAACTTTGGTGTACTTTTCAAGAAAACCATTTTTCTAACTTTCTTTTTACCAGTCTAAAAAAAGATCTTTATGTTTAACTTTTGAAATAGTTCAGACATTTTAAAAAGCATTAACCAATTCCAGCTAAAAATTGTTTTAAGTAAATGAAACTCATTGTTCCTAATCAGTATATCAATCAGAAAGTTGAACATTTGTCTAATTAGTTATAGGCCCTAATTTTAGTACTAAAACTGGAGGACTTAGTTCAATGAGACAAGCAAAGACAATACTGAAGAATACAGTTGGGGGCAGCAGTGAAGCTCAGCTGGTTGAGTGCTTGCCTAACATGAAAGCCTTGGGTTCAATCCTGCACTGCATACAATGGTATCATGTATGCAGCACTTGGATGGCAGGAGTTCAAGGTTAAGACCATTGTAGGCTAGACAGAGAGTTTAAAACCAGACTTTACTAACGATCTGTCTAAATAAAATTGCAGATACAGTAAGATGGGTCATGACATAAAGCTACTTGCTGTCAAGTCTGATGAGTTGAACTCAATCCCCATGAGCCACATGATAGAAGAAAAGAAAATAATGTGAAGTGTTCTCTTAATTTCTACATGCAATGTAGTTACACACACATACACACAGATACATACACATGTATTCACACATACGAGTAAATAAGCAAATGTTTGAAATAGAAAAGAAGCAAAGAGAGAGGAAAAGAACATTTAGAAAGCTAAGTCTAGTAAGTTGCACACTGGAGAGGCTAGAATTGACAGGACAGATATTGTCAACCAAAAAGGCAGAGTGACTGCATGAAGAAGAGCTATGTGAGGCTGTGTAAACAAACAGCATTGACAGGAAGTTATGAGAGTCCCAGCTAGAAAGATGTGAAGGGAATTAATGATGGCTGGTGCCAGTGAATTTCCTGTATCTCAGGAAATGTAGCATATAAGCTGAAATGGAAGAATTTACACAAACTAACTAAAAAAAGAAATGGATGAGGAGTTCCAGGTTAGAGATGTCATGTGCTCACTGATGCTGAAATGAAGACCAAGTAGTGCAGAACTTAACAGAGGGGGTAAGAGGCAGGAAGAGAACCAGAGGCCACAGAGACGGGAAAGGAACTTGGAGATCAATCCTGCGTCCCTTTGGATTTCACACTGAAAGTTTTTCCTTGGAGGGGAAAGGGATGGCTGCAAACTGTGTATTCAGACTGTCACGTGGAGAATGAAGTAGAAGACAGAACTGGTATGAAGGGACCTCCCAGCGCAGTGTCTGTGGCTGTCTGGGAGCCCCATCAGGACTGAGAGGGGAAGACAAACTTGTTCAAGGTTTAGGTGACAGAATCAAATTATTTATATAGAGTAAATGAAGAACATTCAATGATGGCTCAAGCTTCTGACTTGGGGAACAGTGCAGAATAAGGCTTCCTGGCATGGCTGCTTTTTAAGGAAAATCTGGAGAGTCGCCAACTTGAAAACCTGACACTGAAGACAAGTGTTCATCTATTGTAATGGCCCACAGGGTGCAAATCCTTTTAATGAACTCCAAAAGGACTAACATAGTATTCCCCTTCATTGCTATGTAAACATATCCAATAGCTGGAGTTAAATGAAAGGGTCCTCATGCTCTCCATTCTCATATTTATATTAGGAGAGCAAGAGACCCAGTCCAATAGGATCCATATCAATAATGTTAAAGTTTTGACTTTGCTAAAGCTCACTGGTCTGTTTGGTTCTATGCCAGCTGGATACTGACTTTTCCAAGGACCTAGGAGGTGGATACTTCAGGCATAACTCTTCCCAGGGAGAGAAATGCATCAAGTGTGCCTCATTTTGTGAACCAAAACAAGTCACATGCTTTGCCTATCCTAACTATAATAGAAGGAGAAACGTGATCTTCCCATTTGTGAATGAGCACAACCAAAGTAAACATCTGTGTACATTAGTGGATGCTTGTAGGGGGCCTGAGTGAAAACAGAAGATAGAAGGAAAGGAAAGGGGGTAGCAATTAAAAGGGAGGCTGATGATGGGAGGGAAGGATGCACCTATCCAAAGGGACTGGAAACTGATAATCAAAACAGTAAAGCCCAACAGAATCAGACTGGGAGAGGTTTTTTTTTTTCTGTTTATGTAAAAACATTATGAGTAAAAAGGAAAACTGAGACAAAGTCAATGGTAAGATACCCTAAAGAGGAAACCTATCCCAGTAATGGTAATTGGAGGCTACTGCAGAAAGGATGGACACATTATGAATTTCAGGATGTTTATAGTGACGAGGTGGCTGGCTAGAGGAATCTGTAAGGCAGAGCAAAAGGAAAAGTTAAGTATTGCTGATAATTTTAAGCATGAAAGAGTTATAAGTCTGCAAATTGTAAAGGAGGCTCTACAGAAAATCTATACCTTATAAGACAGAAAAAAAAAGTGGAGACTTCTTTTTATCACCCAGGACCTCCTAGGTTGCAATCTTGCTGAGCTCTGAGCCGATACATCAAGAAATAAACTTCCTCTATAAAGCAGGAAGGCCTGCTCATTATTGCCACTTGACTGATGAGTACTTGTGTATATAGTTAGTTTCCTTAATAAATATGGAAACATGGACATTTTGTGAGGTTATTATCCTATCAATACATAGAGTTGACAATTGTCGTCTCATGTCCTCCTTGTCAGGACAGTTGATGCTAAAAAGTTGAATTCAACTAGCTATTCCTTCAAGGAATGACTTTCTTTTAAATAGGTTTAAATTTAAAGTATGCATGAGAATTCTAGATTTAAGATTTATTTTTCCTTGTAACTGTTTGACAATATTTTTCCTTTAATTTTTTGACAGTACAGTACACTATTAGTAATCTCTTCTAAACAAAGGTTAGGTGTGAAAATCATAACACCACACAGAAACTGTATCACTAATTTTTCCTTGAATCTTTCTTAATACATTGTTGGAAGAGACTGCTAGTTCGTTTCCCAACTAGCCTGACTCAGAATAATCATACAGAAACTATATTATTTGCAATACTGTTTAGCCATTAGCTGAAGCATATTTCTGGCTAACTCTTATATCTTAAATTAACCCATTTCTATTAATCTGTGTATGGCCACATGGCTGTGGCTTACCAGCAAAGTTCTTGTGTGCCTGTCTCCTGCAGACAACTACATGGCTTCTCTTCTACTCTGCCTTCTTTCTCCCAGCATTCAATTTAGTTTTCCTGACTAGTTCTATTTCACTAAGCCACTGGCCAAAACACCAGTACATAGATCTTCTAATTTGTGAGAATTGTGAGTTCTTATAATTGTATTTAAATTAAAATTCAGCATATTAAGAGATCATAAAGCCAAGGTTTTTAAATTTATGTTTTTACTTTGTAATAAGATTGTATGAATGAAGAAATAACTGTTTTATCCAATTTCAAAAAATATTAGAAAACAATAGGCTTGTCTTATTTTTTAAAATCCCATACTTATCGACTTTTTTTTCTGAGAAAAACAAAATTAGATTTATAAAAGTTCTTCTGAAATATTGGATAAGTGAAATAGTATTTACTTGAAATATTTAATAATAGCACATTAGGCAAATATATAAAAGGGAAAGCTTTAAATTTTAATATTTTTTCATGAATATTCCTCCCTCTTTTTGTTTATATCCATGCTTATTATCAATGAAAAATAAAATCATTGAATTAGTTTCATTGTCTTTTCTAGCATATATCAAATTATTATTGATTATTATTAGTGAATTATTTTTTAAATGATTCATTCTCATTTGTTGTTTTTTTTTTTTGTTGTTGTTTTGAGACAGTGTTTCTCTATGTAGCAACCTGTAAACAAGGTTGGTTTCGAACTCAGAGATCCACCTGCCTCTGTCTCCTAAGTATTGAGATTAAAGGTGTGTGCTACCACCACCCAGCTATTGTGCATTCTTATGACACCGAAAAATGAGAAGATTCCTAATTTATCAGATATTATGAGTTGTGCTTAAAATATGTTCTACACAAGATACAGTTTTACCGTGAAAATGCTTTCCAGATGAATGTGGTGCCACACACATATGATCTTCATACTTGGGAAGATAGGCAGGGAAATTGTAAGTTCGAGTACAGCCTAAGCTACATGGTAAGAACCCCACCTAAAAGAAAAAAATCCCTTACTTTGGATCTCTAGAATATTAATACAGAATTGCTGATTTACTCTTAATGAAATCCTTTGTGAAGTGCAGTTGGAAATGCAGCCTGATCAAACAGAGTGCCTTTAAATAGCGTCGCCTTAAACTATGAGTTGGTGTTTTAGACGCATGACATTAAAAACATTGAGTTTATGGCTTTTAGAACTTATTGATAATAGAGAACCTACTTAGGATCCATTACAATTTCTAGAAATGTGGACCTGTGTTTTGCAGAGGCTTCTTTAGAAGGGAAGGCTAAGAGTATTTGGGATGACAGGGAAGGAAGGAGGGGGTCCTAGAGTACTCTTAAGACGAGCTATTGGTTCATGTTCATTCAGGTACAGAACAGGTAAATTGTGTAACTGGAGATTTACTGCCAGGTATCGGTTTGTGGCATTGTGGAGCCTAAATCGCTACATTCAAAATGAGGTTCAAAATCAGGAAGGACAAGGTTGGGCACTTAGGTAGATGGGCAGCAACCAGCTATATATAGGTGAGGTTTCTCCTGAAGGATGTTTCCAAATTACCTCTGGGGTTTCCAACCACTGAAGGAAGCCCATAGAGATAAGATAAAATAATCTCCTATTCAAAGTTCACTTTGCATTTTGATCGCTATACAATCAATTTTTTTGTGTCTGAATTTGTGTCTGAGTTCTCTACTGGACATTGTACATAAATAAGGTGACTCTTAAAGCAGCCATCACAACCAGTGAAGGTTGATTCTAAGATGAGCTATTCGAAGATCCCATTCTAGAGTAGGGACAATTCTTGCCCTGACCTGAAGAAAGTGCAGCTGTACCGTCATAGACAGGTGGGGCATGCCTGTTATGGACTGAGGGATTATTCAAAAAGTCTGCTTCGCTGATGAAAGTATATGTGGGTCTTAGGTCAAATTGCTAAATAAAATCTGGCCACTGGTGACAATAACCACGCTTTCATATATCCAGATGGATTTAGAAAATTTGTTAAAGCAAAACGGCCTTTCATTTCCTTGTGCTGTTTTTTTTAAAGCATCTGCAGATGGTTTTATTCCACATTTTAGCAAGATGGCATTTGTTGCAGGGATATAAACTTCATTTGCTAATCCACACTTCTCTCAATAGGCTGGGTCCATAGAAGTCTTTCCATTGAGAGAGATGAGCAAGCTTTCTATCAAGCCTTCTGTCATCCCACCAACATTACTCTGCAATATTTCCTTTTCTAAATATTGTGCTGTGCTCTGTGTGTATGTGTGATTGTGTGTTGCATATGTGGATGAGAATAAAACCTCAAATGTCATTCTCAGTCACCATCCACAACCATTCTTTATTGAGTCACTTTTTCCCTGAACCTGGAGCTCACCATTAGGCTAGGTTGACTGTGCAGTAAGTTCCAAGTGCCCAATCGCTTGCATCTCTCCAGTGCCGTGACCACATGTATCCACCCCACATGGGCTCTGGGATTGAACTCAGAGCATCACACTTGAGTGCCAAGCACTTTACTGGCTGAAGGTTTCTCTCAATGCCACCCTAGACTAACTTTTATAGTTGAATCTGATCCCTTTGCCTTGCAGAGTAAAGATGACAAAGAAGTCCAGAGAAACAAAGTTAGAAGAGCAGGCTTTTATAGATATGCCTGTGAATAAAATGTATTCATTTGCTTTATTTCAGAGGCTAAGTTTCCAAAGCTATCATTTTTTTCCACCTATAAATGATAAAACTTTTCTGGATTCCATTAAACATTATGCTTACTTAAAATTTACCAAGTAAAGAGATTTTAGGGGGAAATGAACAATGTTATGATGTTTTTTCTAGATACCATAACCTCAGATAGTAAATTCCCTTAAGGAAATTGCTCAATTTTTGCTATCTTTTGGCACATGATTACAGCTGTTGACAAAATGTATTGTCCCTTATATTATTAGATGAATAATACTTACCAATAATTATTTCTAAATAAGAATGTGCTAATGATGACTGATGAATAATGGGACAGGAATGACATTGGTATCTATTAATAATTTACTTGAGAATGAGAACGCATAGGCCAATTACACAGCTCTAACATTTGGAACCACATATCACCAATTCCATTTTATATCCATTTTATATAGCCTCACCAGAGCTCATTAATTCACTCTAAAAGAAAAAACAAAAGAGAAACGAATGAAAGCAAATATCACACCAAGGCCAAGCAAATGTTAAAATGCAACTTTATATGTCTTTATGCCTCTTGTACCTTCTACCAAGAAACTGGAAGAAAGAAAACAGATGAGGCCACCAAATAAAGTAATCACTTGGAGTTTTTTTTTTTTTTTTTTTTTTTAGCAATTTCTTCTAAACTGAAGCATTCTTAGTTGTTTTACTATATTTAAAAATTACTGACTGGGGCATTTTGCTAAGTAATAGGGAAAAGGAGGCATTTGGAAAGAGCTATAAAAACTCCCTTCTGAACTCTTCTGATCTAATATTCTCTACTTGGCCCTGACAAGTATTTTAAGAAATAATAGTTTGGCTGACAATTTGTTTGTGAGCATATTGGGAAACATTTTGATGTGAAAGAAATGAAAACATGCTTCTCTTTCTATAGAACCCTTGACTTTCCTGTTTTTTATATCAAGATATTTCAGTACATGCAAATTGCATGTTGGTGAAATTGAAAAACGTGGCAATAAGTTATATCCATTTCTTTTCAGATAAAATATGAACACTAGACGTTGACATTTTCTTTTTATAAACAAAAACTTTCCAGAAGACATTCCTATGCCTATACTTAGCATAACACATGCAATGTTGCCTTCTCATTTTGTTTATTTACTATTGTTTTCTGAGAGCTCCTGTTAGAATGAGGTAGATCAGAGATGGGTGGAGCAAAGCCGAGGACAGTATGTAACAGGACACTGATAGAGATAGACAATCCTACTCACTTCCTGAAATGAGACGTTTAGAGTAGGGAGCTGTTTCCTGTCAGGAGAAGGGAGTTTCTCTGCTGAGGTTAAACTTGTATGTGCCAAAGAGGAATGACACACAGAACACACAACAAGGCACGTGGGGGGCTTGAAGGGAGGGCATTGTGGAGGCTAGCAAAGGAGGCACGACCTCAAGAAGGTCGGGACAGCAAAGGCAGTGATGCACCTAGACCAAGCCTACTCTCTAGCCAGCCTTCAGCTTAGAGGTAGAAGCCACAGGTTTTGTATCATCTCACCTTGGGAAAGGCAGTCACTGCAGCCTATCTAGAAACCAAGCATCTTATTCTGTCTGTATTCCATACCATCCAAACGGTAGCGTAACCAAAGCAACAGGGATGAGCAGATGGACACGAGGTCTTCACCTCTAAAGGAAGAAACTTTAAACCTGAGCAGGACAGACAAAGTTCTTAGCTCATTAACCACAGTCATAAGGCTGCACAAATCTATAAGGTTACAATGAAAAAAATAGGGAGTGTTGTGAATTGGCCTCAGTAAAAGCAGGAAAGAAATACATCCTTTCAAAATACAGTCAGTGCATACAAATCCCAGATAGATTTCTAAAGGACTTAAAATTTGAAATAACCAGACTCACAATGTTTAAGCTAATAAAATACAACAAAAATGTAGAATAATTTGGTAGACTCTCTTAATGTACCTAGTTTGCTCTGAAATGTTTTTTTTTAATATATAGACTATATCAGTGTAATTAATATAAGCCTGGTAATGAAAGTACAAGATAATCAATGGTAACAATTTCTTTCTTCCTTCTGTTCTTAGACAATCCGTTATTCTTCCTCCAATCTGGAAGTAAGTTGACTGCTCAAGTTAAGTAGAAACCCTATAGTCTGCACTGTCTCAGTGACTATATCTCTATATTTTGCTGTCTATATCATTCATGTATCTATATCTACATTTGTGTTAGATTTCTATTACTATTACTAGAAAAGCAAACTTGGTGGCGGCTTGTCCCCATCGATTAAGATTTGTGATAAGGAAACAAGAGATGGAAAGAGGAAGGTGGAGCCAACCTGCTCACCTTATGACAGCCAAGAAGATAGAAGAAAGGAGCTCACCCACATAGAGAAAAGACCTTCCCCAAAACCCATTAAAGCTAAATCCACCAATGGGATCACCCACTGATGAAATCAGAGCCCTCATAATCCAGCATTCTTCAAGTCTTGTTTTCTGTGTATTGCTGCACTAGGGTCCAAACTTTCACCATATGGGCTTTGGGGACAGTTCATACCCAAGCTGTAATAGACTATATAGCTATATCTGTACTTAAATATAATGTGCTGGCTTTGTGGGAGCCTAGCCAGTTTGGATGTTCACCTTCCTAGATATGGACAGAGGGGAGAGGACCTTGGACTTTCCACAGGGCAGGGAACCCTGACTGCTCTTTGGACTGGAGAGGGAGGGGGAGAAGAGTAGCGGGAGGGGGAGAAGGGTCGGAGGAGGGGGAGGGAAATGGGAGGCTGGGAGGAGGCGGAAACTTGTTTTTTTTTCCTTTTCTCAATTAAAAAAAATATATATGTGTGTGAAGGGAAATTAAATCATATATTGGTATATATAATCAGAGTGTTTGTTTCTGAATAGAAATACAAATATATAGATGTGTGTATACTACATGTATATAGGCTTTAAATATTCTATTAAAGAGCCATCCAAACAATATTTCTTTATGCAAATTGTCCCTGATGTGATAAATGAGTTGATAGACTTCCATGATGTGCGAAGCAAACTTTCTGGAAGTAATAGTATGCAGAAATGACTGCAATCCTAACACATAAAATTACTTACATGCAATAGATATTTGCTATTGAACTCGAGAACAACATTTAGAAAGAAACAATCAGACCAGAGATAACGAGGAGTTATTGTCATTATTAAAATGTGAACTCCACGTTAATTTGAAGCCAAAAGAAAGACAGGAAAGGCAAAAGTAAAATGAAATTATGATATAATTTTATAGAACTGAATCCAGAGTATTTCACCATGAAAAGATGGATTGGGTTTTATCAATATAAAAGATAATGGTTTTTGATAATGTTAAATAAATGTGAGTAAAAGTAATCTGAGAGAACAAGGTGGAGATAATAATCACATTTCAAAGACTTTTTTTTTTGGTTTTACTCCACAACATTTTTTTTATTGAGAAAAGGAAAAAAACAAGTTTCTGCCTCCTCCCAGCCTCCCATTTCCCTCCCCCTCCTCCCACCCTTCTCCCCCTCCCTCTACTCCTCTCCCCCTCCCTCTCCAGTCCAAAGAGCAGTCAGGGTTCCCTGCCCTGTGGAAAGTCCAAGGTCCTCCCCCCTCCGTCCATATCTAGGAAGGTAAACATCCAAACTGGCTAGGCTCCCACAAAGCCAGAACATTAAGTAGGATCAAAACCCCGTGCCATTGTCCCTGGCTTCTCATCAGCCCTCATTGTCCGCCATTTTCAGAGAGTCCGGTTTTATCCCATGCTTTTTCAGTCACAGTCCAGCTGGCCTTGGTGAGCTCCCAACAGATCAGCCCCACTGTCTCAGTGGGTGGGTGCACCCCTCGTGGTCCCAACTTCCTTGCTCATGTTCTCCCTCCTTCTGCTCCTCATTGGGACCTTGGGAGCTCAGTCCAGTGCTCCAGTGTGGGTCTCTGTCTCTATCTCCATCCATCACCAGATGAATGTTCTATGGTGATATGAAAGATATTCTTCAGTATTGCTATAGGATAGGGTCATTTCAGGTTCCCTATCCTCAGCTGCCCAAGGAACTAATGGGGACATCGTCTTGGGCTCCTGGGAGCCACTCTAGATTCGAGTCTCTGACAAGAGCATTTGTTCAACTATGTTCATAGCAGTATTATTTGTAATAGCCAGAACCTGGAAACAACCTAGATGCCCTTCAATGGAAGAATGGATGAAGAAAGTGTGGAATATCTACACATTAGAGTACTACGCTGCGATAAAAAACAATGACTTCTCAAATTTTGCATGCAAATGGGTGAAAATAGAAAACACTATCCTGAGTGAGGTAACCCAGACCCAAAAAGATGAACATGGGATGTACTCACTCATAATTGGTTTCTAGCCATAAATAAGGGTCACGGAGTCTACAATTGGTGAACCTAAAGAAGCTAAGTACGAAGGTGAGCCCAAGGAAAAACATATAGTTATCCTCTTGGCTATGGGAAGTAGACAAAATTGCCGGGGAGAAAATTGGGATCTTGGGGGTGGGGTGGGATGGGGGTAAGGGGAGATGGGGAGAGAAAAGGGAGAAGGGGAGGATGGGGGGAACTTGGGGAAAAGGATGATTGGATAAAGGAAGGTTGGATAGGGGAGCACGGAAGCACAATTCTTAGTTAAGGGAGCCACCTTAGGGTTGTCAAAGACTTTTTAAAATGCAAGCTTAGCATTTTGTTGGCCTGTTTCGAGTATTTCCTCCTGACAGAGACTAGATCTCTCCACTGAGATGAATAAAATATGTGCAGGCATGGTTCAGAAAGAAATTTCCAAAAGAATCCATGAATTATCTGAGGAAAAAGTATAATTGGGGTTATATTATGGATAAAGGTCTATAAAATATAAGTCCTTGTGAAAATAAGAATAATGTTGAACTGCCTTGGAGGCTTCATCTCTAACGAGAAAGTGGAAGAAAAGGAAAGACGCTGTGCTTCACTTATATTAGAAAGGATTTAGCAGAGATAGGATCAGCAGTGGCGTCTGAAGAGAGTGCAGACAAAATGCGGGCCTGTGGATAGCATTCAGACATGTCAGGAAGGAAAAGAAACATGCTTTGCAGCATCGGATGCTAGGAGATGAAATTACACCGCATGGAGAAGTCTCCAATGCTGTCTCTCAAGATAGCCGACATTACCTTAATGAGTTCCCGGCAATTCGAAGCCAGACTCTTCTGGCAGAACTTGATTTATCAGCTCACTCCAGTTTGATCTGATTAAAATCAGTCTGTGAGATTGAGATCTACAATCAAAATGTCATTAGATTGACTTAAAATAAAAAACTAACTGCTGAAGGGATAGAATGGCTTGGCTGGCATTTTCTGTGTGGGTAAGATGCATGTGAAGCCAAATTATAAACTCCGATGCCAATGTATTAATTTGTAATGAGAAAAATATAATGCTAAGGGGACTGGACACTCAGGTTGTTTCGTCTGCCAAATCTCTCCCTGAGGGGCAAAGCAACCATGTGGGGAGCCAAATTAGAATCAGATGTTTGCTTCTTGAAGTTGAAATCAGAACATGGAGAACAAATTAGAAGAGTTGAAAGTTAAGGGCAATGGGTTGTCTTTGAATAGTGGCACCCTCTCCTTTGCCTTCTATTTGTCTAAACTCAGAATTGAACTTATTCATTCTCCTCCCACTTCTACCTTGTCTAATTCTTCCACTCCCTGCCCCTCCCCTTTACTCTGGTTTGGTTCATAGGCTCCTGCCTGAAGACATGAAAACATATTAGCCTGAGCCATTTAGTCTATTACGGTGGGTTTGGTCCCAGACACTCCCCCAAGTGATAATATTTAAGTATGACTGTCAAAGGAGCATCTCTTGGACTCAGCACTGACAGAGGGGATCAACAGAGTTATTTCTTAATGTCGTCCACACCCTGTGCTTCTATGGTAGAAAGAAACTTGCCACAATCGTATCACATGGAGACAAGTCAATATAATTTTGATATAATGCATTAAACCAAAGGAAAATGTGAGTGGACTCAGAAGATGGGGCCTGCATGTAACCAAATCCTGAATTTTTGCTCATTTTTATGAGGATAAAAAAGTGACAGTGATTGAGATACTCTCAGTCCTTGGTGCCCAATGGGGATCAACTAAAATATCCACATATAATACTTTATTTCTTGGGAGATTTCATGGATATTTTGATCATTTGCTTCATATTAAAGCCTCCAATTTGAAACCGACTGTGACGATGAAAAAACTGTTACTCAGCAAAAATGTCTTAGGACATAAATAAACCATTTACTCCCTGGAAGTTTTTCTTGTAATAAATACTGCCAAATGCAGAAATTCTCTGGGGTAAAGGAACCTGATTATCTATTCACAAGTTCTTAAAAATACTAGAGGCAAGCTATGTGTCTAATGTGTGGAACTCTGTTGGAAAAGCATCCTAAGATAATACAAAAAAAGCCAAGACAGAAGACAGACAAATGGCAACAACTACAAACAATATAATTAATGTAGAGCCAAGCATATTGAATTTGTGTAAGATTGACGGCAGCTTGCTCCTGAGAAAGAGAACAGAGTGCATTTTTCTTTAAAGCACTCCTGGATCCTACCAGACTGCTGCCTAATGAGGTGATGTGGTAGAAAGCACCATGGATGCTAAATTTGCATAATGCCTTTTTTTTCCTCTGAGAGATTGCTTTGAAAATTACAAAGAAACTGAAATGAGGTGGAAAACAAAATAACAAAACACAAACATGTTCTCAGTGTTTGCAAATATTAATAATAATTTCCTGACTTCTGATTCATTAGTTTTCCCAAGAGACTACCTGGACGTCCTCAGAATGTAAAATGATGCTTAAGTTAATTAATACAGTGGGGCTTATATTTCTTTATAACTTTGTCACTTGTATGAAAATACTTGAATCTGTTTATGAGCTGTGCAAACCAGTGGTAGGTGAGTTACTTTGAGTTGCCCAGCAGCTGGCAAACCTC
Source organism: Microtus pennsylvanicus (assembly GCF_037038515.1). Taxonomy (NCBI): domain Eukaryota; kingdom Metazoa; phylum Chordata; class Mammalia; order Rodentia; family Cricetidae; genus Microtus; species Microtus pennsylvanicus. The sequence continues at coordinate 39,415,096 of NC_134597.1, forward strand.
TGCCAATAGCTCTAATATATACAGAAATCATTGCAGTGTATAAGGTTATCTCTCAAGAAGATTAGTCCAAAAATTTGTCTTTCAGCCTATTCATTTTCATAGTTTTCTTTGTAATGAACCTTGTCTTATCTTCCCTGTTCCTCCCTAAGTCTACTTATCCAAAGGAGAAAAGGTTGTTGCTGTTGTTATTTCTGCCATGTCTCCTAGATTCCTCTGCTAGCCCAGGGCTTAAACATCCCCTGCTTCTTTCCTGTTACTGTTCGTGTGTTAATAGAAGACCTAATTCTTACACTGTCTTCTTATAAAGGCATGAAATATTTGAGTACCAGACGTGTTAGATTTATTGATTAATTAAATTTTTATATAAAAAGGCTTAGGTCATTACATCCATCACTTTGTAGATATTGTTTTGCACCTAAAGTCCTTCCCATTCCATATTAAAAATACTCATTTATTCATTCACTTTCTGAACCACTGTTTATTGACCTTCTATGCTGTTTAAAGTACTAGGATACTAGGCTAATTTCCCTGTGAGGTTTAAAAAAAATGAATGAGACCTAATCCTTAGGGTAGTATTCTCCTATGTAGGATATTTGCAGGAAGTTTCCCTTACAGAAATGAAGAAGGTAGTAAATCTGGTGAGGATCTCAATGGTCTTATACCTAAGATTAGTACCCAAGATTTATTTTGCTGGGGCTGGGGTATATCTCAGTGGTAGATCATGTATGTGCCTAGCACATACAAGGTGTAGGTCAGATTTCTAGCATTGGAAAATCTAAACTGTTGATGGAAGTGAGAGACAGATAGAACTCAGCACGCTGCTCCCTATCAGAATCCTCCTCCCCCACCCACACAACCACTACCCAACAGGAACATTCAAAGGTAAGCTCCAATGTTCAGACTTCAACTGTCCACAGGTAGCTACCTTGTCCAGCTGTTACCAGTTTCCCAGTAGGACTTCTGTCTGTTCTGCGCTCTTTCCCTAGTCTTTCCTCCCCCATCTCCAAAGCATGCCCTAGACATGATCCAGTTTCCAGAACCAGTGTTCCTGCCTTTTTCCAATGACAAGCAAATGAATCCAGTGTCTCAGTGTATTATTAATATGCTGTTTGAAAAAGGTAACAGTACCAGGTTCTTTCTATAACTTAGTCGTCTGTCCTAAAATTCTAATTTTCTAATTCTAATGTAATTTTTTACATTACATATTTTTACTTCTAGAAGTAGAGTTTTAGTTAACGGTGTGTCTGTTCTGGTTTGGAAAAGGTCAGCTGACCATCTGGAGCCATGATTCATGGGGAAGCCTCCTTGAGTTCCAGAGCCCCATTGCAATTGTGAAAAGCTGCTGCTCAATTGGTGACAATTATCCCCTGTGACATCCCCACTTACTTTGCTCTGAACACGAGTGCCATCTGATCACAAGTACAAACACCCTCTGATGCACCAGTCTGCATCATGACCCAACTCCACCTTTTAGATTTGACTTGCAGCTGAGTTATCAGCTACTTAGTCTTTAACTATCACTACTTTAAGGACCAAGGTCCTCTCCTAAAGTAACATATCATCCTATCTGTTCAAATAATTTGCTTTAGTCTTAGTGTTCTCATGAATTTTTAAGATAGACTCATCAGTACTGTCATAGAAAATTCAACAGCAATTTCCAATTTATTTCCTATAATACAAAGATGTTGCATGTAATAATCAAGAAAATAGCACCTCTACTGACTTAGTTTATTAGAAATTCAATGACACCAACTTGCCCCAATTTGTATCTTTCCTTCCTCAAAGATCTATTATATTTTACAAAGCATCTCTAAGATTCTACATCTCCACCATAGCTGAAAGGTAATATACCAGTGTTGTCAAGGATCATTGAGCCCACTGGTGGAAGGACAACTCTACGTCTGCTCCTGGATCAAGGGCTTATTAGCAGGATGCACGGTAGCTCTTGGCAAAAGTTAACAGATGAACTAAAATTAAGGCGTCAAAGTTAGAGAGGAAACTCAGATACAACTTTGGGAATGCAGCTAAGAAAGAGATGTAATTAACCAACTTAGGCCAGAGCATCAATTCAATACTACTACCCCCAAAGTCATCTTCTACCTGTTGGTTTTTGTTGTTTGAGGTAAGCAATATCATCAAGAGGGTGTTTCTTGTAAGGGTGCAAGTAGATAATGAAGGCTTTACTTCAAGAGTAGCCTGCTCAGAATTTGCTCATAGGAGTTTCCTGCTGGTGGTAGCTAGATAACTTAATAGTTCATTATTGCTGTGTCTTCCACTTTGAGTTGGAATATCACTCCATTTTTTATTCTTTTGTTGGGGGAGAGTCTTCTGTTTTGTGTTAATTTCATTGGTTAAATAAAGAGACTGCCCTGGCCCTTTAATAGGACAGAAAATTAGGTAGGCGGAGAAAACAGAACAGAATGCTGGGAGAAAGAAGCTAAGTCAGGCAGTCACCATGATTCTCCTACTCCAGACAGATGCGGGTTAAGATCTTCCCTGGTAAGCCACCTTGTGGGCTACACAGATTATTAGAAATGGGTTAGATCAATATGTAGGAGCTAGCCAATAAGAGGCTGGAACTAATGGGCCAGGCAGTGTTTAAAAGAATAGTTTCCGTGTAATTATTTCAGGTAAAGCTAGCCGTGCGGGCAGCCGGGTGCCGGGGATGCAGCCCCGCCGCTCGTATCACAACATTCTTTTATCTGTCAAAGTTTTAGTTTATGTATTATTTTTCTTTATTCTTTAAAACATCATACATTGTGTGCAATGGAACTAGACCATATCCACCCTCATCCCCATCCAACTTCCTGGTTCAGCTCTCCATATTTGACCCTCAACTAATCCCTCCAATTTTATATCTTTATTTTTTGTTTGTTTCTTGGTTTGGGGTTTTTGTTTTGTTTTGCTTTTTGGTAACCCAGTATGTCAAATTAATGCTGTCCATATGTTCACAGATGTAAGGTTGTCCACCAGAATATGGGTAATGCACCTGTGGCCACACCTTAAAAAATAAAAGAATGATTCTATCTGTGGCAGTAACAATAACTGTAAATAATTTTTCAGTAGGATTAAGGCCAGAGAGCATCCCCAACCTCTGTATGGAAATTGTGAGTGGTTTGACTCTTTTTAGGTCTTGTACCAGAAACTAGACTTGTTGTGAGTTTGTGGGTACAATAGCTCTGTCAAAAGAGAGTATGGAAGTTTTTACAAGAATTTAACCATTGTCCTCTAACTTTTAATCACATACACAAAAACTTATCCTGCAAAACAATACAAGCAAGGAGATTCAACAGATTAGATTGATTCGAGCAGGATCCTAACATCTTTTGGTATGTTTTTATTTCTTCAGTATTCTTATATACTGTTTGTCATAAAGAAAATGTTATTTTCTCTAGAAGGAAGGATTTTGCACTAAGGAGAGTTGTTTCTCCAAAAAACACTATGTGACATTGTAAAAAGTCCTGTTATGACATTACTGCTAGGGGATGAAAGCTAAATTACAGCCTGATGAGTCAAGGAATGGACTGTGAAAACCCAGAGATACTGGTTCAGCAGGGTCCCTTACTTCTGTTTGCACTGGAGATGAGATCATCTTTATTATTTCCCTCAGAATCTATAATAGACACATTAGTTCCTAAAGACAACATGGCCAAGAAATTGCTGCCTATAGGAAACAGTTTTCAATTATGTCTTCCACTTGAGTAGTAGCCTGTGAGAACCAATTTACATACCATTTGCAATCATTATTACAAAAAATAGTTTAGCATTTTTTAACTTTAGTTGACATAATAATTGTATAAATTCATGATGTTTTGATGCATTTGTAATTATCAAATCAGGATAATCAGCATGTCATCATCTCTAATGTTCATTATTTCCTCATAGTAAAATAGACCAAATCTTCTCTTGCAGCTGCTTTGAAGAATACATTAGTGCTTTTAGCCACCTTGCTATACAGTAGAGCATTGGAAGATATTCTTCCTACTCAACTACATTTTGATACCTGTTGACTAACCTTTGCCAGCTGCCCCTCTCCCATCCTTCACAAGCCCTGTCCGCCAACATTCTCTTCTCAACTTACCTGTCTTCCTGTGGCTGCTTTGTTTTACTGATAAATAGATCAGACTCATCCATCTTGTTGTCACAATTGAAATGAGTTTGTCTTTTTGTGACTCGATCGTTGTCTACTGCTTAATGACACATTTTCTTTATTCATTCGCTTTCACTGAGGCTGCCTCCATATCTTAGTTATTATGAACCCAGGAGAGGATCAATATATCTTCAACATATTAATTTCATTTCTTTCTCGTGTATTTATGATATCCAACAGAATGTTTTGGTTATTTATGCATGGTGAAATGAATGCTATAGCCAGACAATTAATAACCCATCATCTCATATATCAGCTTTCAATCATTTTATTCTAGTGGAGAGTTATTAATTTATTTATTTATGTGTCATATAACAAATCAAATCTTCATAAAATATTTCTGAATGTCTACTAAATATTACTGAATGATACAATGCATTGCTGAATATATACTCTCACTTCAAGTTGTCTGCAAGAAAACTCAGTCCACTTATCTATGTAGTCAAGTATGTTTTGTCATTCAGACACTGATACAGTGTTAAACAAATGTAAATTTCTCATTTTCCTAAAGATGTTACAATGTATAGTAGTAAAATAATTTAAAACTAATGTTTTTATGTGAGTGTATACATTATACACAAATGTGCATAAATATACAGCATATATTTACATTTATATATTTATATTTAATACAGTCATATAAAAATAAGAATATGCTAAAATTTATACATAAAATTTTAGATCTAGTGAGCTTGAGTCCTGTAATTTTTTCTTTAATGTTAACAATTTACATAGTTCTGGGATAAAATAATTGACAAAAACAAGGAAAGAGGAGTTTAATTTGGCATAGTTCAGGGGTAAAGTCCAACATAGCAATAGGAATTTGAGGCAGCCATTGACAATGAATATCCAATCAGGAAGCCAAGAGCAGTGAACACTGGTGCTCAGCTGTCTTTCTCCCTTTATGAAGTCTAGAACTGACACTATACCCTATGGAATGATGTCCACACATTTAGTATGGCTCTTTCTACCACAACTAACCCAATCTAAATGATAATCACTCAGAAACGTGCACACTTTTTCTAAGTTGGTTCTAAATCCCATGCAATTGATAATAAAGAATGACTCTCAAGAAGTAAAATGTCATAAAGCATAGTGATTTAGAAGCTGTGCATTGGTAAATCACTCGGGGGCAATTATTTATTTTTGGAACATAGAAGGAACAATAGTAGAATGCCCTAAGATATAGGTTAGGACTTTCTCATCTCTTTTAGGTGTCAAGAATGTCAGCTTCATGATAACTGTGACACTATCTTGCTAGTCCATCGTTACCATGAAAGAACTTCGAAGTTTATCTGGCATATAGTCAAGTGCCCATGTGCTAATCATAAACATACTATAAGTAGTACAAGAAATGAAAGACAGAACCCCCCCCACCATGGAATGATAAAATCCATAAAAGACTTTGGAAGCTCTGTAGTATGCAGGGAATGACAGAGGGTCACACACTGTTTTGTATCTCTTGCAGCTATGTTGTCACTTCCTAATCCCTGTAGAGGTACCCCAGCTTCTGAGGGAATAGTCCTGATGTACCTAGAAGAACATGATCCACAGCAGAGAGGCCAGCTGCCATCAGCAGGCCAGGCTACCCAGGAGATGTCTGTGTGCCAGGTGGAGGCAGAATTGCTTAGAGGAGAGTCAGTGTGAACTAATTCATTTATCAAAATCAATGGTAACCAATTCTCCAGGATTGTTTCAATTCTCGAGCAAATAAGCTTGGAAAAAAAGGATCATCTTTGAAAGGCCAAAGGCTGATCCTTAATAATGCTAGTATTATCTCCATATACATGAGTTTTGACCCTTAAATAAAAACACAGGAGAGAAAACTTTCTGCTAAAATAGCATTACATGCTTCCTGAGGTTTAAAAATTATTGAAATAAGTCCTACTCCTTCATCACAGAGACACCTTGTGAGAACACACACATGTGCATGCACACACACATATACCCTTTATGCAACCCACACACACCTTGAGCTCATGTGCATACAAACACACACACACACACACACATACACACACACACACACACACACACACACACTGAACTGGTGAACTTTAAAAAATGTTTTATACATTTATGTATTTATCGAGCACGTGAGTGTGTGGGTGCCCCATGCCACAGCTTATGGGTGGGGGCCAGAAGACAATTTATAGGAGATGCTTCTCTCCTACCCAGTGGGTTGTGGAGATGAAATTCAGGTTTGCAGATATGGCGGCAAGTGTCTTTACCCCGCAAGTCATCTCCCTGCCCACCTGTTGGCTTTACTGAGGCGGATAATTACTCTGGGTTCAAACTCGAAGCCCTACAGTTTATATGTTGGACCACTGACTCTCAGTGCCTGAGAATGTGGCTCAAATGACCCTTGGAGGGTTATTGTGGTAAAATGTGAGGCCATGCAGATGGCACTGTGATTCAGGATGTCCTTATACAAGAGGAAACAGTACCATGTAAGGGGATGATCACATGAGGATACAGAGAGAAAGTGGCCATCTAGGAGTCAAAAAGTTCCCAGGGAAAGCCAGCCCGGCTATCACTTTCATAGTGGACTTCCAGACTTAAGAATTTTATGAAAATTAATGTTTGCTGCTTAAGATACGTGCTGTGCAATGCACTGTGACATTAATCCTAACAAGCTAGCATTGCATTTTTCACCTTACAAGTCAATGTACTATCTTCAAAAACAATTATCCTTCTTTAAAACATGGCTTTAGTATTCCTTGACTGAAGCCATACATAAAAGAGTAGCTGCCTTGAAGGCTTAGGAAAACTAATAACATTCATTATTATAGTTCCTTTCCATACATGCAGGAGAGAAAAAATCTCTTAAATATGATATCAACTACTGGCCAGATCAAGTTACAGTATTTCACATTTTGTTGCTGAAAAAATGTCACTGGGTAGTCGTTGCCAGTCATATGATGTCACTGAAAAAAAAAGGTTCTGGTGATTTCTAGCATGCTGGTCCTGTTCCCTGGGGAAGATGAAGGGACTGTACTCAGATCTATTCTCTCTCTCTCTCTCTCTCTCTCTCTCTCTCTCTCTCTCTCTCTCTCTCTCTCTCTCTCAGACCCTGAAGTGACAACCTCCCAGTCATCTTGTCCTATGGGAACTTTGTAGATCTTCAAGATGGTTGCTGTCAAAAGACTAAGTGGTGGTGACTTTGCTGGTGGCAATGTTCAGAGTGCTGTAGACACTTCCCCAGGATCAGAAGTCTAGATGCTGGCATTTTTATTCTCCTGAGGCCTCTCTTAGTAATAACTGTCTCGCCAAGGGTCATCATGTGGTCTTCCTTCTGGGTCGGCGTACAGTCACATTTCTTCACTTGTGAGGACAGCAGAGAGGCTTGCCCTAGTGACTTCATTTTAACCTGATGACATGCTTCTAGGCTCTATATCCAAACATAGTTACAACCTGAGGTACTAACATGAGGGACTTCAATACATGCATTTGATTGGGGGAGCGTGGTGAGGTCACAGTATTTTAATATGTGAAGTGATGACAGAGAGATGCTAGGGAGCAACTCATTTCTATTTGTAATTGTACCAAAATAAATGGGGTTTTATATTAAATATAAAGTAAATATATACATATTTAATTATCAAGTTACTCAGCAGTTCATATAAAAATAGGTGATTCTTACGGTCTATTATATTTGTAGATTTTTATTTCATATTATGAGTATTTCAGTTTTTATGATTATAATTAGAAATACCAGTTTATTTTTAGGTGAATATGATCAAATAAGAACATAGTATTTCACCTAATTGCTTTCTGGTCATTTGGCCAACAAACAATGCTGAATTACTTAGGGCCTTGCCAACACTGGGGGAATATGAAATAGATCCTTGTCTTAGAATCAGTAGGATGAGATGTCTTGGACTTGTTTGCTTTTTTTTTTTTGAAGATGGAGTGGTGGTGGCTGGAGAGAGGGTCCAGGAGTTAAGAACACCTACTGCTGTTACAGAGAATGAGTTTGGTTCCCAGAATCTGAGCTGAGTAGCAACTGTACCTCTAGCGCTAGACAATCCAATGCCTTCTTTCTGCCTCCATAATCACCTGCAGTCCAACGCACATACCCATACACAGGCACACAATACATATACACAGGTACACACACTCATACACAGGCACACATATACATATACACAGGTACACACACTCATACATAGGCACACACATACATATACACAGGTACACACACCCATACACAGGCACACACATACATATACACAGGTACACACACCCATACACAGGCACACACATACATATACACAGGTAAACACACCCATACACAGGCACACACATACATATACACAGGTACACAAACCCATACATAGGCACACACATACATATACACAGGTACACACACCCATACACAGGCACACATATACATATACACAGGTACACAAACCCATACATAGGCACACACATACATATACACAGGTACACAAACCCATACACAGGCACACACATACATATACACAGGTACACACACCCATACACAGGCACACACATACATATACACAGGTACACACACCCATACACAGGCACACAATACATATACACAGGTACACAAACCCATACATAGGCACACACATACATATACACAGGTACACACACCCATACACAGGCACACAATACATATACACAGGTACACAAACCCATACATAGGTACACACATACATATACACAGGTACACACACCCATACACAGGCACACACATACATATACACAGGTACACACACCCATACATAGGCACACACATACATATACACAGGTACACACACCCATACACAGGCACACACATACATATACACAGGTACACAAACCCATACATAGGCACACACATACATATACACAGGTACACACACCCATACATAGGCACACACATACATATACATAGGTACACAAACCCATACACAGGCACACACATACATAGGCACACACATGCACATACAAGCTCACACACCCAAACACAAGCACACACACACATAAATACACACCTGTCTGTATACAGGCACACATACCAAAAATTAAAAATAAAATAGTAATAAATCTTTTTAAAAACAATTCTTATCTATGTTGTTTTGGTACAGGGATAATCCAATGAATATAGAAATGTGTTTGCTCTCAGCCCCTAATAGCAAGTAACCTGCTTCTATGGTTTTTGCTCAGTGGATAACAGTTTACATAAGTAGAATCTGACTCAAAAACGTGTCTTGAGATTTTATCCTGTTGCTTTCCCCACATCCTTTGGCATTTTTCTATCACAATTAAAATACGTCCTCAGGATTTATTTCAGTCCTCTCTTCTTCAAGCTAAGACTATGCTGCCAGCAGGGACAGCAAGTGAATCCTTTGGAGCACTGCTGTTACTACCATTACAGTAAAGCGCATATTATTCTTTTATTCCTGTGCAATCTCTTTGGGTCTGTGCTGTTAATAGAACAGTTTTCCATCACACTTCCAAAGAAGCCACGAATTTTGTCTTTGCAAGGTCCTCCGTAGTCTGGCCTCCGCCCCTATCTCTGGGCTCATCAAGCACTCTCTGTAGTTTATACAGTTAGAAGCAGTAATACAGAGGCTCACATCTAGTTCTCCCTGGCTTTAGGCCCAGACTACTTAAGAAATACGGCAGTGGTCTGTAAGTCTCTCTTCCCACCCCCACAAGGAACAAATGCCTAGAGGCCACACTTCTCTTTTAGCCAACCTGTAAACAGTCTTTCTCTAAAATCCAATTTATTATGGGACAGATCACAAATACATGGGTTGATTATTCATTACAGAATAGGTACATTCATGTAACCAGTACTCAGATCAAGACAAGAGACTTTACCTCTATCCCAGTATAGAACCTTACAATACTTTCTGGAAATTTCTATCCCTAGAGTAGCCATTGTCCTGATTTCTGAAACTACAGGCACAGTTTCCTGGTTTTGAATTTCGCATAGGTGTACAGTATACGCTCTTTCACAAAGCGCTCTGTGGACTCTCTTGTGCCTAGCTTATGTTGCTCACTATTAAAGTTGACAAGTTTATCCAGAGTAGAAGCCGCACAGCTTATTCTTATTGCTGTGCACTTAGTGTACTCTAGTTTGTCTTCTGTTTCATAGTAGAATAGCATCTGCGTTGCTTTAAGTTTGAAGGTTTTCCAGACAGAGCCATAGTAAATATTTGCATGAATCTCTTACAAACATTTGTCAAGTATATGTATGCATACAAATATGTTTACATACAGAGACCGTACAAATTTATATGGCTAATGGCGGAATAGGAGCGTTCCGTTATAGTGTTTACTTGTCAAGACTTGAGTGAATCTATACCATTTGAACCATCTCATAAATATATACTGATATTAGTCGTTTTCTGAAATATTACTTGTCAAAGCAAGTAACTTAAGTAACTATAGGGAAGTAGAAACCTCAAACCAAAGGGAGAAACTAACTTTAGTAAACAAATATGATGGTTTTGTTTTTCCATTTTTATTACCATTTACTAGTTTGATTTCATTCCATTTCATACAGGTATATAACAGACTTTGACTACCCTCTGTCATTCATTACTATATTCTGCCTTCCACTGACCACTGTCTCCCTTCTCTACCCCCTACCTCTCTTCCTTCTCTCACGTATTACCTCTATTGTTTTCTTTTCCTTTAATTATTATTGTTACTTATGTATTGTTACATATAAGCATATAAATACATCTTGCTAAATCCACTCAATATTGTTTATATCTATGTTTTGCGGGATGACCACCTAAGATTGGACAACCAAGGAGTGGGCTAATGTTCCAAGAAAACTGATTTTCCCTCTCTCAGGAGCCATTAATTGATTGTCAATCTTTATTTAGGAATGGGTACCTTGTGCGATTTTGTTCATTCATTTTGGCATATCAGCTGGTATTGTCCTTGTTCAGGCCTTGTTTCAGCAGCCATATTGATGCTATTTCATGGCTGCACCCCTCTCCTATGTAGATGACAGGTATTAAAAATTGTTGGAAGTCTACATCCTGGGGATAATTACTACCATTGTCTACTGTGACTATATTGGACCTTTCTTACTGTTTAAACTCTCTCCTGAACTCTCTCCTGTTTTCCTCAGCCTCTCCCTACTCAATTTAAGAGAATGCAGTGGAAAATGTTCACTATAAATAAAAAGCCTCTGTGCCACAAATGTTATTATCTCAATATTTCTTCAGAAACCTTTATTGTAATGTTAAAATTAGCAGCCTGAAGCCATATCTTTGCATGGGTGTTTAATTTTCTTCAGATTGAGTTTTCAAGTGAAATTGCTCTGCCAAAGACCGTGCACTAAGTTCTTGAGGAACATCATTAAACACCCACACCTACTCATTCACCACGTGACACCAGCTTCCTGCATCTTGACTCCTGTTGGGTGAAAACTCTTACTTAGGCCATAGCGGTGTGTGTTTACAGTGGGCTTTTCACTGTTAGTCAATGGCTCCAGCTCAGTTCCCAGTCTACTGTCCTGGAAGGTGATTTTGGATGCCTGGTTAAGGCTCAGGTTCCCATTCATGTCTATTCCCATCTAAAGTCTATTCCCATCAGGAAATTGAGCACCTTTCCCCCCTTCCTGTTGGCATCTATATTGTACACTATTAGAACCCAGCTACTGTCCTTATAGAGATGATTATCACATCTGCCAGGATAGGATCGCCTGAGATTTCCTCATTATTATAAAGTAAGTACTGTCCTTCACCTAAATCCAAATACAATGGATCCTCTTCTCTTACCATGTAGCCTCTCTTCATGATGGAGCAGAGAGAGCAGTAGTTACATGATTCCACTGTGCCCCCACCACAATATGGAGGTGTCTACACTCCCTGCTCTCTGGTCATTTTAAAGATGTATCACTCTTTCCATATCCTTCCTTCTCCATTTTGAAACTTTTGTTATTCAAGCTTTTGACTAAGAGTGTTATTTGCAAATCGCATAGTCATCTTTAAAATGCATGGGGTATTATATCATCTATTTTATAATGAAAATATCTTAAGCAATTTGTACAATCTTGAATTTTCTGAGGTGCTGTGTTTCCATTTTTTTGTTTCTTTCTTTGTTTGTTTTGCCTTGATACCTGAAGTCTTGGGTCCATGTTTCCCAAACCACTCCTGAATAGATGACAGAGGCAATAAAGAGGAGTCAAAGCCCTTATCTTAACATACCAGTATGGGAATGTCCTGTGTGGGGATGTCCTGTGTGGGGATGTCCTGTGTGGGGATGCCTGTGGGGAAGTCCTGTATGGCTCTCCACTTGTCAGCTGATATGCTGAGTTAGGGTGCCTGGATCAGGAGCCCATAAAAACAAGGGTTGGGCCAGACTTCCCTGACCTTCACAAACACGCTGTAGGACATAGAACAGTTAGTGAGAAAATATGCCATTCAGCTGCAGACAGAACTCCATCTTCTAAACTAGATCTGAAGAAAAGCTGAGATCTATTGATGCTCATGTGAAAGGTTATTTGATTAAAGTAATCAGGCTGACCTTCTTTAGACCTTCTTACATATAACTTCCATTTCCCAAGAGTGGGGTGAACCATCAGATGCCTGTAGTAATATGTGCGGCGGCGGGGCTGGGTCCCCAACACCCCAGCCGCCTGCTCGGCTAACTTATGCCCCGAAATAATTACACATACACTGTATTCATTTAAACACTGCTTGGCCCTTTAGCTTTAGCCCTTACTGGCTAATTCTGATATACCGATCAACCCATCTCTAATAATCTGTGAGCACCGGTCTTACCGGGAAGATTCTAGGTCGGAGCTTCATCGCGTGTGTCTGCCTGGGAGTGGGGAATGGCGTCTCTCTGAGGCGTCTGCTCCCGAGAGGAGAGCTGTGAAGTCTGAGCTCCCTTCCTCTTCCTCCCAGCGTTCTGTTCTGTTTACTCCTCCCACCTATCTTCTAACCAATAAAATGGGCCAAGGCAGTTCCTTTATTAGCCAATGACCTTCCTCCATTAGATGCCTCCCAAATTATTTCCATAAGCAAAATAGTTGCATACAGGACACTAGTTTCTATTATATGAAATCATGACCCAATCTAAAGATTTCTAGTAGAGTCCCAAGTACACAAGCCTCAAGGATTATACTCTTCACGCATTAATTGGCTCCCATGGTAAGGTGGAGCTCTGAAGGGAATGATGGTGAGAATTAAAGGGATGCCTCTGAATAAATGGGTGAGTGTGTGTTTATACTGGAAAATGAGCTATAGAAGCTTTCCAGACCTCCTCTTTAAACTGAAGCTCATGAACCATCACACATGTTTTTGAAGATGCTGTCTAAACGAAACCATATTCTCCCCAAACAGGGAAGTTCCCCAGGACACTAAGCCTCCTTTCTGAAGATTTATTGTAAAATTACATCAGAGCTGGACATTCTGAGATCTAAAAACATAAGACACTTAAAACATCAAAATAAAGTTATTGAAGGGAGTATGTGATATTATAATGGAATATATTTTTGGACAGGGTGTTACAAATTTAAAATATCAAGCCAATTTTGTATAGAGTCACTTAGACATAACTATGATCCTGATGCCCAGATATCAATGACTAAAAATAGTCTATTATTCAAATATAAAAAATACAAAACACTCTGCGGCACTTTGTAAATCTGTATTGTTTTGACAGGACAGCCAAAGAAAGAGTAAAGTCATAGAAAACGCCATCTACAACCCACTTTCACAGGCTTTTTGCACAAACTCCTCCTTAGAAATTCTAGCCTTTCAATTCAAATTAGCAGAATTTAGAAACTGTTGCTCAAGAAAATTAAAACTGAATTCCCAGAAATCATTTGGAAGGTATTGAAAGCATAAATGATTTCACAAAATGGTAACTCAGGGAACTCCCTCTTCATTTTCATTTCCCTGTTGGGGTAGAGGAACTGGACCTGTAGGTTTCTAGGTAGTCTTCAGACTTCAGAACATTGCCCTCCTGCTCTGAGGAAGCTCTGTCCGTCTTTTGTAAATCCATGGTAGATATAAGGCCATCCTTATTTGCAATGATTTTTTTCCTTTTATTTGATACTTCACAACATCACTGTCTCCATTACAAAAAATAATATTTCAAAGCTTTTATTTTATTCTTAAGATTACTGGAAGCCAAGTTTGATCCTGAATTCACAAAATCAAAAGCATCTTCATTCTGCCACAGGTTCTTTGTGTGACCCTATGAAAATGGACAGCAGGCATCAGTGGAGATAACTTTCTTCGTGTGTGTGTGTGTGTGTTACATGTGTTGATGTGTGTGTTCTTTATGCAGACATGTGTGGATTCCAGTTCATATGAGGATGCTTTCCATAATATATATGTCTCCACCTTTTCATTTGTTTACTTCCTTATGACAGGGTCACTCAGTAAACCAGAAGCCCAGGGTGTCAGCTAGAATAGTTGGTCACTGAATCCCTAGAAACCACCTGTCTCTCCTCTCCCCCTTGCCCAGCACTGGCGTTATAGATGTGATGGCATGCCTGGCTTTTTACCCGTGTGCTAGAGAGTCAAACTCAGGCCTTTGCACAGCAAGCACGTCGCTCACTCAACCGTCTCCCCATTCCTCTTTTTTAAAGAGTCATTTTTTTTAATAAGAAACTATAAGAAGGCAGTTCCTTCACCACACTAGGAATCTGTGAGTTTCAGTCACATTTGCCAATAACATGCAATGTTTCCACCTGAAGCAACTAATCCAAGCGTTTCACCTTCTTTGTATTCTGTCTAGTGCATCTGAGGTGCCGTGGTCATGATCTCAACTACACTATTCCAATTACTCTGTCCATGCTGTCTTTTCCAAAAGAAGCCAAGTTGTGAGAATGTGTGGCGTCATTCAGCTTGAGTGCACATACAACATGCTTTCTATGCTCATTTTTTTTCAGCCAAGTAAAAGAGTGAGGCTAAGAGTGATGACGTAATTATCCCTGGAGAGGGCAAGTGAGCAGTTTGGATTAAGCCTGAGTGAATCTCAAGCTCATCTTCTTTAAGCCACCATGGCATGCTGCCTCCTAGCTATATGAGACAAAAATGATCTCATTATCCTGGTACCCCACTGAGAAGGAACTGTCTGCAAGTCCTTCTCCAACTTTCTACTTTACCTACCTCCAGTTGAACCTAAATTAAGTTGTGTTGGTGGCTGTGACCCGAGGGTGGCACTAACCAGACTCAAAAAAAAAAAAAAATCAGAGTCCCTTTTCTAAAAAGATAAAGAACAAAGGACACTTGGAGTCCTCTCTAAATGAAGTAAAAGAATTTTTAGCACGTTTGGTGATAATCACAGTCACTTGAGGCTTTGAAAACTTTTAAACGTTATTAGTTTAAGTAATAAGATAGGTAATAAATACGTCTGCACACTATTATTGTAAATGTGTTCCTTTAGTCTGCAGTGCCTGCTTGATAGAAGTATTATACATAATACATCTGGGCAAAGTGGAACCCACCTGTAATCCCAACCCTTGGGAACTGGAGACAAGGTGGAACAGAAGTTCAAGGTCAAGCCATACTACACAGTCTGCCACAAACATCAAAATTGAAACAAAATGTAAACAATACATTTTAAGTGAAACATTGTTTCACTTTAATATTTTGAAAGAAACTTTAAACTGTAGGTTAGGCAAGGGAAGAGAGAGTAGGTATTGCATCAAGGTCCCACGAGACCTTCATCTACATGTCCCAAATAGATAGGTGTACAGAAGGAAGGATCTGAGTGGAAAGATACAGCCTCAGTGGAGGATGTATATATTTTTGTTGAAAACATACCCAGCAACATCTGAATGCCAAATAAAAGACTTTACAGTTTCATCTCTCCTTAGAGGGCATTTTTTTAAGTTGTTGTTTTCTTTGGGAGGAAACAATTTACAAACCACTTCATTTGCAAACTGCTGTTACTCTAAGTTTCTGCCTCCAAAAATGCTTAAATCTGCAGGCGGTGAGAAGATGGGGTAATAGAGTTCTTCCTTATAAAGATAGTTCTTATTCCATTGTTAAAAAATGTAGCATGACATTATAACAATGTGATATTATTTATGAAGTGATTCTTACGGATAGCAGTTCAATATGCCTTTCTGAGTTTCAAATATTAGAAACCATAATTTTTGATGTAACCTATTTTGTGTAGTTTTTTTTAACACAATAAGGTTCAAGTAATTATCATCATTCTGATATAATAAAGAGATTAACAGTGTTAGATGAAAATCATCCATAAAATCTATTCGGTATAACCCACAATGTAAATAAACTATGAGTTTCCACTTCGTGTTTTCCCAAATAATTCAGTTATTTGTTTATTTGTTTTGTTTTTATTAAAGTTGTGATTCTCTGGTTCATTGGTAATGCAAAGCCCATGTTTATTTGCTCTTCATGATTCATGAAATCAAGAGTTTCCTGATTTCAGAGTATATTATTAAAAATGTGCATGATTGGCTGTTTTTTTCCTAACAGTTATTATCACAAATCTTTAACACGTACAGGGGTCTATATTTTCCTATGACTGCCACAGTAACACCACAAGCTTGGTATCTTAAAGCAAAAGAAATTTTCCTGTCCCAGTAGAGTGAGTCCAGGCTCAGTATCAGGAAGCTGGCAGCGGCAAGCTCCTCAAAGGCTCGAGTCCTTATCTACTTGGTCCTCTGGACTCCAATGGCTCCAGGCCCTCCTTGTCCCTTCTTCCCAGGCTTCCGTCCTCACAAAGTCTGCTGTCTCAATGTAGCTCTCATGGTTTTCTTATTTGCTTTATTTTAGGGGCAGTAGTAATTTGATTTAGGAATTTGGGTCCTGATCTAAATTCAGGGTGAGTATATTTGGAGATGCTTAACTTTATAAAGATTCGATTTTCAGATAAAAAAAAAAAGTCTTCACAGATACCGTGGCATGTTCATCAGAGTTGCAATGAAAACAGCAGATTAGCTGCATTCTAGCCCCTGGAAAAGCTCTGGCCCAGGTTCCAAGGCCTGAGAGCACAAATACTGGTATCTGAGAACCGGAGAGGGTGGATATCCCAGATACACAGAGGAAAATTCTCTCTCCCTCTGCTCTCTCTTATTTTCTCAGTTTCTTGTGGGACAGATGGTATCCCTGGACTAATGGGAGTTATCTTCACCTAGTATAGGGATTGGAATGCTGCACAGATACCTCTGAAGCACAACCAGGTTGACATATACAATGAATATTGGCGCAGGGCTTAGAATACAGATAGTGTTTTGGGAAGAACACAGGTCAAATCATAACACGATATTCAGATAGATTTTGTAGTTGACCAATCAGGTAAGAAGGACGGCCCCACACCTCTCACCAGGCTGCAAAGCATCATCATGCCCACAGCCCTTCTAAGCATCTCATCCTGTAGACAGTGATGGTATTTAGGTAACCATCATTCCCCTTGCACTTGTGCGAGATGAGACTTGTGGACAGCAGTTAGTCCTCTGACTGGCCAATGGATGCTCTGACACTACCTTTTTTTTAGCTGTGCCTCCTGTCTCCTGTTTCCACATAGTCCTTCCACTCATAAAGAAAGAACAAAGAGGGCTACAGGTATCTCATCTGTACTAGAAAGTTGGAAGCACGGCGACTAGCAACGTTTCCTTGTGGCATTGGGAGGATTAGATGGAGAATGTAAAGCATTTAGCATTAGGTATTTAGTATTAGTAATTATGAGAAATTCTCTCAAACCTGCTAGATTCACAAAGACAATTTTAGTACATTCTTCCTTTGATACATCCCCATTCTTTAGAGTCTATAATACCACTAGCAAATGCACACTAAGAGTTTGTTTTTTTCCAAATAATTAACATCTATAAGCTCAAGATATATTGAAATCTATTATATTTATGTATTATATATTCATTGTATTAGTGCTATGTAGTCTAGATATAATAACTGTATATAATCTACAACTAATTATATGTTTTATTAATATTTTATAAGCAAATAATGTATATACCAGTTTATATATAAAATTTGGGCAACAGATCACAGTCTTAGTCTTATCCACTTAGTCTGTCTGAACCTGAACCTTTTCCAGGATGCTCCATGTGCCTTATCTTTATCCAAACTCTGGTCCTTCGCAAAAATGTAGATAGGACACTCTTTGGAAAGAGGAAGGGAGTCAGTGGGAGCAAGAGAGGTTAGAGATGGAGGCAGAAAATGCACCCTAGTGGAACTCATTGTTTTCTATGACTAATAAGGACATAATAGTGGGAAGAATCTGCATATCTTGACTTCCAAAAATTTGGACTTTCCCAGTATTGGACTGTAATCTCAGTTGACTTTATTTATTTTTATTAATTTTTCTACACAGTGTATTTTGATCATTCCACCCACTCTCCTTGTAGATCCTCTCTACTTCCCTATTCACCAAACTTTTGTCTGGTTTCTCTTTCTCTCTTTCAAACACACAAACACACAAACACACACACACACACACGCATCAAAACAAGCAAAATACCAATATAACAAACAAAATAGGCTAAAACGAAATGAGACGAGTCAAAAAATGGGAAAAAAATATGAGATCCATTTTGTGTTGTCCAAGTATTCACGGGCACATGGCCTGCCCTGAAGTGTGTGTGCTTGATGTACTCAGGGACACTCCATTGACGAAAACTGATTTTCTCTTTCCCAGCAAGTACCAGTTACAGTCAACCTCATGGTTAGGGGTAGGACCCCATGTTTACTCCCCTCTCTCAGTGCTAGGACTCCGTCTGGTTTGAACCTGTGCCCGTTTTATCCGTGCTGCCACGGTCTCTGGGTTTCCATGGGCTTCAGTCCTGTTGTATCCCATGGAGCCATCCATCACCTCTGGCTCTTACCATCCATCTTTCTACTTCCTGAAAGTGCTCCAAAAGTCTCTCAGTCTCTGTGCACTGTCTGTTTGTGTATCTCTGCAGGAAGAAGCTTCTCTGATGAGTGTTGAGTGAATCACTGATCTACGGATATAGCTGAATGTCATGAGGAATCAATTTATTACCATATTCCTTTAGCAGAATGTTAGAAGTAGGTTTTCCCCTAGTATCATTCTTATTCTTAAAAAATATCCCTGGGGTCCCCCCGCCCGGCAGCAAACTCCGGCAGGTCCCAGCAGTCTACAGTCGGCGGTGGTGGCCGCGGGTCAGACATATAAACACAGGAAATAGCCATATAAGAATTTATTAACAAGGAGAGATAGAAATAAAGGGAAAGAGAGGGGGGGGGAGAGAGAGAGAGAGAGAGAGAGAGAGAGAGAGAGAGAGAGAGAGAGAGAAAGAGAGAGAAGGGGAGAGAGAGAGAGAGAGAGAGAGAGAGAGAGAGAGAGAGAGAGAGGAGAGAGGCAAAAGCCCTGTGTGAGAGGAAAAGCAGGAAGAGAACGATGTCAGGGCAGGGGTCAGGAGTTAAAAGGAGTGGGTGTGGCTAGGGCAGGGACCAAAAGAACAACAATCATGACCTCCTTGGTTACTGTAGCAACAACAGATATGGGTTCTATTTAAATTGCTTTGTTTCTAAATGTGCTAGTTAATTATTTAATTAGTTAATTTTATGAAACATAGTTTCATAAAATTCTGTAGCAGTGAGTAGCCTAGAATTTATATTGTAGGTGGTCTCAAATTCCCAGGGATTTCCGTCCTCCGCCTTTGGAGCATAACAGCTATAAGCTTGTGCACCATAGCCATCTCTTAATTGATTTTGAAAATCTTCTCTAGAAAATGTTGTTGGACTTATCTGAAATAGTAACCATGTTGGGATTATTCCAAGAACTGGGTTTTCATCTTCCATGATGTTTGTTCTCTATGTTTTGGTTTCTTTTGGGTTAGTAACCAGTGCTGGCTTTCTGAGCCAATTCTTTGCTATATGAATACTATATCTTTAAATATAGTTTTAAAGATCTTTTAATAATGTCATATGCAGCCATAGGATGAAGCCTTCTGATTGGAGATAATAGTTCTTCCTTCAGGGCAGGACACTCAAACCAGCAAGCTGGGAGCAAGAAAATCATCTGCCTGCAGGCACTCTGGTTAAAATTATCCTCCTTCCGTTCTCATATCCATATTATAATTTGCATTTTAATTTTAATGTCTTCAGAACCATGAAAGCATATTTAGGTAAATGTGCTAATTAGATCTTTGTAAACAACCATATGTTATTTTGGTTTATGAAATTTAAAGAGCAATTAAAAACACATATATTTTACTACTTGGAGGTGAGGATGGGAATAGATTGAATCTTCAGGCCCAAAGTGGATCTGAGGAGAGAGCGGAATTACAGATGTGCTTAATGCTCTTAGGGGAGAAATTAAGCAAGTCTGAAAGTTTCTTTCAGAAAAACTCTAAGTCCAGCAATGTTGCATGTGGAGCCTTGCCATGATACACCCAAGTGTGCCAAACAACTTTCCAGCTGGTACACCTATCTTAGAGGAATTTTCAAAACAAGCCAGCAGCATGTCTGTTTTTAATGGGAATGCGTCATTTCTTCTCCAGCGACATCCATTCTGATCAGCTTTCCCATGAAGAGCAGAGTGATACATGAGTGTCGTAAGTGGAGGTGACATCGTACAGTGTGATCCATTATTGCAAAGAGTTAGGGAAAATGGCCTCTCCGAAACATAATTAAGGAAACAAATGTTTTCAGAAATATAATAAAGATCTGCTATGGCTTTGGTTCCAGGAACATCCGTTTCTATAACACCGAACGTGAAAGAACTATTCTGCCAGCATCTGCATAGCATTTGTAGTTTGACTTTTGCTGGATTTGCTTTCTCCACAGAGAAATTCAGAAACAAGCTATAGAAACAGAAAATAAGAAAAAAAGTTCTAAAATTTACTTAGAAGTTCCTTCCTAAAAAGCCATAATTGAGAAGTAAATTGAAGGAGTAGATTAAGAGTGAACTCAGAAAAAAAATGGATAGTATATTCCAAATACGCAAACATCTCGGATATATGAATGTATTTTCTTGCCTATAAAAGCAGAGAGAGACAGCTCAGTCAGTAAAGTGTTACCACAAAAGCATGAGGGCCTGAGTTTGTTCCCTAGCACCCCCTAAAACACCACGTATGATGGTGCATATTTGTACTCCTAGGGCTTGAGAAGGAGAGACAGGCAGACCCCATCTAACACAGACTAACAAGACCCAGATCTCAGTGAGAGATGCTATCCCAAAAAGGAGTGTGTACCGCTCTGGAAACAGCCACTGCATTTTACCTCTGGTCTCCACAAGCACTAGTAGACAAGCACAGTATATCTCCATGTAGTCTCACACACACACACACACACACACACACACACACACACACACACACATCTGCACCCTTGGTCTCTTGACTTTGTTTTTGGCACACAGTTTTGATTTAACAAACCAACAGAAACCTTTGGAATCTGTGTCCCAGTTCCTTTCCTATTGTTGTGGTAAAATATGCAAATAGGTAGCAACTTGGGGGAGAAGAGGTTTTTTTGTTTGTTGATTGTCTGGTTGGTTTTTTCTTTAGCTCAGAATTCCAGGTTTTAGTCAATTGTAGCAGGGAAGTTAAGGCATCAGGAACTCAAAACAGCTGGTGGCATCACATACACC
This sequence comes from Microtus pennsylvanicus, assembly GCF_037038515.1. NCBI lineage: Eukaryota > Metazoa > Chordata > Mammalia > Rodentia > Cricetidae > Microtus > Microtus pennsylvanicus. The sequence continues at coordinate 39,436,784 of NC_134597.1, forward strand.
TTCAAGAGCAGAGAAAAGTAACAATGCACAAATGCTTACTACACAGCTAGTTTTGTCTTTTTTTATATAGTTGAGGATGGAATCCCAGAAATGGTGCCACCCAATAGAAGAATAGGTCTTCCTGTATCAATCAACATAGTCAAGGCAATCCCATACAGACATAACCACAGGTCAACATGATCTAGGCAGTCCCTCCCTGAGATTCCCTCCTTTAGACTAATTCTAGATCCAAGCCGACATTTAAAAGTAAGAACTAAAGCCTGCCTTTTAAGTACCCCCATTTGGACCCTATCAGAGGTGCTGAAGATTTCCCTTGCTTCCGCAGGTGCCCTGCTGCCTTACTGGGGCATAATTTTTCTTTTCAGTTTACCTCGTCTCATTTCGGAAGTCTTCAGTTCCAAGCAAGGATCATAATATTGCGGATACAGAACTCATTAAGAAATCATCCCCAAATCTAAAATAAAGATCACAAAAAGGAACCTGTGTTAAACCAGCCAAGATAAAAAGCATAGAAGATGCGATTGTAGCCATGCTGACTCAAGGAGCTCAGCTCTGAGAGTCCTGACTGATTTTAAAAATTCTACTCATTACAGATCCTTTCCATCTGCCTGAAGCTGTGATCTATAACCCATGTCTCTGTTGAAATCCCCATTTCAGTTGCTTTGAATAATTACCACCCAAATAGTACAAGCCAGCTTGGGTGCTGCAGGAGACCTGCAAAGGGAAGATAGAGATGAGTACGGCAACCTCACAGGACCAATAAGCAGCAGTTTCACACAGAAATAGTGGGTGTGAGGTTTAGAGAGGAAACTTCCCATCAAGTCTCATCTGGGTTCCTACACAGTACAAGGGCAGCTTTATATGTCCATGTTATACTTGCTGTGCTTCTGGAAGGCCATAGAGATCACAAGGTTATCTCCTCTCCTTCACCATTGAACATGAGTAGCAGCATTTCATATGCAGCCAGAGGCTCGAATTTTGCTTAGTTGATAAAGTTCTGGCCTACCATACATGAAACCCTGGGTTTATGCCCAGCGCTTCAAAGCCGATGCATGGTAATAGACACTGTCATGCCAGTACTCAGGAGGTGGAGCAGGCTAGAGAGATGCCTCAGCAATTCAAACATGCTCTGTTCTATCAGAGAAACAGAGTTTGGTTCCCAGCAACCATATTGACTGGGTCACAACCACATGCAACTCCAGCCCCAATGGGTCCGACATCTTTTCCCGCCTTTGTGGGCATTCTTACAGATGTGATAGACAAATACACCCATAAATAAAAATGAATATTTATTTTAGAAAGGGTGAGGTCTGCCATCTTTGCTTTTTTGACCTCCTGCCTTCCACCATGTAGTAGTTCAACAAGTAGGTGCTGGCCAGATGAGGCTCCTTAACCTTTGACTTTGCAGTCTTCACAATTCTGGGATAAAGAACTGTTTATTATAACTAGCCGGTCTCAAGTAAGCTGGCCCAGGACTAGCACAATGCTTCAGCTGAAGTGTAGCTGTTGTTTTATAGAATAAGCATACTCAAAAGGCTAGAGTGTGAGTTACATATAAATTATAATCACATGTATCACTGTGACATGTAGATAAAGATAATATGAGGGTGACAATATTGGAATATTGTGGTATTTGAAATTGCGTAAAAAGTAATGTTTGAGTCTCATAAAAATTGATTTCAAGATTTCATGCTCATATCTCATATCTCTAAAATGCCCAGTTAGTGTGTTTAAGATCAGACATTAAAGAGTCCATGCTGAACTGTCACCATTTGTATAGAAATGGGTTGAAACTGAAAGCTCGCTATGAAATGGCTAATACTTATGAAATCTTTCTACATCTCTAAGTGGCTTGGAATTTCCTGATATGATTAAGCAACTGTGTGTGTGTGTGTGTGTGTGTGTGTGTGTTACTGTCTCTGTCTCTCTGTGTGTATGTGGTGTGTCTGTGTCTGTGTGTCTATGTTACTGTCTCTGTCTCTCTCTGTGATGTGTTACTTTCTCTGTGTGTGTATGTGTGGTGTGTGTGTCTCTGTGTGAGTTACTGTCTCTGTCTCTCTCTGTCTCTGTCCCTCTTTGTCTCTCTTTCTCTCTCCCTCTCTCTCAGTACCTAAGGGAACATTCTTCAGAGAAAATTTCAGGGAACTCCATTTGTGCTTTGGTTATAAGGAACCAAATACATCCTGAGAAGCCTAAATGCTGAGAGCCTTCTGAAACGCACCTCCCACCCCGGTGAGGCTGGACTCAGGTGAAGTTGCACTTGCCCATTTATAGCTCTCTGGTGGCAGTGTCATCTCCTGTCTGTTTGCCTCCTGTGTAAGATGCCAGGCTCCTAATGTGTAGCTGTGACTTAATAAAGGTTCAATGAGTTGATGTCATTTACTTCACAAATGTTATCTGATAACATGGAAAATGCCATCTTCTCAACAGAGAATTGTTCTTGCCTCTGGTTTCATAAATAATAAATTTTGGATGAAGTCAAGATATTGGATAGATCCCATGAAAAGGGAAAGAAGGAAGGGTTGTTAGAAAGAAATGAAAATATTTAAAAAATTTATTGAAAGCAAAGATTATTAAAAGATTTAACATTTTTAATATAATGTAATGTAAGTGGACATATGTGTGGACAAAGTCCTATAATTAGAAAAGGGGGATGGTATAGTCTATCTTCTAGCTGTTGCCTCAGCATATAAACTGCTAAAAATGTATATCAAAGCAAAGCAATAAAGGATTACAGTGATGAATTTTATGAGATTAAGCTGCAGTTAATTTCCTTATGCATTTAACATTAATAAACCACTAATTAGAATATGCAAATAAGGGTTTCTGAAGCCCAAAAAAATTTTCCTAGCACATTACCAATAAATCTCATGCAGTGACTATTTTGTTATATAATTGTGGAATAACAGATTGATGGGCCAATCTAATTATGTGAAATTTACATGTGCATGGCACTTTATAATAGAGGACATGAACTAATGTTAAAGTAGGAGGAAGTATTTGTAGCATTCATCACATTCATTAGTTGCAGTTTTTGACTGTTTGAAAGTTCTTTGTGCCATGTACATCGTGAGGCAGCCTGAGTATTCTTCTTGTGCACCTGAAGCATCACTGCGGATGAGATGGAACCCATGAGCAAGTACAGCAACCGCTGGACGTTCACATTTGCTCCTCACACACAGTGTGCCCAACACGTATTTCTAGAATGTTGCTGATCCTCCAGGGACTATGATAACACCCCATTCTTTCATTATACAAAGTGAAGAGGTAGACTTACTTCTTATACCTTTAGCTCTATAATATATACACAGAGATGCCTATTTTAGAGCAAGCACCATATAAAAGCATATTAGAATTGTTCTTGTGATTCATTTAAGGTTCTTATTTTAAATTTTTAAAAATAGATTAAGTCTCTTCAAGAGACTGGAACAAAACTCACTTTTGAAACTATCATGCCTGGAGTTAGAAAGGTCTCACAAGCTTTTACCCCTAACTGAGGAGCTATTGACAGTAGAAGATCTCTAGGAATAGGACAGTAAGGATTCTTTAAGGGTTTGGCCCTTGGTAGGTCGACCATGCTCCAATGAGTGTCCAAATACATATCTATGAGAATATAGGCAGCACAAATTGGACTTAGTGTGTTACCATAAAACAAAACATGAAGTCAGCAAAGGGTAGGGAGGTGAGGGTTAGACCTGGGAGTTAAGCAAGAGTGGATTTGTGGGCAATGACAATGACAAAAATATATAAAATGACAAAAATTTATCAAAGAGATATGAAATGATAAAAATATATTAAAGAATAAATATATGTATTGTCTATCAGCAAATATATTTTTGATTATATGCTTTCCCTTCCGCAAATCTCTCCCATCTCGTGATAAAAATATATTATATGAAAATTATTTAAAATAAAAAATGAAATAAAACTTAAGAAGGTCTGGAGAAGGGAAAAGCCCAAATAAATAAGTTGAAAAAACTATCACATACCATTAAAATCTTTCCAATGGTTTACACACACAAACACAGGCACACACACGCACTTGGAATTTGGGGAATTCTAATGACCACACTACCATACAGCATCTTTATCAAAATCCACAACTGAGTAAGAGTTAGAGCCATATTGAAGAGTTAATTGAAAGGCATGTTGGGCACTCTCTTTCATTTGACATTCAACATTTGCAGTATATCTGAATAGCATCAATTACCTTCAGATACTTTACTTCATTCTGTGTATTTGTCCCACTTCCTCATGAAGGACAAATGTGATTAATGTAATCTCGATTCAAACAGGTGAAAATATGAAGCGTTGAGACACACGGGCTGTGGTTTGTAATCAATAGTGAGATCATGGGGAATGTGAGTTTTATACAACAGTCCTGGGCCTTTGGATGAGGTTTTCATCTATACATTTTTCATAAGGAAACACCGAAAAAGACTGGATGTGCAGGCATTTCTATCACATAACAAGAATATAACACCAACAAGCTTAGCATACTAGTCTACTTTTAGCTGATTGACTTATTATATCAATATTTTATTTAGTTTGTTTACATTCATGTGTCAGATACTGTTATTCATAATGGCAATATTTTTCATCCATGTTATATATGTTTGTCAGTTTCTCAGAGCAGTTTGAAAAAAATAACTTAGAGAACATAAAACATGCTAACTAGAAAACAGAATATGCACAGTGGTGGAAAAAGGAAAGAATTCTGAATTTGTGTGTAATCTTTAATTTTTTTGGCTATTTTAAAAACATGTAATCATCATTCAAGTCCTGCAGTACTGTCTTCTCCCCACCAGGGACAGATTTAGCAAATGCAGTTATTTCCTCTGCTTTCTTCCTCATCATAACTATCACAATCCATGACATAGAGCAGACAATGTTAATGAGTGACTGCAGTTCTCCTTACTCACAGATGATATAATACAAGATCCCCAGTTTCTGTATAAACGAACCCCATGATGTTATCAACACTCTAGACACTGATTTTCCCCTATATGCATATACATACCTATGATGAAGTTTAATTTATAAGTTAGCCACACAGTAAGACACTAACAATAACTAATAGTAAAATAAAAATCATTATGCTAGTAAAATGGCCAGTATCATTTCCATGGCAGTCCCGAGCTATTATGAAGTAAAATAGAAGTTATGTGAACATTAGCATGATGATAGCATAATACTGGTTCTGACCCTAATGTGACTAGATCTTAGGATGGATAAAATGGTCTAAAGAAGTTATCAGCTTGCAGGTAGGATGTAGCTGACTGACAGATTTCATTGTGCTACTCAGAATGACCTACAAGTTAAGACTGATAAGTTACTTCTGTAATTTTACATTTCATATTTTGGACACATAGTAACTAAAGGTGCATGGTTTAACCAGCATTTAAATAGAGTACGATCTAGAATCTAAATGCATAAATCAATTAAAAGCCCATATTTTTCAGTCTTTGACAATAGAAAGAGATTGTACAGATTTGACATTCTTGGGAAAAATTTGAAACTGATTATCTTGCTATATTATTATTTTATTATAACTGTAAGAAATTAGTACTGGGATGATCCTATGTTAGCTACCACCATCTTAGAGACTGTCATAGAAACATGTTTTTGATAGATTATTTTCTGAAACACTAACCAAGTTTGCAGTTTTAGCATAAAACATTTAAAGAGGTTCTCTCTGCACCTAACACACCTTCAGCAAGTGTGTTTTCACAAGGTAACTTTAACACATTCTTTTCAGCATTGGTTTGAGTGTGGCAAGCTTTGACACACATCCTTGTTTAGTTACAGATTTTAGGTGTGTTTTATTTATATGAATTTTCAACACACACTTTAACTTCATAAAATTATCATTTTCACTTATAAATACTGCCATTCATCTTAATGTTCAGATTCTTAAAAAAAAAAGTCAGCAAGACAGACTTGATTCGGTGGGAAATCTCTAGAATTTGCAAAAGCATTACATGAGCATACCAAGTAGCCTTTCAAATTTGGGGATATCCTGGAACACTTCCTGACTCATTGAAGTCCCGTCACTATAGTAGAGAATCTGTTATCTATATATATATATATTCAAGAAAATTATAAAATTAATTGCATTGCTTGATTCTATGATTTAAGAAATTGTATATATATATATATGTATATATATATATATGCACTAAACCTAAATATTTGGTTGATTGTGACAATGTAGGCATTAACTATGTTTGTTCTTAAGTCTAGAAAGACATAGATAGCTACTGATGAGATCATAATATATTAAAATTGACTGATCACCAGGTTTTATCAGTAGAAACTATATCAACCTTTCTTGACAGCTTCCCCATGGGACTGCAGATTTTGGGCTTTGCATATTGTTAAACCATTTTCTTTCCTCACAGCTGTTATAAATAATACCAGAATTGTAAACTTGTAGAACATCTTCAAAATACAGTTTGATTCACATTCTTGACATATGATGGTCTAAAATCTCATTTCTTTCCATCTACCCGTCACCATCTAAAACTTCTATTTGCTCTTGCACAAAACTACAGCGTTTAAAATTGTAACACAAACACAGCATTGGGGTATTTCCCCCAGACTTGCTCTATGCTCTAAAAGTGGATTGTTCAGGTATTCAATATTAGTGTTTGCATTCCTGAACTCGAATGCAGAGAATCCTGCTTTGTTTTGTGTTGCTGTCTGCCAAAGAAAAACTGGCTGCAGGATGTGGTGAATGAGAATGCCCCACATTGGCTCAGATATTTGAATACTCAGTTGGTGATACTGTTTGGGACAACTTAGGAGGTGTGGCCCTGCAAGGATGTATGCCACTGGGGGTGCTTTGAGGTTTCCAAATGGCTTGCTTTTCTCAGTTTGCTCTCTTTGCTCTCTGCTTGTGATTTAAGATGTGAGCTCTCAGGGTTCTCTTCCCGAAGACAGCCTGCTGTCTGCTGTCATTATTCTCCACCATGATGAACTCTTACTGCTCTCTGGAATCATAAACCCAAATCAACACTTTCTTCTGTGAGTTGCATTGGTCATAGTGTTTTATCACAGCAACAGAAAAACAAGTAACACTGAGGGTTAGGTTTCAAATTCTACTATCTTGTTGAAAATTATTTTTAAACAGTGTGTTGATGATTCTTGTATTCTTATGATTGGGGGAAAACAGAATAGAATTGCTTTTCTTCAGAAATATGAAGCTTTTGTAGCTTTATAAGATACTTGTTTTTAATCAAACCAAAAAATTATGTGTCATATCCAATCATCCCCTTATTATTTCATTCACTCAATAGCTACAGTGTTTGATGCTTACTGTCTCAGGCATATTGTCTGCTTATCCAATAGAACAGTAAGCAAGCTGAGCATGGGGTACACACATGTAATCCCAGCACTGTGAGGGCACAGATGAGAAGTAAAAGGTAGTACACGCTTCTGTGATACATGGTAATACTAGAATGACTGTTACTTCTGTGAGGTGGACAGTTTCGGGGTGTCTCCTCAGGATACATAAGCAAATGTGAGGCCTCCTTGGTCTAACTCTTAAGACCTTATCTCACAAGAAAAGCACAATGAGAAAAAAGTACCCATTATCCAATATGATAAGGATTTATGCTTATGAAGCATAAAATATAGGAGGAAATTTCAAATACATCCTCACATACATGAACATCAATTATCTAGCACAACACCTTGCATACTATTATAGAAAAATAGAATTATAAAGAAGAGTGAATAAAGAATTAGATACAGAGGGTTAGCATTTTTAGCAAAACTGAAACGGTGATCAGAAAATGAGAAGAAAAGCAGGAAGTGAAAGATCCCGCCAGGCCCTGGTTATGACCAGGCCAGACCATGACCATATCCCATCCAGCCCAGAAGAAAAGCTGAGCAACCAGGAAGTGGGAGGCCCTTAGTAGGCTTGATTTAATGGGGCACTGACAGGCAGGTAAGATGGCATAGTGGCTAAAGGTGTTTGCAGCCAACCTGGTATGTGAATTCTGTCTCTAGAGAAACCACTTCTGTCCCCTGACTTCCTGATGAAGCAGCCCACACACAAAATATATACAGGCATTCATATATGTAATAAGCCTGGGCATGGGGCATTGACTTTAAGTGAGAGACAATGACATTGGTATTATTTGAGCACAACACAAAAATTTTCTGTTTACTTTCAAAGTGGTGATTATACACAGAAATAAGAAGCAGACAAAGAATCAGGAAACTATGAATATTACAGGGAGGCACGGAAGCCAGGTGGATGATGAGGACTAAAGAAGTTCTGGACACATTCTGAAGTGTAAGGCCAGTGGCTGTTTATGTGGTTTAGGTATAAAACAGGAGGGAAATAATGAGCTGGTAATAAATCCAAATAAAACTTAAGCAAGGTTGGAGCATCTATTTACTAAGGTGTAAAGACTACAAAAATGCTTTGTGAGGCATGTCGGGAGTCAGTTTTAAACACTCAAGTTTAGGATTCAGCATAAATATCCAAGTGAGAAGGTTGAGTAGACAAGGGCATGTCTAAGTCTAGAATGGGCTAGAGAAACAGGTTTGGGTATGTTCAGTGTAGAAATGTTATGCAAATCTATGAGACCAAATAAAATTTCAAAGAAGGTGCTGTAGATACAGGGATATAGTTGAGGACCCAAGAGCTATAGTTTACGGGATTAAAGCAATCAAACCAGAAAGGACTACAAAGGGGAAGGCACCTAAGTTAAATAGAAGGCTAACTATCACAGTTTAGTTTTTCCTGGAAGAAAAATTGACATCTCTGTTGAAGTTTGGCAATGAGATAGCTAATACTGTGGAAGTGCAGTGTACAGAAGGAACAGACTGAAGTCATGAGGTTCTGCTACACAAGAGCATGGGTGGGACAGTAACTAGAGGAGGAGAGGGCAAAACACATTTCATATTTTTCTATATTGGTATGCTTTTGCAGAAATGCATCAGTGGAAGGAAAAAATAAATGAGAATAAATGAAGATGAGGAATTTCTAAAGAACCAACTTTGACTTTGAGAAAATTATGGGCTATAATGAACAAGAGATTGCATTGCCATCCAGGAAAACAAGGGGAGATGTTCAGAGAGGAGGGTTCTTGGGTTCCATCTGTAGGTCAGTTGATGGATAGTTTGAAGAAAGACTTGGAATATTTCTTCAGATCCCTTTCTTAGAGAAGGAAGACACCGAGAATTGGAAAATACAGAGCTTGGCAAAGCTATGCATTTGACACAGAGGAAGAACAGTTGGGTTTCATGTGTGTAGCAGGCTAGCAGGTGGCAGCAGGGGCTCCTGTGAGTTTGGCAATCGTGAAGACCAGGTCTCATCATGCTCCTGGAAAGAAGAGATGATGTTATTCATTGTATGAAAATTCTTCCAACTTCATACAAGGAAGGAAGTTATACACCAAAAAAAATGAATGTAACATGACTAATTCTGAAAAATGAGAAAAGAGAGGGCGTGAAAAATATTAACAGAGTGCAAAGACAGGAGACTGAACGGAGTATGAATATCAAAGTTGACATTTGGGTGGTTCAAAAACAAGCAGTCATCTCTCCACAACAAATTCTATATTTAGAAGAAAGGGTCTCTGTATTCAAATGTTATAATCCAGGAGGGAATTTCCATTCTCCACTGGCAGTGTTTCTCATCTGTTCGTGCTATACCTCCTGCTGCAGGGGCAGCATTCTAATGTTGAGATCTTAATAGTTATAAATGCTTTGCTTGCCATGCATGCTGACAAGCCAAGTCTCACTAAAAGAAAGATGCGCTTGTCATGGGGGAGACAAGTTATATAGCACCCTAACAAACTAATTTTTTCTATCTCTCATTTTCCCCTTTAATTTTTTGTTTTTCTTTTAATCTCTTCTCATCAATTGACCTACAAAAACTCCTCTCAAGACTATTCTAACCAGCAGATATTACTGGAGGTAGATAAAGAAGGGAATTGGGGAAGAGACAGCAGTAATTAAAGAATAAACTATCTATAGCCCAAACTAGGGTTTTCATTTCAAAGCACAAAGCTTTAGAAGTTCAAAATAAAAACAATACTAACATCAAAATCCCCCAAACTCTACAAACACCTGAGACTTCTGTTAAGGGCAGATCTGAGGCTCACTTTGCACACCGTTTCTCTCTTCCACACTGACACATTAGCTCTAGACGGATTCCTCTTTCTCCCAGGATAGAGCTCAGTTGCAGCCCAGCCTCTCAGTCCTCAGCCACATCTGGTCACTGTTCATCTGTTGCTGCTCTGACCCTGTGTGCCTCGTAGCTGTCCTCTCTGCTAACATTAGATTTTCCTTTAAAGAGAGAGTTAGTGGGAAGTGAAAGAGGACAGTAAGGTCATGAGAACCATGTGAATGACTGAATGGTCCGACAGTGGGAGTTGTGCTAGGCATTACCAATAAACACCTGCACCAATCATTGCAACCAAGTAGTGTTCACTCTTGAATTGCAAATAATAAATATCTCAGTATTTAGAGGTTTTAGTGATTTTCTGAATAATATACCATCAGAGGGAGAAGAGAAATACACAATGCTGGAAATGTACAAAGCAATTATTCCTCTTCTTTAAATAAATATTGTTCTATAAGCTGCATAATTCAAAATTCTAGCTCTTGCTTGTCTTTTAGGGGAAGATGGGACTTATGAAAAATATGACACTTGATAAGTGTTATGGATACTCACTTTTTATTCCTTGAAAGCAAAATTTCCTTGGTACATCTGTGATACACTTTAAGGGGAGAATCCTGTTATTGTTCTGCTCACCCACTTTTTTCTTTTTTATATATTTATCCTGTTTCTTTCCGACTTCTGGAGCGACCTATGTTAATCTTCAAGTGCTATTGTGATGTCATACAGACAGCGACCCAAACATTTACTACCGTACACTGTACCAAGCTCTTACCATATATGGATGATTAGTAAAAACATTGAAAGCTCAGTATCTTCCCCAAAGGTGTGAGCACCCCGAGGGGTGTTGGGGTAGAGGTGAAGGATGAATTATGAAAACGCTGTGTTTAAGAAGTGCACTACTTAGCTAAAAGTTGGTGAAGACAAGGAGTATAGTTCACAGACACAGTGCTTACCTCTTATGTATGTAGGATGCCTTGGGCTTGATCCCAGGTACTGTAAAAGAAAGGAGAGGGGTTAAAAAATGGATGAAATTAGTGAAGATGGTCTGCTTTCGAAGGGGGATCAGGATTTGAATGTGGGAGGAGTCACAGAAAGATTAAAAAGACAAGATGCGGAGCTGGAGAGATGGCTCAGCGATTAAGAGCACTGGCTGCTCTTCCAAAGGTCTTGAGTTCAATCTCCAGCAACCATATGGTGGCTCACAACCGTCTGTAATGAGATTTGGCGCCCTCTTCTGGCGTGCGGGCATACATGGAGGCAGAATGTTGTATAGATAAAATAAACCTTATTTATTTTTATTTATTAAAAAAAAAAAGACAAGATCAGACATGTTCAGGGTGGAAGGCCTGCACTTTTCTAAAGGGAAGAGAGAGGTAGTGGATGGAGGAGGGGAATACTGAGGGAAGGGACTGGAAGGAGAGGAGGGAAAGAAAAGAAACTGTGGTCAATTGGGTTGGGAGAAAGTTAATTAGTTAATTATCTTTTAAAAAAAATGTAAAGAATTTTTAAAATTACTGGAGAAATGGGATGAGAAACACCAGACTTGAGCATTTTATCTGCCCCCACCTTTATTTCAGCCGCATTTTTACATTAAAATGAAAGTTCTCAGACAAACATAGTGGTTGGTACAAATTACACCAATATTTTCTCTCTCTAAATTGCCAGGCATTGAGAAACCAAAGCATGGGAGTCAGAGAACTTCTCCCAGATCCTTCTCCCAGTCCCTCTCCCTTCCCTTCTTCCTCACTGCTTCTAGACAGTGCTTCAAACATGCTGACTGCGTTACCTCGCATGTTCCGCATGGCCTGGTCTAGCCTGTGGTCTCTGTGACAGGGACCCTATACAGTAGCTTCCTTATATCTATAACCTATCTCTGCTATAAAAGGACTTTGCTGTGATTCTATGTCAGGAAATGTCATAAACATGGTGTCAGAGAGAAGTCCCTCCTTTGGTGGCTTTCATTTAAAAGATATGTGGAATTTATCCACATTATTATTGCATGACCAACACCAGCCTTCTTGTGGCTGAGCAGCATTCTTTTCTATTGATGCACCATTGTGTCTTCATATAGTTACTGGTGCACATGCAGCTCTTCTTGTCTTGGAGTTATCAGTAAGGCTGTTGTGAATGTTAAGAAAAATAAACATATTTAGATATGAAAGGTAGCAAATCAGTGTGTGTTTGTCTGTGAGAAGATATCGTTGCAAAGGTTGTAACTGAGCTGATTCTTGCCATATTAGTATTTGCCTGGTGGATCAGTAAGGAAGCCAGTTTACAACACTGGAAAGGACACAGCAGTAAGGAAGAAGCAGGGATATGAACTTCTGGTTAAAGGAACATCAACAAATTCTCTGAGGACATAATAGCAATCACAGAGTGCTAGGACAGTATGGTGGGCTCTTAGTCTTTCATTAAACTCCTATAGCCCTGAACTCCTCCACTGTTTCCATTAGCTAGACTTGCTGGGGACTGACGTACCGAATCCCTTCTCACAGATAGGCCGGAACCTGATCCAACCTCAGAAGATTTGGTTCTGATGAAATAGTTTCTCTAGTAAGCAGGCCTCCTCATGATCAAAATACTCTGATATCTTTAAAACATGGTGATTTCCTTTCTGCTTACAAAGGAGTGAGAGATTTTTGATTTTCATATTCACTGTAAGGCTCTGGCAAAGTTTCTATTTGGTAAACCTCCCCAACACTGTGCTGTATCTCCCCAGCTTGGCCACAGGGAGATTCTTGCAATCCATCAATTGCAATTTGGCAGTCTCCTGCCCTTGCTCTAATTGCTAAAGATGTTGTAAGTGGATCCCTGTCCCAGGAAGTCAAGAGTCTCGGTACAGTCCTGTCTTTCTCTCCCTTTTGTCTTTCCCTTCCCTTCTCCCATGGACTGAAGAATAGTGGTTGGGGTCTTTGTTTGTTCAGCCTTTTATTTGCTATTAGCATGGAGTAAAGACTTCTAAATTCTTCACATACCAGACTAGAAACCATAAATCATTTTAATGCCCAATAATGGTTTTACATATCAATAATATTGTTTGCACACTTGCTACTAAAAATTTAGTAGTCATCTCTGGGGGCCAGTCTAGGTGAGAGCAGAGAAAGGTCTCGACATTCATGTTCTTTGGCTGGTGTATTTACACCTCTGCTACTAACTGATTTATCATTGCACATTTATCATTTATTATTATTCATCACACATCTATTACTGCTGGATTTGTTTTAAAATTGGGTCTATTGCTAGATTTCTACTGTAAATAAAGAAATTAGTGTGTGCTCTTTCTTTTGACTCTTCCTCCACCTCCACTAAGCTTCTAAGTCGCCTTTAATATTTAATCCCTATGAAAGTCAGTCTAAGCCACTGTAGCACAGTCTCTTAGCCGATGTAATTAAAAAGAGAAATAACTAAGAAAATTATAAAGGCCACGGGGCAAAAACTTAGCAGCAACAAAAAAACAAGCAAGCAGTGGAATGAGAAAAAGATTTCCAACCTAGAGACAGAGTTTAGATATTCAAAAGCAAAGGATGATGGGACCGGAGTTGAGGCTCAGCAGGTAAAAGTGCCTATTCCTAGGCCTACCTACCTGAGTTTGTATCTCAGAACATACGGTAGAAGGTATGTCTGACCTCAGTAAGTATACATCATCATATGTGTACCCACACACACACATACACACACACACAGGTGGGTATTATTGTACCAGGGTAGTAAATGAATGCCTTGCAATTACCTAGCTTTACTCAGCCATACTTTACACCTAACCCCTTCATATTCATCCCCAGGAATTGTTCTTGTCATTGGCCACTTGTACTCTCAGACGGCAGGAAGTGGAAAGTCATACAATGTATGCCGGAAAGATGAGCGAAGAGAGTTAGAGCATTAGTGGTAAATTGAAGAAACACCAGGAGGAAGGAATGAAAGCAGGGGGTCGCATGATGGAAACCTAGGAATGCACTGGTGTGTCATTAGGAGATACAATTGCTTTCACAACACTAAGCTGAATGAAGCCAGCCTCAGCATAACTGCTGGAGGGGGAATCAGGTGAGACCAACAGCAGAGGCTTTTGCTTATGAGAAATTGCTTAAAACAGGATTGGCCCTGACTTTCTCATCATCATTTCATAGGTTTGCTCATAGCTGTCGTTCATACGTGGTTCAAAAGACTCCACTTGCACTTGAGCACTGACTTAGTGGCTCCCTATAGAGAACTCATTTTTGGAGAAAGGAAGACAATTGGGGGGACCTATTCATCTACTGTGAAACCTGGAGATAAGTGGACAGATACATGGAGCTAGTTCCTGTGGGAATTCACATGTGGGTTGTCATTGAGCTTTTAAATGTCTTTGCACTGCTGGGAAGGACCCTCCATGCAATTCTCCTCAGTTCCACGAATTATTCCTTAGAGATGCATTTTGCTGCTGAGGTTCTTCAATATGTCAGCCTCCTTTCATTTAAGCTTAGACATTTTGGATGTTGGACCATTGCAGCTGAATATTTTTCTTTTATTGCCTTCATGTAAAATGACCCAAGTGTAAAGGAAAAACATGGTCTGTTTGCAGGGGAAATGGACTCTGGTTGCATGTTTCTGGCTGGAGGAATCCATCAATGTGCTGCCCGTAGTTAATGATAAGATTGGTGGGTCATCAGGTCTTCCTATAACATTAATTCATCATGTGACTTTAAGTATAAGAATTCAGCCTTAAATGCTCATATAAAACACCTTGTCAGTGAAAACAAATTTCAGTATTTTAGTAATTTACTAAATGGTCTGTGTTCCAGATATATTATTAAATTACATATCTGAGAAATGTATACTATGAAAAAGACACGTGGAAAATATCATCCAATAGTTTCTTAATTTCCTTTAATCCACATCATATTTTTACTTTTTAATGTTTTCTGAACTTATTTAATGTTTTATTTAAGTGAGTTTTGCATTCATGTCTGTACACCACCAGAGGAGTGTATCAGATCCCATGGACATGTAGTTATAGAAGGTTATGAGCTACCATGTGAGTGCTGAGAATTAAACACATACCCTCTGGAAGGGCAGTCAATATTTTCAACCACTGTCCAATCTCTCTAGCCACCCCAATCCTGTAATTTTAAATTTAAACTATTTAAGATATTTAAATAGTATTAATTCATACTATTGATTTTAAGACTATTATAAATAGTCTCTTATCAGAACTAGAGATTAGTCTCTTAATGATGGACAGACACAACATTTCTTAGCAAAATTAGTCAGATGGTATATTCAATTTAACATGAAACTCATTTCAAAATCTTCATTCACAGTATAACTTTTGTTAAGTTATGATGACAAAAATACGTTGATCCCCAGATAAAAATATTCACAACCTTGTAGCTGTGTGCTTCTAATGCACTAAGGAATGCAGAATGCCCGTATTTAAGACCTGGTTCTTTTTATGTGCTTGTCTGCCACATCCACCGCATCTGTGCTCCTGGATCTGGGGAGGAGAGAACCCAGAGAGAAGATATAGGTCCTAGCTAGGAGGCTCTCAGGGCACTTCAGAGTTTTCATTTTTGCTATCATATGCCCGGTCACACCGCTGTGCTTTTCTCTACACTCTTCTGATTCCTTGGATTCGATGTGGTATATTTACAGTTGTTTGACCAAGGAATCTGATAGCCCCACTCCACTCCAGCTGTATGAGCTGAGACTCTGAAGTCACCATCAACGTAGCTACAGCATTTCTGCCCCAATCACAGAATCAGTGGGGGGTCTTATTATAGAAAGTTTGTCCCCAGTGCCAGTGAAGAAAATTGTGACCCCATGAAACATTCTGATAGGAAATGGTTATACTTTTTTCTGTCATTCTAATACAAACTGATTTTGGAGCTCATACTGTTGCAGTGCAAGGTAAGATATGAACCAACATAAACCTCAATGAGAATAGTGGCTATCTGGAAGCACATTCATTTCCTTTCAACTTCTCCCCGTGGGGGCAGGAGACCAAGTGGGGGGCTTGTAAGCATTGCCACCTGTGGTAACCATCTTTCTCCCTGATTACAATGGAACAAAAGAATGTAATAATAGCAAACTTTTCTCAAATACAGAAATGGGATGATGGCCAGTGACCTGAGCAAAAGCTGTTTCCTAGCTCTGGTAGTTGATGTTTAGATCAATAGCGAGAGCCAACCACACTGAAGGGTTACCTGCACAAGACACAGGCAGTAAGCCCAGAATGGGTCCAAATTCGCTATAACATTAGCTTTTCTGTCATCCGTTTGAATCATTAGTAATTCTGTCCCATTTTATACTGGGACCTACAAATCAGAAAACTGGTCACGTAGCCATAAAATTTCTACTGTATATTTTTGGTTGTTTTTATTATTATTTTCTTTTTTCTTTTTGATGAGTATTCTTTCTGTACATACTTAACCCCTAATCCAGTGATTTCTGAGAAGTCTCCAGGCCTTTTATCTCCAGTTCTGATTCAAGGTACATTTTGGCCACTATTGTTTTGTCCTGGAAAGTGGCT
The DNA here is from genome assembly GCF_037038515.1 of Microtus pennsylvanicus. Taxonomy (NCBI): domain Eukaryota; kingdom Metazoa; phylum Chordata; class Mammalia; order Rodentia; family Cricetidae; genus Microtus; species Microtus pennsylvanicus. The sequence continues at coordinate 39,453,430 of NC_134597.1, forward strand.
CTCCTTGCCACTTGTCCTTACCAGCCTCATTATCAGTCTTCTTTCCCAATGAGAGAGGAGGATCTGTTTTCCCAGATCACTGTAATTACAACACTCAGAACCTGACAGCAAAAGCAAGGGGCTACCAATGGTCCTTATAGATTGGCCTCTCCAGCAGAGGAGAATTGCAGGTGATTCACTCCTTGCTATGAAGTACAAGTCGGAAGGTACAAAAGTCAAGAGGCTCCAGGTTTTTATTTTGTCTTAAAGCTTTCATAACCTTTTATAAAGCGTGTACATGGCCCTGGGCATTTGCCAGAAGGTTATTTTAAATTGCCTTCTAGGAACACAGGTCACTAAAACTCTACAGTGATTAGATTTATAATTTTGATATTTGAAGAGTAGGTAATGAAAATATTTTTTTCTTGTATTTGAAGTGGTTAATTGTTGATTTTCCTCTTTTGAATGGATCAGATGCACACTATTTGATCTAAGAGATCAATATGATCCTTGATAATAACCCACAAACACTAACTCATTTGAGATCTGCTCTTTGGTTAAAGTAGTTTATATGCTTCGGAAGTAAAATACAAAAGTATAAATAAAATATGAAGTAAAACAGCAGGTTGGGCTTTTTTGAGGGGGTGGTTTTTTGAGACAGGACTTCTCGGTGTAGTCCTAGCTGTCCTAGAATTCACTCTGTAGACCAGGTTGGCCTTAAACTCACAGAGATCCACCTACCTTTGCCTCCCTAAGTGCTGGGATTAAAGGTGTGCACCACTGTCCAGCAATACGCCAGGTTTTATTTTTGAATTTTAAATTCATCTTATGGTGAACTATGTACTCTGAATTTCTTCACAGCCATGTATTGAGCAATGCTACCTGAATAACGGTTTCCAAACCATAAGCACACACTCCTTGTGCATGACACACAGTATTACCAAGAGATATTTCACCCATGGAGTCCCATTTAAAAACAGTCATATAATGGGGCTTCTTTGGTCTACACACATATGAAAAGGCACACCAATCTCGCTTCCAGAACAATATTCATGAGTGTGGTCACCAGAAGCCTCCATCTGTTAGTTCTTCAGGTTCTCTCTTAACTCTGAAGGTCATGTTCTTCTCAAGAGGTCTTCAAACAAGGGATACACAGAGTGACAAGGCAAGGGCAGAGCCACCTCTACCGCTTCAGGGTTCCACCAGCTGGGCTCTGCTCTGCATTTCCCCTGGGACTGCAGAAAGCCTGCATGAGTTCACTGGGGTCAGTCTGCTCCCCATCCCAGCCCCATGTCTTGCTCTTTCTTATAAGTGATATTTCTCCCACTGATATTTTGCAATCTTAACTCCCTCTCAGACTCTGTTTCCCAAAGAACCCAACAGTCAGTGAAAAAAGGAATTCCTTTATTTTTATGTTTATAAACATGTATTTTAAAAATCTGCATATATTTATAAAATATATACCCCATTGCTTTGAAACATTTTTCTATTTGAGATATCTTGATTATTTTCTTTCTTTTTGAAAAAATAAAATATATTATAATAAAATGTATTAAGATAAAATTTAACACATTGAAAATGGACAAAACAAGCAAAAGGTAAAGAACCCAAGAAAAGGAACAAGAAACAGAGACCTACTCATTCTCAAACACAGGAATATAAAACCACTAACCTAGAATCCATAATAAATCTGAAAAGGCCCTGGTGCAGACCTGTGCCGTCCCTGTGCTCTGTGGGTTCACATTCACTTTGCTCCTGTTTTCTGGTGTCCTCCATTTCTATGGCTCTGACACTCTTTCTACTTCCCCCCCCCCAAGGTTCCCTGTGCCATAATGGAAGATTATGCAGATGTTCCATTTTAGGACTGAGTGTTCCAAGGTTTCTCACTCTGCATAATTCTGATTGTATGTCTTTGTATTTGTTCCCATCTGCTGCAGAGGGAAACCTCTCTTATGATAGCTGAGCAAGGCATTCACTGATCAAAGAGTAAAGCCTAATGCCATTAAAAGTCATTTTACTGCTATGTTTTGGGGTGTTTGTTTTGATTTTTGTTTGATTTGGTGTTTTCTTTTTTTGTTTTGTCTAAAAACAGTAGTATTTTATTTTCCCCAATCCCTGGGCTGTCTAGTCTCAAGTTTGTTGGGAATGGGTTCCATCTTTTGGAGTAGGTCCTATGTCAAATCAGATATTGGTTGGTTATCCCCACAAACTTTGTACCACCATTGCACTAGTATATCTTGCAGCCAGGATATTGCTGTGGAATAATCTTGTACACTGTGAAGATGTGTTGTTCTCATTGTTAATAAAAAACTGGCTGACCATTAGCTAGACAGGATTTGAAGTCAAAGAGAGCGCTGTGAAAAAGGAGGGTGGAGTCAAAGGATCTCAAGCGAGATACTGGAAGAAGAAACATGGGAAGTTCATAGATGAGGTAAACAAGCCTTGGGGCAGCACATAGGTTACTAGAGATGGTTAAGTTCTGTGAGCTGGCTGGAGATAAGCCTAAATGATCAGCTGAGCACTTATAATTAATAATAAGTCTCTGTGTGGTTATTTGGGGGAGCAGCTGGAGGAAGATAACTAATTGGTGGTATAGATGGAAAACTCTGCCAACAGGACACCATTGTTGAGCCAATGATTTGTGGTTGGGTTGTTCTTTATATTTCTATTTTGTTAGCATGCAGAGTACCTTCTTGTACCAAGGATGCTAGAATAAAGGGCTAAAGGCTCTATGTAGGCACCAGCTCAACTTCTCCATGTTCAGGGAATTATATAGGTGTTGCCTTTAGCAACAGGACCTTGTCATCGGTTTGTGGAGAGCAACCTATAGCCTTGGCAATAATCTGGGTTATTTTAGTATACTTATGGGACCCCCATGGTCAACAAGATATGATTAATTCCAGAACTGTAAGCTTGATCTGATGACAACAAGGTCCAGTTGGGCCTCTATCTTCACCATTATTTGTTGATTTCAGTTAGATAGCTACTTTATCTATGTCATATATAGATATGTATATATATAATATTTGTGTATATATAAGGTAGTTGATATATATAGATCAAGATATACACAAATACACACATGTGTGAATACATATATGTGTTTTATATATGTGTATACACACACACACACACACACACACATATATAGGGAGCTTCTGTTATAAGTTTCTACACAGTCCCTCAAATGGCCCTGAGTTTTAGCTGTCTCTCCCTGTATTTTATCTCTCATTCTCTCATTCCCCTCTTCCCTCTGTCTCCCAACTTAATCCTCTCATTCCAGTCACCCCATCTATCCATAACTATTTGTTCTATTTTCTGTTCCAAATTTCTCTCCCCTAGTCCTTACTCTATATCTTCCCTCTGTGATTCTATAGATTGTAACTTGGTTATCATTAACTTAACAGCTCTTATCCACATAAAAAAGTATGCATGCCATCTTTCTCTTTCTGGGTCTGGGTTACCTTACTCAGAATTATTTTTTTAGTTCCATCCATTTACCTAAAAGTTCATGATTTCATTTTTTTTTTACAGCTGAGTAATATCCAATAGCATAAACGCACCACACTTTCTTTATCCGTTCTTTCTTGGAGAGGCATATAGGTTGATTCCAATTTTTGGCTATTATAAATAGAGCAGCAGTGAACACAGTTGAGCAAGAATCTCTACAGCAGGATGAAGCATCATTTGAGTATATACCCAAGAGTGATCTAGCTGAATCTTAGGGTAGGTTGATTTCCATCTTACTTAAACTAACATACTGATTTCCAATGTGGCTAAACAAGTTTGCACTCCCACAGCAATGGATGAGTGTTCCTCTTATTTTATATCCTCCTCAACATGAGCTGTCATTTGTTTTATTTATCTTAGCCATTCTCATGGTTGTAATATGGAATATCAAAGTAATTTTAATTTGCAGCTACCTGATGGATAAAGATATTTTACATTTTTAAGGGTTACTTAGTCATTTTAGTTTCTTCTTTTGAAAATTCTCTGTTTAGATATGCCCCCCCCCCATTTTATTAGATGATTTGTTTGTTTGTTTGTTTGTTTTATATCCAGGTTTTGGAGTTCTTTATATATTTTGGATATTAACCCTCTATTGGATATGAGCTCCTTTGATAAAGAAGCCGATAGAGATATCTGAACAAATTTTGTGAAAAGACAAGCAGGGAAGCAGTATTTGAGGAAAATCTGGAGCACTTCACTCAGCTTAGACAAATCTGGAATAAACACACTCCGCTTAACAAAAACTATTCCTCTGACCTGGCCATTTGATACACAAAGTGCAGCCTTCAGGTTGAGGGCAGTGTCCTGTGACAGAGATGCCCTGCAGAGCAAATCCCCTTGGTGACTTAGAGCTCCTTCAACTGAAGACCCATCTTAGCCTCCAACTGTACATGTTCCAGATGGGAGTCGTTATCTTCATCATATGAAGAATTTATTCTTTTCTTTTTAAAAATAAGTCAGTTAAAATCATGGTCTAGAGATATAGAATCAAAATTCAGTTTTTTTCTTTAACCCTTTTATATCAAACCACTGAGTTTTATCTTCTCTCTGCAATCTCTTGTCTTCCCCCTTGTTTACTGAGCCCAACTAATCTCTCTCCACTTAATTCAAACACAAGAGAAGCAGTTCTATATGCATTTTGTTTTCCTTTTCTTTCTTTTTTTTCTTTGTAGAATAATTGGCATCAAATGAAGTATAAGTGTGAATTGTAAATTGAGTTTATAAGGTGGTATCCCATGTTGGCATTCTTATAAATTTCATTTACTACTCTATATTGGTATCATAAAGCTGATGAGCCATGGGGTTCCTTTGACTGTGTGCAGTGACCACTGAACTGCCTCCTTTATTGGCAATGGGAGTCCCTTTAAGCCTTATAAAATAGCACATGTACCACACTGAAATTTATCCTCTGCTTCCCAATATCAGCACCCCTGAAGCCCAACTGCACGATGATTTACTCTAGTTACTGGTGGTTATATAATGCTTTATGCTTTGAAGATGCTGGGTTTTTTTCTCTCTCTAGAATCTTTTCTCACTTTCTACTTAAAGATAACTCCTACATGTTCCAAAAACTCTGCTTAAACCTCCTTTCTCTTTCTATGAACCCCTAATTTGACATTTCATCTCTTATATAACAGTTCCTCCCTTATCCTTGACTGTCTGTATTTTCTGTAACTTCTGTTGCCTGTGGTCAAATGGAAATGACAAGAAATAAACAAATTGTAAGATTTAAATTTGTGTTCCATTCTACATGATATGGATGAAACTTGATGCTAACCAATATATCGCACCCCTGGCATTCACCTTTTCCATGTGTTCTCTCTCTCTCTCTCTCTCTCTCTCTCTCTCTCTCTCTCTCTCTCTCTCTCTCTCTGTGTGTGTGTGTGTGTGTGTGTGTGTGTGTATGTGTGTGTGTAGAGGAATTCTAGACACAAAAATACAGAGTTTAACACAGCTTCTTGCTAATTGTTGGTTGTGTCCCGCAGCTCCATTAAGAGAGGTAATACTGATTTAGTGGTAACAGCCACAGGGTTTCAAAATGGCAGCTTTCAGGCTATGGGCAAAGCTGTTAGCATGAACTTTGACTTTTTCAGACAGGTCTTGCCACAGAGCATTTGGATGGGGTTTGTGAGCAGACTGCTGCAGCTTTAATAGTGACATGGACTGGCTGTGAGCCTCAGAATGGAGCAGTGTACATGTCTCTCAGAGGTACAAGCAGCTCCTTGCAACATGTGCATGTGTGTATGAGTGTTTGAGAAAGAGAAAGAATATAATACTAGAGAATAATTGTTTTATTAATCTGCTGCCTAATTTATAAATTAAGCCTTATCTTAACTATAAATGTATAGGAAAAGCACAGCATATATATTATATATTTATTTTATATATTATTTATTTATTATTGTTTACAAATCTATATTATTTTATTTTTATTATATATAATATATTTATACTTATATTATAACTCAACAAGATGATTGTCATAGAATTTATTATTTAACTACTATTTAATTTCTAAAATTTCTGTTGCAAGGAAAGGCAGCTTGTTTGTCCTGGCCTCCTGGAAGGCTTACACCCAAAATGCTACACAGAACCTGTATTCATTAAAACACTGCCAGGCCCATTAGCTCTAGTTTCTTATTGACTAATTCTTACATCTTAATTTAACCCATTTCTATTAATCTGTGTATATCCACATGACTGTGGCTTACTGGCAAGATTCTAATCAGCGTTCGTCTCAGGCAGAAGATCCATGCCTCTCACTCTGCCCTTTTTCCCAGAATTCAGTCTGTCTTCTCCACCTACCTAAGTTCTGCCCTATCAGGCCCAAAGCAGTTTCTTTATTCATTTAACCAGTGAAAGCAGTATATGAACAGAAGAACCTCCTACAGCAAATTTCTCCTTGAGAATAATTAGCCTATAGTATTGTAGTCATGTCTGTGTAGGCTCAACTAATGCTGAGTGAATATGGTCAGTCTTCGACTCTCCGTGCCTTCTTTTATCTCAGGAACTGAAATCAGCTGTTAGAACAGAGGCTGTTAGGAACTGGTCCTAAGAGCGCTGAGAGGTGGGTTAAACTGTGGTTGTGGGTGGACATGCTTCTTTCTCAGGGGTTCCATTTCCATAATGGAAATTAATTTGATGTTCCTCCAGAGTGGTCTTCAAGTTAATGCTGTGCCATTTGTAAAGGCCTCCAGGACTCTTGGATGAAGGGCATTCAATATGAGCTTCATTGTTACCTGGAGCTCTTTTAAGGTTTACCTATTTGCTTCTCAGCAAGATATTTGACATTTCCTTAATACCGAGCATTCTCTGACTCTTTAAGAGATTTCCGGATGGCTCAGAGCCACACCCACTTTAACAGCACTATACTGCAACTGTTCATCTGGCCATCTTCCTTTTAGGAGTTGTACTGTATTTAATGATAACTGAACTTATATAATTAATGATTCTTGGTTCCTATAAGAACTTTACAAACACTGAATGGAAATGAAACCCAAATCCTTGCACTTTAGTTATTTACCAACATCTTTCAAGTGAAGAAAATTAATTCTAACTATGGAAGAGACAGCTGAGGTAAGCATGGAGGTGGTGGGTACGTGAGGACCTAATGCTGAACTCTCCAGTTCAGGCACTGGTGCTCCCCGTCTAACAGTGGATGCTTTTGATGTGAGGGCCAAAGCACAATTGAACTTAGAAGTGGAAAATGGTGTTCTGTAGGATATCCAAATGCTCATTATTCATGAGTTCAAAAATAACTTGAACATATGGACACAGTCCCCACGGGCTTAAAAGAAAATAGCCCTCAGAGCAGACATTTCTATATGTGATGTCTCATGCCCAGAGGCTACAGAATAAGATGCAGAGGCAGCTGTGCATCCTGGTGCCAAACATCTAAAGATTCAAAAGATTCTGTTTTAATATTGGGTTTCCATTATTAAGACAATCAGCTAAAATGTCAGTTCAAAAGCTTAAAAGGATCTAGGCTCACATTGTGAGTGCGACACTGGCCTACTTTTGCTATTGTGCCAAATTGCAGCTGCTTTTTTTTTAATTGAGGACACAATACTTCCAGCAGCAACACCAGGAAATACTGCATTTTTATGGTCCCTCTCATTTCAAAATCTTACCTAAATTGTATTATGAGAAGACTTGAGTCCTAAGTGGGGCAATATGTGAAAACATTTGCAGTTTTGCTCTTTCCTCTTTATCAAATCAGTTCGCCATCACTCCTGGTATAAACTCAACATTTCAGGTATGGCTTCTCATTGGTAGTCTATTTTACTCACTTTCCTTCAGGTCAGTTCTCTATCTATCCAGGTCCTGCCCATCCGTCAGAAGTTTGGCAATGAAGACCAGGCTTTCCTCTTCCAGCTTAGCTGCTGGCCTCTTTAAATTTAATGTATTCCTAGATCTAAATGTCATAATCCAGCAACACATCATTTGAAACTCATCTATACATTCATGCCAATATAATTCCCAATGTTTTATTTTAAGACACCCAGTAGCAGGCACTAAGTAATTCTCCTTTAGGCTACATTTCTTCCTTTAAAAAGAAACTGAAGTGAAGCTTGCATACAATAAAACTTAGCTTTTTTAACTGTACAGTTTTATGAGTTGAATTAAAACTCATTAAAAAAAGCCATGTACTTTTTCTCTTGTGACTTTTTGCAAAAGATCACTGCCCCCCCCCCCCAAAAAACATTAATGATCCACCTGCTTGCTGTCTCTATAGCTTAAGCTCCATGGAGCCATATAGTATGTAACCACTTAAATCTAGATTCTTCTACTTAGCATAATGGATACTCATTATTCATGCTGTGTTATAGCATGCATCATCATGATTCAGAGTAGAACTCTGTCATTTAGACACACCTAGAACATATGTTAATACATTTGCCAGGTGGAACATACTGGGATGACATCCAGTGTGAACCAATGAAGCCTCTGTACAGAACTGTGTTTTCATACAGATCTTTCTTTGACCATAAGTTTTCATTTCACTTGGACAAATGCCTGCGACTGAGTTTGCTGGTAACTGGATGTTTAATTGTATAAGAAGCTGCTTTTTGTAGTGCCTAGAGCTTGCTGCACATGCACCAGCAAGGAGTAAGAACTCCAGCCATTCAGGATCTCACTCATTCTAATAGGCACGCAGCAGTTTCATGCTACAGGGTCAATTAGCATTTTCCTAATAACTGGTAACATCAAATCTCTTCCATGTATTCACTTATGTTCTATAATTTTGTATGGTTTTATCTTCTTTTGAACTGTTTCATGGCACGAGCAAAACACTAAGAATACATTGGGTGCTTATTGGTAATTGCTTGTGGACTGTTAAATTTCAGAGCACTGACACCGTTCTCTCTGTATGGCAACTGCATCCTTTCCTAGCTGCTATTTTGAAAGCCTCGCTGTAGATCACATAGGGAACTTAGAGCCTTCACAGTGAGGATTGTGTATATCACCCTATCTGAAAATAAAAGATTACCAGCAGAACTTCCTCCTCGGTGTTTAGTCTTCTTTTCCTCTACTTTTTTTTTTAACTTTTGGTTGATTCTTTGTGTATTCCGCATCATGCATCCTGATCCCATTCATCTCCCTGTCCCTTCAATCTGCCCACTGCCCTTGTAACCACCCCCACACCCAAATAAAATTTTAAAAGAAAAGAAAAATCTCATTGCGAAGGTAGAGTGTGACACAGTGAGTCACACAGTATGCTCTTTGGACCATCTTTACTCGCAAGTGTGTTCACTGCAATGAGTCATGGGCCTGGCTGAAGGCCTCTGGTGTCTACTATATTATTGACACTGGGCGCTCACTGGGGCTCCTCTTGGATATCCTGTTGTTACCCTGTGTCATAGAGATCCTGAAACATTGGATCTGGAGGACCAGGTCCTTCACATCCTCAGGACTTCATAGATTGGGTGAATGTTGGCATGGGTCAATTCATAGCCATGGTTCTGACCCTGGATGGTAGCTGACTTGATCAACCCCCTCTAGCTCACCACCAGGGTGAATTCTCCAGCACTGCCCCAGCTAGCCTGCCCAGTGTAGCATGCAGAAAGAGGTAGGGCCAGTTTTCTTACCCCCCACACACACCACCAGGGCCAGTTCCACTGTTTGGCACAGGAGAGGTTCAGGGCCCTCTCTCTAGAGTACTACAGCTGGTGAGGGCCAGAGCTATCTCTCCTTCTCTCATGCTCCAGAAACCAGCTCTCTCACCTGCCCCCATTGGAGGAGGTTGGGGGTAGGGTATCTTTCCCTTGTCCATGATACCACATGGCAGACAATGGGGACCATTGCCAGCTCCCCAACTCTCACACCTTCAGAACTGGCTCACTTGCACCCTGTCAACAGGGTCAGCCCTACTATGTTCTCCAGGCTGGATGCATGGCTAGCTCTAGTGCTGCAGCTTGTGAGGGTCAGGGCTCTCTCCACTCTCTCCCACCCATGCTCCTGAGGCCAGTTCTCCTGCCTCCTGCAGGTGGTGGGGGAGAGGGGGTCTCTCCCTCACCCATGCTGCTGTATGGCAGACATTTCGTTTGCACATTTAGTTCCTAGAAGTGTTTGTTTCTTTTCTATTCTTTTCTTTTCTTCTCGCTCTCCTTTTTAATGTCTTCAGCAATGACAGGGAAAAGATAAACTGAAGTGATCATAAAGAGACTGAAGTGATCTGCAGACACAGAACTGACCTGGAGTTTAGCAAACCCTGTTCAGCAGTTAATAGCACTGATAAGGGCTGACCATACATGCTTCAGCATTGCCAGGGCATGCATTTCCTAAGTAGAAGAGAGGGGGTAGAACTCAGTCCAGACAAAGGAGGTGTATGTAACAGTGAAGGGAAGGAGGAGCAGAACTATGTTGGTTTGTTTACCTTTGTCTTCTGAAGGTTTGCTTCAGAGAAAAGGCGTGGAAGCAACCCTGAGAAGAGACTGAGAAACATGGGGAAGAAGAAAGACTTGTTCTGCTGGGTGTTTGTGAGATACAATGCTCTCTTTGGAATCTTTTGAGTTAAGTAAGAAAAAACAAGGCTTTTGACAGGGGGGATTAGAGCTTTTGAAAAGTTGGTATTAGCACAAGCTATGGAGAGATTACTCACAGTTTGTCAGCAACAAACCACTGATCCCCAGTTCTGTGTGTGTATGAACACAACTTTGTGCAGAGGAAATTTCGTCAGATGCATGACTTTATGCAGCCACCACCACAATTGAGATCTCTCACTGTATTATGACCACAACACTCCTTTTGGCAACTCATTGTTGGTTGTACATACTTCCTCATCTCCAAGTCTTGGCCACTACAAATGTGTTCTCAACTTCTATAATAACAAACTCCCATCTGTGGTGCAATTATGGAATTCTGCAATATATATGTCCTTTTGAGACCACTTTACCCCTACTCAGTATAATTCTATTGTTGCTTATGCAAGTTGTTGGAGTATTTGGGGGGGGGGTTGTTTTTGGTCTTTTGGTTTGTTTGTTGTATTTATTTATTTATTTATTTATTTATTTATTTATTTATTTATTTATTGTTTTTCGAGACAGTATTTCTCTGTACCTTTGGAGCCTTTCCTGGAACTCTTGTAATTCTTGTAGACCAGGCTGGTTTCAGACTCACAGAGATCTACCTGCCTCTGTCTCCTGAATGCTGAGATTAACGGTGTGTGCCACCACCGCCCAGCACAAGTTGTTGTAGGTACACTTTTGCCTTCTTATTCCGAATACGGCTTCATAGTGTGAGTAAGCCATTTTGCTTAACCATTCATCCCATGAAGGATATGTGATTGGTTGACTGTTTTGGCTACTTTGAGTGAAAATGCTATGAACATCTGTCTATCACGTTCTGCTTGATAGGACGTTTTATTTTCTAGGACAAATGCCCAGGAATATGATTTCTGGATGATGTGGTTAGACTAGGTTTCTTTTGGTTTTCAAAGAAACTCAAATTGTTTTCCATAGTGACTACAACCTTTTGTATTTCCAGCAGCAATATATCACTGAGCCAGCTTCTCTGTTGTCTCCAGTACTTGGTGTTGTCATGGTTTTCATGTTAATGAATTTGTAGGTTAGTAGTAATATTTCACTACCATCTTATTATTTCTATTGATTAATGATGCCAAGAAGCTTTTCACATGCTTATATGTATGTCATCCACAGCACTTAGCTGTTTCTTCATTCTCTTTCCTATATTCAAATTTTGGTTATTTTTAAATTGTTTTTATTGAGTTATATATTTTTCTCCGCTCTCCTCCCTACATCTCCCCTCCCCTTCAATGCTCTCCCATTGTCCCTGTGCTCCCAATTTATTCAGATCTTGTCTTTTACTACTTTCCATGTAGATTAGATCTATGTATGTCTCTCTTAGGGTCCTCATTGTTGTCTAGGTTCTCTGGGATTGTGATTTATAAGCTGGTTTTCTTTGATTTATGTTTATAAACCACTTATGACACTTGAACATTATTTATCTGTTATATGTATCTCTCCCTTGACCACTATGTGCAAGTATCTTCTCCCAGTTTCATCATTAACAGGATTTTCACAAAGCAAAAATAAAAAATACAATTGCAATCATAGTGAAGCCATATTTAATAATTTTAATTTTCATTGGCTATATATTTTCAGCTGTATTTTTTCCATCATCTATATTTTCTGCCAAATTGTAGTTTCATAAAGCAACTAGTCTATTTTCCGCTCACTCTAAGTTGATGTTTAGGTAAGGCCGTGCCGTTTAGATCAAGGTGCATTCTAAAGCACATTTATTGCCGACAAGTTGCTTTGGCATCATTTACTAAAAAGACTTCCTTTCCTGTGCTGAATTGCTTTTGCTTTAAGCAGTAATTGCTACAACTTCATTTGTTCTTTTCCATTCTCTAATAAAGGAAGGAGATCAAAGCTACAAGCTTGGCAAATTTGTAAGAGCCCTCCTGTGTCTTTGAGAAATATTTTGACAACCGTGTCAGCAGAATTCTTGGAGCTTATTGCCAAATCCAGGCAAAATGAGTTTTTTTTTAATTTCTAAAAAGGAAAATCATTCACCTTTTATTTAGCTACTCTAGTTGGTATTTAAAGGTCTGCACAGCTCCATTTAAGACGAAATGCTGTATTTTTAGAACATTGGAAGCTGCAGTGACTGAAAGTCAAGGAAGATCTACTGTGGTTTGCACCAGATAAATCTGCTCAAGTCCCAGACATGCAGCAGGCAGGTCTTGATATCAGCCTCACTAATCATTAGATACAGTAGGAGGTTGGTAGAGGGATCCTCTATCTGGTCCCTGGGGTATCTTTGCCTACTTTCATGTATATTTCTAATTTGGCTTCATATTAAGTAATATCCTATCTTGTGAACATGGCAACCAAATTTGGTGGCTAAGTGAAATGGCAGATCTCTGTCTGAGTCCATGACTCCTGCTGTTCCTTGGGATTCGACTTCTTCTAATTTAAAACTTATACTAAGCTGCACTGAACTAAGGGATCAAATTGGAATGTTTCTCTAGCGCATTAGCTATGAGGTCTTTGCCCATATTATAAAGTTCTTTAGAGGAACAGAAGAAAATTGGAAGGAAGGGAAAAGAGCAGAAGAGAGAGAGAGAGAGAGAGACAGAGAGAGAGAGAGAGAGAGAGAGAGAGAGAGAGAGAGAGAGAGAGAGAGAGAGAGAGAATGATTTTGTTAGATTGGCTTATACTGCACACGGAAGAGGCAAGAACCCAGTAGCTCTTCAATCTCTGAAGCTGGTTATCTCAGCAGTCCCAAATTGATGCTGAACATCTGAAAGTTCCCAGGAAAGACCCTCGTATGGAGTACATATCAGAAGACTAAAGAAGCTGAAAACTGATGGCAGAAAGGAAAGGAGCAGAAGGAACACTCACTTGAAAAGAGGAAGCAAATGTTATTTTCTTTGTCACCAGACCTCTTCATATATTCATATTGGAAGGTGCTGACCTTGAGAATGCAGCTCTCCCTGTCAGCTAATCTTATGGGAAACATCCTTACATGCAAGTCCAGAGGTGTGTCTTCTAGGTGACACCCCTGTTGAGTTGCAGGTGAAAACATCACAGTCGTACTGGAGAGGTTAAATGCAGTCACACATTTCTTGGTGGTTGTCTTTCAAAAGCAATGCAGAAATGATACAGAAAGTGTAATTTCCCTCTTGACATTTATATTTCCATGACAATGTCAATTACACATAGGTAATTGTTCTTTGTCTCTCTTAACTAATCAAGAAAATTTTTGAAAATAAAAATAAATTCATAGCCTGCTTTTAACTAGCCTGATTTATGAGTGAACATTCCTGCTTGCACACTTAATTATAATTAAATGTGTTGTATGAGGTTATTTTATTTTGAACATGAAGGGACAACTCTATTTTTTGTAGAATACTGCTTCAAATTATATTTAGATGAATGCAAAGTTACGCAGATCATCACTAAATCCTGGCTTCCAAAGTAATATGCATTAACATATACCACAGAGGCAGCTATGCATTTAGCTATTTTTAAAAATGGAGACATGGAGCTCCATTTGTAAATGGACATTTTGACAGCTCTTGCTGTCAGCCTGATGACTTAAGTTCAATGTCCAGGACCCACCTGGTGAGAGGAGAAAATTAATTCCCCCAAGTTGTCTACTGACCACTACATCTGAGTTGTAGAACACACGCACGCACGCACGCATGCACGCATGCAGACATTATCAATCATAATTTAATTTTTTAAAAGGGGATACTTTTGAGATTGGCTATTGGCTCCCTAAGTAATTTGTGATGCTCTTTGTGACAATGTATTCTGTATATTCTAGGAGATGTTCACCCACTCAGATACATGCATTCTATTCATATTTCTAATTTTCATATAAGAATTATTTCATTATAAAAATCAAGACTCAACATATATTTCAGCACTTGGAGAGTTATTAAAAAAGTAGAAACTGGGATTATTTTGAGACACCTGGTGTAGTGACTCTTTTGATATCCAAATATCATTTCCCATTTTCCCACCTCAGGTTTCAGACAAATGGAAGAGGAGTGATAAGGGTAGTTTACTGCTGGCTCCTATAAAATAAAGCTAATGGGAAAAAAATTCACAGTTGTTTAGAAATATAAACACTAAGCCCATGAACAGGACAGCAGCACCTCTGGAGCCTAGTATAATAACATCATTATCTAATTACAGCCACATACACTTGTAAACACATGTAAGCTTCCAAAATACAGTAATAATGTTTGGCTATGCCTCAAGAGCTTTACTCTCAGTAATGCGCCAGGACATATGCACTTTAATAGCATATCCTGAAGGACTGTTAAAGAAAAAAGCTGTTAAAAATTCTGTAACATGAGCTTTGCTTTAGAAGCAAAATAAGGCATAATGGGCAGAGAGATAATAATATTTTGGAGGAGGTTTTTAATATATATAATTTATTTTTATTTTATGTTCATTGGTGTTTTGCTTGTGTGTATGTCTGTGTGAGGGTGTCAGAAGCCCTAGAACTGGAGTTTCTGACAGATGTGAGCCTCCATGTGGGTGCTGGGAACTGTCTTCTGGGAGAACAGCCATCTCTCCAATCACTTGGAGGAGTCTTAAAGTTCATTTTACTAAAACATGTAGTTAAACATGATGCCATTCCATATTTGCAAAGGCACATGAGTACCTTTGCTGCCGTCATTTGACCTCATGTTCTCCATGACTCCGTCAGTCAGCCAATTTATTGAAGAGATCTGGAAGTTTGGAAGTCTGCACCTTCTCTAGTCTAGAGTCTTGGCTACCCTTTCAGATAAGCCTAAAGGAGGGTCCCTCACATCGAACACATTTAATGCACCTCCAGAACCTGCTACGTTCTGTTAGACATAATTCCAGAAAACAATGGCCATTCAAACAAACAAGAATAAATTTTGCCACTAGATTAATTAGAATTACTCTAATCTGTCTGATAATCAATTAATTTTAATTTTACATGACAGTTTGGCAGAGGGTGAGTGTCTGTTGGCTTCTGTACATAGACCTCTCGTTGTCTCTAAATTACCCCAGCAATCTCCTACAATAAAAACAACAGAAACCAGGAGGATAGAATTCAGGTGTTTATAACTGGATCACAATTTAGTTTGATGAGACCTTCACTTACAATCACAAATTATCTCACTGTGGATAGAACGTTTAGCCCATTGGAAACTGAATTGAATCTGCTTAATATTCCTGTATTACTGAAAACTGCAGTGAAATACTGAGGCCAAGTCCCAGCATTTCTCTTCTAGCCACTCCCATGATGCCCGGCGCTCCTTTACTTTTGAACTTTCAATATCTTCTGCAACTGAAACTTAGACATTTTTAAGTTTCTCTTGCATTGATTTTGTTTTCCATGTTTTTAAACAGCTGCTATAATTGAAAATGTACTTCTTCCTGTTGTCCCATTATGCACATGACAGCTAATACCTTCCCACTTTCTAATGCACCCACATTGTACATTCTAAGACAAACACTCCTGTGGTTTTTTTTTAATATTTATCACCGAAACTTGACTAACAGTCTTCTCCTCTTCTCAGAATACTTAGACTGTGTACATCTTTACACTTCCTGAAAGTTCATCTGTTTGCTCAAGTCTAAGACTCAAGATGTCAAATGACATTTGTACCTTCTAAACTGGTCCGTGTGATGATCACTCTCAGTTATGTTCTGAGAATAAAAGGGTAGACAACAAATCCCCATGGGTAAAGCAAACTAAACACATCTGCTAACCATAAGAATGTTAGAGCCACGGGAGAGAAATTCTTCTAAAAATCATTTCTGGAAAGCAAACAGCAGACCCTGAGGAAGGTTAATGTAACATGCTTAGCATTTCAATGCCTTTCATCCAGTTGTGTTGGGGAATTGCCATACAAGCTAACAGCCCTGAAATGTGGGATAACATTAAACAAAAGGACATTTCAATTCGTGGAGGCACCATGTTTCAGAACCCATCCTTCCGTAAATGACATTCCAGGTCACGGGGTCTTCATCACAAATAGGAGAATACTGAATATGGGCACATAGTCTGTTGGTTATGGTATAGATACCCACAACATATGGCATATGCTACCTTGCTTATGGTGGCAGCAGCCAAATATGCTGGATTTGTTGAATAAAGTAGCAACACCAAAAGTACATATCTAGTGATTTCTCTGTGCTTGGAGTTTCCTTTAGATGATGCCTGATGGGAACATAAATCAGGTGAGTGGGTTTTTATTTTAACCAGAAACCTAGGGAATGAGGTTGGGTAATTATAGCTCATCTGTAATTGCACTGATACTATGATCCACATTGGATTTTGTGGTTTTATCAATTTATTCCTGTTTTATTGGTAATAGTTGTTAATATTCTTTGTTGTCTTGGGTTTGAAATTCTGTTAACCCAATAAAGACATGTATGTTTAGAGTTTAATTTTCAGTCATTTTAAATCTCATTTACTTTGTTTCTAAGCAAAAAGTGATAATATTTCAATCAACCTAATGGAATTCAGCTTTGGAAAATTGTAATGAGGTCTGTGACACTTGTATTTTCATTCTTTCTGCCCCATGGTATAGGATTCCTTAGCATCTTCCAGCTAAAAATGTTGGTCCTGTGGAATGTATCCTCTGCTCAGAAGGACCATGACTTTCTTCCATTTCAGTAGAATTTATGTTGACTTCTTGTTTTCAGGCAACTCCTACTATATATTTCATTTATCTAAACATCTATAGAATGTAGCAATAAGGGGAGCGGCGGCGGGGCTGCGTCCCCCAACACCCCAGCCGCCGGCTCTGCCCGGCTAGCTTATGCCCCAAATAATTACACGGACACTGTATTCTTTTAAACACTGCTCTGGCCCATTTCTAATCATCTGTGTAGCGCCCCTAGGTGCGCTTACCGGGAAGATTCTAGCCTAAGTCCATCCTGGGTCGGAGCTGGGGCATGGTGTGCGTCTTCCCTGGAGCAGGTAGCATGGCGTCTCTCTTGCGTCTGCTCCCGAGAGGAGAGCTGTCGGGTCTGACCTCACTTCCTCTTCCTCCCGGCATTCTGTTCTGTTTACTCCACCCACCTAAGGGTGGGCCTATCCAATGGGCCTAGCAGTTTCTTTATTGCTTAACCAAGGAAATCAACAGATTGATATATGACACTCCCCCAACACTTCCCCTTTTTCTGTTTAAACAAAAAAGAAAGGCTTTAACTTCAACCTAGCAAAATTACATATAACAAAACAGTTATCAAGTAAAAGTTACATCAGAAACATTTATACATATAACAAAATTGACCTTAAATCTCTATCAATGCAAATTATTCATACCTATATCATTTCCCCCTTTAAATGTAAAAGAACATTTATAAATAATATTTTGGGAACATGGGCGCAGTTTTTTCTCTCCAAACTGCTTCCTGCTGAATGGGGGCGTCGTTAATTAGGTCTTTCATGGTATAACCTGTGTGCCAGGTTCATCTCAGTTGGCAGTTGAGCGAAGCAATTTTCTGAAGATGTTCACAGCAACCCTTCAGGAGGACGTGGTCCATCATACCAAATCGGGATTGAAGAAATCCATAGAGTCTCATCCTCTGTGAAAACAAAAGAAGACTCTCTCCAAAGCATCATATCCTTAGACCCAAATTCTGAAATCATACCCTCATGATATCCGTTCTGGTTCCACTTGTCAGCCCATATAATGAAATGTCTCTCTGTACTTAGCTCCTTCACAGTCAAAAATTTTAAAGAAAACACAATAATACAAAGAATCCAGACTCTCTGTGAATTTTTCATCTTTACGCGGCTTATTTTTACTCTATCACTTTACTTTATTCTGTCTCTTTAAAGACTTTACCTTTTTTTTTTTAACATTAACTTTATTCTCTATATTCTTTTTCTTCTCTCTCCCAAGCCTACGTACATTCATCCAACAGTGTGACTCATTTATTGGTCTGAATCTGTCCTATTGTGAATCTGCAATTTTTTACCATCCAGGAGCACTTTTGATTTGCGCCTTTAAATCACTAGGCGCTTAAGAATCTAAGCTGTGACATTCCTAGGTTAACTTTTTGCTTTTTGAGCATATATCTTTGACCTGGAATAACCCTGTAGACCAGGCTGTCTTTGAACTCTCAGAGATCCGCCTGTCTCTGCCTCCCAGGCATTGGGATTAAAGGCGTGTGCTACTACACCTTGAACTCACAGAGATCTGTTTATCTCTGCCTTCTAAGCACTGGGATTAAAGGCGTGTGCTACCACACCTTGAAGTCACAGAAGTTTGCTTTAAGAATTTTAACTTTTAGTCTGCATATATTTTTAACACACTTTAAACCATTCAGAAATTTCCTGTCTTTGAATCTCTCTTTACTGTATATCTCTCTTTTTCTGACAACAAGAGCCTTTAATTTGCCAAGCAATATCAGTAGGACTAAAGGCGTGGCTTTGCCAGCTAGATCCAGTCCATTCCTTAGCTTTCCAGCCTCACGGCTGAGGTACAGGCTGCAAGGTCCCTGCCAGCCAGCGAGCTACAACAGACAACACTCAAATCCTCTCTCGGTAGCCGGCCCTCCTGCCTCAAACAGTCAGAGTTTGCCCTGGCAGGACAGCCCAGAAAGCCGGCATTTTTAAACGGCACAGCTTTTTTCCTGCTACGGCTGAAAACCGAAAAGCATGTGTTCAGCTTTTCATCAACACTGTTTAAGTGTTTTGTGGCAGGACCTCTTAATGAGCCGCAGGGTTTTGCAGCTAAAGCTGAGTCAGGAAGCCTCTTGAGGCTACCAGGTAGGAGCGGCACTCAGCACTTTAATTCTGAGACTGAGCGTGCAGCGCAGAAATTCTTTTCATCCAAGTTACATCCAGATCTGACACGCAGAGCACTACGCAGTCTGAAAACACATCTCTGTATGGCAGCAGAAATCCGCCATGCTCTTCCGCCTGCCTAAGCCTGATTCTGCCTTCTGCCCAGGAGCAGGCGGGGAGCTCTGAGTCATCGTCAAGGTCTCAGAGCACTCTCCTTCAGATCCCAAGCGGGAACACAAACATAAAGCCAGAGTTTGCACTGGCGGCACAGCCCCAGGAAGCCACTCTTTGAAATGACACAGCGTTTTTTCTGCTGCTGTTGCCGAATCAGGAAATCTCTCTACAGCACACCACCAACAAACAGCAAAAATCAGTGTTAAACTCTCTCTCCCTTATTTTTAAGCCTTCTCAGGTTTTTTAAGTGGGTTTAGTTAGCCACACGTCTGGGCGTCAATAGAATTCTTTTTCACTTCTGCCTTCCTTTCCTTTGCCCCAATGGATCATGCAGAAATAAGAAATCAAATATGAATTGCAGATGTTAATTGAGACTCATGCTTTTTTGTGGAGATGGTTGTTTTGGGAGAAATATTGATGGGTTTTAGAGTTGGTAGATCTAACTGCTGTAATCTCTAAGCTGCCATCATTGTCATGGTCATTGAGTTCTAGAGCAGCATCTTCTCAAGCCAGCTCATTTGGTTACCAGTTTGCCAAACACATCTTTCTGTCTACACAGTTGTTTAGATGTAGTATGGAAGACCTAACAGTAGGAGTGGGGAGGAAACAAATGTAGAGGGAAGTTTTAACCAGATTTTTGTCAAGTCTGATGATTAATTCCCTTTTTTATTCCTAACAAGTTCTGTGAAATCGGGGTTAGTACCAAAGCATAAGCTGCGGCCTATGGCTAGAAAGAGCCTTGCTAAATCCTGCTCTTTGCCTGTAGATTCCACCACTGTTCTCATTTCATCTGTCAGTAGCATGTTCCAGTTTCTGCACCAGCAATTAATCTTACATTAATTACATTTTAAATTAACCACAATATGCTTTTACAGCAGTACTTAAAATGTCATCAGTAAGACATGGCATAAATCAGTGTTGAGGGTGGCTTACTTGATTTATGTAGCTGATAATTTCTCGAAAGGCACATGAATTTTTTAAAGCTTTCCTCAAGGTGCATGCCTAGGCTGTGACCGTTGCAGAGTTCAGGGTGGAAAGCAGTTATCACATTTCTTCATCTGGTTTTATCAACAGATATATCAGAGGAGATGCATTTCCTTCTGTGGCTGTCAACTTTGTATAGCGCTCATTTTAATAAGCTGCCATCTAGATTTGTGAACATTATGCAGCATTTCCTCTCATCCTCGGGGAACTGTATTTTCAAATACCCAGTGGATACTGAAAATCACAGGAAGAACTACTAAGCTCTGCCTAGATTGTGCTTTTCTCTCTCCACCCTGCAGCACTGCCAGACAGCACCAGAGTTAATCTTTCCTTCTCTCTGTGTTTTGTGTCTGGGACGTCCTTTGAATCAATACTTTGTGCTTTGAGCCATATTAGCTAAAAATAAAAGTTACTTGAATCCACACACCACAATACCACAACAGTCAATCTACTACCTGAGACTGCAACTTCTCAGTGAGTCACCAGCAAGTAGCATATACAACATGGAAACTCTGAAGGAAAAAAGGACTTCTCGAATTATGAATGAATAGAGCAAGATGGGCATAGGATTTTATCATATGACTCAGGACAGTTGATGTACAATTTCATGGTCATGAATTAGTTCTGGAATTTCTCATTTACAACTTTTGGACTTCATTGCCCTGGATTGAAACTAGGGTAAGTGAAACCAGGGGTAAGATGGGAACTACCGTCCCTACTCTATAGCACTTCACACCACCTGCAACACAATTAGGATATTGGCCAACGGCTGCTATCGTTTAAATCTTTGAATGCTCCAGCAACTCAGAGCACTCTGTGTAAGTATAAAATTGGGAAGAAGCCATATCTCCTGCTGTGTGGTTGTGTCATGGGCCATTTCATCTGACTGGGTGACATCTTCTCCAGATATTAACATAAAGGGGGCAGAATCTCTGTAAGAGCTCACACAAGTTTAAAACTTCACTCTCCTTTTAATAATACCATGAGTGCCTATTTTTTTTCTTGCACTGTCAAAAAAGACTGACAAGTTGATATTGATTTTTTATCTCAAAGAGTAAAATTGCTAGCTCTGGGGGCACCACCATGATTATGAGCTGTAGTTTCTTCCTGTGACAGACAAGGAAACTTTCGAGTTTTAAAGATGAGGTAACTTCGAAAGCTTTAAAGAGCAAGTGGTCAGTGCTGGATGCATCAAATCTCGCCCAAAAGTCTCATTGTCTCTCCTCAATGCTGCAAAAAAGAAACCTCTCTATTTTTATTTAAGTCAGATATTTTAAAATGAAACGGATCAATGAGATGGAACTATGCACAGATATCTCAGAATATTACAGTAAGAAAACAGGCGAGGAGAGATGAGGAGCAGCATATGTCAGCACACCCAGACAGCCACATTAGCACTGATTCACAGAGCCGAAATGAAATAAGGACAAGCTTAAAGAAATTCAAAGGTTTGGGGCAAGGAAGAAATTTAATAAAAATGGAAATAAGACCCAGGGATGTGCAGCTTTGCTTTTGTGGCTCATATACAGAGCGCTGGGCTCAAGCTTGCCAGGTGATCACTTTGTAGACAGATAAAGTTTATTACCCTGGAATGATAGACTTTGTCTTTCTCTTTACAAACTCTACTGATAAATAGATATTAAAAAAAAGAGCAACCTACGTCTGTCACCATTGCTAATAGTAACCATCTTTCACATACCACCAGCTTCTCATATCACAAGCACTTTGGTCCATTTCATTTCACCTCACTCACACTTCAGTACTCGAGAGTTGTTCTTTTAGTTTGTATTTTTAACAGTTTTCCCTAGCCTCCAGGCAATCCTTTTTGTGTCTTGTCTCTGGTCTCTGCCTTGCAGTTGTGTTCATTTCATTTACCGCTTATTTGATGCCTTCATGTCTTCCTCTTCTTCCAGATACACTTTGAGACATTTACAAGTGTTATGGGTAGAGGGAAAACGATGGAACAGTAGCATTTCAGACTGCACCTCAGTCCTCCAAATCACCCAATTCACACCATTCAAGAGTTTCCTTAGAGAAGGCATACCAAAATATTTAATTTATACAAAATATGCTTTAAAATTGCCTTTAGACACCAGTTCACAGGTTGAGTACCACCATGTGGTATTTATGCAGACACTATAGCAGCGGATGTTCAATATAGCTTCTCATCTCTGACGCTTCCATGGGCTCTTGCAGAAGTCACAAGAATGGCAGGGAAAGAATGTCAAAGACTGTGTGTTTCAGCTGAGACAGGTTGTTTGACCATCTAGTTAAGGAAAGGCACCATTCTCCATCTCTCAGCTTCAGATTCTATATTCCAATCTCATATCTGACTTCTGTCTTCGGTGCAGCAAGCCAATCCATGCAACCTCCTTAACTGACAGCAGAACTTGACCTCTGTGGAAAATAACAGTATTAGCTATAGCTCTTCAGAGAACTCCAAAGGGATTGAAAATAACTTGTTTTCATAATCCACAATAGAACCCCTTCATAGCTAGTCCATAATAAATAGTAATTAGAATATTAAATTTCTAATGCTTCTAGATAATTATACTGAACCTGATCAGTATTCCTCACACTATATTTCAAATTATAGAATAAAAAACATATTCCTGTATTTTAAGGAAAATATTGCTTAAAACAATAAAGGGAGAAAATGCAGAATGAATAAAAAGCTGTCAAACTAGATATTACCATTATGAAATTGTTGAAAAGGTTAAATGTCAGAGCCAATGTAATTGAAGGAATGAAGAGGCGATCTTGTGCTTTCTCCGGTAGCAATATTTCCCATAAATCACAAACACAAGCAGTACATTTACCAAGATTCTTGGAGAAAGAACCGAATCAAGTGGAAGGAAATGCCCCTGATCTGATCTTTCCGGCTTGCAGACAGGCAGCAGAGAGCAGTGTTGAGATGCTTGCCCCTTCATTGCTTCTCTTCCATTATAAAACCACATGTATGAATACAGTGTGATATTGATTTATGATGACAAGTTTGGAGATTTATCGTTTCTGTGCTTGAAAACAAGAGTCCTTTGAACTTTTAAAACCATCCAAATAAAGATGTGTCATGATTATACTAAAATCAAAGCCAAAGAAACAATTGAAACCCACTCAGTCACTTTTTTTTTCTTTTTTCTTTTCTTTCTCCTCCCCCAACCACTGTTGGAATCAATGCTGTGTTCATTTAAGGAACCAAAACATGCGTGCTTAAATATATTTCTTGCAACTGTTCTTAATTCTTCAGAAATTTTTTATGTTCAAAATAGCCTTAAGAGCCTCTATGCTAACCCCTGCCCTGGATAGGGAGCAAACAGAAACAGATCACCATGGATAAGCTCCCTCTTCCTCTCTGGAGCCCAAGTGTAACTGGAACTTTGGCTTTGATAATTCAGCCAGGAAGAAGCAAGGCCAGTTCCCATGTAACTTGTGAACACACTCTTCATTTCCCTCAATAGTAGCTTCCTCAGAAGAATGGAGCGCATGTGTTGAACTGATTTTCAGGTTAAGCTCAAAGCTTTCCATTGAGCCAGCACCTAAGGTACTGTGGTGATTTGAAGGGAAATGGCCCCTAAAGGAAGTAGCACCATTAGGAGGTGTGGCCTTGATAAAGGAAGTGTATCACTGTGGAGGCAGACTTTGAGGTCTCTTTTGCTCAAGCTTCCCTCAGCATGATTGACAGTCAACTTCCTGTTGTCTGTAAGATGTAGCACTCTCAGTTCCAGCACCACATCTGCCTGCATGCTGCCATGTTCCCTGTCATGAGGATAATGGACTGAAAATCTGGAACTGGAAGCAAGCCATCCCAGTTAAATATTTGCTTTATAAGAGTTGACATGATTATGGTGTCTTTTCTTAATTAAGAAAACCTTAACTAACACAGATATTATACTAATATGGCTAGGAATGAGTATTCTTCTACTCCTGTCTTATGAATGCCAGAATTAACTCATCAACTGGAAGAACAACTTGAAAAAACAGACAGTTTCTTTAGGCCTCTGTGACCCCCTCTTAAGTAAGAAGAAGATTGGTTTTAATATTTTCCAGATTATAAATGCATGAAAACTAAATAATTCCTGGTGAGTGAACACTTAGCATAGTGTTTCTTACGGCAGATGTTTTCCTTTAACAAGGGTCACCAGAGAATGGACAGTATCCACAATTGTCCCAAAATGTCTATGTCAGTAAATATCTAAAATAGCTAGTGATCTAAGACAGGAAGTGATTACCAAGGAACAGGGAAAAGACTGCCCCATCAGTGTTAAGTTACAGGTATTCAAGATGATAAAAATCCAGAAACTGGCTGTAAACCTGATGCCTATGACTGTGGATTAGCTAATGTATACGTTAAAACATTTTAGAAGCATGGATGTCAACTTAAGTGTTTTTAGCCACAAAAAGAAAATAGAAGAGGAAAGGGGCAAGAAAAAGACACATAAGGCTACTTTTCAAGGTGATAGAGGTTTATTATTGGGTATGAACATGAACATGTCCCTGCATTCAATGAAATCAACTACGAAGTGTTGATTATATCTATGTATACAGTTTACCATTTGCATATCAATAATCAGTTTGTAGAGAAACTATTATTTATTTGAATAACAATTGTAGATCAATAAACACAGAAAAGGAAAATGAATACCATGTGAAACCCCCTCCCCCGAATTGATTCTCTGTGAATAAGTGGTCACAAAGAAGACCTGGGCTTTTCATGTTTGGCTTGTCAATATCTAATACTTTGGGAGCTCTTTATTTCCCATGCATTTGTTATTCCCGGTTTCTATTTGAATACAAATCAAACATGAATTTTGGGAAAGTAAAATATGAGACCTAATTTAAGGCACAGGGGGCTTCTTTTCCTACATAGGACTAACCTTGCCCAGAGCCATGTTAATTCCGCTCATTAATCTTTCATTCTAATGAGCTAACCATCAGTTGTGTAATTTTTATTTTATTATTCCAATTCATCATATTGAATTATGTTATTATTTCTGCCTTCCATTAGTGATAAGGAGACAACACTTGCTGTGAATTTTATTTTGCCACAAGGACTGTGCTAATTACTACATGCAGCTAATCCTGCCAGTATTCTCAGGAATGCTGAGGTGGGCATTCTAGCACCTGTTCCACATGCAAGAAGGCAGATTGCGGTGTTTAGGTGAAAAGCCAAATTGTTATTGTTTTATCAGTACCATAGTTGAACCAAAAACAAACTTCCTCTAAGGCCTGTTGTTCTGTTTCTGAATGGTGCTAGCTTTTTCTTCCACTACCCAATTATTTGGTATTATTTCTGAGATCATGTAATGGGATCAGAGGGGACTTGAATGGGAAGCAGAGAAGAGCTGTCTGAAATGGGTTTTTTTTCTAATAATGGCGAACATTGATTCATGAAGACAAACATTTCATGGGCCACCCTGTGGTCCTCAATGTATATTTTATATGGTGTCTTCTGCAGCTAGTGATACAAATAAGAGCATAAGATGCTTTTTCCTCAAAATAGCAGCACATTGTTTTAGTCTCATAATTTGTGTCTTTGCTTCATTGGGGACATTCTACAAAGTCCACTGAGTAGATTGGTAGATTTGAAAGATTATTACCATTACAAAGAGATGATGATGGTAATATGAAGATAGATAGATGATAGATAGATAGATGATAGATAGATAGATGATAGATAGATAGATGATAGATAGATAGATAGATGATAGATACATAGAAAGATAGATGATAGATAGATAGATAGATGATAGATAGATGATAGATAGATGATAGATAGATAGATAGATGATAGATAGGTGATAGAAAGATAGATGATAGATAGATAGATAGATAGATAGATAGATAGATAGATGATAGATAGATGATAGATAGATAGATGATAGATAGATAGATAATAGATACATATAGATATATAGATAGACAATTGAATGGATGATAATACATAGATGATGTATAGATTTTATATATACATATATGTATTTATCATATTTTGTTCTTTGTAAATAAAAATATTACTTAAAATTTTAAGCTTAGGGTTTCTAAGGATCATGTTGGTAAATAAATATGTTTGCCATTTTTCTTGGGTGAAGTCAATCATTTCAACTAGTCAAGCAATTAACCACACAGATTAGTCTCATTAAGAAACCTAACACATATTTTCAGAGAAAGTGGCCTTTGACTGGAATTCTTAAAGTTTTGAAAGAGAAACTGAGGTTCATTTCTTCCTCTAATGTTTAATGGCATCAATTACTCAGTTCTAAGAAATATAACCGGAGTGACCTTAGATGATGCTATAACATACCTTGTTGGTGTTTTTTTTGTGTCATAAAATTAACAAAACTCACAGTATGTTGCTTGTTCGTGCTCCCAGTCAGCACCCTTGCTGCTTGATTGTTAAGGACAAAGGAAGAAAAGATCATGGCATTCAATGGGTGGTGAATGCCACTACGTAATCACTTAGCCTTCTGCAAGCTTTAATTCATTTGCTGTTCTGGAGGTTAAAAGCAGTTGGGCATATTCACTTGCAATTCAGACCTAGAGCTAGGGAGAAATGAATGATACTTTTTCAATCAATTACTTTATTCTGCTGTCTATGTCAGAGATCCATAAAACAAGCAGGTAATCAACTGAGGTAGGGAAGATTAAAGAGGAAACAGTTGGAGGAAAAAAAGGACAAATCAAATTTAAGATAAAAAGTAAAAAACACACAATAGGAGTTGTATTTAACGCCATCTCCTCTCAGATAAAGAAATAAAGACACATCTGGGTAGACATTTATTGAGCATTTACTACATGGCTGGTCTTTCACTACAAGCTAAACAAGTAAATCATCATAACCTCTGGTGGCAAGGTTCATCTACTCTAGTAAGAAGTATATGTATGTGTAGGTATGTGTGTTCACATATACACAGAGTTATAAAATAACTGGAAGTTTCCATGACTGACATATGAACCATGAATGAGGAAGCATGAAGTGAGGTTGATGAGTCTGCTGAGTAGAATAAGGCAAGTGTTCCAAAGGATAAGACATGGGTCTTACAATAACACAGTGAAATAGGCCAAAGTGTGTTTGCTTTGAGGCAGATAATTTTTTTTAAGCAGAAAACACATTAAGGAAGCCAGAGTAATTGTATTGCCTAGAGGACTCAGAAGTTGCTTGTCTTGCTGTGTTAGCATGGGTGTTCAAGAATTAAAGTGTTAGGATGAGGACCAACCACAGAAAACCACAGTGCTGCTCCAGCAAGGCAAGCCACACTTAACACTTAATGCAAAGAAGAGGCAAGAAAGTGTTCAAAGAGAAGGATGGAGAGATGGTTGGTTCTGGATGGACAGCTCTCTCCTGGGTAGACAGACCCACCATGGAGCACAACTTGAATGTGAAAAGATGAAGCCCAAGAGCAAGGACAGATAGGTTTTCTTGTTGCTCTGTGGACAAAATGTCTCTTCTAAACTATTCCAGAGTGATTAGCACTGGGCTGTAAAAGAGATAAGGAAGAAACATAGGAACCACATGTGTAGTTGACTGTTAATTCCTGTGGTTCATGCATCTGAACATTTATAGTGCAAATTACAAACAGACAATCATTTGAAAGGAGCTATTTTAACTGGCCCCACTGAAATTAAAGCACCCCCCCAAAAAAAAATCCCAGCCTCCATTGAGATGACATGTTGAAAAATACAGCATCTTAAGGAGAAGAGATCCAGAGCTGGGGCAGGCGATGACTTGGGAGTAAAGAATATTTGATGCACAAGCATGGTAGTCAAGATTCAAATACCAGCCTCCACAGGACAGGCTGGATATTCAGCATTGAGGCAGACAGAAACTAGAGGAATCGCTGGGATTTGCTGGCTCATGGCCTTGCCAATAAAATGCAAGTTATAGGTTCAAGGAGAGACTCTGCCTCAAAAGAACTGGAGAGGAATAAAAGAGGACACTTTTTCTTCCCCCTCCTTGAGGCTCCATTTATACCCACACATTCATGTACATGCGCCACACACATATATACACACACCAATGCACACTCAATAAATGAGGGCAGATCCAAACCAGGCATGGTGACACAAATCTAAAATCCCAGGAATTGGAAATAGAGGCAGAAAGATCAGGAATTCAGGCCAGCCTCATCTACCATCTAGGTAGTGAGTTTGAAATTAGCTTTGGTTATAGGAGATCTTGAAAGAGTGAGAAAAGCAAATACTATTATCTGGCAGACTTCCAGTTTTCTTGCTGGTATAGCTGTTACTCTCTAGGTAAGCTAATTCATCTTTCCACATCTTTATTTGTTTTATACAATGGGGGATTATTTATTATTCTACTTTTCCAGAATGTTATTATGATAATGAAATAGCTTCCATGCTTCTAATGTTCTCTTCTCACTTTTTTCGGCTGTACTACATATATGTACACACCCACACACACACACACACACACGGATGCATGCACTAAATAATAAAATAGATCTTTTTTAAAGAGCTGTTGTGCTTTTACTGATAAGAGTTTTGTGTTTTCTCTTGACTATTCACTATAAAAAAAATAGGGCTCTTTTCTTAATTTTTTAGTATTTCTATAGAGAATATTTCACCAATCTTGTGTGTGTATATGAGATTCATTAATAAAATGTTTCTCTTTTGTTGTTGTCTTAGTCAGTATTCTAGTGCTGTGAAGAGATGCCATGACCAAGGCAACTGTTATAAGAAAAGGCATTTATTTGGAGGTTTTCTTAGAGTTTCAGAGGTTTACGCCATTGTTGTTATGATGGGGATAATGGTAGCATGCAAGCAAGAGCTGAAGCAGCACCTGAGAGCTACATCCTAGAGCGAGGCAGAGGCACTGCCTTTAAGGTTTGGAAACCTTAAAGCCCATCCTCAATGGCACACTTCCCCCAACATGACCAAACTTATTCCAACAAGGCCAAACCTCCATATCCTTCTGATGTTTTCAATAGTGTCACTCCCTGGTGACTAAGCATTCAAATATGTGACCCTATGGGGGACATTTTTTATTTCAGTCTGCCATAGCTGTCCTCATTTTTGTCTGCTTTTTCTTGGAATTGTCTTTACAAGATTTTGTTCTTTAGCTTGAGACTCCAGTACCAAGCAAGTAAAGGAAACTTTTGGCCCTGAATGACTTGGCTCTAGTAGCTTCTGTCTCTTACTGAACAGCCCAGTTGTCTTTCCTTTTTAGAAAAGACAGCCCTTCTGGATCTCAGTCCTTCACAAGCATCTCTGCTTAACTCTTTAACCCTTTCATGAACCAGGTTTATCTTCATTTTTCTTTTGAGTTGTTAGAATGTGTGTCAGAATTATACTGAGAATTTGAATTGTGCTGACAGGACTATGCTGTCTCAGGCCGGCATGTTCTCAGTCAGCCATCCTTCTCTATCATATGACACCAAATGCTTTATCTGGTGCTTCTGCAGACTTGTCCAGAGAGAAAACTCAGGGGTACTGTCTTCCTGCAGAGAGCCATAGCGCTGACCATCCTTCAGGGTATCTTGATGATAGAGTTCTCCCAATTGGAAAGTGGGAGAGCTAAGGTAGCTTTCTCTTTACCCAATGTTTATTGGTTACTATGCTGCAGGGAAAATGTAAAGACAAGTATGATTCTGGCTCTTGGAGGTTCTAGGAACAGATGAAAGTCCACAAGGAGTTGCAGAGATGATAGATCCTAGGAAAATCCCACAGGTTAAGGTTTTCTGAACTGGTTAGAAGGGACATAACAACATTTACCACAGCCTTTAAAATCTAAAGATCACAACACGACAGACCTTGAGATATAGGGGCTCTCTATGTTTTGGGTTTTTAAACAATTTATTTACACACACACACACACACACACACACATATATGTCTTGTGTTTATGTATGTGAGTGTACCACATGTGTGACTAGTGCTGAGAGGCTAGAAAAGGATATCAGATCCCCTAGAACTGGAGTTATAGACATTTGTGAGCTGCAATGTGGTTTCTGGGAAACAAATCCAGGTTCTCTGGAAGAGCAGCAAATGTTCTTAACCACTGAGACATCTCTCCAGCCTCCTACATGACACTTTAAACATGGGCTTTTTCTACTAACCTTCCTGTAAGTCTAAGATAATCAAGAATTTAATTAACAATACAAGATATCACACTGCAAAGGCAAATTTGCTGATGAGTCAATGATTTGCTATAATCTCTTTTGCTTAATAGAGAATTGGACAGAATGTGAAATTTGGAGTTGTCTTCTATATTAATATAAAAACTTATATTTTTATATAATATGGAGATAGACTATTTGAATTTTATGTCTCATAAAT
The DNA here is from genome assembly GCF_037038515.1 of Microtus pennsylvanicus. Taxonomy (NCBI): domain Eukaryota; kingdom Metazoa; phylum Chordata; class Mammalia; order Rodentia; family Cricetidae; genus Microtus; species Microtus pennsylvanicus. Next base: position 39,484,132 of record NC_134597.1, read on the forward strand.
TTATATGTTTATTACATAAATTTATATTCTACACATGTATATATATATATTAACTAGGATATTAATATGGAATCCTTATTTTTCACACTTATTAATTCATGTTTATGTTTAGTTTGCATTAAATTGTGTACCACAGCCACCTTAGTAAAAAAAATTGAAATATATGCACAGCACCGCATATTGTTGACTCAAGCGTCCAGCTGTTTGACCCTTTAGAAATTGTGTTACAGAGTATAGTCAAGCTGACCCCAAAGGTCTGGAATTAATAGAATTCATATTAGTCTAAAGTGAATGGCTGTACCTTTTTATGTTCATCATATCATAATGCATAAATGTCTCTACAGCACTTAGCAATTCTACTTATATTGTTATGATCTTGAAAACATGTGCATTTCATCAGCCCAGACACTTATTGCTAAGCATCAACTCATATTAGGTGTTGGAAAATATTTACTCTGGAGTGTGTGTGTGTGTGTGTGTGTGTGTGTGTGTGTGTGTGTGTGTGGACAATCACCTAGGTGCTTATTCATTTTCACATACACACACACACACACAAACACACACACACACAAACACACACAAACACACACACACACACATACACACACACACACACACACACACACACACCTGCTGCCCCTGTTCTTTTGAAATCTGTTTCATGTTCTAGTTTCATTTGTGCGCTGTTATAAAATACCTTGACCAACAGCAATTTAGGGAAGGAAGGGTTTAATTGCCTCAAAATTCCAAATTACTTTGGTGAGAAGCCAAAGAGGTGAGACCTAGAGACACTGGTCACTTTGCCTCTAGTCAATGGTGCCTCTTGCTTTCATCTAGCTTTTTCCTATCTTCCACCGTTCATAACTTCCTGTCTAAGGAATGTTGCTTCCCACACTGGGCTAGGTCTTCCTACATCAATCAACAGTTAATGCAGTCCCACAAAGAAATGCCCACAGTCTAGCTTGCTCTAAACAGTTCCTAATTAAAACTCCCTTCTCACATGAGCCTAAGCTATAGCAAGTTGACACTAACAACTGCCTATCCTAGCGTGCTTCAAATGGATGAGGCAAACAGCACAATATGTGTACACATACCAAGGAAGCATACTTTTTTTTCCTATTTGTATCCTTACCAGCATCTAAATTTCTAGAAAATACATCCTACAATTGAAACAAGACCTGGGCTTTGAATAAGACTTTGCTCAAGTAGAACAGGATTCTGAGTAGTCAATTCAAATGTCGAAGTTGGGAGTTTTGTATAATGCTCTTCTCACTTTCTCTGGAAATATTTATTAAACTGGTTCTTTCTTATGACTTTGCCCCTTTTTAGAATCAGAATGTGTTTATATAAAACAAAGAGGACTCTGTAATAGTTCTAATTCTCCAGTGAGTCCCAGGATTTATTCCAGAGTAAATCTTCGCAGATATGATCCCAATATAGCCAGAGGCCCCGAGAAGCTGAAAATTGGGAAGAAAACTTCGACACTATGTGTTCCTATGAGATCTGAGTTTCACTAAAAGCTAAAAGTATATGCCAGCTCTCAGATGTATCTGTAATAAAATGTATTATAAGAACATACTAAGGAGATACTGCAAACACAACTTATTTACAACTTTATATGTTTTTCAAATGTACATTAATGCCAGAGTTAGTAATACAGGGAGTTGTCATTGGATAGTACCACCAGAACTAGATGGGCCCAGTGTCTTCTCTGTGGCTTGACCATGATACAATCTCCTTTCCAAATTTTTCTTCTAGAGGAAACATTCCCAACAGAAAACCCTCAATTAATCGACAGCTATCCAAGGCAAACTGGTGTGAGCTGGTTCCTCTTTTGGTTAGACTGAACATTCATAAGTGAATTAGTTGTGGGAAAGCTGACCTTTGAGAAGTTAAGAAAGTCTGTCACCAGGTTTGGATAAGGTGCTACAGCGAAACCTTTCTGCACCTAGACTCATGCTTTCTCTTCTCAGGATGTTGTATCACTGGCTCCCATAGACATCCAAGCTGAAGCTGCACAAGTCCTCTGGTTGCCCAGTATATCGCTCAGTTTGTCCAAGCCATCATAAAGCTCCATGAGTGTTTTTGCATTTCACTCTTGTACAATTCTGGCCTCTATTTTTTTTTCTTTTCGGCCCAACAAAGTTTCCTTCTGCCTCCTCTCGTCTCTTCCAACACTAGTCATCTCTTCTGTCGACATCCTAGTGTCTTTCCCTAACCTAGTGGTGGCTCCCTACCACCCACCTCCATCTCTGTCATGGCAGGGGCAGCTATTGAATGAGCAGAGTCCTGGTTACATTACAGACCCTCACAGGTCTAACTAAGAACCAGCTCTGCCTTTTATTGCCTATGTGACTTTGAGTGGATTGTGATCCCTCCAATTCTCGCTTTCCTCATTTATAAAAGTTGATAGTGGTGATGCTTAAACCCAAAGATTATTCTGTGGCTGGGGTTGTAGTTCATGGTAAAGAACTTGTCTAGCATGCCTAAAGCACAGGGTTCAGGCCTCTGCATTACAACACCAAATTATAATCAAAAGACATGGTTGTAGATATTAAATGAGATGATACCTGCAAAGAACTTATCACAGGCTTGTCATACATCCTTAGTCATCCACATAGCAATAATGGCGAATAGTGTTTGACATTCTTGTGGCTAGAAAAGTACCCAGAACCAATATAAGTATAGTAAATTGCTAGATAGACAAATGTTATAAACTAAAATGAAAATGATACTGGTCACTGTCATTTTAGCAAATTAAAAATATCAAATTGATCCAATATGCAGAATTCTTGAATTATTAAATATCAAACTTTCATTTAACTTGAGCATAAACTGTTGATATAGATGTACAACTTAACCTTTCCTAAGTAATAACATTATTCCAATTTATATGTCAGCAGTTCATAATTTCAACATGTGGAGGACTTTTCCATGTTGTAATAGACTGACCTGATTGTTGAGGATGCCTAGGGAAGGACAGGTCCATTTCCTGCCCTGAGAACACTTATTATCTGTATAATCGCTAGATATCTAAAAAAAAAAACTCACAAAGAACTATATGGCTTGCATAACAGAAAGCAATTCAGTATCGTGCTAAAGACTAAAACATCTTTAGGTCATGATGTGTTTCATGTTGATTTCTGACAAAGTCAAGCTTCCTGCTTACAGGTAGCCACCTTCTTGCTGTGTTCCTTATGTACCCTTTCCTTTGTACATGTGGGAAAAGTTTTCTGTGTCTCTTTCTCTTCTTACAATGACACTAATTTTTTAGGTCAGAACCCCTTCTTTATGATCTGTTTACTTTCATTACTTTTTGCAGTGTTCACCCTCCATATGCAGTCACGTTAGGGATAGGACTTTAGTGTGGAACTTTAGACAGGCGAGGCAAAAGTCCACCCATAGTACTAGGCAAAGAACAAGAAACTTAATGGTCAGCTATAAATTACTTTGGTAAGTGTATAACTGGTTCAAAATTCTAGTTAAGTATGGTGATTTTCACTCTCAACCTGACAGGTTTTGAATCACCTAGAAGACACACTTCTGGGTATATGTGAGAGTATTTCCTAGAGGTTTATTCAGTGAGGGAAGATCTTTCTTGAATGTAGATAACACCTTCCTATGAATGGAATCCCAGACCTAATGAAAAGCATGGAAAGAAGGAAGCCCCCAGAATCCCAGCATTCGTGTCTCTGCTCTCTGGCAGCAGTGTGAGTCTCTTACTCTTCTGATTCTACCGCTAGAGCCATGCTGCTACTATGTATTCTGCACAATGATGGACTGAACCATTGAATCGTGAGCTGAAATATACGATTTCTTCCTTAAGTAGTTGTCAGGTATCTTCTATCAGCAACAGCAGAGTTAACAATCCATCCTTTGTGAAATAACAGAAACTCATTCTGAAAGGAAAATAAAAGATCTTTGTACTGATACTATGCAAAGGTCTTCAAGAATCTGGGTGCGTAGGTTCTGCTCCTTCAGCTGCAGTGGCATTGCCGTTTCCACAGATGGGTTTCGAAGTCAAGGCAGTCTGCCTTTCTGTGACTACAATGGATGACTGCTGATGATGCTTACAAAGTCTTTATGAATCATAAAAGAGCATCGCAAGTGGGAGAAGCTCTCCTTTTCGTCACAGGCTTCCAGCTAAAAGATGAACCTGATGTCATTTTACCATTTCACAGAAGAAAATCTTCATCTGATTTGCAGCATAATTTCAAGGCATAATGATATTAAAATGAGGGTTTCAAATCTATGAATTGATTAGACATGATTTTGAGTGTATTAAAATAAAAAACTCTAGTCCACAAGCTGCTGGGCCAATTCAACAGAGCCTGGTCAGAACCATCTTTAATCTAAGACTGAGTCCCCCTTCTACTGAGATTCCACAATGTGTTCTGCTGTATTGCAACTACTAGATCCCTGAACTGGAATCTGTAAAGTGATTTTTATTCAAATCTCAATCCCAAGCATCCAGAGTATGTTTCTTTCTAAATAAGACAAAGCATGAATATAATGAAGTCAGTTTTATTTGGTCAAGGCGGGGGAGTTTATCACCCAGTATTAGTGCTAGAAAAATTAGTACTTTAAACATAGTTAATGAATATCTTTCCTGTGAAAGAGGTAAAAGCTATTTTATTAGTTACTTTTTTGTTGCTGTGAGAAAACGGCATGACCCAAACTACTGATGGTAGAAAGTTTTGGGGGGCTTATGGTTCTAGAGGGATGAGAGTCCACCATAGCAAGGAGGCATAGCAGCAAGTGCAGGCACAGCAGCAGAAGCAATAAGCTGAGAACTCACACCTTTCAACACAATCATGAAGCAGAGAACGCAAAGCAGAAGTGACCTGTTCCCAGTGACCTGCCTACTCCAGCAAGATTGCACTCCTAGGCCTCCCAAAGAGGTTTCCCTTTCACAACCCGTGTCTTGCAGCAGCTGTCATTCACTCATCAACATTCAAAAAATTTAATGTCAACACAGCACGATACAGGATCCACACTCCCTGTGTATTTCCCATCCTTATGTGACTTTTTTCCTTTAGAGACTTTACTATTTTTAAACTATTTATGTTTTCCTATGACTATCTATACCCATTCTCTTTTCTTTCTTAAGCGTCTATGCACGTTTTCAAAGACACTGTAATCTGTTTAGAAGGGTTTTTTTTTTTTTAATTTAAAACTGGACCTGTCTTTACTGCATATCTGTATCCTTTATTTACCACGTGAGCCAAACTTTAAACTGCTAAGCATCATCTAGGCCCCCACTGCAGCTCTCCCAGTTGGTTCTGCCTCCTTCTCAGCAGAACCTTCAGCCTGAGGGCCTGGCCAAGAGCTGTGTTTAACTGGGAGCTATGTTTAATCAGGAATTGCATTTTATCAGGAGTTACATTTACCTGCCCCAATTCTAGGGTGTTGATGCCCACACTGTGGCAGGAATTTTTATTATAGCTTGTTGTTTTTACATAACGTGCTGGCTACTCAAGTGCTTGCTGTACATCAGAGCCTCTCTGAGACACATCCTTTTATTTCCCCCCAGACTTCTCAGGCCCTCTATGAAAATCCGGGCCTCATGTTGGGCACCAACTACATCAGACTTTCTTGCACCACCAGTGCCCAAATCATGAAAACTTATTATTAGTTATGAATATTCAGCCTTATATTTGTTCACTAACTCTTCTAACTTAACTGGTACTGTTTCTCTTCATCTGCATTCTTCTTCAGGGCATTTCACCTTTGTTTCATTCCGCATGTCCTATTTTCCTGCTTTCTCTGTGTCTTGCTGGATAAGACTGCCTGGGTGGTTGGCCCCAGGCATCTTGTTCTCTTTCTCACTTGTTCTTTCCCTTGATCCTAGATTCTTCCTCCTACTTATTCTCTCTGCCTGCCAGCCCCACTTATCCCTCCTCTGCTAGGCTACTGGCCATTCAGCTTTTGATTAGACTAATCAGTTGCCTTAGGCAGGCAAGATGCAAAGAAATGCAATACATCTTCACATTATTAAATATTCTATTCCACAACAGTCCACCCCATATCATAACACAGGAGTCTATTTCTAAGTCTCTTTGCTTTCTCCACCCACCAGGTGTTCCCAGGTATGCCATGCTACTTTTCTGAAGATGATTTATTAACCACCAAAGCAAAGAATGCCAGCATGAATCCCCTGTTGACACCAGGGATCAATTTCCTTTCATATCATCTCTGCTGTTTTAAAATAGAGACATGTTATTCATGTAATGGATAGTAATACAAAAATACTCACAGATACAGAATATGCATTGTACCTGTGGGCAATTTTACCACACTTTATTAAACTAAAATAACACAATATGATGATGTTATTAGTACATATTATTTTGTTCTCCTTCTACCTTAGTGATGCTTTGGACTCGGGGCTTCTGATCATTTCTTTATCAGTTCAACTTAGCTCCAAGTCTGGATCCTAACTGAGCACAAAGAAAGATATAAGTAGAGCTTTTGAGAATGGGTTTTCATGTTCTACAACAGAGAATCATATTTGGATTTCGGTTTTGAGTATTCTGTTTGCTTCCAGCTGATACTCGGTTAGATGTCATCCTGTATATTCTATCCACGGTGATCACTTTCATGCCTCTTCTCTATGCTAGAAATTCAAAAGTGTTTTAATACTTAATTCGCATACCTAGGAATCTTCCTACTGCTAATTATGTCTTCCTTGCTTCTTTGCCTTGATGATTTTTCCAAAGACCCAATTAGCCCTTTCTACTTTTGATCACATCGGACTGGCATCTCTTCACTCTTCATTTTTTTTCCTATTTCTTTAATTCAAACAACAAATAATTTCAGGATTCCAATTTTCATTATCTCTACTCTAGAAATGCTTAAAAGCCTTCTTGCAAATTTTTATCTTCATACACAGTTATGTCCCAGGTGATTGACAATTTAATTATACTGTTTAAGCCCATATTCTAATCAGTCTGAAGACTACTGCAAGTCTCCAGTGGCCTTGAGGTGATTTCCCGAAGAGCAATTAATTACTATGTTGACCCATGTTGCCCATTTCAAGATAAAGCTGATCTTGCATTTGATGACTGTTGGCTGGGCAATCCATTCCCATATGCAGTATGAGCAGGTATCAATCACAGAACATGCATAGTGCTGAGTGCCTTGTATTTGATAGTAATAATCAGATACAATGATTTGCAGGATAGAAAAGTACATCTTCATTAAAGTTACAGATTGAATCAAGGTGTGTAGGAAGGATAGAGCTATAAATACAAATGACCTTGACTACAAGTTAAGAAAACTAGTCAAAGGCTTGAATTCAATGATATTTAATAGAGACCACTTTTTAAAATAAGTTTATGTAAGAGGGAGTCTTCTAACACACTGTTAAGTGAGGAGAAACTTGTTGAAACGGGGTTGAAATTTTTTCCTCAATATCTCATCAATGTAAGATGAGTAGAGAAGGATGCAAATGGGGATTAAAAGATAATCCAAATACGAGCTTTGACCAGAACTGTGATTGGTACTAATGATAATAAATAGCAGAAACACATCACAGACTTATTTCAAGTAAGTGGAAAATTTAAGCCCACGTAACTAAGTCTTCTAATGGGCATTAGCTTTGAAAATAGATAGATGTCAAGATCACAAAACACCATTAGGGGCATAGGGTTTCTTTCTTCATTTCTCAGCTCTACTTGTTCCTGATTTAATCTTGAATAAGTTTGTTACCAACATGCCTTCTCAGAGCTCAGACCATATGAATCCAAACTTCTGGAATTGCATGTAGCCATAAGTTTAGTCATTTTTAACTTTTTGTTTTTTGAGAATTTTATAAATACTATATCTACATCATTTCCCCACTCTTCTTTCCAATTCTTCTCATGTCCCTCCCACTACTCAAATTTGTGAGCACTTAGTATGTAATTATAATTGTTACATACACATGCACAAACTTATTTATGTATATATGTATATAATTTTATAAATACAAACTGCTAAAATAAGTTAGTATTTCTCATATATACTTAGTACTAACCTCTTAGATTTGGCTAATCTATCACTGAGCTTATCCATGGAGAAGACTAATTCTCCCTCTCATAATGGAAAATTCCCACAAGGTTCTATCCCTAGAAAAAGAACTATAGGTGATTAATGGTTGCAGGATGGGGAGAACTTAATTCCTTAATAACCAAAGAACTTTGATGGACCCCACCATAAATGACAAACCATGTCCTCACTAATTTCTGTGTCTATGAGAAGGCAAATTCCTTTGTGGCAGGAAAGATAGGATCACTCAATGAGAAGTGCTGAAAGTATTGTATTAGATAGAGGAATTATCCATTCCAGTTAGAAAAGGTGCTGGTTACACTGAATCAAAACAAAGGGAGGTGGGGAAGTGTCTCAGTTACTTTTCTATTGCTGTGGCACCTTTGACACCATGACCAATGAAACTTACAGAAGATAGAGTTTATTGGTACTCACAGGACACTGGGGTAGAGTCCATAACCATCAGAGAGGAGAGCATGGCAGCAGGCAGGCAGGCAGCCATGGCATTAGAGAAGAAGCTGAGGGCTCACATCTTGAGACATAACCACAAACAGAAAGAGAGCTAACTGGCAGTGGCATGGACTCTTGAAACCTCCAATAAGGCCACAGCTCCTAATCCTCCCCAAATAGTTTGACCAACTGGGGACCAGTTATTCATACATACAAGCTGACAAGGAGTCCTTCTTATTCAAACCACAACAAGAAGGCACTGCATGTCTAGAAAGGGAATATCGTGATTCAAAATATATAATTAAGAAAGTTTTTTTTGGCAAGCATCTACATGGCTATTGAATGATACATAAGGAGGTAGGTACTTTGGAGTTCTAATCTATGAATTTTGAAGTAGGTTTACTTTTTTCTGTATTTTTATAAAGGAAATGTAACACTAAAGAGTACTTAGGATAGGAAGAATACAGGAATCAAAATACAAATGATAAAACAACTAGTATCATTAGAAACATATTGAACAAAGTTTCTTTTAGTTTTATACAAGCAATACAGGTATTTACTAATCAGGATTATTCAGTATCTGTTCTCAATGTTATATTTTAAGATATAACATTTTGACACAGGACAAAAGCAATGTGCAGAGGCTAAAAGTTTTGGTGGCTCAATAATAACTTACCTGATTGATGTAGCATAGCTTCAAACCAATAATTATTATATATACATACATATGTTTTTTCTTTCATAGAAACAAATATTTACAAGAGCATATCTCTTTCCATTCATCAAAGAACAATTTCCAACTAATAATGGCTTAGTTAGATCAAGGAGCTATAGTATGTAAACAGATAAAAGTTCTTGGTGGAAGTTGTGATATTTTTACCCAGAATATTACATTTTTAGATTAATTAGTTCTCTCTCTCTCTTTCTCTCTCTCTCTCTCTCTCTCTCTCTCTCTCTCTCTCTCTCTCTCTCTCTCTCTCTCTCTGTGTGTGTGTATGTCTGTGCATGTGTGTGTATGTCTGTGAGTGTGTGTGTATGTCTGTGAGTGTGTGTGTGTGAGTGTGTGTGTATGTCTGTGAGTGTGTGTGTGTGTGAGTGTGTGTGTATGTCTGTGAGTGTGTGTGTGAGTGTGTGTGTATGTCTGTGAGTGTGTGTGTGTGTATGTCTGTGAGTGTGTGTGTATGTCTGTGAGTGTGTGTGTATGTCTGTGAGTGTGTGTGTATGTCTGTGAGTGTGTGTGTATGTCTGTGAGTGTGTGTGTATGTCTGTGAGAGTGTGTGTATGTCTGTGCATGTGTGTGTATGTCTGTGAGTGTGTGTATATGTCTGTGCGTGTGTGTATGTCTGTGAGTGTGTGTGTATGTCTGAGAGTGTGTGAGTGTGTGTGCATGTCTGTGAGAGTGTGTGTATGTCTGTGCATGTGTGTGTATGTCTGTGAGTGTGTGTGTATGTCTGTGAGTGTGTGTGTATGTCTGTGAGTGTGTGTGTGTGAGTGTGTGTGTATGTCTGTGAGTGTGTGTGTGTATGTCTGTGCATGTGTGTGTATGTCTGTGCATTGTGTGTATGTCTGTGAGTGTGTGTGTATGTCTGTGAGTGTGTGTGTATGTCTGTGAGTGTGTGTGTGTCTGTGAGTGTGTGTGTGAGTGTGTGTGTATGTCTGTGAGTGTGTGTGTGTGTATGTCTGTACATGTGTGTGTATGTCTGTGCATGTGTGTGTATGTCTGTGAGTGTGTGTGTATGTCTGTGAGTGTGTGTGTATGTCTGTGAGTGTGTGTATGTCTGTGCATGTGTGTGTATGTCTGTGAGTGTGTGTGTGTGAGTGTGTGTGTATGTCTGTGAGTGTGTGTGTGTGTGTATGTCTGTGCATGTGTGTGTATGTCTGTGAGTGTGTGTGTATGTCTGTGAGTGTGTGTGTATGTCTGTGAGTGTGGTGTATGTCTGTGAGAGTGTGTGTATGTCTGTGCATGTGTGTGTATGTCTGTGAGTGTGTGTATATGTCTGTGCGTGTGTGTATGTCTGTGAGTGTGTGTGTATGTCTGAGAGTGTGTGAGTGTGTGTGTATGTCTGTGAGAGTGTGTGTATGTCTGTGCATGTGTGTGTATGTCTGTGAGTGTGTGTGTATGTCTGTGAGTGTGTGTGTATGTCTGTGAGTGTGTATGTCTGTGAGTGTGTGTGTGTGTGTGTGAGTGTGTGTGTATGTCTGTGAGTGTGTGTGTGTATGTCTGTGCATGTGTGTGTATGTCTGTGCATTGTGTGTATGTCTGTGCATTGTGTGTATGTCTGTGAGTGTGTGTGTATGTCTGTGAGTGTGTGTGTGTCTGTGAGTGTGTGTGTGTGTGTGAGTGTGTGTGTATGTCTGTGAGTGTGTGTGTGTATGTCTGTGCATGTGTGTGTATGTCTGTGCATGTGTGTGTATGTCTGTGAGTGTGTGTGTATGTCTGTGAGTGTGTGTGTATGTCTGTGAGTGTGTGTGTGTGTGTGTGTGAGTGTGTGTGTATGTCTGTGAGTGTGTGTGTGTATGTCTGTGCATGTGTGTGTATGTCTGTGCATGTGTGTGTATGTCTGTGAGTGTGTGTGTATGTCTGTGCATGTGTGTGTATGTCTGTGAGTGTGTGTGTATGTCTGTGAGTGTGTGTGTGTCTGTGAGTGTGTGTGTGTGTGAGTGTGTGTATGTCTGTGAGTGTGTGTGTGTCTGTGAGTGTGTGTGTGTGTGAGTGTGTGTATGTCTGTGAGTGTGTGTGTATGTCTGTGAGTGTGTGTGTGTGAGTGTGTGTGTGTGTGTGTGAGTGTGTGTGTATGTCTGTGCATGTGTGTGTATGTCTGTGAGTGTGTGTGTATGTCTGTGAGTGTGTGTGTGTCTGTGAGTGTGTGTGTGTGTGAGTGTGTGTATGTCTGTGAGTGTGTGTATGTCTGTGAGTGTGTGTGTGTGTGTGTATGTCTGTGCATTGTGTATATGTCTGTGAGTGTGTGTATGTCTGTGAGTGTGTGTGTATGTCTGTGAGTGTGTGTGTGTATGTCTGTGCATGTGTGTGTATGTCTGTGCATTGTGTGTATGTCTGTGAGTGTGTGTGTATGTCTGTGAGTGTGTGTGTGTATGTCTGTGCATGTGTGTGTATGTCTGTGCATTGTGTGTATGTCTGTGAGTGTGTGTGTGTGTGTATGTCTGTGCATTGTGTGTATGTCTGTGAGTGTGTGTGTGTGTGAGTGTGTGTGTATGTCTGTGAGTGTGTTGTATGTCTGTGCATGTGTGTGTGTATGTCTGTGAGTGTATGTGTATGTCTGTGCATTGTGTGTATGTCTGTGAGTGTGTGTGTATGTCTGTGAGTGTGTGTGTATGTCTGTGAGTGTGTGTGTGTGTGTGTGTGTGTACACTGACTGGATGGATGGATGAGCACACGTGTGCAGGTAATTATGGAGGCATGAACATCACATAGAACTGGAGTTGCAGTTGGCTGTGAGCCAGCCAGTGTGGGTACTGGGGGCCAAACCTCTGAGTCTTCTGCAAGAACAGCCAGCACTGTTTGGTACTGAGCCATCTTTCCAGCCCCAATATTAAGATTTTTAAGAGAGATATATGAGACAGCCTCTACTATCTCCTGAAGGGAGTGATATTTATCAGCTAGTTAGCTCTGAAAGAAGCAATTCTTACTTACCACACAAGTTCCTGTAACTAGAACTATTTAATAAACACTTATTACATTTTAAAATATTTATTTTTAAGTAAAATACAATTATATCATTCTCCTCCTTCCCTTTATTCCTGCTGACTTCTCCTTTGCACCTCCCTCATTCTTTCAAATTCATGGACTTTATTCTCCCCCATCCGTGTGTGTGTGTATGTATTTGTATGTGTATGTGTGTGTGTTTAAATATATGAATACAACCTGCTCAGATCATTTAAAGTTACTGTATATACATATGGTTTCAGGGATGACTTTTTGGTATTAGATAACCAGCTGGTGACTCTTGCTTGGAAGAGTCCCCACGCCCACGGTCAGCATTTCTTAGAAGCCTGTTAGCTCTTTGTCCAGGGTTGAGAGCCCATGGAAAGTCCTTCCTTCTTGTCAGTATTCTATCAGTGTCATCCTAGTTCGGTTCTTATTGAGGTAGCCATGTTGAAGAGACTTCACGGGAGAGCTTAGCTGACATTTCTAAAAGACAGAATCACACAGTAGACTCCCTCTTGCTCTTACAATCTTTCTCCCCTTCTCCTGCCATTATCCCTGAGCCTTTGGTGCATGGGTTTCTGTGGAGATATATAAGTTGGAGCTAGGCACAACAGGGTTACTTGTCACACTTTTGATTGGTGGTGTTTTTCTGGAAAGTGGGTGTGTGTACACAATATGTGTGTGTATGTATGGGGATCCAAGTTAATCAGGTTATGAATAGTGATTATCTCATGATCAATATGTGTGTGTATGTATGGGGATCAAGTTAATCAGGTTATCAATAGTGATTATCTCATGATCAATATGTGTGTGTATGTATGGGGATCCAAGTTAATCAGGTTATGAATAGTGATTATCTCATGATCAATATGTGTGTGTATGTATGGGGATCCAAGTTAATCAGGTGTGTGTACACAATATGCGTGTGTATGTATGGGGATCCAAGTTAATCAGGTTATGAATAGCGATTATCTCATGATCAATATGTGTGTGTATGTATGGGGATCCAAGTTAATCAGGTTATCAATAGTGATTATCTCATGATCACTATGTGTGTGTATGTATGGGGATCCAAGTTAATCAGGTAATCAATAGTGATTATCTCATGATCAAAAAACATTGTTTTGTTTTATTTTTCTCTCCCATCTACATCTGTTTTTCTATTGCTTCAATTTTATATACAGTGATTTATTGTCTCGATGTGTTTTAACATATCAAATTTTATGAGCACGTCTCAGCAAGTTCTTTGCTCTTAGTCCCCCAAAACCATACCAGGTGTTTCAGGGGAAAATAATAAAAAAGCTGTTCCAATTCCTACTATGTGTCAGCAATTACAATTGCTCTCAGGTAAGTTGATCAAAGGAACAAACCATCAGTTAGACTAAAATTGGGATGATGTCCACCATAAAGACAAAAGCTGTAAGTCCTGTCATCTTGGACAGAACCTGTGATTTCTAAGATTCTGCCTTACTTTCTCATTTTAATTCCATACAAAAAATAATTTCCCCCAAATCCCTATATTTTTTCATACTATGACACAATGACATGAATACAGGTACATAGTATCTATTCAATGTTCCTTAGCATTAACAAAACTCAATATCAGATGTAGCTTAAACATGTATTCATGGAAAAGATGGAGGACCTATGTTGTTAGCTTTTTCATTAACAATTTGGGAAGAGCAACATAATAAACAGTAAAAGGAAATTTTCCTTTAACTTGAATCATCACTTTCCATGTTCTAAATACAGGTAGATATAATAATTTAGGTAAGTACTAAGTATCTATCACGGATTGCTATAAATTATCAGGCATGTATTGCCATAAATCTTGAGCCTATACCTTGACAGGCAGTCAGAGCCCCTAATATGACACAGAGAGGTAGAATAAACACAGATGGAATATGACATTACAAACACCAACTGTCTGTCTTGTGCTGTAAAACTGCTAAGTTGTTTATTCTCTAATAATTACAGAGAAAATGTATTTCCTAAGAGACTCGTGGGCTCAACCTCAGACACTTCTCTGGTTCATTTTTCTTCCTTTATTTGCCTATTAAAACAGTAGTAAAAATGATCCCTCATGAAAGCACTGTGCCAGTCACTTCTCTCAGGAGGAAATGCATCACCTTGTTCAAACATCATGCCTTACAGCAAACGTGGTGTTATTCCCCTTTACTAATATACTATAATCTAAACCGGGGTGTCTAAGTTCATCTGCAGGTCTAATAGAGCTAGAAGCAGGCAGTCTGAACAGCAGCCCCTTCTCTTATCCCTCATATCCTAAACAACTCTTGCCAAAAGAAGATCACTGTTGAGCACTGAGACCACAAGAAATCATTTGTGTCACTTGCTGAGTTTGGGCAACACCTGAACGTATTCTGTGAAGGAGGAATCCACGATGATTGCCTGAAGTGTCAGTTGATTTGCAAGCACTAAAAGTGACTGGGTAAGAAATGACTCCAAGTGCCTACCCAACTTCTAAGACAGACACATGAAGGTGTTGCAGACTGCTTTCTAATTGTGTTGGGCTTAACAGTCAGTTTTCACAGTCATGCCATTCCAGATGTGATTATACTGTTCCTTCCTAAAAGGGTACATTTCCTGGAGTCACCAATGAGAATCTTCCTTCTGTTTCAAATAATCTAAGTGCCACATTATTTCAAGTAGTATTTTTGCTATAATGGTGCTTTTGTGTCCAAGAAACAGTTTGAGGGCATGAAAATGGAATGGCAGATAATAAAAACACTCCCTCCTATTTTTATAAAAACAGAATCCCCTGCATATATGTCCTGCTGTCCAGCTGTGATCCACAGAAGTCAATTTCTCATTTAACTACAAAGATAAATGTTGTATTTACTAACTAGAAAAGATCATACTTTCTACTCTGTTGTCTAAGAATCCAAGGGTCAGGATGCCCATGTTCGCTAGATGAATAATTTATCCTGTGCAGAGGTACCATACTCTTGTGTGATCCTGAATCTTGTCTTTAATTTATATCTGTTCTAAACTAAATTTAAAAGCCAATTACCATCAGAGAAAGACGCTGGAATAATCAAGTGGGACAAGGGCAGGACCTTTGGAGTCTTTCTTGGGTAGCTGTTCTAATAGACTGAAAGTAATTCTGAGACTCTGCCTGTCACAGGGAACGGTATGTAATTCCCATAGTCAAATCCACTTTGGGAAATACTCCTGTGCTGAGGTGCCAGACTTTGCCTCCATTCTGAAGCAGTGAGTCTTAACACCTTGAGCAATTGCAGAGAAGGTCCCCGTACTACACATTTTATGCAGACTGAGTCACAACCATTTGGTGGTGATGTATGTAATTAAAATGAATTATGCAAATTTACTATGAGAACAATTAGAAATAGAAATGTTGATGAGTTAATTGCCATGTCTATGAACTTTTGACACTGAAATAAAATAAATTTAAGTTAAAAATTTAGATTTTTTAAAAAGGGAAAATAAATTCAAAATTATTAAAGAAAATCCAAGAATGGAACCTGACCATCTTCCAGAACATCATAGGAAGAAGAGCAGAGAGGCACTGGCTGTATCTGGGAACTGTGCACTCAGGTTGACAAAGGAGAAAGTTTAACGCAAAGTGAAGGGTCGATTGGGAGTTAGTAGAAATCACCTTCCTGCTTTGTAGCTGAATTTATTTTTAATTTTTTTATTTAAAAGATTTTTTATTTTACATAGCAACGACAATTCCCCGTCCCTCCTTCTTCTCCCCTCACTATCCCCCCACCCAATCCCCAACTACTCTTCATAGACAGTAACTCCCATGGGGAGTCAACAAAGTGTGGTACATCAAATTGAGGCAGGAACAAGCCCTTCCCCCCTGTATCAAAACTGAGCAAGGTATCCCTCCACAGGGAATGGGCTCCAAAAAACCAGTTCATGCACTAGAGAGCAATACTAGTTCAGCTGCCAGTGGGCCCACAAGCTGCCCAAGCCACAGAACTGTCACCCACATTCAGAGGTCCCAGTTCAGACTTTTGTAGGTTCCCCAGCTATCAGTTTGGAGTCACTGAGGGAAAGCAAGGAAAGAAACATCTTAATAGAGGGAGCCATTATAGGGTTAAGAAGAAATCTGGTGCTAGCAAAACTCCCAGGAATCAACAAATATGACCCCAGCTAACACTCCTAGCTAAAGTTTTGTAGATAGTATTCCATGCAAGAGAGAGAGACAGAGACAGAGAGATCAGGGAGACCAGAGAGAAATAAAGCAAGAAAAATAATGGAAACATAGTGGCGGTTGAGATTTAGTAATGGATCCATGCCAAGTATATTTCCTGCTTTGAAGAACTTTTCAAAATAGAAATTTATAGGTTAAGACAAGACATTGTTTGGAATACTCATAAAGGTGGATGATAGGAGGTAATAGACTAATGGCCACAAAAGTCTATTCATTTGTTGGTATTTCCATGCATCTTTATAAAAAACAGAAGACTTTGAATTTTGAATAGATATCAGTGTGAGTGGTATATAAATGGAAAATGGACAAGTCTTGGGGAGCTGTGACCTGATGCAGAAGCATTAACCCCAATAGCTTGGGTGGTGACAGCTTAAATATCTCTGAGTAACGAGAACTGTCAGAAAGGCTTTTGTTTAGTGAATTGGAGCAACCACCTTTACTTAACAGTATCTATTGTGGCGAGCCTGACCTGAGGCAGATTTGAAAAGCAAAATACAAAAAGACATATTCCTTGGTGGTATGTCATACTTGTAATTTTTGTTATTGTTGACTTTTGATTTTGCCATTAAAAGAATCACCAATGTTAATTTAATAGTAAGTAATTGTATTATAAGAAGAATCGGGCCTAGTTTAAAGAAGTATAGCCTTCAAAGTCTCACAGGTTTCTATATTCAGAGAAGCCCCACAAGTGCTTTGGGACTCTGCTGGTCCCATTGTGAAATGCTTTATAATTTGAGGCAGGACAAGGAAGCCAAATGGGAGGGGGAAAGTCCAAAGAGCAGGCAAAAGAGTCAGAGACATACTGGCTTCCACTGTGGGAAGTACCACAAAAACACCAAGCTAAAAGTTAAAACATAAACCCAGAGGGTGTGGTGCTGCCCCAGGCAGGCCCTGTGCTTGCCTATTCAGTCTCTGTAAACACACATGAGCTCTGCTTAGCTGATTCAGTGGTCTATGTTCTCATGCTGTCCTCTATCCCCTCTCACTCTTACAATCTTTCCTTCCTCTCTTCCATGGGTTCCCAGAGCTCCCAAAGGAGGAATCAGATAGAGCCCGCCAATTTAGACTCTCTCCAGAGTGTGTTTGACTCTGGGTCTCTGCACCTGCTCCAATCTGCTGCTGGAGGAAGCCTTTCTAATGACAAATGGGCAAAGCATCACTATGAATATGGAAGAGTATCATTAGGAGTCATTTTAATGATTGGGGAGGGGAGGCAGAGATGTTTGATTCTACCTGAGGTCTCTGGGCGCTCTAGATTTCCAGTTTCCGGCCATCGAGATAATGCAGGGCATGCTTTCCCTCTCATGAAATGGCCTCAACTTAAAAAAAGACATTGGCTGTCCAGTCCCACAAGTGTTGTTCCATCATTGCCCCTGCTAATGTTTCCATTCCAAAACCCCTGCTCCACCCCTACTCAGCAGAAAACAGCAAGAATGTAGACACAAACGTTCCTTGTAGCTGGAAGGATTCACAGTACGGAGTTCAAACCACCAAGCTGAGTTAACACTGGTAACGTCCACAACCACAAGCTTGAGGAGAAAGAAGATATAAGATTTTAGCTAAAAAAAAAAAAAAAGAAGTAAATAAAATAGTTGTAAACTTCTTTACATTTTTTGAGAATTTCATACATGTATACGATGTCTTTGATCATAGCCACCCCCTGCTTGTCCCTCCAGCTCCTCACAGAATGCCTCCTCTGTGACCCCATCCGGATTTTATATTTGCTGTCCTGGTTTTTTTAATTGTTGCTGCTTTTTAAGCTATAGCTCTCCTAGTCAGTATGCAACTCTACCACTACCAGCAGTGGTTGGACCCAAGGGCCACAACCTAAGAAAACTGTTCCCTCGGGCACAGACTCTTTTAAACCTATAAAGGGAGCGTATCTAAATTTCTATCCCTCTAAAGAACTCAAGATTCAAAGGTGCTGGTGGATCCCCGCTATCCAGAGGCTGAACAGGAAGTAGCTCACCAAGCTCTCCTCTAGCATCTCCTAAAAAGCTCCCCTGCTTCTCCTAGCCCCTCCTTAAAAACCCTTTGCCACCTGGCTCCTCCCTACAACTTCCTGTCTGCTAGCTACTGAAGCAACTCCTAACTGCAGGTAAATTTTATTTAATCAAACACATCTTTGTAGCATTAAACAAACGTTCCAGAGCACAAACAAAAGTAACACACCTTAAAATAATACTCTACAACTTAAGGTCTCTTCTTTGTTGCTTTCTTTAAAAATCACATGAGTGAAAATATATGTGCTTCCACATTGTACAGCAGTGTGGGACCACACACTGAAGCCAGGACACATGAGAGGCCACACCCCTAGGGAATACTATCCTTCCTAAGTAGGTGTGGGTCCTCACGATGCCATCCAGGCATCCACACTGTGGTATATATTGGCATGGACTTATGGAGATCTTGAGCAGGTAACCACAGCTCCTGTGACTATAAAGGCCTTGGCATGTCCAAAGCAAGCTCTTTCTCGGCAGTCTTCTTGGACAACTGGCTCGTCAAATCCTCCCACCCTTTTTCCCCAACAATGGACCTCACATTTTCATTTGTCTCTGAACACTGTATTCCAGACCTGGCAGGAATGTAGTCTATGTAAGCATGGAAAGAGAGGCAAGGGAATAAACTTGATTGAATTTATGATGCTTGTTTGTGAGGGAAAAATTGTAGATACTTTAGAGCCATTCTCCTGCACTTGTGTTTTGTGACACCCCAGCTCTTTTGGGGACAGCTAAGTAAGGATAGCCTCTGAAACTGTCTTGTTTCTTGGGACAATATTAATTTCATGAAAGTGATACCCAGAAGCAAATTCCAATCTCTGAGTATGATTGCTATCTTAAAAAAAAGTTTTTTGTTTTGTTTTGAAATACAGTTTTCAGATATATGTATGCTTCCTGTTAGTTCTAAAACATTGAACTTTAATAAAAAGCCTATCTAAACATAGAGAATTCATTGGGAAATTTCTGTCATGCAAACTAATACATCTTTTTTTTTGCTTTTTTGTTTTGTTTTGTTTTTGAGACAGGGTTTCTCTGTAGCTTTTGGATCCTGTCCTTGAGCTAGCCTTTGTAGACCAGGCTGGCCTCAAACTCGCAGGGACCCACCTGCCTCTACCTCCTGAGTGCTGGGATTAAAGGCATGTACCACCACTGCCCGGCTAAACGAATACGTTTTTAGAGAGTAGATTTCATTTTTCCTGTTGCTAAAATGTTTTTTCAATAATGGAATTGTAGCAAGACTTACAGAACTGTTATTTGATACATGCATGGTTTAAGAGCAATATGATAGCTAATACCCAAGGACCATTGATTCTAGTTATGTACCAGGACTAGTCACATGGAAAGTCACTTGTCACTGTGCAGCAACCATACTCTTTCATAGCAACAATGGAGATAGTTGTTGTTTGCCACAATACTAGAGTATACCATGGTCTCCAATTAGAACAGTGAGTGAATGGACATCATTAGAAACAAATATTAAAATGTGATTCTAAGAACAACTTTGTGTATGCGTATGTATGTGTGTGTGCACACATACACACATACACAGTCCAATATTGGGGAGTGCCTGTGCACGTGTGTGTACACATAGATGCCAAAGTATATGTGCCTCCATATATGTGCATGAGTGTGGGACCTTCCACTGGAGCAAGGACAAATAAGGGAGGTCACACCCCTAAGCTACTATATTTATTGTTTTAAAAAGTATATTTTTGTTTAGTGTGTTTGTGCAAGTGAGTGTATGTGTGTATGTTTTTCTCATGTTTGACAACAGGTACCTTTATTTGCTGGGTAACCTTGCTTACTCATGCCATGTTTTGAAGATAAAGTATCTCACAGAACATCGAGCTCACCTATAGTGCTATATGGGTGCCTAGCAAGTCTCAGAGGTCTTTGTGGCTCTGTCTCCCCCAATGTTGTGGTTATAAGCATGCACTGTTGGGCAAGCTTTTTAAGTAAATGCTAGGGACCAAAATTCAAGTCTTAATGTCTATACTGTAAGCACCTTACCGCATGAGCCTCTCTAGCTCCCATAGCCAATTTCCAAGAAGAAACATTGTCTTGAATAACACAAAATTCCTTCAATATTAAAAAAGATGTATCTGGAAGGGGAAGGTTTTTCTAAGTTACTATTATTACTATCAGCAGAAAAGCTCATTTTGGATATAAGCTTGTCTGACACCCTATTTAGATTATAAGTTTTCATTGTTCCAAAGACAGAAAGTTCCTTTTATATTCTAATTTGATTTTCATATGACTCCTGCCACTCAGGAAGGAGTCTAAAAAGAAATCATATTCTGTATTGCAGTCACTCAAATCAATGCCACATCTGTCCTTTCCTTGAAGACAACAGTTCCCTCTGCCGTGTGTGTCCCAAGGCCTGAACTCAGGTCCTCACGTTTCCTAGCAATCATCTATACATCCTGAGCCACCTTGCTAACCCATGCATCATTTATTGGGACAAGGCATTTCATGGAACCTAGACACACACACATACAATGTTTGTCCTACAACTCTTCAAATATTTCATCAAGTTACCACATGCATATTTATTTACTATTTTCTACATGTACCAGAACCAATATAGGTACAGATGACTTAGATCATGGCAGTGTATTTAAGCATTTACTCTTTGTAGAGATGCTAGATGACATGGCCTCACATACCTCTCCAGGTAGATGACCAGATATGTACATGTGGCTACATGTTGAAGTATGTTCCCAAGATTATGCAATGCTCACTTCTGCCAACTGTGGTTTATGATAGTTTTCCATAAATATTATCAATGTTGGATATATCAATTTTTAAAAAACCCATCTGATGCACAAAGAACTAAGAGTTTCTTAACTACTGAAAAGATGGTTAGCTGTTATGTATCAGGGTTTGTTTTGTTTTGTTTCATTTTGGTTTTTGAGACACGGTTTTTCTGTGAAGCTTTGGAGCCTGTCCTGGAACTTGCTCTGTAGATCAGGCTGGCCTTGAACCCACAGAGATTTTCCTCAGTGCTGGGATTAAAGGAATATGGCAGCACCTCCCGTCTAGTATTAGTTGTTATAGTAAAGGAATATGACAGCACCTCCCGTCTAGTATTAGTTGTTATAGTAAAGGAATATGACAGCACCTCCCGTCTAGTATTAGTTGTTATAGTAAAGGAATATGGCAGCACCTCCCGTCTAGTATTAGTTGTTATAGTAAAGGAATATGGCAGCACCTCCCGTCTAGTATTAGTTGTTATAGTAAAGGAATATGGCAGCACCTCCCGTCTAGTATTAGTTGTTATAGTAAAGGAATATGACAGCACCTCCCGTCTAGTATTAGTTGTTATAGTAAAGGAATATGACAGTACCACCTGTCTAGTATTAGTTGTTATAGTAAAGGAATATGACAGCACCTCCCGTCTAGTATTAGTTGTTATAGTAAAGGAATATGACAGCACCTCCCGTCTAGTATTAGTTGTTATAGTAAAGGAATATGACAGCACCTCCCGTCTAGTATTAGTTGTTATAGTAAAGGAATATGACAGCACCACCCGTCTAGTATTAGTTGTTATAGTAAAGGAATATGACAGTACCACCTGTCTAGTATTAGTTGTTATAGTAAAGGAATATGACAGCACCTCCCGTCTAGTATTAGTTGTTATAGCAGTCATCTTTATTTCTATTTTCTATTTTGTACATTTTCCTCACTGATTGCGTCCTTTTATGTACAAGCTATATCAAATATGTGCCCTGTGTGTTACTAATATGTTCTCCTAGCTTATATCCATCCTTTACTTTTGATATATTATCCTTCTCCAAATATAAATTTTCACCTTAGTATCATTAAGTCTTTTACATTTTTCATTTTTGATGTTGATTTCCTTTTCCTCCATTTTCCAATACGTTATGTAACTTATCATAAATGCATTTTTTACTTAATTGAAAAGAGATTTTTTTCATAAATATCTTCTGATCACAGTTTTCCCTACTTCTCCTATTTCCTCCTTAATTTCTATTCCCATCCATATATACCCCCTCTGTCTCTCCTTACAACAAATATATAAATAATAATAAGATAAAACATAAACAAACAAATTAAAATAGGACAAAACAAAGAAACAAAGGAAATGGGCAAGGTGATGTTGCAAGAAGGTACCACTTGTTGGTTCCCGGCCGCTTAGCCCCAAATTAATCCGACAGAAACTGTATTAATTAAATCACTGCTTGGTCCATTAGCTCTGTCTTCTTATTGGCTAACTCTTACATAATAATTTAACCCATTTTTATTAATCTGTGTATTTCCAAGGCTAAAGTTCCATCTGGGGCTACATGGCTTCTATCTAACTCTCTTCCTTTCTACCAGCATTACATTTAGTCTTTCCTATCTAGGTCTGCTCCCCTATAGCTCGGCTATAGGCCCCCAGTAGTTCCTTTATTAACCAATGATATTCACAGCATACAGAGGGGAATACCACATCAAGATGAAAATTGATTTTTAAGCTTATAAGTATTATACACCTTATAAGATTTCACTCTAATTTCATTTCCCCAATAGTGTAGATATTTATATAAAAATAAATCAATGAAAATATTTCCTTTGTGGTTAGAAATATAATCTTATGTTGCCAAAAGTAACTTGGATTTTTAATTCTAACCCACACTGTTTTTAGGAAGCATAAAATTCTAGATAAGCAATATCTGCAATCTGCACATAGGTCTTATTTGATCATATTTGGTGTTTACATTCTGTGGAGTTGATTTCCATATTCAATAATTTTTCTTCTTCTATTTGTTACATTATTTACAAGGTGCTTACATGTATGCACAGAAACATAGATGCACAAGCCGTGACACAACTCTAAAGGAAAGAAGCAAATTAGTCAAACATTTCCATCAGCTTTCAATTAAATTCCAAAATCTGTGAACAACAGGTGTTTGCTTCTTGGATTTTTATGAATGAATTCTTAAGGGAAAAGAATCTTTTCATTCCATGATACAGTCATTAATTTCCTGTTTCTCCCTCAATTTGCTAATAACCAATTTGAAGTTCAAAGGACTCATGAATCTTCTCAAGAAATAATAATGTCAGTGGTAGAGCCAGAAGCCAGACCCTCAACTGATTAAAGCTGAGCATATTAGCAACACCTTAATCTATGAATCTATGGCGACCCCCCCCCCCACTGCCTCCCTCCTTTCCTCTTCCCCTTCTCTGTCATGACCTTACAGGGTCATGTGATTTCAGCATCTTTTCCATGGGACAATGTGTTTGGGAGGAAAGGATTCATGAGAACAGGATCTCTCAGCCTTTGAAGATGGTCAGATGTTGTCAAATGAGCTCAGGTCCGAAAGATATCTTTAGTTCATCCTTGTGTTTTTCGAGCTGCATTCTCCTAGTCATTGTTTTCTCCCCTCAAGAAACGTGCTTTACCAGCTCAGCCTGGCAACACCCTTCCCACTGGTTCTCTGGGCAAATTCCTTAGCAGGGCATCTACTTCCACCTACGTGAACAAAAATATTGAGTGGATTTTGGGTTTTTTTGCTGTTAACACTTTAGTGACTCTGTCAGAATTAGCCAGTAGTCAGAAACATACGAGATGCATATGAGAGCCTATGTTAAACATGGAGGAAGACTGTTATCTAAGTGGCCAGATAGTTGTGACTCAAATAATTATTAAACATTTTGGTTGAATAACCATAGAACACACTAGTTTTGAGATTGGTGGAAAAAATGCAGCCTCAAATATATGAACACATATAAGAAAGAAGATGGCTAGGACTTAACCCAACCCCTGAAATCTAACAGATAATTTGTAATTAAGACATTAGCATTGGACCAGCTGGTCACCAATCCGCTGTCTTTGCACACCATGCCTTTTTGCACACCAGCTTTTTTGCTTACCTGCCTTTTAAAGAGTTTCTCTATTTCTCCGTTTTCTTCTTTCTTCCTTATTTGGCAGTATTTAAGAGTGGTTATTTGGGGAAAAGTTAGTTCTTTAAAGATGCCATCAAAATAGTTTCCTAGAGAGGAAGTTGTAGTTTAATACTTAAAGGAAAAGTTCCAGAAACAGAGGGACCTTCCTAGAAACTCCTCCCAGTCTTTCCAGTCCTGTGTGATGTGTAGTCTGCCTACTAGAACTCATTTATAGATTTGTAGGCTTGGTCTTTACCTTGTTTGTTATGCTCCCTCAGGTAACAGAAAGGAAGGCCAACTGGATATTAGCACAATACAGCAATGCCTCCTTGTCTTAATTTCTCTCTAATTTAATAAACTTTAAAATATTTATTCCTTATATATTCTTATTGTCTGACTGGCTCTTGTGTTTCCAGATGTATCTTACAGTTGTTTTCTCAGAACTTCAGAAAGAAAACTCTGAACCTGGATTTTAACAACTGCAGATGATTAACCAAGGGCCAAATTTAGGCACATAAAAGCTTTAAACAACAAAGATCATCTTATTACCATGTGGTAAATGCAACTATTCTTTTAAGCAATAGATACAAGTAAGTTGTATTGATGTAATGTGGTCAATGTTTTAACTAGGTAGTCTTGCAGTGTATGCTTAACACTTTATAAAAAGGTTTGTTTGTTTTTATTTTAAATTATCATTATTATTATTAGTTATTTTAAATGCCTGTTTGTGTGAGAGAAAGAAAGAAAAGGTGTGGATTTGGGATTAAGGGAAGTCTGGGAGGATCTAGATAGAGTTGGGGGAAGAAAACCATAATCAGAATATATTGTAAGAAAAAATGTCTATTAAAAATAAAACACACGACATTTTAGCTTAAAATAATTATGAAATGGAAATATTAAATTAAAAAAACAAAATTCATATGTGCATATTTCACAGTCTCTTAGAATCTTTTTGTTTGTTTGTTTGTTTTTTTTATTTTGTTTTTTGAGACAGGGTTTTTCTGTAACTTTAGAGCCTGTCACAGAACTAGCTCTTGTAGACCAGGTTGTCCTTGAACTCACAGAGATCCACCTGCCTCTGCTTCCCGAGCGCTGGGATTAAAGATGTGCACCACCACCACCAGGCCTCTTAGAATCTTACAAAATAAAATTGAAATTAATTCAACACATACGAGAAGACAATTCTTCTACATAGGCTTTGTGAACAGCCTACTATAAGAGCAGACAATCTGAAGACAGGGCTGGGACAAAAGTTACCATACAAATGTGATGAGGAGATGCAATTCTGCCAGCATCTGCTGGAAGCCTTTCTCCTGGAAAGTCATCTGAGAACTATTTTACTTTTCTCACTGAAAACAGATCTTTCCTAAGATAATCACTAACATTCCTTTATGCCCTGTGCTCAGAGAAACCCACAGGAGTGCGTCACTTGCCAGCTCCCCGGGAAGCTGCCCCCAGTGCCTCTTGAGCTGATCCCGTCTTGGGTTCCTGCATTTGTACAGTTGAAGTAGAGAAAGTGGAAGAACACAAATCCCTGCACTTGGATTTCCCAGGTTAATTCAATCATTTACTTCCACACTTTCCAACTTGTTTGACAGCAGTGGGGATCTAACTGCGAGCCTTGCACATGCTAGCAAAGGCTTTATGGCTGAGTTTTCTCCTCAGCTGAGTACCTCGCTTCTCATGGACATGGATGTGCTTACCATTGCTGTAGACAACAGGGTTGTTTGCACCCTGAGATTTCTTTCGAAAAATGGGCTCTTACTTTTCAAAGAGAAAATTCTTCAAGGAAATCAGCTATTGTGTATTACTTCAAGTGCAGCTTTTCATATGTTAAATATCCACGAGGCTATAAAAAAACTAAGCAATTACTAGTTTCTTGCTGAGTTTCCAGTCACTTGAAGTTCTAAGGACAGTTTGATCTCCCATACACAAACTTTTGCATCAGGAGAATGTACCAGAGATCTGTGATCATAGCCTGCTTGTCCCTGATAGACGTAAAGTTACTTTTGTATAAGGTATTACACAGTGTAAGTGTAGTGATCCACTTTAAATCTGCCACCCCCCATTCCTATGGCCTGCTTGTCTAGAATCCTCCAAGAAGTTTGATTGTCATGAGACAGTTCCTTGAAGTATAGCTTTGCTATGAAAATTTAGACATTTTAAATACAATAAGGGAGTTACTGCTTCATATAATAGTTATAGCCTACCACTGGGAAAGAAATATAAAATCTATGTTCACTATTGGACTGGGAAGAGGGCTTAATGCTAGAGAGCATTTGCTGCTTTTGTAGAAGACCCAGGTTTGGTTCCCAGCACCTACATGGCAGCTAACAACTTCAGGTAACTTCAGTTCAGGGGATCTGACCCCTTCTTATGGCCTCTGTTGGCACGACATGAATGAAGCACATACATGATAAGACCCTTGAACACATAAGGTATTCTTTAATTTACTTTCGGCCAAATTCATCTGTTATCTATAAAAATGTCTTTCAGTCATTTAAAATTTCTTTATTTTTTAAGACTATGATTTAATACAAAGAACCAGACTGACAAGTCAGGTTCCCAAGATTCAAAAATCTTATCAAAAATCAAAGTTTACTGATGATTGGAAAGATGCCAGTAACAATAATAGCAGGGTACAGAGACATCTGAATTTAATACACAACACCTCAAGTCCTCCTTTGTTGTACTGGGCTCTCCCAGATGTAATGTCTGAAGCCTGGAGTGATGTATGCAGTGCACCACTTCCACAGGGGAGCTGCTTGGTGTGAAATAACTCCCTTTGGTTCCTTGGTAATTCTATAGCTGGCCTAATACTTTCTAATGGGCCATATCCCACAAACCAATTAAATTTCTCATTTGCTTGTGATAAACACCCTAGACTGACTAAGTATAGCAAGCCAGAAGGGCCCATACAGACTGATTCATTATCAAAAGGTCTGATTAAGCCGGGCGGTGGTGGCGCACGCCTTTAATCCCAGCACTCGGGAGGCAGAGGCAGGCGGATCTCTGTGAGTTCGAGGCCAGCCTGGTCTACAAGAGCTAGTTCCAGGACAGGAACCAAAGGCTACGGAGAAACCCTGTCTCAAAAAATAAAAAATAAAATAAAAAAAAAGGTCTGATTAACAAGTTTACAAGGGTTCTTTACTGGGCTCTCTCTACCTACCATGCTCTTCTCTCTCTCTCTCTCTCTCTCTCTCTCTCTCTCTCTCTCTCTCTCTCTCTCTCTCTCTCTCTCTTTCTCTCTCTCTCTCCCTTCCTTCCTCCCCCCCTCCCTCCTTTATCTCTCTGTTCCTCTCCCTTCCTCTCATCTTCTGGTCTTCCCAAGGGAAAGATGTTGGATCAAATAAAGTTGCAAAGCCTTTCCTTCCCCATCCCTATCACATTCTGCCTTTTCAAATATGCTTGCAACACAGTCACATGGCACACACACAAGCCATCACAATTGATATGTGTTGCCTGACAGTTTGTGTCACCATCTAGTCTCATCAGGTTTGGCTTCAGTAAGAAAAACACCTAAACAAATCTTCCTGTTTTGTCTCTTTCATTGTTTTTTTTTCTTTAATTTTTTTTCTTCACTTTACATACCAACCACAGTTTCCACTTCCCTCCCCTCTTCATGATCCCCTACCTCCCCCCACCAACCAATTCCTATCCACTCCTCCAAAAGGTTAAGATCTACCATGGGGAGTCAACAAAACCTAGTACATTAAGTTGAGGCAGAACCAAGCCCTTCCCCCCCTGCATCAAAGTTTGAGTAAAGCTCTAAAAAGCCAGCTCATTCACCATGGATAGCTTTGGTCCACTGCCAGGGGCCCCTCAGACAGACCAAGCTACACAACTGTCACCCACATGCAGAGGGCCTAGTTTAGTCCCATTCAGGCTCCCCAGCTCTAGGTCTAGAGACTTTGAGTTCCCATGAGCTATGGCTAGCTGTCTCTGTGGATTTCCCTGTCATAATCTTGACATCCCCTTGCTTATAAAATCTCTCATCCTTCTTTTCCACTGAACTCCCAGAGCTCAGCCTGGATAACCCTGGAAAGGGAAACAGATGAGATCTCCTGGTTAAACTGGGAGTGGAAGGCAGTGAACGGGAGAGGAGAGGAGATAAGGACAGAGGGAATGGGATGGTCAAGTTGGTGGAGGGACGAGTGGGAAAGCAATGAAAGATATCTTGATAGAGGGAGCCATTATAGGATTATGGAGCAATCTGGTGCTAGCTAAATTCCCAGGAATCCACAAGGATGACCCCAACTAAGACACTTAGCAATAGTGGAGAGGTAGCCTGATTGGCCTTCCCCTGTAATCAGATTGATTATTGCCCTAACTGTCATAGCAGCACCTTCATCCAGTAACTGATGGAAGCAGATGCAGAGATCCACATCCAAGCACCAGGCTCAGATCCAGTTTTTCTTTCATTTGCTTTGTTTGATCCAGAGTTTTGTAGATTGAAGCCTGGGCTTCAGTCATGCCTATAGGTATTATATATTAACTACACGTTTTCAAGTTTTCACACAGACTTTGTGATTGGTCACATTTAATGTCCAAGAAATTAGAGATGATTTTCTGTTTCAAATGTCATGTTTGGATGATTGACATGGCAACTAACGTCAACATTTTCCTGCTTTTAGCCTTAATATGTTCACATACTTTCTGCCATTCATAGTACGAGAAGCTATGTTATGCAAAAACGAGGAATAATTGGATATAAACTGTTTAGACTTGAGGAAAAGTAACAATTTATGCCTGAGTTGTGGAGCACAGAATTTTGAATGAATTTAGTAAATAATTTTGGCTGATTTTCATATTCTTTCTGTTTGGGGCCAAGCCACCTAAGTGATGTCTCCTAAACCCATAGTCTATCAGAAGAAGCAAAACTGTTTCAGTTAACGTTTCTACTGCTGTGATAAAACACCATGACCAAAAGCAACTTAAAGAGTAAAAAGTTTATTATGCATATAGTTCCATATCACAGTCTATCATCAAAAGAAGTTGAGGGCAGGAACTCAATCAAGTTAAGAAGCTAGAGATGTAAACTGAAGCAGAGACATGGAGGAGTGAAGCTTGCTGCCTTGTTCAGTCCTCCGGACTTTCTTGGCCTGCTTTCTTATACAATCAGAACCCATACTAGGCTGGTCTTACCCACATCCATCAGTAATGAAGAATATACCCTTAAAAACTTACCTACAGGCCAATGGAGCTAATGTCTCTCATGGAGTCATTGTCTCAATTAAGATCTCTCTTAAATAGTTCTTACTTGTGTAAAGTTGGCAGAAACTAACCAGAACAAACACCAAGCTAACCCTGTGGTTGTCTGCATTTACATCTGTTAACAAACTTCATTGACAGAATTGCAAGGGGTAATAAGCTAAGGATCTTTACACTATGCTTTTGATGGTGGTAATTTTCTTCTGTGGTTATTCAACAAGGGTAACTAGCAAACCAAAGGAGATTGCATTATGGGTTCCAGCTGCTGGCATTATGCTATACAGCTTAGATTAATTTTCACTAGATTCCTAGAATAAAATTAATCATCTGGCAATATAGAAAATCAATAAACTTCAAGCTGCTTTGAAAACACTAACATAAGAATGTTAATGCCTTGATAGTAAAGTGATCCGAAATGATAGATAATGACAAATATCTAGTCTCCGAAAACACATATGGGGAGCTTTGTGAATTCGTGCAAAACTGACATGATTTCTCTCCTTTGCATAATTTGATCTTTAAACAGTCAGTTGAGATCAAAGATTTTCCACTCCAGGCCCTTCCTGAAACCTTTGGGGGACTGGGGATATGACTCAAAATTTAAATGTACTTGCTGCTTTTCTAGAAGACCCAAGTTCAGATCTCATCACCCATATAGGGGACCATGCCCCAGTGGGCTGGTATGTCAGTGGCTATTGGCTGAAGGAGTGGAAGGAGCTCCTGCAGCACCAGGGCAGTTCACAATCACCCTGAACTCCATCTCCAGGGGATCCACCACATCCTGTTTTCTGTTTTCTGCAGATAATTGCATGTGAAATATGCACACGCATAAGCACACAGAGATAAAATTATTTTTAAAAAGAAAATATTTTAATTAATTCATAAAGGATATGGTCATATTTACAAACCAGGTAAGCAATGGGGTCAAGTGAGTTCAACGTAACCAGATTTTTCCCAGCAGTAGAACAGATATCACACACTGCAGGCAAGTGCATGGAAAGTGGGAAGCTATGTGGAATGCTACTAAGTATAAAACCATTTAAGTCAAAGACAGGCTCAGTCCCAGCCTGGTAGCATGCTCTCACAATAAGAACATACAAGATTTACTTTTGGGGTGGATTTACTGAGTAGATGATGATTAGAGTTCCATGCTCTGTTTATTTCCCACACTACCACACTGTGCCATCATTGCAGCCAATAGGTGTGTATAAGCGAAGCTTCAAAGAACATAGATGGAAAGGAACACATCTAACCAGTAGTACAAAACAATAGCAGGCAGAATGGCTTGGAATTCGACTGGAAGACCATCAGTGATACACCAAAGAAATGTGTGTACTCAGGAAGTTATGGCAAACTCTGAAGATTTTTGATAGAGACGCTGACATTATAACCTTGCTGGAGAGCAGAGGTAACACTGAGCTTTGAGAGGGGGCTGCAGATCCAGCCACAGACCCACCTCGAGCTCCAGGGAAGATCTTAACTGAGACAAGCTGAGTCCCAGAGATAGGTCTTTAAATCTTCAGCACCACAGGCAATGTTGTCCCTCAGGGAACACTGAAGTAATAGCACTATATTGAGAAGGTGCAGACCTGCACACAAGGTATTTTTTTATCACATTTATCCCCAATTTCTCACCCTAACTCCTTGCAGATCCACCCTGCTGCTCCTAACCCTCTCACATTCATCTCCTCCTTCTCTGTCTTCTGTCCCTGCAGTTATAGTTGGGAAATGCCGGCTGTTTGGAAAAGGAAGTTTCAGTGTTAGGTGAAATGATCAGAGGAACACAGTGAGCTTGGCTCGTCTTTCTTCTCTTTTGGGGACTAAGGTGGCAGTGGATACAAGAAGAGCATCCTAGTGGACATGCATTCTGGCAGCAGGCCAGCCGTGAGGCAGCCTTAAGAGGACTGAAGACAGCAACTCTCTTCTCTGGAGAGGCGAAGAGCCATCGACAGTGTCAGCCACTTGGAAGGTTGGCTAGTGCCACTCTAAAGACTTAGCGCACACAGCAAGTTCCCCGGCCCGGAAAGAGGGTCAGGAAGGCATTTACTAAAAGGGCAAGTGGAGCCCTTCTGATTTCAACATTCCCTGGGGCATGGCTGTTTGGAGGCAGTCAAATGCCACAGTACTCAACACAGTGCAGCCGTGGAGCCAAGTACAGTCTGGGAGAATGTTTTCATTTGCAGGACTGTGAGAACAGGCTTCAGGACAAACCAGAGGGAATTAGCAAATGTCTGACTTCCTGAAAATCTCCTGTATAGCTCATTTCATTGACAATTCCCCAAGCCCTTGAAGTTTTGGGGCTTGGCTAGTCTTAGGAGAAAGAGTAGAAGTTGTGGGGTAGCCAGGGTGACTTCCAGTTGTACCTGGGCACTGCTCTCAGAGTTTTTGTACTTCCTTAACCTTCCCTCTTTATACCTGAGCTTCAGGAGTTGTCTCTAACATTTTCTCATTCAACCCCAAAGCAAGAACCCTGTCTTGCTATGGATTATGTGTGTGGGTACTTGGCACCATATACTATCCCACGATATACAATTAGGGTCAACAGCTTTCATTTGCTGCCGCAGTCCAACCTTCCATTGTGCAGGGTCCTCATATCGCTAGTGACCAACTGGCCCTTTTGTGTGGTCATCTTATTATTCGTGCTGAAACAGCCTTGCATTTGCATACTGTATATCTAGTTTTTCATTTCAAGTCTTATAAACAAGAATATGCCCAAATAACCAGTTTTACCTTTCTTGATATTTTTCTATTTTTTTGTGGTTTCACTTTGGCCACTGCCACCCGGATTCCCTGATTGACAGAGAGAAAGGGATGACATGTGTCTCATTTATTTTCTAGAGAAACACAGGGGGACATGAAAATGGCATTGTCCCTAAATAGAAGTGCAGAAATGCCTACATAAATACAAAGGGTTTAGTGAAAGAAAATGTTAGCAGATTAATAAAATATTGGTGCCTCTGTATATTGTGTCACTAATGGGCTAGGGAGATAGCTCAGGAGGTAATGACATCCACTGCTGGGTCTGATGACTGAGTTTGATCCCTAGGACCCGCATCATGTAATGAGAAAACTGACACCTGCAAGTTGTCTTCTGACATCATCCTAGGCTACACATGCCCATACACGTGCACTCAAAGTAAATAAAGTTAATACAAATTTCAGTGAACCACTGAGTACAGACACTGGTTAAATACAGTATGAATTCTCAAGGCTAAAGCTTCTGGGTTCTGTGGAACTAAGGTCATAGTAAGTGCATCTGAGCACCTAGACACTGTGCCGTGTGATTATTTATTAATTTTTTAAAAGTTGAGGGTTGTCCCCTCTCTGCTCAGTTCTCAGTGAAAACCCAGAGGTTTAGATGGGGAACAAATGGTTCATAGAACCCTACAACTTTGGTGACTGAAGTGAACACAACATTAAAACACATAGAAGATAGAAACAAATCATATTCTGTAGCTTTGCTTGACAATTTCTTTCTAATAACTTAGTAAGGCCACAGACCTGGTGGGGTTGAATTACACTGACGGTATGCCCTTCTGTATACCAGTCAATTAATGCTACGGTTTCAAATAGGGTAAGAATGAATAAAGTACATGCAATGCAGGCATGAGGGCCTGAGCTTAAATCCCTGCATCTCCGTTAAAAGGCAGGCATGGTATCATCTACCTGTAACCCCAGCACTGGGTGTCAAAGACTTGATGATGAGTGCTGGGGGGAGGTGTCTCACCAGGTAGACAGCTAGAAAATAAGTGATGTCTAGCAAGAAACTCTGTCTCAAAAACATAAGATATTGAGGCCTCTGATCTTGGATTTGGACTTGAGTTTTGTGCATGGTGATAGATATGGGTCTATTTTCATTCTACTACATGTTGATATCCAGTTACGCCAGCACCATTTGTTGAATATGCTTTCTTTTTCCATTTTATATTTTTTGCTTCCTTGTCAAAAATTGGATGTTCATAGGTGTGTGGATTGATATTTGGGTCTTCAGTTTGGTTCCATTGGTACTCCTGTCTGTCTTTATGTCAATACCAGGCTGTTTTCAGTATTGTAGCTCTGTAGTAGAGTTTGGAGTCAGGGATTGTGATGCCTCCACAAGTTCCTTTTCTGTACAGGATTGTTTTAGCTATCCTGGGTTTTTTGCCCTTCCATATGAAGTTGAGTACTGTTCTTTCGTGGTCTGTGAAGAATTTTGCTGGAATTTTGATGGTCATTGCATTGAATCTATAGATTTCTTTTTGTAATATTGCCATTTTTACTCTGTTAATTCTACCTACCCAAGAGCATGGGAGATCTTTCCATTTTCTGGTGTCCTCTTCAATTTATTTCTTCAAAGACCTCAACATAAAGCCAACCACACTGAACCTCATAGAAGAGAAAAAGGGGCGTACAGTTGAATGCATTGGCACAGGAGAGCACTTTCTAAATATAACCTTAGTAGCACAGACACTGAGAGAAACAATTAATAAATGGGACCTCCCGAAACTGAGAAACTTCTATAAAGCAAAAAACATGGTCAACAAGACAAAACAGCAGCCTACAGAATGGGAAAAGATCATCACCAACCCCACATCAGACAGAAGGCTGATTTCCAAAATATACAAAGAGCTCAAGAAACTGGTCATCAAAAGAACAAATAATTCGCTTTAAAAATGTGGTACAGACCTAAACAGTGAGCTCTAAAATGGCTGAAAGACATTAAGGAAATGTTCAACATACTTGTTATAAGACATATGCAAATCAAAATAACTCTGACATTCCATCTTACACTGGAAAGAATAGCCAAGATCAAAAACACTGCTGGAAAGGATGTGAGTTGGGACTCCAAACTGGTACAGCCCCTTTGGATATCAGTATGGTGATTTCTCAGAAAATTAGAAATCAACTTTCCTCAAGACCCAGCAATACCATTTTTGGGTATATATCCAAAGGATGCTCAATGGTACCACAAGGGCATATGCTCAACTATGTTTATAGCAGCATTGTTTGTCATAGCCAGAACCTCGAAACAACTTAAATGCCCCTTGAATGAAGAATGGATAAGGAAAATGTGGTACATTTACATAATGGAATACTACATAGCAGAAAAAATAATGACTTCTTGAGATTTGCAGGCAAATGGATGGATCTAGAAAACATCATATTGAGTGAGATAACTCAGACCCAGAAATACAAATATCATATGTTCTCATAAGTGGCTTTTAGACATTTAGCAAAGAAAACCAGTCTACATTTCACAATCCCAGAGAACCTAGACAACAATGAGGACCATAAGAAAAACATACATGGATCTCATCTACATGGAAAGTAGAAAAAGACAAGATCTCCGAAGTAAATTGGGAGCATGGGGACTTTGGGAGGGGGTAAAAGGGAGAGAAAGGGAAGGGAGCAGAGAAAAATGTATAGCTCAATAAAATCAATTAAAAATATTTTATAAATGTAGGATGAAGTGCTGGTGGGATAGCTCAGCAGGTGATGGCACTCATTTCTAAGCCTGATGTCCTCAGTTCAGTCCCCCAAACCTACATAGTAGAACGAGCAAACCAACTCCTGAAAGTGGTCCTCTGACATCCACACATGCCTCCGGGAACCTAGGACCATCCTAGAAATACGTAATAAAGAATGAATCTGCCCTCCGCAGCCCTCCGCTGGTCGCAGTAGCCGTTCGGGTCGTCTCGTGCATGTGTCCTCGGATCTGATTTAAACCACCACCGTGTTGAGCAACACGGCGAAGACCAAGACCACCAAGAAGCGCCTTCAGCGCGCAACATCCAATGTGTTCGCCATGTTTGACCAGTACCAGATCCAAGAGGTCAAAGAGGCCTTCAACATGATCTACCAGAACCGGGATGGCTTCATTGACAAGGAGGACTTGCATGACATGCTGGCTTCTCTAGGCAAGAATCCCACCGACGCCTACCTGGATGCCATGATGACTGAGGCCCCAGGCCCCATCAATTTCACCATGTTCCTCACCATGTTTCGAGAGAAGTTGAATGGCACAGATCCCGAAGATTTCATCAGAAACGCCCTCGCCTGCTTTGATTAGGAAGCAACAGGCGCCATCCAGGAGGATTACCTGAGGGAGCTGCTGACAACCATGGGCGACCGCTTCACAGATGAGGAAGTGGATGAGCTCTACAGGGAGGCCCCCATTGACAAGAAGGGCAATTTCAACTACATCGAGTTCACGCGCATCCTCAAGCACGGAGCAAAAGTCAAAGATGACTGAAGAACTCCAGGGGGAGCTCCTGTCATGTGACCCTACTCACTTCCTTCTCAGCTCCTTCCCCCACCTGTAGGACCTTCTGCACACCACTTAGTTCACAGTTTTGCCTTTTTTGTAATGTATTTATTTCAGACTTTTCTGTCATTTAGCACTTGTATAATCAGACTGGAAATGGGGACAATGCTGTAAATTGTGTTGAAAATACCATGCGAATAAAAATCAACAATGTGAAAGCCCCCCCCAAAAGAAATGAATCTTATGAATGACTTCACTGTGATGTCATCACTCATTTAGAGGAAAATGTGCAAATAATAAGAAATTCAGCACTTCCAATGCAACAATATTAAGTTTACTCCAAGTATAGTTAATATTTAATGATAGAATAGAATTTGATTTTCCTTACTTAATAAAAATTAACATAAAATACATTTTCCATTTGAGTCTATCCTATATTTTCCTTGTATGAAATGGCTCTGTTCTCTCAAAAGGGATTTTCTAGTCCATGATGTGAGGTTTTGCCATATACACTGCAGACAAGTCTGTGAATAGTCTTTCTTCTAGCAAGACAGATTACTAATGGATCATTATCTAATTTGGAGTAGCCGACCAGTCTTTCTGGGGCTTTAACTGGAGCCAGGAATGACCACTACCTGAGATATCACCCTAGATGGACCACTTGTTCCTACTCTCAATGCCTTAACTTGAAAGAAGCCCATTTCAGGATGAAAATTTACAAACATAGTAGAAGAGAGGAAAGAAGAAAGGAAATGGAAGAAAAGGGAAAATTGAAATAAATATTTTTGTGTAATTTGAGCTTTCAGGTTATTTTGTGTCTTTGATCAGTTACTGCTACTTCAAACTCTACTTTTGATATACCTGAACCAACAAATTTTATCTTTACTTAAGCTAATTTGCTGTAGGTCTCTGTCTCTGAGATTCATTCTGTTGCATAAAAGTCTAAGGAAAGAGAAAGGGTCATGCATTAAATACAGACTTTAAGACTGCAGAGACGGCTCAATGGTTAAGAGCACTTGTAGTTCTTAAAGGGGTCCTGGATTCAATTTCCAGCATTCATATGGTGGTTCTCATTCATTAACTCCAGTTCCAGGGAATCTGATGGCTTCTTCTGGCTCCCATGAACACTAGACACATGGTGCATAGAAATACATGCAAGCAAAGCACTCCCATATATAAAGTAAAATTAAAATTTTGAAAAGAAAGAAATGTAGAATCTGGTAAACCTAGCCCCTCCCCCTGCCCCACCAAATTGTGTCTTGTTCTTTCTTCTATATACATTATCTGCTCTAGACAGTCAGTCAGTAAAAATTTTTTAATGGAGTAAAGGGTTATGCATAGATATTAAATGTTTCTAATTTTCATTAATACTTTTGAGTTACTGAAAATTTAACAAAGATGTTCTACAGTAAGTCTACATTTTTATTATATGGACCATTGTGCATCAGAGTACTAATATGTTTTATTAGTAAATCAAAATATTCTGTTGTATGCCCTCCTTTTCTTCCTATAGAATTGTTGGAATTCAACTCAATTAATTACATTTTCCCAACTCTATTCTAAATATTTACTACCAGTCATTTTCCAGAATTTATTTTTAAACAAATACTTTTTCTATGCAAATTATTTTATCCACATAAAATAAGCAAGATTTACTTATAAATTGTTTACATTTGTGGAATGCAATATATAGGCAGAATGCTGAGCAAATAAAAATAATGAATTACGGACAATTCTCAGTTGACAACAGAATAATTAGAAAGAGGTTACTATAATATATATAACTTTCTCAAGAAAAAAATTGAAATAAGTAAAACATGCCACAAATATAAGTTGGCTAGTCCTCTTTTTCTTCTGGGTTTTATCTTCAGATGTGTAATCATTTGTGAAAATATTGGCATTCAAGGAAAAAGCATCCTTTTGTTTAGAATTAATAATTATTGCTATAATTAATTTCTATTCCTAGGGATGTTTCATGTTTTCTGTGGATCATAGCTTGAAGTCCCCCAGAGGCCCAGGCATTGGAAGTTTGAGAGCCTGAGACCTATTGGGAAGTGGTAGACTCTGTAAGAATTATGGCCAGTAGAAAGATGTTAGGGAATTGGGGGCACCCTAGTGCAGGAAACGCTGCTTGGCTTTACCTTCTCTCTGGTTTGGGTTTTGTCATGAGGTAAGCACTCCTTTGCCCCAGGCTACCACTGACACTTGTGACTTCAGAGAGAAATGAAGCCACCTCACAGTGAGTTTAAGCTTCATATATCATGAACCCAAACAAACCCTTCCTGATTTACACGTTGTCTATCTTAGGCTTTGCCACAAAGCCAGTGATGTAACACATTATATTTTAACCAATTTGTTTAATCCAACATCCGGTAAAAGAGATGGAAGAGATCAGAGTCTGTAGAAGATAAGAGATTACTTATCCCATGGTGTTCTTTCTGTTCAGACACATGAAGTACAAGCATGTAAAAGATGAAACATCTTTATAAAAGAGACAATTGAGGTGCTTTTCAGAGAAATACAGTTTTTTTTAAGGAAAATTAATCCACGAGTTGACTTGCATCATTACTTAGAAACATTTTCAAGGTAGGGGAGAGGAAGGGAGGAAGAAACAGAGAATGAGAGAGGCAGAAAAAGGGGAGGCTGTCCCAGGATTCTGTGCATTCAGCCGCAATGACCATCAACCCATCAGAAGAATGGGGTGTCACAAGCCAGTCTGTCCTACAAGGCCAGAGGAGAATCTCAACTACCCTGGTGGGAAAACAGAGCTTTTCCTATTGATTTTCTCCCCCAAATCATGGTAGAGCTGGCAGGAGCAGAGAGAGTAT
This sequence comes from Microtus pennsylvanicus, assembly GCF_037038515.1. Classification (NCBI taxonomy): domain Eukaryota; kingdom Metazoa; phylum Chordata; class Mammalia; order Rodentia; family Cricetidae; genus Microtus; species Microtus pennsylvanicus. The sequence continues at coordinate 39,522,650 of NC_134597.1, forward strand.
GTTATGCTAACTTGTCACACTGAACTCAAAGAAACTGTGTGAGAAGGAATAGAGAACAGACCCTCAAATGGAAAACAGCAGGTGAGGTTGAACAGGCTTCGTTAAAATGTGCCATTTGAAGACAGACTTTTTAAAAACCAATAACCTACTCAGACTCATGTGAAACTCTGTAAACACTATTTTTGTGCTAGGCATAGAATTGGACTTAATGTCTGTGTACTGTTGACTGAATGACAAGGTAAATGGGAAAATAGAAAAATGTACCCTATTTTCTGTGATTTTTCTTCCCATTGTTTTTGAAATGACATTTCTTTAATGATGATTAATTTGAGGCCATTGTCGAAATGGCCCAAACAATCTGTTGGTGATTTGATCTGCAGAAGGCCTGGATGTCATGGAAAGTCACTGAGACTCCAGGAAACTTACCTTTTGTGACATTTCACGCTTTGAAGGTTTGATTGCTGCAATAAACCAGGGGCTGTGCGTTATTATAATTATTTTTCTCTTGTAAGTGCAGGTACTCGAAATTAGCAAATGATGTTTTGACAAATGATAATAAGGTCTCCACTAGAAAAAGAATGTGTAGCATTTGCTTTCAAATTATTTTTTATTTTCTTTTTTCTTCATGTTTATGAGGAGAAACAAAGATTCTCATTGTTTTCAAATTTAATATGCAGTTATTCACAAGGGGAAAATAATACTTAATCTTTCCCAAACTTTTTAAATGATTATTCACAAAAGTGAAATTTTGCTAGCAAAAGTTTAATTAGTATGTTATAAAAATTATTTTCAATATGATTCTGTGAATATACTTCATCATAATCTTGTTAATTGGCAAATCATATAATATGATCAAATAATTTTAACAGAACAAAGTCATATAAGTATTCTAACTTGTTTTTCAAGTGTTCTCCCAAAGGTTATATTTAAAGGATTCTTCTTTCTTCTGGACAACAGATACTATGTTCATTGTGAGTAGAAAGAAGATCTTAGAATTATCTTAAACCTGAACACCAAGACAATGTCTGGAATGATAATGTACATATTAGTGTTGACTTGAGATTTACCCTAAAAGAAATTTGTAAAGAAATAAAACAAATACAGTGAATCCAAACTGGCCTTAGCACAGATTCAAACACAGTTTGGGAGGAGGTCTGGTGATTAATCACAGCCTACACTCTACTTAGGTACAATGAATCGGGTGACTGTAGTGACTTTGACCTGGAAAAAAGGCATGGTGTGTCAGAATATGACAATATCTAGATGGGGCATTATTATTACCATCTTAAGTATCATATCCAGGAATGGAATACTAGGCTAGCTAGGCTTGCCTTTCATCAGCTTCCATCCACAGATACAAAGGCTTCTCTCCAGTGGCCTGGGTTAGAAAAGGGTTTTAAGTTTAGCTGTAGGAAACCAGCAAGAATCCTGCAGGCAGTATGTTTATGTAGAAGTGACTGGCCCAGAACAAGCAAAAAGGACGAAGGGAAGATCCATTTTCTAGAGCTTGAAACATTAAAAGTAGCTAGTTGGCAAAAGAAAAAAAAAATCATTAAGCCTAAGGGCAGGAGGAAGCATGGCATGATTAGAGCTGAGACTTAGGGGGCAAGGTCGCCCATGCTCCCTGTGCAACCTACCTGTAACCGGGACTGGCTCCAGCCTTGGACTAAGTGAGTAGGAAATGTAGGACATATACCACCTCAATTCCATAGGAGACAAAGGAAGGACAGGTACATATGATTTCACATTTCAAACCCAAGTTGGACCAAGATATTAGAACCCTCCCATGATTTCCAAATAGACCAGACTTGTACCCCTTTCCTTTCACGTAACTGTCTCTAGTTCCTGGAATGTGGCAACGCTGTGTTTTGTCCTCAATAGATGTCTTTGAGATTGGTCTAATGTTGACTGTTCTGTGAGAATGCCCCTGTGAATGCTGATCCTGCAGTCCCTCAACAGAGTGCCTGTGTAGGAGAACTGCAGGATTCTGTAACAGAGTTGTTCACTTTTTTTTTGATTATTTTTTTTATTGATAAAAGAATAAAGAAAAAAAAAACAAATTTCCACCTCCTCCCAGCCTCCCCTTTCCCTCCCCCTCCTCCCACTCTTCTCCCCCTCCTCCCACTCTTCTCCCCCTCCTCCCACCCCTCTCCCCTTCCCCCCACTCCTCTCCCCCTCCCTCTCCAGTACAAAGAGCAGTCAGGGTTCCCTGCCCTGTGGTAAGTCCAAGGTCCTCCCCCCTCCGTCCATATCTAGGAAGGTGAACATCCAAACTGGCTAGGCTCCCACCAAGCCAGCAGATTGCGTAGGATCAAAACTGCGTGCCATTGTCCTTGGCGTATCATCAGCCCTCATTGTTCGTCATGATCAGAGAGTTCAGTTTTATCCCATGCTTTTTTGGTAATAGTCAAGCTGGCCTTGGTGAGCTCCCAGTAGATCAGCTCCACTGTCTCAGTGGGTGGGTGCACCCCTCGTGGTCCCGACTTCTTTGCTCATGTTCTCCCTCCTTCTGCTCCTCGTTGGGACCTTGGGAGCTCAGTCCAGTGCTCCAGTGTATTATTTGTAATAGCCAGAACCTGGAAACAATCTAGATGCCCTTCAATGGAAGAATGGATGAAGAAAGTATGGAATATATACACACTAGAGTACTACGCTGCGGTAAAAAACAATGACTTCTCGAATTTTGCATGCAAATGGATGGAAATAGAAAGCACTATCCTGAGTGAGGTATCCCAGACCCAAAAAGAAGAACATGGGATGTACTCACTCATAATTGGTTTCTAGCCATAAATAGGGGTCACAGAATCTACAATTGGCGAACCTAAAGAAGCTAAGTAAGAAGGTGAACACAAGGAAAAACATATCGTTATCCTCTTGGATAAGGGAAGTAGACAAAATTGCCGGGGAGAAAAGTGGGATCTTGGGGGTGGGGTGGGAAGGGGGTAAGGGGAGATGGGGAGAGAAAAGGTAGAAGGGAAGGAGGGGGGACTTGGGGAAATAGGAGGATCGGGATAAAGGAAGGTTGGATAGGGGAGCACGTAACCACAATTCTTAGTTAAGGGACCCACTTTAGGGTGGGCAGGAGAATTGACCCTAGAGGGGCTCCCAGGTGCCCAAGCTGAGGTCCCCAGTTAGTTCCTTGGGCAGCTGAGGATAGGGAACCTGAAATGACCCCATCCTAGCGCAATACTGATGAATATCTTGCATATCATCTTAGAACTTTCATCTGGTGATGGATGGAGATAGAGACAGTTGTTCACTTTTAATCTTTAGTCTTTGCCTCATTTCTGGTGATTTAAAAGTAAGAGAGAAGAAACAGTTTTCAATGATCTGGAATTCTAAGAAGTAAGAAGTTTAGAAACCTAAACTACAATTTAGCTTTATTTATCTGTGATTATTAAAGAGCATTATGACCTTAGAAATAAAGCACTCTGTTTAGGGATGACAGCTGAGCTTCCAAATAAAGTAAAGCTCCCAGACCTCTGAGCCCCTGGGTTCCTCTGAGAGCTCCTTGTTTGGTAAGAGGAAATACTTTTAGTCGTTAACACATCAGACTCATGAATGGGACCTGGTGTGAACATTGGAGGCCTTGGAAAGGAAGGAATAGACAAAGATGGAACCATCAGAACTGCGGATGGAAACAGCAGCCACACAGGAGAAAACAAGCAAAAAACGTTACAATAGGAAGTATGCTGTTATTTCCAGAAGCAATAACTGAAAAAAAAAGTGATTGAGATAATTCCTTGGGTTTGGTTGTAGATATAAAAATGCAGAAAGCAGAAAAATAAAGAGAACGTGTGTGAAAACCTATTCATTAAGGCAGTAGTTCTCAATCTGGGTCATCTGACTCCCAGCAGCCCTTTATAGGGGTCTCCTAAGACCATTGGAACACACAGATATTTACATTACAATTATTACAGCAGCAAAATTACAGTTATGAAGTAGCCCCCAAAATAATTTTATGATGGTGGTGGAGCAGAGAAGCATCACAACATAAGAAATTGTATTAAAAGGTCACATCATTATGAAGGTTGAGAACCACTGTATTAAGGGAAAAAGACTTTGTTCAGTGGTAGTCCTTGACTAACACACACACAAACACACACACACACATGCATGCACATGCACACACACACTCACACATGCACCCTTAGATTCCAATCCTAGCACAAGAAAAAAAAAGACTAATGCATTTTGTGCAACCATTTTTAAGGGAGTAAGACATGGTTATAATGTCTAACTTAGAAAATCATTATCACCCCTTTCAAATTATTTGTAAAGATTTGAATGTGAGAGAAAAATCTTGACAGAAAATTTATTTGTGATATCCAAAGAAGTCTTTTAGTAGGTTTGTGCTTGCCCTATGTGCTCATAGGCATTGTAAGATGCTATGGTTACAGTGGAGACAGGTGTTTTTATTCTGGTCTTCACTGAATATTATGGTAATAACTTCCTTATGGTAGTAACTGTTCTATGAAAATGCATATTTTGATACAAATGAAAAGCTTTTTCATATAAATAGATGTCCAATATATTTAACTATTCCTCTAATCGGGAATATTTCAAAAAAATTTTCACTTCCATTTCAAGAAATAAATTGCTTATATTCATATAAATAGATCTTTGAATTATTCCCTTAGAATACATTCTTTGTATTATATGTATATTATGGAAATTTTTGGAAATACAAAGAATTATAAAGCAAAACTACATAGGGTAAGGGATACAGATGATACATCTACTAGTCTTGTGTGAGGCCTATGACTCGGTTTAAGTATCAAGCATGTGTCCAGTTATGCAAAAAATAATTCCATCCAACAAACATTTCTGGGCATATGGATGGTCCACAGACATGTGTATGTGTTCATGTACATGTGTGCACATAGAAACAAGAAGTCAACTTCAGGTGTAACTCTCGATAGTGGGTTTCTGAGTCAGGGTCTCTCGGTTGACCTGGAGTTCACCAGCTAGACTAGAAAGGCTAGCTGGAAAACCCTAGACATCCTCGTGTGTCTTTATCCCAGAAGTCGGGATTCCAAGTTTATACCACCACCTGCAGTCTTTTTCCTTAGGTTCTAGATATCAAACTAAGGTCCTCATGCAGATGTGGCCAGCACTCTAACAACTGAACCACTTCTCAAGTACATCTTCATTTTAATAATATTTTGCAGTTCTTCTAAAATCCTATTTTCTTTTGCCCATCTCTACCCCTCTTTCTCTCATTTCTGCTGTATCCTGGGTTCTTGCTTCCATGTCATGTAGGCATGTTATAATATCCACTGATTCCGTCCATATGTTTGATTGCTCTCTCCCTTCAAGTTGAGTCCTCTTTCCTAGATTCTGCACAACATTTTGCTTTAGGAGGGGAAACTGAGAAAACAAAGATTTAGAGAGCTTGTGGTAGTCAAAGCTGTCTGGTATAAAATCCATATCTGTCAATTCTGGTCAATGTGACATTGCCCCCATTATTCAAAATACCTCCATACCCTGGTTTATTCAACAGAATTTTTAATTAATGGTCATTATTATTTTTAGAATTACAGGAATTAAATGTATTTATGCATAACAACATATGTCCAAGAAATATGGTTTCTTACTGTTATCCCTGTATTTGTTTTCTTCTGTTTAATTTTCCTTTACAAGGGGTAAACTTTTTTTTAGAGGCTTACTTGTGCTCCGTCTATGTATATAGAAATTACATGTGTCTGTTCTTTAAGGAAAAATAATGTCCTCTTTGAGGCTAACTTGATGGCCCCAATTCCCAGCTCAGTATCAGACTCACAGCTATTTGGCCTGGCTCTGACATATCAAGAAAAAAGTCTCCCTGGTTCCAGACATGCCTGGGCCGCAGGTAGTCACAGACAGTCTGTGCTGATGCGCCGTCCACAGTGCACCGTGTTGCTCTAGAGGCTCCCCATTATCTCTCCATTTACGAGGTTTTTTTTACAAACTTTCATTGCAGTAACAGAGATTCCCGGGTCTAACAGTATGAAATGGAAATGGAAAAGAAAATATGGATTTCAAAGTAATGTCATTATGGAATTAAAATTTATTTTCCAGGAAGAAGCAAAACTTGTGCTATTTGTATTTTGTTTTGTAGATTTCTCTATTTCCCAAATTGTTTGATTGGCTACTGCAGACTGAGAAGGTAGTTCATAAAAACAGGAAGCAGAAAGCGATGAGGTTTTGCTAGAAATTTCTTTGCAATGCCATTGAAAATACCAAGATATTCTGCATAATCTAGTAGATATGTAAGTTATTAGAAGAAAAATATAAAACTTAATGAGAGATGTAGAAAGAAGATCAAAAGGAATGGAGGAATCCAGCATGGGCAGGAGTCGGAAGACTCAAGTGTTTTAATGATGTTACTCTCCCAAACATGTTGCTAGCGTCAGTGATAAGCAATCTACACCCCAACAGACACATTTCTTTGGTGAATAAGTTGGTTCTAAGGTTTATCAAGAAAACCAAAATGTCAAGATTAATAAAAACTTCCTGAAATAAGAGCATGAAAGGAATTGTTCTACCATAATTTTGATACAATTGGGAGAATATGAAGTTTGAACATTGTGGCCATCACCACACACAGCCTAGCCAGTGTGACCTTGGACACCAGTTTCTCCCTGTCCCCTAAAGCCTCCCGGCCTAGAAGCAAATCTGGATGTGAGGGTATGGCCTCCTTCTCTGAAATCAATCTGTTTCTCTGGTCCCACTCTCCTCAGAGAGCCCAGGGAGCATGCCTCCCACTCCCAACAGCCTATTGAGCAATTGCCAAGCAGTCTCTCCTGTCTGTGTATGGCCTTTTCCCATAGCCAGCCCTTGGGAGTTTTTCTATTTTGTCTTCTCCTGAGTCCATTAAACTGCCTCCTCCATGAGGGTGAAAAAGTTTGAAATTTATATGTATCAATAAAGACTAAATAGTTGTTTACGGTGACAAAAGATAAGAAACAGAACAGAGATACTGTCTTTCAGAAGCAATGCTCGGATCATTAGGCATATATATAAAAAAAGAAAAAAAAGAAACTAGAATACCACATTATATCATACCCAAGAAATGATTCCCAGATGATCACAAAACTGTGTAGAACTTGGCAGCATAATGCTTTTGTGTTAACGTAAGAAATATCTCCATAACCTTTACCTCAGGTTATGACATAATAAACACAGAACAACTCATATTACAAAGCAAAGAATTGAAGGCACATGTATAAAAAGATATTATTAGTGGTGGGAGAAACTATGCACTTAAAGACATCCACAATCTCTAGCTCTGGCAGAGAGTTCTCATCATGAGGGGACAGAATGGTACTTTGTGTCGGGCTGATGGTGACATTTCCAATGTGGAGAGGCACTTGGGATGGCATAGGGCTCGCTACCCCAGTGGGTTCCCTTGGGTCCTGGTTTCCATCTCACGTGGTAGCAACATGGTAGATCACATAACACGAGTTTTCTTTGCATTCCTTGTAGCCCTGCTGTTTTCAGTTTTGCATTTTTATAGTATCATAAAGCAAATTTGCAGTTTTGGGCCCCAAACTCTAGGTCCAATGTCATCTTAACCCTTATTACATGTTCCTCAAAGAGCTCCTAATATTTTATATTAAAACCTCTAGCATAGGGTTATCTTTCTAAACATGCTTTGTGTTCTCCTGTATCCTCTGAAAATTACATCACATTGGTTTTCCATGTCACAACACAATCCATAGGCTATTTTAACTGTAACTACTAATTGTGGAGATTGTAATTGCATTATTCTGCCATTTTCCACCATAAGACCTACTTCTTACTTTTCACTTTTTCAGAATGAGAATAGTTTTCAGTGGAGACTTCTTGATAGAATGTAAAAAAAAGTAGAATTACATTTTTAGATAAACCCTCAGAAGTGAGACATCTAGGTCACAATGTACGAGTATTCTTGTGCTGTTAAAATATATTGCAAGCCTTTATTACTGTCAACAGCATAGGGAACTATCAATGACCTTGACAGTTTGGAATCAGAAGAGACACATGACTGTCTGGTTAATACTTGTGCTTACTGGCATGGGGCATTGGCATGAGTGTCCCATGCCTGAATTTATCAAGACAAAAGAGAGAGGGAGGGGGAGGAAAAGGGGGAATGGAGTGCTTTTGTGTGTTTGTTTCCCCCGTTATTACAGATAATCATAGTTGCATGGTTCAGGCCTCTGAACTGATTTCTGCCTTAAACTTTTTCCTCATCCCTGATGCAGCAAATGATTTTGTCACCTTTACTTTCGTGCAGCTCTGAAGCCACTTCCTTCTTCCTACCCAGTCATCTGCCTCTCAAATTAGACAGTACCTAATCAAGCCTTTAGCTTTTACACTATCTCTTCCCTCACATGGAGTGAGCTCCTGTATCACAAGATAACTAAACCATTTCCTACCATCCCTCACTATGCTTACAAAGCACCCCCTTAGCCTGTCAGTTCCATGTCACACAATGCAGTTGCTCTCTCCAAACTGTCGTGTGGATATTTCCTCTTGGCCTGAGAGCATGCAAGTCAACTAAAAAATTCTTTAAAATATTTTAATTTCATACCATATTTCTCACTTGTGCCTAAGTCATATGAAATTTGAATTTTTTGACAGAATAATATATCAATGTCTTCATCCTCCTCCACATGAGCACTGGATTGATGAACGGGCTTAAGGCCAACTGAACTGGCAAATGGAATGAGCAGCTCTTAATCAGATAGCAAATGTTCATTTAAGCATTTAAATGTCACAGCAATGTGGTCAAGGTACATAAGCCCACTCATGATATAAGCCAGTCTGAGGTTTTATAGAAACTCTTAGATATAGACATAAAGCAATTCAATGCAAATAATAAAATTAAAACCTATTAGATAATGGCTACTGTTAGAAAAATACTTAGAATTAATGACATGTCTGTTCAGGATGCAGAGGCCTATAATCCTCGGTCTATCTTCAAATAATGAGAGGACTCAGACAGTCTTCCTGGTCTCCACTGGTTCATGCTCTCATCTCTCACATCAACTATGGCAACGGTTCCCCACTGTGTCTTTTCTTCTTCCCTGTTTTTTCCAGATAATTTTCATTACCCCAGTTAGAATGGGTATTAAAATACTCATAATCTATAATCCCTATCTTGTTCAAGCTTCATTATGAATTTCTAAGGAATTCAGAGATTAGAAAGGATATTTTCTTTATTATCATCTCGAACCTTCTTAATTCGGCCCCTGTGGCTTCCTGGACTTCATCTCCTATTTTCTTGGGCTCTATTCATTCTGTCTAAACAGGTTGCTTTCTCCACTCTTTGTATACACTGGTCATTACACCTCAGACTTTGATACCTGTTATCCCTGGCAGGTATGTTTCACAAACCCCATACTCACATTTACCAACTCCTTTTACTGCTTCATGACAGGTCATGAATGTCCAATACTTCCTTGCTTAGCCCATGCTCACTCTTATGAATTGCTTCCAGGATAGAATGTAAGAGTGTTTAGAAAATATATTTCTGTCCCAACATTACTTCCTGTAAATTGAAACATTCTTTCCTCTAGGAAAGTGGGGAGGAAGGAGCTAAAGGGCTTCTTAAGATTTCATAAGCTAAAACATAACTTACAAAGATCAGGATGCTCACAAGCCATCAAGTAAGCTCAGAAAGTCACAAGGTTCATGAGAATCTCCTTTCCCAGGGTTACACACAAATAAAGTAAGCAATGCCCAAAGAGAGAAGGCTGTCCTCAGCGAAACTGCCCACATTTGGACAGGGAGCTCCAGGGATGCAGTTTTCAGGAGTCATCTATATCCACAGCAGAATTTGGTGACGCAGCTTTGGTTGATTCAGTTAGGCTCCCCAAATGACACTTCATTGCTGCTCCTGCGAGTGACCCCAGTAAACTCATTGGTTCATCAAGATTAATTAGGAAATAGTAGTTTTCTTTTCTTTTGATCCGCCATCAGCACCATCAGTCATCAGTGAATAGGCATATGTCCACATCTCTCCAGGAAAAGTCACAGAGTAGCTTTAGACGTGCTGTAGTTTCTTAACAATCTCCTAAAACATAGGAGAGTGTCTAACTTAATTAACATCCCCATAAGAAAGAGCAAAGGGCCTACTCATTCTGTGACATTTCAGAATGCAGCATAAAGGAGGCCCTCTGAATCATCAAGGTGGTCCTGACCAGAAACCAAGCCAAAGAACACCTTGAGTTTCTCAGTCTTGAGAAATATAAGATATAAATTCTTGTTGTTTAAACTACCTATCTCATGGAAGTTCCTAGTATACATAAAATTGACTAAGAAATAATAAAATTATCCAATCCATGTTCAGATCATGTTTGGACAGTCATGTTGTTGAGACTTCATGGTATAGGAGACACAATCTTAGAGTAAATTCCTGGTATTCTGTAACGCTTACGATTTTTCCATCATCTCTTCCCCAATGATGGATGTCCCTTAGATGGAAAAGTTGAATTAGATATTTTTTTTTTCTTTTGGGACTTGGTCCCACAAGTCAGCATTTTGACTGGTTGTAGGTTTCTGTAATAGTCTCTATCTGTTGCAAAAAGATGTTCTAACATATATTAGAGAAATTCTCCAAGGCTTCAACCCTACACGAAGAACTACAAGCAACAAAGGAATGCTGAGAGTAGGAGAAATAGTCTACCCCAGGGAAGGGTGCTCAGCTCCGAAAACATACATACAAGTGACATCATACAGACTGACCAGGTTATACATATGAATTTAGAAATATATATAATGTAAAATATGTATGCAACACATATGTATGAAACAACAAATAATGAAAATGGAGCCATGAGTTTGAAAGATAGCAATGAGGACTTGCTGGGAGAAAAGGGAAGGGAGAAATTATGTAACTATATTATAATTTCAAAATATAAAAGAATTAATTCTTTAGAGTCATCTACCCACGGGCCTTAGTTAAAGAGAAGGGAAATAAGACTGGCAAGGTTATGCAGTGGTTTCTGAGCTCTCCTGGAGTGCTGGTTCTCATAATGCAAAATGAGGAATTTTGCTATTAAAAAAAAGTTAATGGTGTTGATCATTTTGCAATATCTCGTGGTATATTAAATTGATTTTTTCCTACAATTATATGTACTTCTGCCAATACTTTTATCTTATTCCTATAAAGGATAAGAAGGGGAAAAATGCTGAACCATAATTCTTGAGAGATAATTCTGTCATTCAGAGATGGGAAAAATAGATATATTTAATATACACAGTATTTTTGGTTAGTACAATTGATTCTGGATCAAAAGATATAATGAATGTAATGAATGCCATTGGAATTGTCCTGTCTTACAAGGGGCCCTGTGATTTCTCAAAGCCCGGCTTCCTGAAAACATTTGAAAGGTGCTAATAGAACACCGTGACACTGTCAGTCAAAAAGCTATTATGAGCCTTGGCTGAATTAATCTAAGAGATATGTTCCAATCAAAAGATCCCAGTCCCCCTGGACTTGGCACTATTGGATCATAGACTCAGTATAGTAGTTGTCTATTCCAGAGTGCTATTTAAAACGTTATTGACTCGTTCTGAAGACATGAGGAATTGCTGGAGGAATTATGGGAGTGGTGACATAAGGACAGTCTAAGCTGCTGTCATAATTCTGAAAGGCTTCGATGAAAATGGAGAAGTAGTTAGTAGGTTTAATAGCTCTGTGCACAGCAACTGTGGGGAGACACATTTCTAACTGAATATAAGACCATGTACTGTGAACATGTTTTCTAGCCAACGTGTTAAAATGTTTTGAAACGCAGTAAATGTTCCAGACACCACCTTGGTGTATGCAAACATGTTTGGGAGGTGATTTCGCACCATTGATCTGACCATTGCACTATGAGGAAGCTGCACTTCTGTGTATGCAGAGGTCAAGACCATTTTTAATGACTGTGACACAGCTGCTTAAATGGAAGGCTCCTGAAGGAAGTGAAAAGCCAGAAAGGTCCTTGATGACTAAAATGAGTATAATATAGAAAAAAAAAAACTGACTTTTAAAGCCTGCATGAGTTTTCCCTGGCCTGTTTTCCCAGGAGGAACTTGCCACTGGAGTAAATCCGACTGTTTTTAAAGCATACAGTTGGTGCATTATAACCTCTGAGACCATCAGTTTTTTTCCAGTGCCTAAGTCACATAAGAATGCTATGTAAAAGTGGAAAGAAACCCCACTTGGAGGAAAATACTTTCAAGGATATTATTTCAAGTTATTTCGTTAGGTAAACAATGCTACCTAGACATCACACAATAATGAGAGAAGATAATGAGAGAAGACTCTTAGACATTTGAGTAACTTCTTTGACTCTAGCAGCAGCTGACACCTGCTCCTCCTCTATTACCACATTCTCTTATCATCTGAATGCTGTGATTTAATCTTCTTGTCCCCCCCTTTTCCTTAATCATTTTCTACTTATTCTTATTTCTTCTGTGAATCTTTTCTAATGATGTCTTATTTCTACCATTGTGAGGTTTTTTTCTTTCTTTTGGTTTGTATAATATTCCCGCCAAGTATTTTTGTTCTCTTATTGTTTTCTCTTGAAGGTCATACCTGAATAAGTACTTACCCTTAGAAAGAGACAGATGTTGACTGCATTTCAATTTGATTTCTTTGGCTTTGTAAAAGCTCAGATGAATTTTGTGCTATCCATATGTATCCATGCTTAAATCATTGATATATGTGAGACCACAGCATTTCATACCCAGATATGAACTTGCCTTTGGTACCTTTGGGAATTTGTGTAGGGGACAGAAGAAAATTTACATTCCCTAGGTCTAATAGTCATCAACATAAGTCCAAACATAGCTCTTTTATGCATATCATATTATGTTAAAATTAGAATTAAAGTATTTAAAGTATGGAAAAATAAATTTATTTTGTTCTTTTATAGAAAATTAAATTGCTGTTTAGAGACTAATTTAGAATTGAAATATTAAAATATTTGAAAGATTTTATATTTCTTAATTTCCCCTGAACACATACACACACACGCACACACACACACACACACACACACGCACGCACTACATAAATCAATGTTGGGAACTTTATTCTGTGCTCATTCTTCACTTTCAGGGCACAACCTCAAGCCTCCTACCTAGCTCAGTTCTAGAGGGAAGCTGCTTATTTACCAGGCTCTATTTCTCATCCTCTCCAGTTCACTTCAATCAATTCCATTTTCTTCAAGGTGAAAGACACTTGTATAAAACTAATAACCTTATCCAAAGCATTAAAAATTAATAGCGGCCAATGCTTTTCCTCAAAGTAACATATATATCAAAGGATGTTATTATTATTATTATTACTTTATTTTGTTACTTTAAAAATCACCAATCCAAATTCCTACTTCCTGCCCTACTCCCACTTCCCTCCCACTCCCTCCATACACCCTCCCCTCACCCCCTCCAATCTTAAGAGAGAGCAAGGCACCCTGCCCTGTGGAAAGTTTAAGGTCCTCCCTACTACATCCAAGTTGAGCAAGGTATACATTCAATGAGCATAGGTTCCCAAAAAGCCAGTACATGCAGTAGAGACAAATCCCAGTGTCATTGTCCCTGGCCCCTCAGTCTGCCCCAACACAGTCTGTCAAACACATTCAGAGAAACTTGTTTGATCCCATGCTCATTAATTTCCAGTTCAGTCGAAGTTGGTGAGCTCCATTAGCTCCATTAGCTCAGGCACATTGCCTCAGTGTGTGAACCCCTCATGGTCTTGACTTCCTTGCTCATACTCTTCCCTCCTTCCGCTCTTCAACTAAACCTTCGGGGCTCAGTCCAGTGCTCTGATGTGGATCTGTCTTTGTTTCCATCTGTTGTTGGATGAAGGTTCTATGGTCATATTTAAGATAACCATCAGTCTGACTACAGGACAAGGCCAGTTCAGGCACCCTCTCTATTGCTTAGGGTCTTAGCTGGGGCCATCATTATGGATTCCTGGGAATTTTTCTAGAGCTTGGTTTCTTGCTAACCCTAAAATGGATTCCTCAATCAAAATATCTCTTTTCTTGCTCTCAAGTCTGTCCTTCCTCCATCTCAACTATCCCATTCCCTCAAGTTCTCTCCAACCCTCCCTTTCTCCCCTCCTCTTCCCCTTCTTCTCTTCCTTCTATCTCCAGCCTCCATGCTTCCAAATTTTGCCCAATGATCTTGTCTGCTTCCAATTTCCAAGTGGATCTATATATGTTTTACTTTGGGTTCACCTTATTACTTAGCTTCCCTAGGATCATGAACTATAAGCTCAATGTCCTTTGTTTATGGCTAGTATCTACTGAGTGAGTACATACCATATTCATATTTTTGGTTCTAGGTTATCTCACTCAGGATAGTGTTTTCTAATTCCATCCATTTGCATGAAAGAAGCAAGACGTAATTGTTTTTACTGCTGAGTAGTACTCTAATGTGTAGATGTACCACACTTTCTTTATTCATTCTTCCATTGAGGGCATCTAGGTTGTTTCCAGGTCATCATAAGAATGTTTATACCGTAACTCAAATTGCTGAGGTCCTTGTCCATATGAGATAAATAGATTATTTAACAAATTTTTCCTCAAGCTTTGATATTATATTGACATTTTCTTTATTTTCTACATTTTTCTTATGTAGATCACTTTATTCTGCATATACTTTCACTCTGATTTCATCATTCAGACATTTGAAAATGTGAATCCCATCACTTTCTTGGAGCATTTTTATATATGCACATCTTTTTCATCCTATCTTCTTCCCAGTTACTAATTCCTCAATGTTGCCATGTACTCTTTCTGGTACATTTTTGCCATTGAATCTGATTAGACACTCATAGCAGTAGATTTCACTATAAACCTGTGCTGGCTAGTTTTGTGTCAACTTGACAAAAGGTAGAGTCACTGGAGAACAGGGAGTCTTAATTGAGATGCCTCAAAAGGTTCACGCTCTAAGCAGACCTATAGGACAATTTCTTAATTAGTAATTGATGGTGGAGGGCCCAGATCATTGTGGGTGAAGCCATCCCTCTGCTGGTCATCCTGAGTCTTATCAGAAAACAGGCTGAGCAAACCATGGGGAGCAAGCCAATAAGCAGCATCCCCCCATGGCCTCTGCATTAGCTTCTGTCTCCTGTTTCCTGCCCTGTTTGCTTTCCTGTCCTGGCTTTCTTTAGTGATGGAATACAAAGTAGAAGAGTAAGGCAACTAAACCCTTTCCTCCCCAAGTTTATTTTTGGTTGTAGTGTTTCATCACAGTGTTAGAAACCCTAAGAATCAACACTAGGAGACAGCCACTTTCATAACTCTCATGAACATCAATGCAAATGGTGATGATAAAGATAACAAAGAATATAAAATTCCTCTATAGTGAAAATTGTAATAAACTGAAGAAAGAACTTCATTAGACATAGTTATAAGACAAGTACTTAATTTTATGAGGAGAATGCCTATTCACATACACACACGTATAAATATTCTACATATAATAGAAATCAAGGCATATTTGTTTATGCATCTTCATCACCTCCATGACCATAATGGTTTTTATTTTTATAAAATTTCCTATAATTGTCATAATTTTGCTTTTTTCTGTGACTGCATATATTTATATTTTGTATTTACTATAATTTGCTTGCCCATACATCTGTTGGTGAACCTTTGGGCTGATCCATTTCTGGTCTATTTCTAATAACATAGCTCTAAAATTTTAAGTGTGATTACCACTGTGGTATGGTTTGCCTTAATTTCTTTTAATAAGTAGACAAGAGTATTATACCTTTCTATAGTTCTATATCTGAGTCTGTTTCTTGATACAAAAAGAGTATTTATCCTGGTCAGTTGGATACATTTATCATTCCATGGATGGAGAGAAGTTTTGTCATCTACCAGTCAGTAGAAGCAATACATTATATGTATGAACTGAAAAAGAAAATGTGAAGGTAGCAGTAGTTTCAGGAACAATTTACTGTCAAAGCTCTGTGCTGTTTCAAGCTTGCGTGTATTTAGTATTTGGATATATTGCATTTTTATTACAGTGCCACTTAAAATGCTTTATACAAGTTCCTCTGACAGTGCTCTCTAAACAGAAGGCTTCACAACAAACCTTTTCTACAAAGGCAATCATGACTTGGAATAGAGAAAACTTCAACTGCTCATTAAACATTGGAATGGCATTTCACTTTCGTGCTTAGCATCCTATTCTTCACATGCTGTAGTGGCCCTGAGAATGATTCTGAATTTTAAAAATGTCAATGAGATAGCATAAAAGAAATGGGTTCTTAGCATTTTAAATTCTTGAGTAATGTTTATACTCCATTGAGTAGAGACTTCATACATGGACTTCAATGAAGAAAAGCAATATTTTCCTGATTTGTCTGCTGCCTGACAGGTTAGCAGTCCTTTGTTTAGAGTAAGGGAGATCCCAGTGACAGCAGAGAAGCCCTCCTCGCCTGATGGGAGAGGTAAGCTGTGATGGAAGTGTTCACCAAAGAAACAAAGGTTATTCAAAGCAACTACTATATATCTTGCTATTTTACAGTGTAGATATGAATCCTCCCCCCTCCCCCCAGCAGATTCCTAGATTACTGTTCACATTATTCCAGTGTGGAGAAAAGAAATTGTTTGCAGAAGGTTTCGGATCTACACAGAACAAAATTTTATAGATAAATTTCCATGCATTTCCAGCTAGCTTTAAAAATCTACTGAAGCTAGAGATATAAAAGTGCTGCCTGGAATGTGTGAGGTCATGAGTTCTATTCCTCGTCATTATACAACAATAACACCAAACAACAAGAAATCCTGCTTTGGTTATATATTAATTAAAATTTAAAAGTTCATGTACTAGAAAGTGGTACCATATTTTATAATCAAAAAATAGAAAAGATTCATGACAAAGTTTTAACATAAAAAACTAGAAGATATACCCAAATAACTCCCTTTTCTTTACAATATTAATATGTAGCTGCTTTTCATTAAATAATCCAAGTGTTTTAAAGAGGGTCATCCTCCTGATACTAGTAAATAAAACTTCAAGGGAGAAAAGTAAGCTTAGGGTCAGTACAGCTTTTCCATGTGCTGTTGTTTGAATAAGAATGTCCCCCATAGGCTCATGTATTTGAATATTTGGTCTCTAATTGGTGGAACCATTTGGGAAGGATTAGGAGGTTGACCGTGTTAGAGGTGTGTCAATGAACACAATGAGGGTTCAGATGCCCATGCCATCCCAGTTAGCTATTCTGGCTCATGGTTATCTCACTATGGGAGCTCTCAGCTACTGCTCCATGTCTGTTCCTTCTTGCCTGTTGCCATGCTTCCTAACATGATGGTCAATGATATAGTTCTCCGAAACTATAGCCCTAAATCAACTCTTCTCTACAAGTTACCTTGGTCATGGTGTCTTCTCACAGAAAAGTAACTAAGACACTGTTCCAGCATGCATTTGCCCCAGCTGATCTAGTTGGTACTCTTTAGTTCATCCTAAGGAGCCCTGCCCTTAGTCTCATGAGCATCTAATAAAAGCTGAAAATGAAGAAAAGGAAGGGGAAAATAGAATTTAATATAATGACCTATAAAATTAGTAAAAAATGTATAAACCCACAAAAGTCAAATAAATTACAACTTATATGTTGCTCAAATGTTTATAAATTTGGGCATATAAGTAAATGGGAAACCTGGAGAGGCAGGGAAACACTTTCCCTATATATAAAAAATGGCTCAGATAATAGCTGTTTCTATTTTCTCTAATGATTTTAGTTTGGTAGTGTATAGATTAATGCAACCCTCTCCAATCTTTTTCTTAACAATCCCCAAAAATAGAAAGAATAGGTGTTTTTACAAAACAGTTAAATGACTAAATTTGGACTCTTCAGAATTTGATTTAAAATTTTCCAGCATTCTTTGATTGATCTACTTAATGGAGAAGCTAAAAATACCTAGAGGAACCAATGTTTCAATAGAATAATGTGTTTTGAAAAATGTATCTTCAAAGCTGCCTTAAAACTTCCTGTCTTCTCTGTCCTTGGAAGTCAGCCTTCTTCAACTGCTTTCCTTATTTAGAAATTTCAAACTGAAAACTGGACTGTGTTATTACCTTTGCTTCTGAGACATGTGAAGCCTTCTTGAAGGTAGAACCTATTTCCCTTATTATAATGCCCAGGGTGCGAACAGGAGACTGATTTTGGATGTAGCTATTTTTTTTTCCTATTTCATTATGCCACAGAGCCACATTTCCATACACCTTGTATAATTTCTCTGAATGATGTTCAAGGGATCTTTTGGCATTACATTATTGATCATCAAATATTTGTAAGTGAAAGTGGTAGAGGAAGAGACAGAATACAGACAGCTAATCTTGGGGCGACTCTGAATGACAGGCACAGAGGAGCATAGACATTTTTGAAGGCACAAAATGTCAGTGTCTGCAAAATTGCCTTTCTGAGTTTGATATTGGTCCTCACTGTTCTGAGATGAAGACAGAAATCATTTGCAAAGCAGTCCAGTAGAACAGACACAGCTGCTTCAATAAATGCGGTTAACTAACACATATATACACACTTTGAAACAGTAATGTGAATAACCTAAACATTGACATGTTTAGAAAAATATTTAATATGACACTACTATTCCTGAAATTAATATTTATATCTGTACAAAGTTATATCTATAACTCAGAAATCCAAATATTATTTACTCTGGAGGTACAGTTTCCTACCTGCTGGTCCTTTAGAGTAATTGCTGGTTTCAGTTTGAATTATTGACAAGGTACCCAGGATCAAAAAATAAGACGCATGAAAATGCATTCATTGCTGCTGTCTGCAAGGGAGCAATTCAGTTTACATTTTACTCAAGTTATTTTAGCGAACATCTGAGCTCATTGCAGGTGTCACTTTAATAAGCTTTCCTCTGTTTGTCCTGTCCAAAGAGTACAGCTTCTTAGGGTAAGATGGGGAGGGGAGCAGAGGAAGCAGAGCCCACTAAGTAATAAGGCGGCCCACTATGATTCCCAGGGTGTATTTTGTTTTGTTTTTCAAATATGTTTGTGAAGTGAGAAATGTTGTTCGGGAGACATAAGAAATTTCTGGCACTCTGCAAAATAAGCTGTTATTTCTCCATTTCTGTTTGTGTATTTGGGATTTTAGAGACAAGCTTTCCCTATGTGGCCCATGCTCGCTGATGCATCACCTCTTCAGATCAGTTCTCTGGTGTTGGAAGAGCTCTTCAAGTTGTCTCTGCAGCTGTGGGAAGCCCAGTTACTATGCCTGGTTCATTTGGATAGTCCAAAGCTGTTCTTTTTCTTTTTGGTTTTCGAGACAGAGTTCTCTGTGTAGCTTTGGAGCCTGTCCTGGAACTAGCTCTTGTAGACCAGGCTTGCCTCAAACTCACAGATATCCGCTTGCCTCTGTCTCCGGAGTGCTGAGATTAAGGGCGTGTGCCACCATTGCCAGACTCCGAGGTTGTCCTTAAGAGTAAATGGCACTAACCATATCTAACACCAAGTCTCAAATTTGATATTTTGACTGGGGAAATATCAGATAACTTCCCTGCCACTCAGATTATTCATAATGGAATGATAGATTGGATATGCAGTACTCAGTACTGGTGACTGTGGCCAGGGTCACGAGAATGCTTATGGGAGAATACAGCCTAACCCTAGCTGGAAAAGTGTAGGCATCTATCTCACTATGGGAGTGAATTGCATTTGAATGTATTTATTATAAACTTACTAAAAATATATTTATAAAAGAACTGAATCAGTCAGTTCTAGTCTTTTTTAGATCATATAATTTGAAATAATATCTTCTTTATCTGAATATTCAAACCATGCACAATGCTGAATATATTAGCAGTAACTCTAGTATCTGCCAAATGCACAAAGCACACATTTACCAAAGAAAAGAATTTGGTGCTCAAGCAAAGAACCCTTAGGGGTCTAATCAAGAAAATAGTGTGTAATGTTGAACATTGGTAGAGAATCTAAATTATGTTGATTGTTTTTCTGGCAAGTTGGGAATTATATGGTCATGTCATTAGTAACATGTTTATGAAATTATATTTTAATTGCTTTTCCTGCAAATTTAGATTTTTTAAAAGTTTATTTTCTTTCAATATATTTGATTTTACTTGGTTGAAACTTGTGACTTTGAATATTTTATATCACTTAATATTATCGTTTTCAAAGAGATTTTTTTAAATATGCCATGTGGAATCTTATGACCTTAGCCACAGAGCCATTTACTTCTCTTCAAATGAAAAAGACAGATATCAAATGATTTGGTGCTGGATAGTCTTCAGGAGCGGTCCAAACAAAGCACCAGATGGAGCAGCTTTGAACTATGACCCCATGGGTGCTGCAACCTGAGATCCAGATATCCAGGGGGCTGATGTCCATAAGGCTGATTAAATCTGTGTTCCGTTCACAAGTTAAATCTGTAGCTTTCAGTATGGTAATCACAGGAGGTAAATGCCAGAGAACTATCTAGTCCCCTTCTGCCATGCAAGGAGTCAGTCAAAAAAGAAAGTGGCCCTCTCTAGACACCAAATCTACCAGGGTCTGCTTCTTGGACTTCCTAGCTTCCAAGATTAGAAAACAAGTTTCTGTGGTTTATAAATCAGGAGAGTTGTGACATTTTGGCAGAGTTTCAGAGATGAGGAGGAATCTGCCCCATGACCTGTAGTAATAAGGGAGGCGGGGCTGCGTCCCCAACACCCCAGCCGCCTGCTCGGCTAGCTTATGCCCCGAAATAATTACACGGACACTGTATTCTTTTAATCACTGCTTGGCCCTATAGCCCTAACCCTTACTGCCTAATTCTGATATACCGATCAACCCATCTATAATAATCTGTGAGCACCGGTCTTACCGGGAAGATTCTAGGTGGGAGCTTCATCGCGTGTGTCTGCCTGGGAGCAGGGCATGGCGTCTCTCTCTGAGGCGTCTGCTCCGGAGAGGAGAGCTGTCAAGTCTGAGGTCACTTCCTCTTCCTCCCAGCGTTCTGTTCTGTTTACTCCTCCCACCTATCTTCTGACCAATGAGGACCAAGCAGTTTCTTTTAATTTAACCAATGACCTTCCTCCATCAATGACCCCTAGTTTGTGGTGGTCTGTAACAACCTTTGGCATTCTTTGGCTGGTAGAGACATCACCCTGACCTCTGCTTTCACATTCACATGCCATTCTTTCTGGGTACTTAACTATCTATATACATATATAATTTTATGGAGACACTAATCCTATTAATATTAGAATCAACCCAAATGAACATAACTTACTAATTGTATTTCTAATGACCCTATCTCCAAATAAGAGATCATTGATATTGAGGGTTAGAAATTCAGTATGTAAATTTTTAGTCTCTATTCATGCCAGGGTAATGTTTACTGACTGAAACAGACTATTTAGGGCTTGGATATTGGAATCCTATTTCTCTACAAACTTAAAGCAATGGCTTAAGGGCAAAACTCCAGAATATAATAGAAAAATGAGGACTTTGGTGTATTTATAAAGTATATGACTGAGTACCTGACTTTGTTTATGCAATTACCTCCTCCCTACTGAAAGAGCTGGAGTCTGCACATGGTATTTGTATTCACCTATTGAATGAATGAGGGGATACTCACTGGTCTGGATAGGGTAGTTACTAACTGCACTATCTAAAATGGTCTCTGCCTTAACCTGTACATTTAGAGGAAAAGGGGGGTAACCAGATAGTCATTTTACTAAATATAAACCCGTGATTGGACTGGTTTAAACTAGGAGTTTATTCTAAAGGCAGATGTGATTGGAGGATGGAAGCACATGGATCTTCTATTTGAGGACCAATGGATTCAATTTGGAGGACGATGGGTGCCCTGAGGTCTGAAGGTCCCTCGGGCACTAACACTGTAACAGAAAAAAACAAGCATTTCAGGCAAGTAGAGCTACAAGTGTGGAGAATGAGAGGCTAAATAAATATACAATATGTAAATAAATAATTCATAATTTGAGGAGGTGCACAAACAATGGTGAGCTGAGGACATGGTAAGATGAGAAAAATGAAAACTCTCTATTTTAAGATGATAGGAATCCAGTGAAACTTTTAGAGTAGGTTTCTAGCATGATCCAATTTGTAATTAAAGATTACATTGCCTCTAGCCTTGAGAACTGATTAGAGCCAGGCTTGAGTGATTGGGATCCTATCGAGAAGTCCAGCTGGGGGATGATAGTGGGATTGTACCACAGCAGTGCTTGTAATTATTAATAGAGTCCATCCCTGCAGCAGCTATGTGGGAGGAAAAATGGCCAGGATGCCATGAGCCAGTGGTTTTGGGGAAGTAAGAAGAGAATGAAGCGTGGGAGATGTTCCTCACTTTAGAGTTTATGCGCGTGACACGGGGGTGGGTGCTCTAGGAAGACCGGATCGTGATGGAAACCCAGGATTTTGTATTTCACAGTGCTGCATTAGATGTGGGATTGTGATACCCAATGCATACAGCAGGCAGGAAGTGTTACAGTTCCCTCTGGATCTCGGAAGGAGGGCTCTGTGAGATGTGCACATTTTGGGGACATCTATGCAAGCCAGTGCAGCTTCGTATGAGGATAGGCTCTTACCTCCTCCACTGAGAGTGTCTTCATGGAACATGAAGGGAAGAAGGCCTAAAGTCCAACATTTCTTTCTTAGAAACAAAGAGCTCACTTCAACAGGTAGGTGCAACTCAGAAGCATCCGGCACCAACAAGTCAACAGAAAACAGTGAGTGTGAAAGTGAGAAAACGGAAGTCCAGCAGGATGAGAACTAACAGACGCAGCAACTTTACTTACGTGGAGTCTGTGGGTCCCTAAAACGACTTTTGGGGTAGAAGAATAGATGAGAAATCCAGAAATGGTGGTTGAAAAGTGCTAGGGAAATGTGGATATAGATATAGCAACAGTTGATTGTATGAGCAATGAGCTGTACAAGAATAGCTGTGGCAAGAACTCGAGATGTTTGGATTAGAGATTTGTAGCTGAAGAAATGAAATGTCAATAAGATATACGAAGAATGCAAAGATATAAAATGGATCAACAACTGGAGCAGAGAAGGGAATATTATTTTATAATCAAGGCACTGGGACAGGACAAAATCCTCAGTGAATAAAGGCATTTGCCCTTAAGACTGATGACCCCAGTTCAATTCCCAGGATTGACACTCCCACGGTAGAAAGAGAGACTGACTCCTTCAAGTTATCCTCTGATTTTCACATGTGTGGTGTGGCATATATGTGGACATTAATTCATTAACTAATACATAATAAATATTTAAAAATAGAGTAAAATCCAAGGCATTAATAATTATGAAACATATTCACGAATGTTTGATATGAAGTCTAGCGTACAGACCCAAAGGAGCTTCTAAAATTGTTAGTAGTAAACATGAACCCTGGAAGAAACAATAGCCAGGAGAGACATACAGATGACAAACTGGATGGCAGGATTAACCTAAGGAGAGCATTTGGACAGGAATAAAAACTAAGAACCAGGCTTTAGGAAGCTAGCCACACTGCTGTACTGGGCCATCAAGCTGTATATAGAAATCCCACCCCTTTCTAAGTACTGCAGTAGAGGAAGCAGCGAGGGGACCTTAATCAAGGCATGGGATGGGAAGAAGGGGTAGTTTAGAGGGGCTTTAATGTTTTGACATGGATTTCAAAAGGCAGATTGGAAAGACCACAAGGTCGAGTGATGACGTAAGGACAATAAAGTGGAGACCCATCCCTGAGGTGTGGTGTTAGTAGAGGTGGATGCTTGAGGCGGGGCTTTCACTTATGGGATCAAGTTATTAAAAACAGGGTTACCAAGGGTGAGAATGGGAACGACTTAAGAAAGTGTCCTGTTCCACTGCTGGGATAGTGATCCCAGGACTCAGATGGCAGCTGAGTGTGATGTACGTGCTTCATATTCCCCTGGATGTAGCCCATTGGAAGTGTTTGAAGGAGCCGCTGAAATGTTCAGGTTTATAGATGAGTTTCAATGTAATGAGAATGAACTACGGAGGTTATCCAAAGAGAAATCAGATATTAACTCCAGGTGAAGAGATTCCAAATAGTCAATGTACAACACCTGGTCAAATTAACTAATTAATGGCTTGATTTTTAAAGTTATTTTAGCTAGTTTTGTGTTCTGTAGAAACTTTAACAAAAAGTGGTTGTATTTAAGCTTTTGACTTGGTTATCAGAAATGGAAGTAAAAGATGATAATTGTTTAAGGTGCTGGGAAAGGGGACTTGGGAAATAGCAGATTTTTCATATACACTTATAAAAAACAATAGCTGAGTTACTAATTAACATCACATTAGTAAGACTTATTTTCATTTTTAAGAAGTAATTAGCCAACCAAATTAGATGATAATGAGACCTAATAATCACATTTTTTATTAGAGCAATTATAGTGAACTCCTTTTAAAACATTTAATGCATATGGTATAATGAATATGCAAAAGTATTAACTACTTAAGCAAAAGGTATAGATTTGGGGTTTTTTTTCTGCACAAAATTAACAGCTAAAGTGAAGCTAAAAGCCAGGTATGTTTCTTGTCTTCTGGAAGTGCATTCTATCTGTGCTCTTGAAAGACTGAGTTGGTGATGCCAACTGGTTTTTGTGTGCTCTGAGCTAGTATTATTCTCAATGGGTTGGATTTGATTTTCCTAATACTTTACCACCAGAAATGTGAAATAATTGTTTTCTTTCTAATTATTTGTGCACTATCTTGGATAAATGGCATCATTTTCTGTGTAGCTAAGGAGCCCATCACCAAATTTAGAGTTTCAAATAACTACTTGCAGGCAGATTCCTGAACTGTGCAAGTTGATGAATCAATTTCAATGTGTCTCTGAAGATGCAAGGGTTTTTTTTGCCTATGTTTGTATGTGTGTAGCGTGTATGCATATCCATATAGGTATTCACGTGTATGGGGATATACATGTGTTCAGGCGTATCTTAAGGCCAGGGGTTGTTATTGGGTGTCTTATTCCATTTCTCTCCACCCACCTTATATGTTGAGGTAAAGTCCTTCATGCGAACCCAGATCTCACAAATTCAGCTAATCTATCAGACCAAATTGCTATGGAGTTCTCTTGTCTTAGCCCCCAAAGTGCTAGGATTGTAGGTGGGTTGCCATGCCTACCATGCCTATTTATATGCGTAATGGGAAAGGAGACTCAATGCCTCATGCTTGTGTGGAATAGTAATTTGAATGAGAAATGTCCCCCATAGGCTCATGTATTTGAAAATTTGGCCTCCTGGTAGTGGTGCTGTGTGGGGAATTTATGGAACCTTTAGGAGGTGGGACTTTCCTGGAGGAAATATGTTACTAGAGGTAGGCTTTAAAGTTTCATGGTCTTGCTGCATTCTCTGCTCTGCTACCCACTTCCTTTGTGTGGATGAAATATGACCTCTCTGCTTCCTGCTCCTGTCCTCATACCATGCCTTCTCAGCCATGATGGACTCTATCCGTTTAGAACCATAAGCCAAAATGAACCCTTTCTTCCTGAAGTTGCTTTTGGTCGATGTATTTTATCACAGCAACAGAAAATGAACTAATAACAGCAAGAACCTTACTCACTGAGCCATCTGCCAAGTCTGAAACTTTTGACAAGACTTAATAATACAGCATGCATACTGGTGGAATTTAAGGTGATGTAGGAATTTTTTGAGTGGATTCATTGCATCTTTTCTTGATAAACTGACAAATTCACCGACAGAAGAAAAACGTCTACTAAGACCCATGCCCATACATTGCTCCCATGCGTATTCTGCTTGTCATGGTATGATTTTCACTGTGAATGGCACCATAGATCTGCCGTAGGCTTTAATACCATCTATATGCTAATGATGTCCACATTTATCCCACTAAACTACTCTCTTTCCGGAGCACAATATATGTATACAACTTACTGTTAAAATCTGCCTTCCAATCTCATTTAGGCATCTCAGTATTGTCCTGACCCACCCCCTTCTTCCAGTCTTTGTCATCTCAATGAAGAATACCACCACACACCCAAGTAGCTATGCAGAAATGCCGGACTCCCTTCCTTTGAGTTGAACCCTCAGCAATCACTATACAGCCATATATTATTGTCACCTTATCTACCTCACCAAGGCTAGACCAGTAGCACCTCTCCCACCACTCTGGTCACCTGTTGACTGGCCTTTCTGTTGATTGCATGGCAGAATATTCTGTATTGTAAAGCACAAATCCAACCATTCTTCTGCTCACCATTCTCTGGTGCTGACTTGTTATTGGGATGAATCTCTGACTCCTCTTTTGGTCTTCTGCCCCCTCTACCTAGGGCTGTCTCTGGCCTGCTATTATGGGAAACAGTTATGGCCTCAACCTTGATCCTGTGCCGTTAGCTCTCCCTGGACTGTTCCCCCACCAAATCAGCAATCATATACTTCCAAGTAACTTCCATAACTTCTCAAGTAAACTTTGAACTGTGCTGTTTCCTCCCAGATCACCCTGCACACTGTCCTTCAACACAGATGTTTCCAGATGAATTTGTTTGCCTTTTGACTTTCTGTAGTTTGCACTTGAATATGAGTGGGGAGTCCTTGGCTTTGTTCCCTACTCTATCCTAGGGACTTTCAGAGAAGAGTAGAGTTCAATAAATATTTGGAGGTTTGTGTAAATTTTTAATTTTTGAGACTTTGACACGTTACTGCTGCATTTATAACATTTTCACCCCTCCATCTCTTTCCTGAAAACCCATTTTTTGTCCCCACACCCTCTGTCAAATTCATGACCTATCCAGGGTCTGTAGAAGACTGGTTTTCCCTTTCTCATCTGCTGCTAATTACCTGTGCTAATTCTTGAATAGTAGGGCCTTGTGACATTTCTCCAAGTTGAATGAATGAATGAATGAATTCATGAGTATACTAATAATATGCTTCTTCCTCCATAATTTGACTATTAGTCTCTAATGTTGATATCCCTGCCTTGGTAAAATGAAATGTGATTTGATGTTTTGTTCCCACCTTTGTTACTCTACATTACTCCGCTAGGAACCATGCTGGTCAATTTCCACTTAATATAATCGATAGTATTTATATTCTGTTGCATACCTGGAGTCACAAAATTGTTTTGCAGGTTTCAGTGCTCATGTGGTTTCAGTACATACAACTATTTCTTTTACTACAGATTTATTATTCTTCCCTTGGTTAACTGTAGATTATTGTTTAATGCTTTTTAAAGATGTGCTCATGAAATTTAAAGTCTCTGGGGTCTTGTTTGTTGGAAAATACATAGTTGCCACTTGTATGGCAGTTTTTCTCAGTATGATAATACTTAGGTCAAATTTTCTTTTCCTGGGGACTTTGTAGACACGCTTCCAAATGTCCTATTATGGATTTATTGATACACACAGAATTCTTTCTTCTTACTTTTCAATAAATTCTCCATAGTAATCTTATTCGTTATTAACTTATACAATTATTTACTGAAAATTCTTCTTACCAATATAATTTTATCCTTTAAAGACATCTATTATATCATAAATTTTAATATTATTTGTAATTTCTCATCATTTTTCTTTAATTATTTCATTATTAATATTAATATAATTCAGGGGTTTTTCAAGTTTGCCCTAGATTCCTCTGAATGAATATTATTTTCTATAATCTGTGAATCATCTCTTCATTCTCTAGACTTTACAAAGCTGTAGATTTGAAGTAACAAAGACAGTAGTTGTGACGTCTATAATGAAATCTTTTCCTTTCCTTTTCTTTCCCAGACTCCATATCACATGTTGTAGCACAATTAATAAAAACTCAGAGAGATAAATATCATGTCGAGAACTCAAGCAGATATGTGATAGAACTACCATGAAACTCACAGCGCCACTCACTGCTCTCATGTGTAATGAATTTTGTATATAACCTAGGATCAATTTCCCAGGGAAAGGTCCTGCATGCAGTGTGACAGATCCTTCTACATCAATTAATAATCAAGGTAATCCCTACTGACAAATCCACTGACCAATAGGCAATTTACTTGAGATTTTTTTCCAGGAGATTCTTTGGCAAGTGGATATTTTGTCTCATGTTAATATCACAACACAAAACACATTTCAATTTTCAAAGCCCTACACTCTTTAACAATTCTATTGCTTTGAAAGTTCAAGCTGTAGACTCCTGTAAAATCACAAAAAGATATGCAAACTTCTAATTCCAGAAGGGAAGACCCGGTGCCTAGGAGCAATGTGTCAAAGCAAAACCAAATTCCACCAGTATAAATCCCGCACCTACAGCTCAGTGTCCAATATGTGGAACTCGTGTATGTTTTTCTGGCTCCTGAAAGCTTACAAAGCCATACTCCTGCTTCTCTGCCATCCACAGCACACAGTTTGTTTCATGGTCTTTAGTTTGTGCCTCCATACACTTGTCACTACCCATAACAGAAACTCCACAGTCCTGGCATTTCCAATATCTTATTTCTGCAGTATAACTGTGGCTTTACCACTCCATTCTCTGTGGTGTCATGATTAATCTGATCTCCATGACTCTTCCTTACCTTCTCCCCATTCCCTAACTCTGCTGCAAGCTCAAGAGACAGCCAGCCCAATTGGAGCAGGGTTTTTGCTTGTCTCCAAAATCTCATATGTCTGACCTCCATCTTCTGCATTTCTCTCACCATTCTTAAATCCTAGACTCACACAGGATGCCCATGTAAGCTCTGAGAACCCAGTGGCTTTTCCAGATCAATGTTCTAAACTTTTCCACAACCCTCCAACAAAAATATCACAAGGAATAAAAAGTCACCTGCTCAGGTCCATCATAGCAACATCCCACTCCTGGCATGACTATTACATCATCCATGGCTGGACCTTCAGAAATAGAGTTTGCACTTGAATGACATAATTGTCATGCCAGGTAAGATCATAGGTCTGGGACAAATAACGAAAACTTCTTGATATAAGCAGAAGGGTTAGTGGGAAAGGAACCTAGTCGCTTTTCTATCTGAGAGAGATCTGGAAGAGAAAAAGGAACATGAACCTTCATAATGCCATTAGCTCTCAGCACCTCCCAGAGTGGACAGAGAAGGGCAGAGCTATAGTGGGATCTGGTATGGGAAGAGACTGGGGAGGACTGGGAGGGGCTAGCCCAGTGCACAGAGGGGTTCCAAGGTTGAAGAGATGAAGTTAAGAGGTGGGAAAGGTGAAAGTTGACCTTGAGCCTCCAGATTAAGAAGGGATGGGGTAGATGAGGAAGGGGAGGAATGTGGAGACTGTTGCTTCACAGGAGGGGCTGGGTAGTGTGGGCTTGAAGGAGTGGGGGAGGGGCCATTGCCTCTAACTGCATGGTCCAACTGGAGTTGTCGGGGTCCCAATTTCCAGATGACGGGGGAATTTGGAGGCATTGGGGCCTTAACGACCAAGATTGGTGCTGCGAGGCACTGTCTACTGAGGGGGGAGTGGGAGCCCAAAACCCATGGACATATGTAAGCTCTGTCCATTTGTCCTTATGGCGACAAAAATTTTCTAGGTCTTGCAAGATGATAAGCTCAAGGCTTCCCTCTGGTGGACAACGGGTCCCACTGTCAAGGTCGTATAGAGGCCAAATCTTAGAGCATAGGGAAATTAGCCGCCTTTTGGGGCAAATTGTGTCAGTCAAGCCTAGTTTATTTATTTGTTTGTTTGTTTGTTTATTATTATTACAATTTTTACATCCTCCCCTCTTTCCATTTCCCTCCCCCTCCCCCCCACTTCCCTCCCCCTCCCTCTCCAGTCCAAAGAGCAGTCAGGGTTCCCTGCCCTGTGGGAAGTCCAAGGACCTCTCCCCTCCATCCAGGTCTAGGAAGGTGAGGATTCAAACAGACTAGGTTCCCATAAAGCCAGTACATTGAATAGAATCAAAACCCAGTGCCATTGTTCTTGGCTTCTCAGTCAGCACTCATTGTCAGCCACGTTCAGAGAATCCAGTTTGATCACATGCTCCATCAGTCCCAGTCCAGCTGGCCTTGGTGAGTTTTCATTACATCAGCTCCACCGTCACAGTGGGTGAGCACACTCCTCGAGGTCCTGACTTCCTTGTTCATGTTCTCTGTCCTTCTGCTCCTCATTTGGGCCTTGGAAGCTCAGTCCAGTGCTCCAATGTGGGTCTCTGTCTCTATCTCCATCCATTGACAGATGAAGGTTCTATGGTGATATGCAAGATATTCATCAGAGTGGCTATAGTATAGGGCCAGTTCAGGTGCCCTCTCCTCAGCTGCTCAAAGAACAAGCTAGGGGCATCTCCTAGGACACCTGGGAATCCCTCTAGAGTCCAGTCTCTGGCCGATCCTCAAATGGCTCCCTTAACTAAGATATATACTTCCCTGCTCCCATATCCACTCCTCCTACATCCCAACTGTCCCATTCCCCCAAGCTCTCCCCATGCTCCCCTTTTCACTTCTCTCTCCCCGTCTTCCCTTACCCCTGTCCCAACCCCAACCTCCAAGGTCTCAATTTTTGCCTGGAAATCTTGTATACTTCCAATATCCAGGAAGATAACTACATTTTTTTTCCTTTGGGTTCACCTTCTTAATTAGCTTCTCTAGGATCACCAACTATAGGCTCAATGTCCTTTGTTTATGGTTAGAATCCACTAATGAGTGAGTACATACCATATTCATCTTTTTGGGTCTGGGTTACCTCACTCAGTATACTGTTCTCTATTTCTATCCATTTGCATGCAAAATTCAAGATGTCATTGTTTTTTTTTACTGCTGAGTAGTACTCTAATGCATATTTATTCCACACTTTATTTATCCATTCTTCCATTGAGGGGCATCTAGGTTGTTTCCAAGTTCTGGCTATTACAAATAATGCTTCTATGAACATAGTTGAACAAATGCTTTTGTAGTATGATAGCGCATCTCTTGGGTATATTCCCAAGAGTGGTATTGCTGGGTCTTGGGGTAGGTTGATCCCAAATTTTCTGAGAAACCGCCACACTGATTTCCAGAGTGGTTGTAAAAGTCTGCTTTTGTAGGAGGCATGCTAGAGGAGGCAGCGGATCTGGTTTTGAGCCACAAGTATCCATTTTAGAGTCTATGCCCAACTATGTGACCTAAGTCCACTCTAGCGAGTCTGCCAAAATGGCTCTTAGGTCCAAATGGGGTAGTGAAGATTGAATGCCTGGTGTCCCAAAACAAACAGATCTCCACCTCAGCCAAGGCCGGTCCCGCCAGTCTGACCACTGCTGGGAATCGAACCCCTGGCACAGGCTGTGACTTTAGCAGGAATCTGAAAATTGAAAAAAAATAAGTTTGAATGGGTCCCCCAAAAACCCTATAGCATAGAAAAGAAAAGAGACTCACCAATACGCAGCAGCTGTAGCCCAGAAGCTGGGGGTGGCATGGAAAACTCAGATTGTAAAATAGGGGGCTTTCAACACACGGCCTGCCGCATAAAAAGGGCCTGCCCTATCTCAGTAGGACCTCCAAAATGTTCGGAATATTTTCCTAATGGAAGCTCTCAGCTGATGCAAAATCCTAATCAAACCAAATCAAAACAAGCCAAATTAAGAGATATCCAGGTTTGATGGGAGTTCTGTTCTCTTGGGTGGTCCCGAGGGACAACCAGGAAACCACGCAAACACAACCACCTGGAGCAAGAAAAAGAGACCTTGTGTTCCTCTTTTGGGAGTTCACTTAAATACTCTTGGTAGTAGTCCTGACCTCCCACCCTGGGAGGGGTCAAGATCTGGCCTGCTGAAGTCCAGAGTGCTAACTTTCAGGGCCAGGGAGCTAGGATAGATGCAAGGGGCTGGCGCCTAAGCTCCCAACTTAACACTAAGAATTTATTAGTTTTATCTGTGATAATTGTGTCTTTTAAACCAATTCCTTGTGTGTGTGCATGTGTGCACATGTGGTCATATTTGTATCAGCTCTATTTCTTTTTTTAAAATTGCATTGTTTGATACCTACTTAAGCCTCAAATGAGATAATTGTGAGGATTTATTTCTGAATTCAAAATTCTGTTTTGTTGCTCTGTGTATCTGTCTGTTAGTGTGCCAATACTACACAGTATTTGTTTCTATACTTTTACACTTTTGAAATTGCAAAGTGTGAATCATCCCACTGTATTTATACTTTTCAAGATTGTTTTGTTAATTCTGAGTTTTCTGAATTTTCTGATAAAATTTCAATTCACCACACCTGTTTCTACGAAGAAAAAGCTGGGCTTTAAAACTGTTGCATTGAAGCATAAATCAATTAAGGAAAACTTTGTATCTTAATACTATTAAGTCATCTGACCCATTAACATGGTGAACCCTGTTTATTTATTGAGGTCTTCTTTATTTCAACAAAGGTTTGCAATTTTAATGGTGAAATATTTATGCTTTAATTTCTTAATATCTATATTGTTTAATGCTACTGTAAGTAAAATGTATTTTATTTTCATTCTTTCACTGGTCTTTGCCTATAAATATTGATCATGTGTCTGAAAGCACTACTAATCAATCATAATGTAATTTTAGTGGGCCCAATAATATTCTATGTATAGAGGGTTGTGTTATCTGTAAATAGAGGTTTACTTCTTTTACAATATGGGTGATTTTTTTTTTTTGCTGTGTTGCCATGTCCATAACCTGCAAATTATAGTGGCAAGTAGGGTATGTGCCTGAATTGTTTTTCATCTTAGAAGAAAACCATGAATTCTTTCTATATAGAGTATAAACACTCATTGTGGACATTTCTGAAGTGCCCTTTAACAAACTGAAAGGATTCCAAACTCTTGCTTATTTGTTAAAGTGTTTAATAATTGGGAGGTATAAAATAATGTCAAATGCTTCTAGTATAGTTATTAAGATGGTAATATGGATTAGTCCTAGTCTGATGTGTGTTAGATTCATTGAATTAGGGCTGTTAAATCGTTCTTTCAAATATAACTTATCTGTGAAATAAATGGGCCTAGGTATTGCTGGGTGTGATTTGCTAAAATTTCATTAAATTTTCTTCCATGGCAATTCAAAAGTGTTACCACTCTATGTTTGCTAACAGATGACCTTTTTTACTGTTTGGGACATGAGAATAATATCAGTCTACAGAATGAGTTGTAGGATGTTTTTTCCTCTTTGATTCTGTAGATAAGTAAAGAACTGATATGAACTACTTCTGCAGAGTGTTGGAGGACTCACTAGTGAAGTTCTTTGGGCTTCAACTTTTCTTTCTGAATACTTTTTAGGCATAAACTGATAAGCTTAATCTTTTTAAATATTAAAGGCTATTAAGATAGTCTATTCCTTCTTGAGCCCATTTTTGATGGCTTGAACCTTGTCAGAAATTCACTCTTTACATTTTAGGTACTTAATTTTCAAAAAATAGATTTATTCATAGCATTTTCTCTTAATCTTTTTAATTCTGTTAAGTCCAGACCAAGGTTTAACAGTTCTTCCTGGTTTCTGTAATTTTACATTTTTTTCTTTTTTTCCTTTTGTTTTGTTTCTTTTCTTTTAGTCAATCTTATTCAATTTAGCTATTTATAAATTCTTCATAGGAATAGTTGATATTATCAATTATTTCTATTGTTTCTCTATTCTCCATTTTGCTCCTGCTTACCCAATTTTTTTCCTCAGCCCTGATAATGGCTTAAATTTTTTCTTTTATCAGTTTTTAGGGTAATTCCCATGAAACATATTTTTCCTTTTTTAATTATTTGTTACTTCAAATATAAAATGTATTTCTTGTTGACAGCACGTAGTTCAATTCCATGTTACATTGTCTAACAAATGTCTACATTCTGGTTCAATTATTTAATCAATTCAGATTTAATGCCATTGAGATATCAGAACTTATATCTGACTTTTACTTTTGATTTCTGCTTATCTTATGTCTTTTATATTTCTCAATTATTTTACACTTGTACTCATACTAAATCATTTTGGGTTTTTTTATTTTTAAACTTTTTTTATTTTCTTAGTCTAATTGCAGGTGGTAAAGAGAAGAAACATGTTTTATAGTCCCATCCCATTTCTTTAAATAAACATTTAATTAGTTCTTTAGTATTTAATACAATGTGTTTTTATCATATATACCCCAACTACTCTTTTAAATACTTCACAGGTCTTTCTCCACTCCCTTATCCCCCAACTTCATGTCATTTTTGTTTTTTAACTTTAATGGCTCAACATTTCCAGTTTACACTGTCCATATGCTTCTGGGTGGGCACCACCCGGTGGAGTATGGTTGATATAAAGATGATCCACACTCTTAAAGCAAACACTGACTCTCCTTCCCCTAAAAGCCATCAGCTGTCCGTCACTCCTCAGATGTAGCAGATCATGAACCCCTTCCGGCTTTGGACTACAATGTGGACTGGCTTTACTTTGTACAGGTTTTATACAGGCAACCACACCTGCTGTGAGCTTACAAGTGTAATAGTTCTAGCATGTCCAGAAGACATTGTTTAAAAGTTCCCTTTTTTCATGTCTTTTTCAGGTCTGAGAATATTTCAAGAGACATTTTTGTGATAGTTGGTTTCATCACAAATCCTTCTTGGACAACTTTTTACCTTGACCCTCTGAGTCAGAGTGTCCTAGAGGGAAAACTACTAATTAGTAAAGTTCTGCTCCTACATCTGTTCTTGGCTCTCTGAATATGGGATGCTCATGTACCCTTCTTGGACTGTTTTTCTCTGAGATGTGAAATGAAGAGGTCAAATGTGAACATATGTAGCATTCTTCTTTCCATGACTATGTTAAAATTCCAACATCACCAGGAATGGTGGTACACTCCTTTAATCTCAGAACTCAGGAGGTGGAGGCAGGCATATCTCTGTGAGTTTGATGTTATCCTGGTCTATAGAGCAAGTTCCAGGACAGCCAGGGCAGTTACACAGAGAGGGTTACCCTATCTCAGAAAACAAAAAAGTCCTACATCACAGTGATGATACGAACACCAGCATACAAATCAAACAAGTCAGACACATGTAGACCCTTAGAATACTCAGATTTGTCTATGACCAAAGCATTTGGGGGCATAGGATAATTAGACCACACTTTAATGAAACAATTATTTGGCTCACACCACTGACAATAACCGACTATGCTCTTGTATATTAATCACTATTATTTCGGCATAAGAAGTATGATTTACAACAATGAGCTGCCTAAGAAGCCTCTTTCAAACAAGAGCTTTGCATGAAATCTTTTAACCATGTAGTGATTTTTCTAAAGACACATTGTTAGCAAATAAGTGTGCATGTTTCTCAAGTAGAGTTTATGTGCCATGAAGTAACAAAAAGGCATGATTCCTATGGTTCCACCTTAAAATGAAATTTTAAAAAAATGAGAAGTGGCACCTTTAATTATTAATAACAACTGACATGAACCTCTGCCCAGATAATTCCACAGTTGCATCTATTTGGCCTGGAATCTTAATATGACTTTGGAAAGATCTACTTTCCTAATTATATTTTATCTAGGATAATATTAAAATGAGCCTTTATTTGCTAATCACTTAGGAACAAAGTGGAAGACAATATGGTTGTTGAATGTTTTGATACTAACAGAAAACTAAGC
Organism: Microtus pennsylvanicus; assembly: GCF_037038515.1. Lineage (NCBI taxonomy): Eukaryota > Metazoa > Chordata > Mammalia > Rodentia > Cricetidae > Microtus > Microtus pennsylvanicus. Next base: position 39,558,124 of record NC_134597.1, read on the forward strand.
CCTGTCTTGTTTGTTTGTTTTTTTATTTTTTGTTTTAATACTTCATAGATTATTTATATTAAGGAAAACCCCTGTAGAGATAATCAACAATGAAATATACATAAACCCACAGATGACAAAAATGTCAGCAACCTCCTCTGAAAAAGAGCACAGCTGGGAAAGGATGCTAAGAGATGCTGAAGGGGATGAGGTGTGGCTAAAGCCAGGACCATTAGTCAGTAAAGACTTCGTGCTGATGCTCTCCGGCAGCACATTTCTGTAATGTCTTTACAAATGCTTCTGGACCAGCTGTTTTATTGAACAGCATGGGCTTCTATGATCTCTCTTGTTGTCTCATTCATTCTCTTTATTAACAAAGAGCAAATCTTAGGCAACTAAAGTTCTAGTTATTTAAGGATCAAAATCATGCAGGTAAATTCAATATTTTAATGAATTTCAGAAATATTTTTGAAATTTGTATTTTCAGTCTGATTTCCTCACTATCGGTCTTATTCAACTGGCTTGTATTTTTTTAGTCTGACCCGCAGCCCCTGCTATTGCCTGCTGTTAAGTTACGAATCAAATCCTCCTGCTTACCATTTCATGAGAGAATACAGGCTCCCAAGTTGCATCTCCATAGTTACGCATCTACAAAATGGTCCAGATGAAGCACCTACATTGTTCATGATTATGTGTTATATTGAATGGTTTGGGTTTGAGTTTCTGTACAGCAAACGAAGCATGTTCTTCCTGATGACCAAGAAGGTGTCAATAATAAAAGAAATTTGCTTTAGCACATGAACTCTGTGAAGCATTTGCTTTGAGGGGCAGCTTTTACAAGTGTTAGCTGTTTCATACCACATCAGCTTTCTCCCAAGGGTGTTCCATCTAACATTATTGACATGGGATACAGACGGTTTGTCAGAATGAATTTGACAAGCAGTAAGAGAAGTAAAGTGAAGCATATTCTCTTGTTTTTGGGCTTCTCTGGGCTCTGGATAAGCCAATGCCTCTCATGAATCTTGGGAAAATTAATATGAAATAACACAGCCTCTGGGCATTTTCAATGCCCAGCTAGCAGGAAAACTGTTCTGAGAAATACCCTCAGGGCACTATCCTGGCATACATTTCTAAATGTGAAGACACAAAAATGTGAACTATGAAGACTATATCTTGTTTTTTTTACTCTTATTTATTTATTTTGAAACACAAAAGGCTACTCATCAAAATTGTAACATTAAAAAAAATAGATGGAAGATTTCAGTTGAAGCTGAAGAATATAGCAATGATTTTTAAAAAGTTGTTAAAGCCTTGGTGACCAATTGGTACCCTTCAAATAATAGGATGCTATTGAGTTCTGTTAATGAAATATCTGGTTTTATCTAGGCATTATGCTATAACTTATCTTTCTCTTTAAATCAAAGACAGTCAAACTAATGGTGCATCAGACAAATAGATGGTATATAACAAGTTTTTTTTAGAAAATATTGCACACACTTCTGCCAAGTAGATTGTTACAATACCACACAGCACAGTCAATAGTATTAAACATTTTATAAAGTAACTGATAAAATCTGAGTAAGATTGGCAGAGAAGGCTTGTTGTTCCAGCTACATAATTATAACATGTTCCCTTAAGGACAGCCACAATCTGAGGCATAGACCTCAGTTAGATATGAAATTAAGCAAAGTGTCAACATTATTCCTGGGTTAATTAACATACTACTGACCATGGAGGCAAAAATCACCAAGAAAAACTGGCATGATAGAAGGTGAATCATTATCTTACATCCCAAGTAGTTAGAGTACTCACTCCAGGGCTTCAGACTCTGAAGCTAGTCCCCAGAGGTATTGTGGCTTCCCTCCCTTCCCATGTTTGTCCTTAGGCTGAGAGGAGGATTATTCTATTTATAAATATACTATCAGAATACAAAAATACATAGAGGAAGAGATATTGTACTCTTATTTAACAGAAAATAGCCTTTTCCTGACAGTTTCTGCTAACTTTCCCTACCCAATTTTGTTTGCCAAAATTGTGCTACTTGCCTGTCTTGGTGCTCTGTTGCTATAAACAGACATCACGACCATGGAAAGCCTTATGGAGAAAGTACTTAATTGGAGCTTGCTTATATTTTCAGAGTTTTAGTTCATTGCCATCATGGCAGGAAACATGGCAGCGCTCAGGTAAACATAGTGCTCAAAAAGTAGCTGAGAGTCCTATCTAGATCCACAGGCATCGGGAAGATATGCCAGTGGACTGGACTTGGGCTGTTGAAACCTCAAAACCCACCCTCACTGACACCCTTCCTTCAACGCAACCATCCCTACTTCAACAAAGCTACATCTGAAGAAATGCCACTTCCTGATGATTAAGCATTCAAACATAAGAGCCTGTGAGGGCTATTTTTGATCAAATCACCAAAATACCCATTCTCAAATCTTGGCAGGGAAAAATGTTCACCATGGTTTTCTGAGAGAAATAGGAGTATCAGAGAGTTGGGGAATAAAGTAATCTCTTCAGCTGTTGGATTGGAGATTGAAAAGACAAAAAGCAGAGAATAAATATTGAGTGCAATCACCAGCAGTGTCGGCTCTATTGCCTATAGTACAGGATTCCTGGAAAATCAAACAGTGTTGTCATTTGAAAAGCATATAGGACCAGTCAACTTTGTTTAAGAGCAAGGAAGATGAAAGGGGGCATGTTTGCTAAAAGGAGCCCTCTCTATGCAGTTTATGTCATGTAAAGGAGCCAGTGGGAGACTCTGGCTTCTTCTACAAATCCACAAGCCAAGCAGCAGAAGCAAAGATCTAGAAATCACAAGAGTGTTTTGTTCTTATCTCAGCAATCATACAGGCTGCTATACCTTGGGGAGGAAAGAGGAAAATGATAGAGGAAACAAGAGTCATTTACTTTGTGCTTATGTTGACAAAGGTTCCTGTGATTATTGGTAGAAACAACTAGAGAAAATGCAAAGACTATAAGGGGGAAATGGAGTAAGAGATAAGGAACAGAGAGCATCCGTCTTATGCGTTCATTTACAATCTTCCAGTCATCGTGGAGTAACTCCCAATAGTCATCATTTGGGATGCTGGGTACCAACTGAATATTGTAAAATGTTGCCATCTCAGGACCAATATGACTCCAAGATCTGAGTCATTATCTGTGATGAAATACATAAGTATAACACATGAGAGAAGCTTCCATTATTTTACCCACAATGCCCTGTAAACAGAAGAGCATGAGATGGATTTCCTGTAGTTAAAAAGAAAGTCCTTACCAAATAAATTGATATTTGGGTAGATGCATGGGTTGTCCTTAGGTAAGTTTCATGAGAAAATTACTTTCAGATAAAGAAAAGGTCTTAGATCCACATATTGATACAGGATTGTTTTTGTTCTTTAGAAAGAGCATTCTTCATTGGGAAGCTTCACTGAGGCAGAACATGATCCAGGGAAGGCATGCTTGGTCAAGTTGTAATGTGTTTTCTATGCCACCTGTTGACAGAAGTTTCTATCCTGCCCTGTCCCACAGCCATTCAGTCCCAAAGAAACACACAGAGACCTACATTAATTATAAACTGGTTGGCCTATTAGCTCAGGCTTCTTATTAACTCTTATAACTTACATTAACCCTCAATTCTTGTCTGTGTTAGCCACAAAACTCGGTACCTTTAATCAGTGAAGCATTCTCATCTTGCTTCTTCTATATCTGACGTCTGCAGACTGAGCCTTTTGTCTTCCCAGAATTCTCCTGTTTTGGTTGCCCTGCCTATACTTCCTGCCTGGCAACTGGTCAATCAGCATTTTACAAAACCAGTACATGTAACAAAACTTTACAGGGTACAAGACCATTGTCCCACAGCAGCCATCCGTGATACCATGGATGCAGATGATTCTTTTATCTCTCCTTAATCTTGCAGTATAGATTTTCAGTGAAAATTGCACACAGTATGATACACAACAAGAGGTAATACTTACCAATGGGTACTGGAGGAAGAGTACAAAAGAAGTAGAAAATGTAAGTTCTTTACACACTGATAATCTAGCATGTGTTAAAATTAAATGAGCTCGCAATGTAAGAGGATGAAGTAATAGTGGGCCATGGCTTGTGGTAATTTTTACACTCAACGTTTTTGAGCTAACATCACCTAATTTTGACTATCCTCCCAAGTACTAAATTCAATCAATCTGTCATCAAATATTTATTGTATTCTCTGTGCTAGATAAAAATCTTCATTATAGAGGGCAGATTTGATTTGAGGAACCTTCCCCAAATCCTTTGTATCAAAGTCAGATGAATAAGGTGGCCGATGAGGATAAGGAAAGTTATTATAATCTAAAGTCCTAGTGCAGCTATGAAATGGAATTTCTTTTTTGACTTGTAAACTGTAAAGCATAAAATAAGACCTGTAAACTTTAAACAACTGGAAAGAAGAAAATGTCAAAGGGGCACGTTATACAAAGACAGCATTACTGAAGAGAAAGTGCCTGAGTTCCCATGGAGCTAACTTGAAGGTAGTGTCTCATTTGGTTATTTCCATTATCCTGCGTTTATCATCCAAAGCCTGACAAACTCTGCACCACACTTCAACTGAGCAGGATCTACTAAATATGGAAGAGACAAAATTGATCCAGTAATTCAAAGAACACTGCAGTCATTATGGGATAGAATGATCAGACAAGGTCTTTGCAAAATTGTGACCCAAGGATGTATGTAAAATCTCATATTACCAAAGGATTTGTGTCTAACCCCCAGAACTCACTTTTATAAAATGGGTATGGCTTTATAATCCCACCTCTAGGGAGATAGACTCTTGTGACTCACTGGCCAACTAACCTACACTTCTGAGAGCTCTAGGCCAATTAAAGATTTTGACTAAAAAGTGTTGACTCTTGAAAAGAAATATCTTAAGTTATTCACTGCTCTCCCATGAATAGCTTCATATGTGTATATTTGCACATACATATGCCCCTTTACACATCAACACACATACACACCTACATATCTCCACACACATGCACACAGATGACATGTGACACTATTCCTAGGTAGACCTGAATATGTCCCCTCCATCCAGGGGAGGAACTCACAACAGAGAAAAGCAAGAATACCACCCAAGTCCAACTTAGTAAACCAATGTACTCTATTGGGTTTATGTAGAAGAGTATGGGTGAGAGGTTGGTTATGGAGACAGAAATGACTTACGGTATCACCAAAGTCCTACCCCCAGCCTGAGTGACAGTTTACAAACTCTAGATGCCTGGAGTTCACTGCACAATCTGCAGGCAGCTCAACAGGTTGAAAAGTGTCTTCCTCTTATATATAGCTCAGCTAGCCTGTTTTTTTTTTTTTTTTCATGCAGCTTGACTGGTCTGAGCCTCTTCTAAGAAGCTGGGCTTATCTGAGAAATGCAAATCAAAACAACTCTGAGATTTTATCTTATACCTGTAAGAAAGGCCAAGATCAAAAACACTGATGACAACTTATTTGGAGAGGATGTGGGGTAAAGGGAATACTCCTCCACTGCTAGTGGGAGTGCAAATTGGTACAGTTGCTTTGTATATCAGTATGGTGATTTCTCAGAAAATTAGGAAACAACCTCCATCAAGACCCAGCAACACTACTTTTGGGTATATACACAGATGATGCCCAATCATACCACGAGGACATGTGCTCAGCTATGTTTATAGCAGCATTGTTTGTCATAGCCACAACTTGAAAACAACCTAAATGCCCCTCATCTGAAGAATGGATAAGAAAGATTTGGTACATATACAGCAAAAAACAAATAATAACATTTTGAAATTTGCAGGCAAATGGATGGAGCTAGAAAACATCATATTGAGTGAGATAACCCAGACCCAGAAGGACAATTATCATATGTACTCACTCATAAGTGGCTTTTAGATATAAAGTAAAGAAAACTAGCCTACAATTCACAATCCCAGAGAACCTAGACAGCAATGAGGACCCTAAGAGAGATATACATTGATCTAATCTACATGGGAAGTTTAAAAAGACAAGCTCTCCTGAGTAAATTGAGAGCATGGGGACCATGGGAGAGGGGAGAAGGGGAGGGAAGAGGGTTGAGGGGAGTGGAGAAAAATATATAGCTCAATAAAAAAAAAAAGCTGGGCTTATCGAAATGTCTCTCAAAAATCTTATTTATTTATATATGATGAGGGAGGGACCTAGTGAATCTGGCCAGTTTCAGGGACTTCTTAAAGCATTTGAGTTGTTTAATTCCTGAATCTTAAGAAGTCTTCTTCTTTCACCTATCCTAAGTCTTAAGCTTCTTTGCAAGGATTGAACGGATCATCTCCCTTTAGAACATAGTGAGTCTGAATGTGCTTCTCTCTAAGATAGAATGCTTCAGCTTAGAGGAAATTGCTACACACACACACACACACACACAATATATATATATATATTATATTACGTATTTTATAGAATATATGTTATATGTGTGTATAATATATATGAGTACTTTTTATAAACATTAATAACATATTTACATGCTAATAGATATATAGCCTTAGACCACCTCCATAAGGTGTTAGCAATGTGTATGTTATGGATAACAAATATAAATTATATGTATACACACACACATATATACACATATATATATGTGTGTATATATACATACATACATGTAAATAATGACCATGAAGACAAATAACAAAACATGCGAAGTGATACCCATGGGATAAAATGAAAAAGAGAAAGTTAGCTGCAAAACAGGCTTAGGAGAAAAACTGCCAGTTTCCTTCACTCGGTGTTTGAGGGGAAAAGATCAGTCTAGCGTCTAAATGTTCTTACTGAGAATTTAAAAAGAAAACATGCCCTTTAAAAGTGGGATTTCATTTCTTGCTTTTATTTAGCAAGGGTTAGTCACTCCAGAATTTGTGCCCTGGGAAAAGTAATATATTTCCCTTGGATGAGCCCAGTGTTTTCTGTATAGAGCAGAAACTGGACAAAAATGTCAGGTACAACTGCACAGACCTGTGTGCACCTCATATCTAGAGGAATGTAACCATCATGCCTAGATATTGGAAAAGACAGGTGCCATAGCCAATCTGCCCTTGACCCTCTTACTGACAAAATCCTGAGTAGATGTGGACTGATACTCAGGTCAAAGGGGAGACCCTGCGTTCTGTGTCCCGGGCAGAGGCACCTGTCACCCTCTCCAGGAGTTTCCTACTGATATGTCAGACAGAGTTGGAGAGTTGTGAATTTAATTTTTCAAACATGAATGAGTGCTCTGCTTACATGTATTCCTGTGCTCCGTACACCAGCCTGGGTCCCATGGAAGCCTTCACAAGGTGTTTGCGGAACTGGAGTTCCAGATAGTTTTGAGGCAACATGTAGATGCTGGGGATCAAACCCAGATCCCCTGTAAAAGCAACCAGTGATCTATACTGCTGAGTCTTCTCTTTAGCCTTGAGAGTTGTTAATTTTAGAGATTATAATGTTAGTTCAACTCTCCAAAGTCGGGAATGGCTGGGAGCAAAATAGAGCCCAGGCTTTCTGCCAAGACAGCCACAGAAGGTCCCCCATCTTGTTCTGGAAGGTATGATTCTGTTTCTTTCCTCTTTACTTAAATAGCATTTTTTGGTTGTACTGGGGCTGTCAGCTGGAGGTCAATTCCTGCTATTTAGAGAAGTGGATATTTCATGTGTACACTTGTCTGCAGAACTGCGTAGAGATGCCACGCCATTCCTAGACTCCCTGTGTGGAGAATACCTGGGAGGCTGAAACATAGAACTCCCCCACAGTGACACAACAAATCTAACTCATCCCCCTACTCCCATCCTTCTATTGCCTGGGCTTAGTTTGTTTGACTTATTTACATTCATGATTAAGAAGGAATAATAAGAACTCCAGCTCCTCTCTGGCTCCCCACAGTTTCCACTCTGCTCCTTAGCAATAGAAAACAATAAAGTCACAGTGCCATTGCTTGTGGCAACACCTCAGAGTGGCAGGGGCTTATTACTAGCCAATTTGAGGTGTATTCCGATTTAACTTCATTCCAGATTGGACATCTGGCTCTTTACAAGTGCCAGAAGCTCTTGCTTGAATCTCTTCCAGATCCTCAAAGGCATCTAATATTTCTTAGGATTTGGTCCCCACCTAGTACATCAGAATTGGTTTTCATGAACTGAAATTAACAGCTATTCTAAGCCACATGCTGTCCATGGTCTAAAAACATCTTTTACCTATGGCAATTGAGATGGCATCTCAACTGAGATGGCCCAAGGTGTTTCTGATGGGAAGTGTAGAAACAAAGAAAGAGTATATCCCAATTCTACTTTGGGATGTCGTTGGAGATTATCCTAGGAGAAGTGATAGTTTGATCACTCCTACAATCTCTCCTGTCCTCAATCTTGTTCCACAGCTTCCCTGCCTCCTTCCTCAGCTCCTTTAGCTCAGGACCTCTCACAGAGAGCATCTTGCACAGTTAGCTTTTGTGTGTCCTGCATTATTGGGTACCAGAGCACTGTCTGCCTTTGTAATCTAGTCCTTCCCTGAAACAGAGCAGCCATCCAGACTTAAGGTATCCTTTGAGCCAAATCTCATCTCTGCCTGCACTCTCGCTGTTCAACAGCTTCATCAGATGGCAAACAAGTCCATCGCCTTCCTGATTAACTAGTTGTAGCTTAGAGTGAATGAATTTTTGTTCTTTGCATTCTCTGGGCATTTTGTCCTTCTGTCTATCTACCCATCATTCAGTCAAGTGACTAGTAATTAATCTTCATCCAGAGGAACCATATTTCTACAGTAAGAACCTATTATATACTGAAGATAGCAACTTGTTCCATGCACATAGGTGGCTGACTTGAGTATATGTGGCTAGCCAAGAAACACACTTCTCTATTATTGGGAAAGCATCAGGCTTTTCAGAATGAAAATAGGGGACTCTGGACACCTTCTCCCTTCTCAGACAGAGTGGCAGTCGGGTATTTTCTCCCACAGTTAAGTGTTAAATCATGGATGAGAGGTACTGTTTGGTTTCCTGACTTACAAGGCTTTCTTTACTGCCACCTCTGACACTTCCAGGCTTATTGGGGGGTATTCAAAACCATGGGGATTCTAAGATAGTGATGTCTGTCTTTTGTGATACGGGACTCTGAGAATCTGATAAGTGACTGTGACTTTGGACTGGACTTGTCTGGGCCCTTAGCACTGCCTCTTTTAAAGTTCTCATTTCTCCACTGTGCCTGTTTCTGTCTCTGATGTCCTGGGTTTTCCATGTGAACTCTCCCTGGAGGGTTGTAGAATGTCATAGAGACCCATTTGCGTCCTCCCAGCTGAGACTCACCATAACAAAAGCAGGAGATAAGAGGACTCACAAAGAAAGGTTAAACAAAATTTGTACAGCATGATTTTGGCTAAACAGTCACATTCTAACTCAGATTTGGGTGGGGTGAGTGGATTCCACCTATCCGGCAGGTAGCAGGTAAAAGCTGCTAAGAGCTGCCTTTAAAGGTAACCTACTGCTTTCTGTCTCCCTCACATCGCTGCATTCCCCTCCTGCTGAAGTCTGCCATGTGCACCTGTCACAAGCTGTTCCCCGTGTGCCACCCCCTCCTTCTTATTATCCGTCTCTCCCTGCCCTTAACCTGGCTCCTGAAATTCTTCTCTGTACTTCCAACATTATTTCTTTTCTCTGGTGGTACAATCTGAAAACCACATAAAATTCTAATAAGAATACATCCTTCTTCCTAACAGAATTTTCATTCTATTTTGAAACCAGTTAAATCTGACAGTAATGATTACCTGAACGATGGATTTCTCTCCTTCTAAAATTTATAGTAATGTATTTATAGAGCTTATTATCCACTTCTGATCTTGGTTAGAGAAATCCATGCCTTATGTGTAGGTTATTCTCAAGACCTTTATAATATAGAGCATTCAAAGCAAAGAGTAAGCTCTAGTCATTTTTTTTTAACTTTCTAAATGTTTAGGTGTGTCTGTTACATAGAATGGAATGTGTTTCTATTGAATCGGCAAGCACCCAGGTAGAATAAACAGTCTGACTTCTAAGTTGGGGTAATAGTCTGACTTCTTTGTCAGACTATGGGGCAAATATGGGGTGACAAATTAAAAAAGAATTGCTCACAGCTTACTTAGAACGTTTTTATTTCTGGAATCCTAACCACCTACCTTTTACAACACAAACAAGCAACTGCCTTCATGATATACATAGATGACATACACCAGAGGTGGGGCTCACCCTTCGTGATTGACATGCCATATTCCAAACTCACTTATTCATTCCCTTTCTTTCCAATATGCACCAAACGCCAGTGTGTCTTGGTGATCACATTTTCTCCCTATCTGTCAAATTGCCCATTTGTAAAAAACAAAAACAAAACAAAACAAAACAAAAAAACCAAAAAACACTATTCATGCTGTCACATCAGGTACAATGGCAGGCCTTGATGCTAACTCTCACAATAATAAAACAAGATGAATTTTATTTCTTTTTTTGTTTGTTTGTTTATTTTAATTTTTTAGTTGTTGCAAAAAAAAATTTCCGCCTCCTCCCCATTTCCCATTTCCCTTCCCTTCCTCGCACACATTGCCCCCTTCCCTACTCCCCTATCCCTCTCCTCCCCCGCCCCACTCCATTCCCCCTCCCACTCGAGAAAGAAGAGCAGTCCAGATTCTCTGCCCTGAGGGAAGTCCAAGGTCCTCCCACTTCTATCCAGGTCCAGGAAGGTGAGCATCCAAACTGGCTAGGCTCCCACAAAGCCAGTTCATGTATTAGGATCAAAACCCAGTGCCATTGTCCTTGGCTTCTCATCAGCCTTCATTGTCCGCCACGTTCAGAAAATCCGGTTTCATCCCATGCTTAATCAGTCCCAGTCCCGCTGGCCTTGGTGAGCTCCCAATAGATCAGTTCCACTGTCACAGTGGGTGGGTGCACCCCTCGTTGTCCTGACTTCCTTGCTCATGTTCTCCCTCCTTCTGCTCCTCATTTGGATCTTAAGAGCTGAGTCCGGTACTCCAGTTTGGTCTCTGTCTCTGTCTCGCTCCATCACCAGATGAGGATTCTCAGGTGATATGCAAATAAAGGAGAACTGCGGACAGACAACTGCTTAAGTTCTCGCTGTAGAACAGGATTTAAACTCTCCTCCGAAGAGGGGTCAGAGTCGGCATCATCTCACCTCTCCTTCCCCTTATCCTCCTCCTCACCTGGGACAAGAAAGAGAAGCTGCTGCACCTGCCCCCACCCCAAGCAGAGTTTCTGCTTCTTTCACTTTTCCTCTTTCGCCTTTGTCTTTCGCTGGAGTTTCTCTTACTTATTGCTTCCTCAGCTAGCAAATTTAATTTTGCTTTATATTGTATTCTGGCAATGTTGTGCCCCAATCTGTATAGAGAATGAGATGCAATATGGTTCACTAATGAGAAAATCTACATTGCACAGACAGGACCTATTTGTTCTCAGTTGCTTGAAAGCTGTTGACCATAGGCAAGAGCCTGTCTGCTTCTGCTGTGGTGCAGAACAGAGTCTGCTGAAATGCTGTAGGGGGATGTCAGCTCACACACATGGGCTTTTGATTCAAGATGTTGGCACTTGGTGCCAACTTAGTGCTTGGTTTCCCTGGAATTTGGTGGTCTTGTTTCAGTAGATATTTGTAATTGTCAATAAGCAAATGATTCATTTGAAGTGACTCCCGTTTCTGTGCAGCGCACACTTAAAAACAGTAACTGAGGATGTTGGAAAACATTTTCAATGTGACAAATGCCTATTAGTTTTAAGCTTAATTCTTTTTCCTTTGACGTAAATAGAATTTAGTTTTAATTTTTAAGGAAAACTTCCAACTAAGAAGCTGGGGAGATGGCTCAGTGGGTACAGAATTTGGTGCAAGCATGAATCCCTGAATTCAGATTCCTCAGCACCCATTTAAAGGCTGGGCTTGGTGGCACCCATCTGATGATGCTGTGGGGAAGGTGGAGACAGGATTGCTTTAGTATATGCTTCCCATCTGGTCCAAATGAATTAGTGGTCTCCAGGTTCAGTGAGAGCTCGGTCTCACAGAATAAGGTCGAAAGTGCATAAGGAGGTCAGGAAGATACCTGATATTAACCGCTGCCTACATGTAAATGCACACAACTGTGCATACACACAAGGACACTCAAACATGTGTAGAGCACACACACACATTCTCTGTTAGAAGTAAATATAAATTGGTATGATAAAAGTGTGTTATTTTGGTCACAGGACTCAGGGGTGTTTGTGGGCAGACAAGGGGGTATGGACTGGACTTTGGAGCTTTGTGATCTTAGGAACCCTGCTTGTCATTAGTGTTCATTTCCTCTACTGATAACGGGATACAATGTATCTCTCATAGAGATATGTATCTCATCAAGAGACACATTATCCTGGATGCACTGAGGTAGTACATCAAAGGTCCCACTACACAGTCAGGGGTTTCTTTCTTTTTTGACATGGAAATCATCTTGTTTGGGCTGAGTCTTGAGCAACCTCTTGCAGGTTCTAGGGTTTAATCCATACTTGCTGATTTGGTTGGACAGGAACATTATTCATTTTTATTTCATTTTATTTATTTCAAAAAGAATGGTCTATGCTCTCTGTGTAGAGTTTAGATAAGAAAAACTATAATTTCTTAACTAAGATTCTCTATTAAGGTCGTGCATCAGAACAAGTACTGGCAGAGCCTGTATAGCAGTGTGAACGGAATCTGATGATGTGAATGATGTTCTCCTTGTCAGTCTTCATTCTCCTACAACAAGCAAACATCAAAGGCCATGCCTTCTTACTGACCCAGGCACCTTCCCAACTTTAAAAAAAAAGGAAATGAAAGAGATTGCAAAAAAAAATCAAAACTCTTCTGAAATAGTATTTTGATTGTCGTAATTTCAAATGCAGTTTTATCACCTTGTAAGGTTAAAATGTACAATTTTGTTTCTACCTTATTTGAAAGTAATATGTGACTGATTGAGCACGCTACGTACATTAATATCCAGGAAAGAATGACAGCAGTTCCTGTCTAGTAATAAAAAGCAAGAACCAGCCACCCCCTCTCCCTATCAATCATTGTACAGATGCCGAAATACCACAGACAAAGTAACACTAACCCTTGATTAGCAATGTTGTATTTACCAATAAACATTAGTTTATGGGGAACACATCCAGAGTGGTCCAAAGTGGTTTGATGAAGATGGAATTTATCCATAATTGCTTCTATTTTTTCTTTGCAAATCAAATGTACACTGTGAGATTTTAAGAACAATTTCACAATGTCACCAACTGCTTCTTATATATCCCAGCTTTTATCTCTTTTCTGCATCAGTAGCCCTGAGATTATGATGCCTCATATTTGCCCCAAGAGGACTCCCAGATGCCCAAGTGACATCTGGAGAAGTGTCATTTTGGGAAAAAAAGTGATTATTTATTTTATAATAAATAAATGTATGATTGTCAAATCTGCTTAAACCCTTTGGGAGACAGGACTATGAAGATGACGTCATTGTCCTTTGATATGTCCAGTTAGTCTCTCCTATTGCGAGTCCTTCTCTCTCCCACTAGAGATGACTTATTAATCATAAAAGCTCATACATAGCTTAAACTTGTTACTAACTCGCTCTTACAACTTAAATTAATCCATTTCTATATATTGTCATGTGACTTGCGACTATACCTGTCCTCCAGCACGTCTTGCTCCCTCTGCTTCTTCTGGTTACTCCAAGCTTCTCCCCAATGTCCTCTGTGCCTGGCTGTCCTACCTATACTTCCTGCATAGCTAATAGCTATTTAGTTTTTTATTAAACCAATAAGAAGTTTCTTTGGCAAAGACATATCATCACAGTATACAAAAATTTATTCTGCATTACCCCTTTTGTATTAATAAAAACAAAAATGTTTAATTCTAACAGGGTAAAACTATATATGATAAGAATAATTATCAGAATTACATTCACAATGTCCAGTCCATTTTTATTTTGCAATTTTGGAGAAAATACTCCATTATTTATCCTATTTTTATCAGTCTTAAGTTCCATACCTAGTTTACCTTCTGTCATAACTAAGGAAAACTACCTAGTCTTTAATTCTATAATTTCATCAAAGACCCCAGAAGGATGTAATATTACCTGAGTAAGCAGGAAGTACAACGGAGCCACTTCCAAAATGACAGAGACATCTGTCTGCCTAGACAGTCACCCCAAGTTTCTCTGCAATGTTCGAGCATCCATATTCATCTTAAAGGTCTACAATATCTGATAGACCTTTCTGTGATGCAGGAATTTTTGAAGGACTATCCTACCCTGTTTCTTGGCAAATTTTAGCAGTCACTTTTTTGTGTGCCCTGTTTGTCCAGTTTGTACAGTGTATTATCAGTAGTTTAGGCAAGGGAAGTTTGATTGTTATAGATGACTAACTACTAACCTGTATTTTTTTAATATCCTAAATAGCTTTTAAAGTCTAAAACTTCACATAGCCTTTTTAAATGACATGAATTTTCATCTAAATCCAGTCGTTTCGGATTACACCAGTATGCACCTCAGGATCCTTAACATAAAAAAATTTTCCTAGGTGTTTTTTTTTCATTAGTTCAATGCAGAATTATTGAGCAGTGCCCATACTCCATATAAGTAAATAAAAAGAAAAGGCTCCTTCATGGGCACTAAGCATAACCTCAGAGTGGATACCATGACAATAAGGTATAGAACATATTAAAAGGAAAAACTCAAATTACAGCAAAAAGCATTAAGTATTCAATTTTCAAAGAGGACATTTAACTTTTAAAGGTCTTTTATATTGATGCCTTAATGTTTAAAGGTCTTTTATATTCACACCCTTCTGTTGGGAAGAAGTATGGTGAACTCTGGAAGCAACAGAGAACTCTTGCAAACGTAGGAAAAAAGGCTGTAAACTAAAAGTAAGAGGAGCAGGTACCACAAACATCCCTTCCAAGGCAGGCCTTCCTTCAGTTGCCTTCCAGCTGTCCATGCCACCACCTCCCTTCAGAGATGTCAAAGTCACTAAAACTGTGTATCTCTGCTCAAGTTAGTTAGTTAGGGCTGATAATCCCTCGGCTCTAAAGGATAAATGACTGCTTACAACAGAATACATATTCTTTTAAAAGAAAAATGAATATTTAATAAGACATTGAACTGGCTATGGGTTACAGGGGAGATTTCATATGTAAGTTCCTTTTCTCTCATAATCAGGCCACACCTGTCTGCATGAATGAAGTTGCCCTTTGGTATCAAAATAGAACATTTTAATGGTGCACACTCAAAACCAGACTACACATACACAGTAAGGAGTTGTGTGAAGAAATAAACATATGGGATATAGTGAAGAATCAGATTATAAGACAATAAAATTACCCTAGAATTGTTGAAAAACATCTGGGCAGCAATTGGTTTGAGAAAGGAGCTGATACAAAATGAGCTTTGTTGGGAGAGAGGGCATTGTTGCCATGAGAGTCACATGGGCCTTTGCAGTGGGAGGGCATTAAAAAGAAACAGTGTGTTATATCAGAGACAATATAACTGGGCCTTGCAGGTAGGATATGGCATCCCTTCAAAACATGAAAAGAGTCTCCATTAGAAAGGTTAGCTGACAGTAAAAGAGAAATAGCTGCTGTGGACAGAATGATGGTTCTGGGAGAAGAAAGTCTAGAAAAGATCCTTCAGAAAAAGCTCTCGAATGGAAGGAAGTATCTGACTTTTATATCTTCTTGAGGGATGGCAGGAAGTTCAACACCATTTGATCAACTTCAACATAGCATAGCCTATGTAACAATCGAGGAGCTATAATTTAATAGTTGTTAGGTCACAGAACAGAGGAGCTTCTTAATTCTCTATCAGGGAAGGAGAGAGAGAGAGAGAGAGAGAGAGAGAGAGAGAGAGAGAGAGAGAGAGAGAGAGCACTACAAGGGTACCAGGGGGACATGGCCTGATTTCTTTGAACTGTGAGATCTGGTTACTTAGAGTAAACATCGTTCTGAAGGAGCTGCTCCACAGTCTAATAGTCATCTGACTCCTACAATGGAATGGAGAAATTAAACCAAAAATCTGAGGAGCACTCTGTCTTTAGTCATTATAATATAAATGTTCTACCATCCTAACTGGGGGGGGGATTAAGTTTATGTAAAAAATGGATCCATGACTTTTCCTATTTCATCATGCACTGAGGAAGGTTAGTTTGTGTTTTGCAGTAATAAAATAACTCTATAAAATCATTCTTAATGGAATGCTCAACTGGCCGGAAAACATGAAAAACAGCAAAATAAAACAAAGTAAAAGCACTACTTTCCGTGAAGTAGTTGATCCATTCTCCTGATACATCAATGAAATACCATATACTTGGGATCATTAGGAACAGGAACTCCTTTTAAGGAGAAAATATCACATCTCTACAAAGCTACATGGGTGGGTATGCAAGGAAAGTAGCTGAAGCAGAGAGAAGGTAACTAGATTTTTTTCTAATACAGTCCTTAATAGTTTTGCTATTGTGCCAGTAGCATCCAACAGGGCTACCTCTCTACATCCAATAAAATAAAATAAACAATTCATTCTTAAAGAAAGAGGAGATGGGCATGTGTTCCCCAAACTTCTCAAATAAAAGCTGATCACCCAAGTAGTTCACTCCTCACCTTCCACTTTTAACCTCCCAACATCGATCTGGTACAATAGCAACCTACAGTGCTCCACTGTGAACTGCTACAATTAAAACATTTGTACTCTGCACATGCGAGAAAGGAGGAAAATCTCACTTCAATTATAGCAGTTAAGAGGTCTGAAGTAATTTTCCCAGCTAGCATTTGACCATTCCGTTGAGATTGAAGGAATCTGGTACAATAATAGTTCTTATTAATTCACCCTCTCTCTTCATTTTAAAAGAATATTATAATTCCTTTGTGATGCAAATTGTTTGGGCAATGTGATGGTGTAGCGCCTTGTGACTTAAAAGTCACAGGCTGGAAGGACAAAGTGTTGAAGAACAATGGCTAAGATTTACTGCCTGGCACTTCTGAAACGTTCTCCTCAAGATAATTTTATTTCTGATGCACTTTGCTTTATTCATTCATTTATTTATTTATTGCATTTCCCAGAAGGGATTTAAGTTAATTACTTTTTTTAATGTGACTTTGATATTTCGGTTTTCCCAAATCTTCCCAAGGAAAATGAAGGCAACATATCAACCTAGTTCCTCCTCCATTTTCCTAGAAACTTTGCATTAAATATGGGTGTCACACTGGAAAACTCCATCATAACAAAAAGTTAAACAATGCGTAAGATTTACATTAGTAACATCTCATTAACTCATCATCTAAAAAGCTTTTATTACATAATTTTCTTCATTCATGAAGTTGTTTTAGTGTCCTATTTTTGTCTTTTCTGACAATAATTCTAAACTTTGATAAGTGCTGACCTCCATAAAATGATGGAGATGAATTCTCTCTCTCTCTCTCTCTCTCTCTCTCTCTCTCTCTCTCTCTCTCTCTCTCCTCCCTCCCTCCCTCCCTTTTTTTCCACCATCCCTTTGGCTGTCCAAAGCAATTAAATTAGATTAATATATTATTTCTTCCTGACAGCTTTCTCTTTGGAAACAGTTTAAACAGCACATCATTTATTTCATGAAAGTATTTGCCGTGTCCTTTAAAACATTCATATTATATAACCTATTGACTGTGAAACCAAATAGGTCTACCTGTAAACAATTTCAGTTTTGAGACAACAAGATGCCTCAGTTGGTCAAGGGACTTACTGCTAAGTCTGCAGGCTTGAGTTTGATCTTAGGGACTCATCTGTAAGTGTTAAAGAACTGATTTCCACAAATTGTCCTCTGACCTCCATGTGACCCAAACACATACACAGATAAAATTTGAATTTTTAAAGTAAATACATACAGCCACTCACTTTCAATCATGAGATATTAGGATGGGTACTTCGGGGTCAAGATTGCATGTCTGAAATATTTGCGTGAGAATAAAAACAGTTCCATAAATTACGTGGGCTAGCATCAAAGCAAAGCAATCATAGCATCCATTGGCACAGTGGACTTTACCTTTAAACTGTAAACCAAAAGCCATCCTCTCTCCTTTATGTTTCATCTTTCAGAACATTTTATCACAGAAAAAAAATTAACTAAGATGGAGGGAGGGGTAAAGTTTTCTTTATTACTAAATGTACGAAACCTGGATGTGCTTTTTCTTCCTGGTCTAATGTAATAAAATGTACCTCACAATGTTTACAGAGAATGGCTATACAATATTAAATATGAATCTAATGGATCCTATATCGCTAACTCCCACCTATCAGAAAATACAAGAGAGGTAAAAGAGTTAAATGTAACAACTGTGAAATAAATAGAGAAAACCAGAATGGAGGACATTTTCTAATTCAATTGCCAAGTTTCTGCTAAATTTTAATCTTATCAGATGAAAGAAGGGAATAAGAATAATATTTTTTAAAAAATATTGAAAATATTGAAGGCTAAACAAATGTAATTTGTTTGAGTTCTTAATGTAAGAATGTGAACTACAAAAATATGTCTGGAATCAAGTGAGTAGCCCTCCTTACACAGATGACAAATGGACTGAGAAAGAAATCAGAGGAGCATCACTCTTCACCACAGCCACAAATAACATAAAATATCTTGGAGTAACTCTAGCCAAACAAGTGGAAAAGTTTTATGACAAGAACTTTAAATCTTTGAAGAAAGAAATTAAAAACACCAGAAAATGGAAAGATCTCCCATGTTCTTGGATAGGTAGAATTAACATATTGAAAATGGCAATCTTACCAAAAGTAATCTACATATGCAATGCAATACCCATCAAAATTCCAGAAAAATTCTTTACAGACCTCAAAAGAATAGTACTCACCTTCATATGGAAAAGCAAAAAAAAAAAAAAAAAACCAAGATAGTGATAACAATCCTGTACAATACAGGAACTTCTGGAGGCATCACAATCCCTGACTTCTAACTCTACTACAGAGCTACAGTACTGAAAACAACTTGGTATTGGCATAAAAACAGACAAGAGAACCAATGGAACCAAACTGAAGACCCGAATATCAATTCACACACCCATAAACACCCAATTTTTGACAAAGAAGAAAAAATATAAAATGAGAAAAAGAAAGCATATTCAACAAATGGTGCTGACATAACTGTATATCAACATGTAGAAGAATGAAAATAGATCTATATCTATTGCCATGCACAAAACTCAAGTCTAAATGGATCAAAGACCTCAACATAAAATCAACCTCATAGAAGAGAAAGTGGGAAGTACATTTGAACACACTGGAACAGAAGACTACTTTCTAAATATAACCCCAGTAGCACAGACACTAAAATTATTGCTCCTGAAACTGAGAAGCTTCTGTAAAGCAAAGGACATGGTCAACAAGAGAAAACAACAGCCTACAGAATGGGAAAGGATCTTCAACAACCCCACATTGGACAGAGGGTTGATTTCCAAAATGTACAAAGAACTCAAGAGATTGGTCATCAAAAGAACAAATAATCCAATTAAAAATGGGGTACAGACCTAAACAGAGAACTCTTAACAGATGAATCTAAAATGGCTGAAAGACACTTCAGGAAATTCTTAGCCATCAGAAAATACAAATCAAAACAACTCTCAGATTCCATCTTACACCTGTAAGAGTGGCCAAGATCAAAAACACTGAAGACAACTTAAGCTGGAGAGGATGTAGAGTAAAGGGAACACTTCCGCATTCCTGGGGAGTGCAAGCTGGAACAGCAGCTTTGCTTATCTGTTGGGAAGTGGTGGGAGCTGCAGACTCAGACTCTAAAATTCCTATAAACAACTTGTTTTCCTCTGCTCTGAGCAGACTGCAGCTCTGAGCAGGAGATCCTGATTGGCAGGAAAGGTGGTTCTGATGGGTCTGCAGCTGAAAGAGCTGGGGCCTGACTATCAGTTAAGGATCCCTATATAAAGCTTCCTCTGAGCTCAACAAATTGGCATACTATAAAGAATGGCCCGTGTCTCTGTCACTCTGTGTGTGTGTGTGTGTGTGTGTGTGTGTGTGTGTGTGTGTGTGTGTGTGTGATTTTAAGTCTCCAGGCCAGTTCCCTGCTCGCATAGCCTGTCCTGTAGTGAAGGACTTCAGGACCAGTAGTTTTTACAGGCAGGGTTTTTACAGTTAACAGTACATAGATTTCTCAGAAAATTAGGAAACAACCTTCCTCAAGACCCAGCAATAGAACTTTTGGGTATATATTCAAAGGATGCTCTATCATACCACAAGGACATGTGCTCAACTACGTTCATAGTAGCATTATTTGTCATAGTCAGAATCTGGAAACAACCTAAATGCCCCTCGACCAAAGAATGAAGTACTACACAGTGGGGAAAAAAGATAATTACATCTTGAAATTTGCAGGCAAATGGATGGAACTAGAAAACATCATATTGAGTGAGATAATCCAGACCCATAAAGACAATTATCATATGTACTCACTCATACATGGATTTTAGATATAAAGCAAAGAAAAAACAGCCTACAATTCACAATCCCAGAAAACCTAGACAAAAATGAGGACCCTAAGAGAGACATACATGGATCTAATCTACATGGGAAGTAGAAAAAGACAAGATCTTCTGAGTAAATTCGGAGCATGGGGACCATGGGAGAGAGTAGAGGAGGCGGGGAGATGAAGGAAGAAGAGAGAAGAAAAATACATATCTCAATAAAAACTATTTTTTAAAAAAAAGTTCACTAAGTACTGTTCATGTTACACAGCCATTATTGCTAATCCATAGGTGAGAGAATATTGCTGTGACGTTGGGGGAAATGTCTGTGTTTTCAGAAGGAAATCTCAGGAGTGTGTAGATATGAGGTTACACAGCACTATGATTCTCCTTTTAAAATATAGCAAAGGAAGAAAATCAAGCAACTTTTCTAAAACCTTAAAAATTGTTGAACTTAAGTGATTCATTTTTGAGTGTTCCATCATCTCAACCCCCTCACCCCATTCAGTTGATAGCTATAAGATATCACTTTGTTTAATTTTTTTCAAACCCCTTCTTCCACTCAACCCTCTTCCCTCAAAGGATTGCTACATCAATAAGGAGGAATGGTGCATCGTGTGCTAGCTGTTTGTGGTGAGAGGAGCTGGTTTCCCACTCCCATTCAGTTCTGTCCTTGGACATTGCATGGTTTCTGATAGTGTTGCTCCAATTTCCTTGAGGCTCTGCAACTAGGAGCCTATTTTAATTGATGAGGCTCCTTACATTTTGAAATTTCCATTAATAGACAGCCTTTGATCAGGAACACATTTGTTTTGCTAATATCAATAATATGTAATTTTACCCTATCCCGGCGTTTACTGAAGCTAATCATGTACTAGCAAGAAAGAGGGGCAATAATTGATCACATTTGCTTTGCCTCAGAGAGAGGCACAGTGATCAGTCTTAGCGGACTGCCTTAATGAATCAAAAGTGATGGATGCCAGGCGCAATCAGGACTCCCGCCTGGGCTTCCTGGGTGTGCTAGGAGCAAGCTGTCCAAGGTGCAGACACAGCAGTATTGGGAAGCAGGCAGAGCTACTCTCACAGACTTGTTTACCTTTTCTCTAAACGATGCAGCACTGTTTTTTATCATTGCCCTTTCCTGCTTCAGACTTAGCAATGCTAATTCCTAGGCTTGCGTACATTTTTCCCAGTGGTTAATTTTAATCCTTTTTCCTTTATTAAGTTTCATTTTCCAGCTTTTTTCAAAAAAAAGCAATTAACGAAATGGCTTAAAGGCTAAATGGGAGAAAATCATATATTCTTAGGAGACCACCGTTTTCTTATTTATGTTGTAATTTTTGTGCTCGGAGAAATGGAAGGAAGAGAAGGCAGCTTGATAGTGAAGTAATACTGTGCAAGACAGAGCCCATACATGTGACATAAAGTGGAGTGGTTCCAGTATCCCCACCTCTGTCATTATAGGTTTCACTAATTTCTAGTGTGCAGTAATCTAAAAAGAGAGGAATAATTCAGCTTGAAGTCACCATAGGATTTTAATCATAGAGTTTGGAAAACAAGGAATATACCAACTTCGTTAGTGGTGCAGTGTGGAAACAGTTGGGTCTCAAATGGGTCTCCTCAAAGTAAAGAGCACTGGAGAAAAGGCCAGGTTCAACATGCATGTTCAAAAGCCCTGTGCATGTGTGCATCCCCCACGTCACCCTCCCCAACAGCCCCCATTAAACAATGAATTTTTTTACCCACATCTTGAGCCCCCATTTTTTTCGTTTACATTTTAGTTACATTGCTGTTATAAACATTAACAGAATTATTTTTTAATTTTTATTGAAATGTACTCTTTACATAAGGTTTCAACTGTAAGCACATGGCTAGACAAGTCTTCACAACAGCATACATCTGTGTACTCCAGTCCTTTGTCATAGCAACAGAACAGGGCTGCCAGCCTGAAGAGTTCTCTGCGACCCTTCCATAGGCTCGTCCTGCCTTGACATCAGACACAATGTAGTTTCACCTGCTTGAGAACTTCTTAATAATAGAGAAAATATTCCTAAAGATTGGTGTTTGGCTCTAGGAACACTTTTGACCATTGCTTTTGTCCTTAGATGGAATCCACAAAATATATAAATCTAAATTAAAGAATCTAATTTTCAGTTTATAGGAATATTGGATATCATTTTGATTTTTTAAAACTAAAAATGCTACAAACAGTCAAATTCGTTCTGCTTTTTTTTTTTCTCTATTTTTTTTTAAAAATAAATTTCCACCTAAGAGTGACATTACCAGGTCACGTTGTTAAATTTTTTAACTAACCTTAAATTTTTTGTTAAAGTTTAGGAGAAAAATAAGAAGCACTTTTCCAAAGAGTTGGCCAATTTACACACCCAGTTCCCCTCCCCCCCCCCACACACCGTTCATTATTTGGTGTGGTCTCATGCAAATTTCAGTTTCATCCACCCTAGCAGATGTGTAAAAGTATGTAGTTTTAACTTGTATTTCTGGTGAATATCTATGCTGATCACTTTGAGTGTGTTTGGTCACTACTGGTAGTCTTTTAAAAATACTATTATTATCATTATCATTAATAAATGTCTATTATAGTCACTTGTCATTTTAAAATTTATTCTTTGTTGCTGACTTATATAAGAATTTTGGCTCAAATCTCCCATCCAAATACTAGGCCCATCATATCCCTCAAGGCGGCATGTCTATAGACAATTTTACATCTAAAAGTATTTGAATGCCAGTCAATAATGTGTCTGTAATTTCTTAATCTGTATTTTAAGGAGGAAAATTCTTAAATCCTATTAAATCCAATTAAACTTTTTTGGGGGCCAGTGCTTTCACTGTATTGCCTAAAGAAAAATTTGTTCTACCTACCAATGTAACAAATATATCATCCCTTGCTTGCTCCCTTTTTATAAATTTCAACTTTGTATTAGTTACTGATCATATTAAATTAATATGTATTAAATTAATATGTACATATGGCATGAGTTTGGGAAAACATTTCTTTCTTGGGGGAAAACAAACTAAGAAAGATTGACATTGAGGAAGGAAGAAAAGACAGGATTGTGTTATATAATCCCAGAAGGGAATGTTTGAAAAATACAGAAAACCCCATTGGTCCAGTCAAAAACAGAGAATTGTGTACTGCCACTCCCAGACACACATCTTTCATGGTGTATGGTTCCTAAATAGTGATTGAATCCAAAGGTTAGACTGATAGAGAATAAATGCACTCTCTGCAACATAAATACTCCTTCCCCCAAGTACATGAGTGCAATTCACACACACACACACACACACACACACACACACACACACAGAGAGAGAGAGAGAGAGAGAGAGAGAGAGAGAGAGAGAGAGAGAGAGAGAATGAGAAATAAAGAAAACAGGAAAAACACAACTTTTCAAGAGCTTTAAAAAAGCAATAAAACCACAGAACTGTTGGTTGTGTCAAACTGAAAGGGCACACTCATGTGTCAGTTTAGCAGATATATATATATATCTCAAATGCTTATAACAAGCACAGTTTTTGAATGAAGTGCTCATTCAAAATGTTCATTTGTATCATTGTCTCAGTGATAAAAATTCTTTGAATGAACCCTAAGAGACTTTTTATACTAAACCTCACCATGTTCCCACTGAAAAGTTTCACCTGAACACTACATATATTTTTGGTGTGCTGTACTGTGCATTTAACAAACCTTCCAAATGGTTTCATACCAACCAGATGCAATGACAGTGCCTATTACTTCTTTATCCACCTTACTTAACAGTTTTACTAGCTGTTCCTGACCTAAGGATACTGCTGCAAGGAACCTTACTATTCAGACTCTTTCACCAACAGGAAACTAAATAAATTCCTCAAAATGAAAAATTGATGTTTACGAATAGGATATAAATATAGATGATAGACAGATAGATGATAGATAGATAGATAGATAGATAGATAGATAGATAGATAGATAGATAGATAGTAGATAGATGATAGATAGTAGATAGATAGATAGATAGATAGTAGATAGATAGATGATAGATAGATAGATAGATAGATAGATAGATAGATAGATAGATAGATAGATGGTAGATAGATAGACAGTAGATAGATAGATAGTAGATAGATAGATAGATAGATAGATAGATAGATAGATAGATAGTAGATAGATAGATAGATGATAGATAGATAGATAGATAGATAGATAGATAGATAGATAGATAGATAGATAGACAGTAGATAGATAGATGATAGATAGATAGATGATAGATAGATATATGGATATATAGATAGATAGTAGATAGATAGATAGATAGATAGATAGATAGATAGATAGATAGATGATAGATAGATAGACAGTAGATAGATAGATAGATAGATAGATAGATAGATAGATAGATAGATATGATGACCATCAATAGGAAATATATTTGTATCTATTAAATATACTATATATGGACATACACTATATATACAAATATATTTTCATTTATACATATATTATATATATATATATAATATATATATACATAAATTGTGACTTTTTTCTCCCAGTCTCATTCATTCCATTTTGCTTTTTCTTCCCCTCCTGGGTTCTTTGCCTCTATGATGGAGGCTTCAGCTCCTCAACAGCCACCTTGGCAGCAAACCCAGTCATGGCCAGGAGGCATCCCACTGCTGGAAGCTATTAGTGCCATAGTTGTTAATGACTGAGCCAGTTGAGTGTGCTGATTTAAGAGGGAGACTTATTCCTCGGCACTCCCTGGGGCCTTGTTCTTAAATGAGATGCCTAGGCTGTTTACTCCTATAGAATAAGGAGTATTAACTACTAACCACCACACTTCAAAGATCAGCACATTGAACTGAAATAATAGAGAGCTTAAACGCACATCCCCAAACCTTCAGTTAGGAAACTCCCATGGCCTGAAGAAATCCAACAGTCCCAATTTTTGCCTAAGGAAGGTGGATAACAATGCCATTTATCCTGGTTATAAATATTGTTTTCTTCTGAGGACTAGAGCATGAGTGAGGTACAGTTAAATTTCTTTCAGGAACTAAACACATTAGAAGTAACCTGCAAAATCAATACCAATTACTTGCAAGCAAAGGCTGAAAAATCATTGAAGCTATTGAGTGTGCACGGAGGCGAATGGCTTAAAACAAAGAAAATACTGGCATGGCCCAAAACTCCCACAAAACAGGGAGAAGTAGGAAAATTTTCTTCCACTTTGTTTGATATTTGTGTGTTAATCTGTAAAATCCAGTGAATGTTATATTTAAAGGGAAAATGAAAGGAGCAGCAAGCATTCAATAGAAGAAAGAACTTTCTCAATTCCCTGGCAGGGGAGAGGCTTGCCGGGCTGTCCCAGTAAGTTGAATGCTTTCAGAAGGTGGATGTGGATGGCTTATCTGCATAAACCAGCAAGCCTTTCATTCAGAGTCCAGAGAGTCTGCATGCCAACACTGTACCTTTCATGTCTCAAGATTTCATTTAGCAGGAATTCACTTTGAGGAGCTTGCTAAAACCCTTGCTGGTTTAATTGTGTTGTCTCTCTCTTATTACAAACACTGAAATAATGTCTTTCAAAGTCCTAGCATTTTTAAGTTCTTATTGCAGATTAAACTATCACAGAAAGTAGAATTTCTTCCCTTCTCATTATCTTTCAATAGTAAAGATAGGTGCTTCTCTGTATGATAGGGACCTAGATGCCCTATTCTTGAGCTTAGCTTTAATGTAGAAAGTCTAAACATCTTCTGAGCTTTGACAACACATTTGAACCCATGACAAGTGTGCTGTGACTGTGGCTGAGGGTAGAAGGATTCAAACAACTCAATGTTTCTCATTCTTCTCAGCCCTACTTGTCAGGAAAGTAAGACAATATGGACTCTGCACCCACCATTAACTTCATGTCGGAAGGAAAAAATGGCATGTGCCTGTCACCAATGCCAGTCCACAGAGAGTTCTTTCATTCTCCCTTTGGCTGCTGTTTGATGAACTTCAGCTGTGCTTGCTGTCAGAATGTTTTCTCTTTTAGACTAGATTAACTACATATATTAACTACATATATTAATCATGACATTGTTGTATGTGCAGAAAAACAATAGAAGTAACTTCCTGACAGATGCTTAAGACTTCCCCAGTCACAGACTTTTGACGTGGTCTATAGCACCAAATATGAATTCCCTCCTATTATGTGGGAATAAACCCCAGTCTGAAAGTGCTTGATTACCCCCATAATGCCTTTGCCTAGATAGTGACTGTTATCATAGACCGTATCCTCTTCAGAGGTGGGATGTGATGCTAGAGCGTGGTGTGCTCAGCTCCAGTCTAACAGAAGAAAGCAACACCTCACCCTCACTGTAACCTGGTCTTCTCCAAACATTGCAAACACTCCGAACAGACAGAGAAAAGGTGACCTAAACATATTAGGAAACGTCATCTCAAAACATCACCTCAATAAAAGTCCCTTATGGCTTGCTTTCTACTTTCTCATTAAATTTGGAACTTTATATTAATAGGAATCTAGAGAGATAAGTGGAAATAATATTTTATGTACCTAATATTTACCCGGTTTTTTATTTTTCAAAGGAATTAAATTATTGGTATTCGATAATTTTATCCTTTGAAACAAAAATAATTCTTGCTTCAATTTCCTATGTTCCATTTGTTAAAGGAAAATTGAAAGAGGAACCAGTATATTTGTATCTGTCTCTATGAGTTTATGCAGTTATATATTCTCTCAACAGGGCTCCAATGAGTGTTCGCAGTAGCACTGGGTTGACTGTTAATGGAATATTGACCCAATAGCTTATTAAAACAAGTTCTTCCTCTCTAGTGAGAAGTGACTTGTTTGGTATTGTAATTGCACCCAACACTTTAATTCATGTTGAATAAACCTTAAGAAGGTTTGAAATAATGCTGTAAGTAGAATAATTTAATATTTAAAACAAGAGATTTGTGTGGAGAATCTATGATTATCATTAATAAAAAAGAAAAATCTATAATATAATAATACCATCCCTTAAATTTACCTTAAAATTTAAAATAAATGTTATAGAAAAAAGAAGGCTTTGGGAGGACATGAAAAGCAATTGAAACCACACACTCACTAAGTGCAAACATGGTCATGTTGTACTGTTTACTTAATTCATAAACAAATGGAAGATAGGCAGATCGGAAGAAATTCACCACTTAACAAGTGGCTGGAGTAGAGAGTACTCTGAGAGCATGGCCAAGGAAAGTTTTCTAGAAAGATAGTGTTGAACAGAGTACTGGAGGTGGTGCAAAGGGAGGTCAGGACCTGAGAGATCGGTCAGTCATGAAGAACACTTGATGCTCTTCCAAAGGACCTGTGTGCAGTAACTGCATGGGACAGCTCACCACCACTTCTAAGGACACTCTAAGGATTTCATGCCCTCTTTGGCCTCCTGAGGTGTCCGCACACATCTGACAGAAATTCATGCTGACCTACACATACACATTCTTGAGAATTTTGATGGAGCCTTGTGGTGGCCACTTTGACATTCTCTGTTACTTTTGTAGAGGAGTACTAGAGTCATATAAAAAAAGAGCCTGGGACCAGCAAAGAATTACTGACTGGAATGAGTTCCACAATAGGCCAGACACATAAAGATTTAGAGAAATACCAACAACAAAAAAACTAAGGAACATTTAAATAGAAACATAAAAGGAATAATTGGATTTTTTCTTGATCTTTGAATTATAAATAATGAAGAAATTCTATCTAATTACATGGTGATTTAAATTTTATAGTAACATAATCCTATCCTCTTTCTGAACTTAGAGATGATAATCCTGATTCTTTAATGAGAACAATCTCACAATTTCATATCCTAGTTGATATTATTTTGACTTAAACAATTCCTTACCACTTAATCAGTTTATACTAATCAAGATTTTCCACTTATTTAAAGTTTAGTATAGGCCAGTAAAAATAAAACTAAAAATTAATATTTTATGTACACAGTCCACAGACAGCAGATTCTAACTCGATGGCTCTAAATTAGTCATTTGTTGTCTGTTTCCAAATATTTAATCAGAGACCCCATTGAGACTTCAAATCTAAATCCCTGGATAATAAAAATCAACAGATATAAACTTTATAACCAAGGAGGAGAAAAAAACAGGAACAGATGCAGGGAAAGGATAAAGATAAACACAGGAAGAGAGAGAGAAGGAGATAGGGAATAAGGGAGAGAAAAAGTAAGAGAGAGGGAGAAGAAAAGAAAGAGAGTCCCTTCCTGCCTCTTATGATTTGATATGAGCTATACTTTTAAAATATGTAACCTATACAAGAGAAGGAAAAAGTTATTAGCTTAGATCACCACTGAATGAGGAAGGAAAATTGAGAGAAAATGTAGGGTGAGTGATAAAATAATGGATGGGTGAATATAGTGGAATATAGTGTACTTATTTGTGATATGAAATTATGTTCTCTTAGAACAGTGCTAGGTGTGTGCTATTTAGATGTGAAATGATCCCCATGAGTTTGGGTATTCAAAGACTCAGTTAGTTCCTAGATGCTGGTGCTCCTTGGGCAGGGTGTGGCCTCACTGCAGGAGGCAGACCACCAGTGATGGGCCACCCTACTGGTGTGGGAGGTCCTTCTGTCTATGTGTTGCTTTTATTGGTTAATGAATAAAGAACTAGCTTGGCCTATAGCATGGGAGAAGAAAGGCAGGGAGAGGGAAACTGTGGAGCTGCCACCAGAGGAAAGACATGCCCAAATCTTTGCTGATAAGCCATTGCCACGTGGTGATACACAGATTAATGGAGATGAGTTAAATTAAGATGTAAGAGTTAGCCAATAAGAAGCTAGAGCTAATGGGCCAAGCAGTAGTTGAATTAATACAGTTCCTGTGTGATTATTTCGGGTCCAAGCTAGCCAGACAGCTGGGGGACAAACAAGTGGGCCTTCCTCCTACACCCTACTTCCTCCTACACCCTACTTCCTCCTACACCCTACTTCCTCCTACACCCTACTTCCTCCTACACCCTACTTCCTCCTACACCCTACTTCCTGCTACACCCTACTTCCTCCTACACCCTACTTCCTCCTACACCCTACTTCCTCCTACACCCTACTTCCTCCTACACCCTACTTCCTCCTACACCCTACTTCCTCCTACACCCTACTTCCTGCTCTCCCCCTGCTTCTTGACTGTAGTGTCATGCAGTTAGCCGCCATCCTTAGAACTGTAAGTCAGAATAAACACTTTCCTACTTCAGTTGTTGTTTTTCAGGTATTTTTCCCTCAGCAGTGAGAAAAGTAACTAATAAAGTATATAAATTCATTCTAGGGCCTAATACATTTCCCATAGAATTACAGTCACTGCAGGGCTATTCTATTAAAGCCAATTTTTTTTA
The DNA here is from genome assembly GCF_037038515.1 of Microtus pennsylvanicus. NCBI lineage: Eukaryota > Metazoa > Chordata > Mammalia > Rodentia > Cricetidae > Microtus > Microtus pennsylvanicus. The sequence continues at coordinate 39,587,984 of NC_134597.1, forward strand.
TTGAGAAAATGAGAAAAAAAACAAGTTTCCACCTCCTCCCAGCCTCCCATTTCCCTCCCCCTCCTCCCACCCCTCTCCCCCTCCTCCCACTCCTTTCCCCCTCCCTCTCCAGTCCAAAGAGCTGTCAGGGTTCCCTGCCCTGTGGTAAGTCCTAGGTCCTCCCCACTCCGTCCATATCTAGGAAGGTGAACATCCAAACTGGGTAGGCTCCCACAAAGCCAGCAGATTACGTAGGATCAAAACCCCTTGCCATTGTCCTTGGCGTCTCATCAGCTCTCATTGTTCGCCATGTTCAGAGAGTCCAGTTTTATCCCATGCTTTTTCAGTCAGAAAATTTAATACAGGTTTTAGGTAGGACAAAAAAAATAATAATAACCAATGTTAAGCTACCTTGTTTGCTGGCTAAATAGGACTTAGGAGCTTCATTTAAAATCTTTTAAATTCCTTCATCTATAAAATTATCGGGCATCATATAATAAATGGTATCTTAATTTGATAAAGTATATGAGGGCAATAAGGCAATGTGCATCTCACAACATTTGGCAGATAATAAGCAACAGGCTGACCATGTGGGATGATTCTCGCTGCTATTGTGGCCCTGGGCTATACCACACAGAAGGGCAACCCTCTCCTCGTTAATGCATCAGCTCCTATGAATACCACCCAGAGCATAGTCTGTGAAAGCATAATTAAAATGTTAAATGTCCCAGCCTCTCCAGTCGCCCAAACTACCATAACTTTTAATGTAAAAAATAATAAGTATGCCCAATGAAATAAAAGGAGACATCTTTGGAGCACTAGGGGCTTTCAGCCCAGTACCTCTCTACCTAGAGTGTTAGGCCATGCTCATCACTCCACTAGGCACAGGGTTTTACTGTCATATGACCTCAGTATGATCTGATTCACACATGGGCACCACCATATGGCATGTTCCCTGGGTCTCTTGAAATAATTTACTGAGACTTTAGGGTGTCCAAGTGACCAAAATCCTTATGCTGAATATTTCTCGAGGTTTCTTCAGGACGTCAGAATGTGATAGAGTATTTTTTTCCTGATGGCTCTTTACCAACCGGTTATGAGATTGGATCAGCTGGAGGCAGGAACAGATGGAGTTGAGCAGCAGATGGGGGTCCTATGTGGGAGATGCAGACTCACTCTGGCAAAATCAATCATGCTACCCGAGCGAGTTTCTGTTTGGTTAAAGAAAATGAACTGAAGTAGACAATTGAATTACTGGGTCATAAATAAGGGCTCACACTTTAGAAACACTCCTGATTAGGTGTCAATAAGACAGATGAGCTAACGATGCAGAATTGGAACTCTTAAAATGTCATGTCTGTCAGTGTTAATTGCATCTCTATTTAGTGCATACTATGTGCCAGGCACCTCGCATCCATATTTCTTTCCATCCTCCTGAACTCCCTGCAAGACAGATCATTGCCCCATGTTACAAATGGTGAAACCAAAAGTGTTAATTAAGTAAATTGATCAAAGTCATAGGGCTCTAGGGAAGAGAACTAGAAACAGGAGTCAGCTGTGTCACTGGAAAAAAACTATGGACAACATAACCATCCTCAGCCTTCCTGGATTAAACAGGTGTGACATAAATGTTTTCAGTAACTCTCAGGGGTTTTGCACAGTCATAGCTAAAAGCACTCCAGAACACCTGTCTCAATACCTACAAGACAAGCAGAGTAGCTGGGAATGCCCCGTCATTGTTCCCAGTGAATTAGAGGATCACTAGGACCATGCACAGGGCTGTGATGAATCATAAGAATCCTTGTAGATGTCTCACATATGCCCTCTGCCCCTAGAGAATTTCCCATCACCCTGAAGTCATGCTGATCTAGAAGCAGATCTGCATAACAATCTTATATACCCATTCTAGTCCAGACTCACTTCCCCAACTCAGTAGATGTTATTTAAACAAACACATGGATTTAAGATTGTGGGAGATCTGAAGTTTGCTCTAGTTCTGTCTGTTCATATGCCTTTAACAAAAGAACATAAGCTAAAAGGTTTATAGTTAGCAGAATTAAGTCCCCAGTTCTGGAAGCTGAGAAGGAGATCGATGTGTTGTCAGATTCCCTAGTGAGGAACACTTTTCCAATTTACATATTTACCATCGTACTCCTTGTGTCCTCACATGGCAGAGGACTTCTCCAATCTCTTTCATCATCGCATTAACATCCTAGTAATCTCCCCAAATTTCCACCTCCTAATACATACAAAACCGGTAGCAAAACAAACATCCAGTCAGAATACCCACCTTCAGAACTGTGAACAAGCTATAAGGGAGAAATTTTTTCAACCCAGTGTCTCTGCTCTAAGCCAAGAGTGAGAGCAGGAAAAAGGAGTCAATATTAACTGATCAGCCAGTATTTGCCAGGCCCTGGACAGACCACATAATTGGTTGGAAGGAAGAAAAGTAAGTTCAAGCAACAGATGGAAACACATCTGCCAGGCGCCAGGCTCTTTCTGTGTTACTTCCTTTCCTATCACATTATCTCATATTATCAAGTTCCTGTTGGCGGCAAGGCTGTGTTTTCTCCTTAGCCAACTGTTCAGAGAGCAGGTACCAGTTATGAAAAAGTGTATGTTAAAAAATAAAATGCAGAAGAAATAGAGAGTATTCCCTTAAGTAAATTACTTTCTGTGCCTTATTTTCTCAATACTGATTTTTGTTTTGTTTTGTTTTACTAATTTTATTACCAAAACCTGGCTCCTCATACATGAATATCACAGGAATCCTCAAGTACTCAGGAAGGTAGGAGAATTCTCACTAAGCATGTGAGTGTATCATTTCTCTAGACTTAAATTGGCCAGTGATATGAAGACAAGTATAGGCTGAGATCAAGGATAGATTAAACGGTGTGTGTTATGTAGAGAAGTAACTCTTAAATATCAGCATCAAACTGAACCCTGAATTCTAACATTATGAGTACATGAGATATAAATTCAGTTTAAGCAAATATCTATCCTGGAACACTAATGGCTTTATATATGCTACAAGCCATGCTTTAAAATGCATACAGTCCTGGGGTGGGCATATAGCTCAACGGCAGAGCACTTACCTAGCATATAATACCTACATGCAGTCTTACCAAAGCACTGGGTTATAGATTTTAATCAATTTGTCCCATTCTTTTTATCACATTGGAACATTTCTGAAATTGGGATGTCTCTTAAACTTACCGGCATCTCACTTTCATCTCCAAGGCAGTTGTGATGGTGGTGTCCATGTGTACATTGAGATTCACAACCTGTCTACAGGATGCCAGCATCACCAAGAAAATCACAGGGACGATGACAGACTACTCTCATTCTGCCAAGGAAGAAATTATTTTAAAAGAGGGCAGGCAAAATAGCTAATCACACATCTAACGTATTGGAGAAAAAAAGAGAGACACATTTCTATGCCATTGCCAAATGGTTCAAGAACCCAGCACCAAAACACTTCAGTTGCTACATAGATTTGTGTAAGAAATGTCACCATCTGACAGTTATATGACTTAATATGTTGGAGGAGCTATCCCAGGTACAATAACTAGCTCTTTGGAGCCCATTCCCTATGGTGATATACCTTGCTCAGCTTTGATACTAGTGGGGGACTTGGTCCTGCCTCAACTTGGTATGACAGACTTTGTTGACTCCCCAAGGAGGGCCTTATCCCTTCTACAAGAGCTGGTGAGGTGGGAAAAGAGGAGGCAGGGGGATCATGGAAGAGTGGAAGGGATGGGTACCTGGGGTTGATATATGAAATGAAAATAATTTTTTTAAATAAAAAAAGAATTGTTACCTTCTTATAAATTTCTAATGTAAAAGCTTGCTTTTAAACTTTGTTTATAAAGAGAAGTATTAGGTAATAAGGAATCATATTAGGTAATTAGGAATCATAAAGGCAATGCATACTATAGAATACAAGTCCAGAGGCAGTGGTGTATCTGTCTAGAAAGTGGTGGTCACACAATGACTAGGAGATAAGGACTCTCAACATGCTTCGGTAATTAAGCCAAATGAACAAGTCACGTAATTTCTCCAAACTTGGAGCTGTGCAGGATAATTTCAGGGTACAAGGACAGATCTGTATAAGGACACAAGCTGGGCCAAGAGAGGAAATTCAGGCTACTGTAGATATTGCAAAGAAGAAGGGACTTAAGGAGTGATAGTAAATACTAACAGGGAGAATGCTGCAGCAGCCACAGGAAGCTGGCAAAGCCATTGGTTAGCTGCTACTTTGGCTACCAGGGAATTAGACACTGCTTCTTCCCCCGAAGATTTCAGTGGAAACCTGTGCCACGTGTCACAGCTGCCTGGAGCATTTGAGAAGACATTCAAAGCCCTGTAGGACCCTGACCTTACATTCTACAGGCCACTCTTAGGTATGCACCTTAATGTCCCTTGCCAACACAGAAAGTTGATGTAGTCCATAAGTCAAAGCACCGGAAGTGTCTTTTCTACCAGCGACCGTGTCCTTTTCCCACCAACTTACGTGTCACCGGGAACAATACACTCGCCCACATCTTAGCGCAGGAATAACGATTCCCTGGCCCAAAGCCCCATGGACCAAACTCTGCACTGAGCATGTTACATTGTTTGTAAGCTTGGCTACATTTTTTTTCATAACCTCTTTAAAAAGTGATTTCCATTTAGTGCTAGGTGGAAAAAATACCTACTGTTGGCTGAATCTTTTTCTTTTCCTACGGCCAGGATCTCATAAAAAAGAAAAAGACTATTGCTCCTTTGTACTTTCCTGTGATGCATTTTATGTTAGGGTCTATGAAAGAAGCTATCTAAAAATACACTGAGTGTTGTAAAAATATCCTTGTAATTCTACAGAATTCAACAATTCAACTTTTTAATGGCTGTCTTTCTTCTCCCTTTATGTCTGCTTTTCAATTATTTCTTTCCCTTTGGTACACTGCCACATTTGGACTTCTAAGGGGCTCTCAAGGATACCTCTACCAACTACCTAGGTCCTCTTCTGAGAGGCTCTCAAGGATACCTCTACCAACTACCTAGGTCCTCTTCTGAGGGGCTCTCAAGGATACCTCTACCAACTACCTAGGTCCTCTTCTGAGAGGCTCTCAAGGATACCTCTACCAACTCCCTAGGTCCTCTTCTGAGGGGCTCTCAAGGATACCTCTACCAACTCCCTAGGTCCTCTTCTGAGGGGCTCTCAAGGATACCTCTACCAACTACCTAGGTCTTCTGAGGGGCTCTCAAGGATACCTCTACCAACTACCTAGGTCCTCTTCTGAGGGGCTCTCAAGGATACCTCTACCAACTCCCTAGGTCCTCTTCTGAGGGGCTCTCAAGGATACCTCTACCAACTCCCTAGGTCCTCTTCTGAGGGGCTCTCAAGGATACCTCTACCAACTACCTAGGTCTTCTGAGGGGCTATCAAGGATACCTCTACCAACTACCTAGGTCCTCTTCTGAGAGGCTCTCAAGGATACCTCTACCAACTACCTAGGTCCTCTTCTGAGGGGCTCTCAAGGATACCTCTACCAACTACCTAGGTCCCTATCCCTCTTTGGGATCCTCACTGAACTCCGAGAGAGATTGGTAAGTGCATGAACACAACCCCAGATACACCGAGAAAGATTCACTCTCAACAAAATCATAGCATCTCCAGTTGAATGACATATATGGAATTTTCTTTTTTATGACACGTTAATTTAATAAGGGAGACCCTGCATACCCTCTTTTAAATCTGTACTTAGTCAATGTCATAAAACCTTGCTTGGGGGTCATGCTGCTGACAGGTTAGAGTGCTTGGTCATCTCTATAATGATAATACTTATCTTCCCAGATGAAGTAATAGATAAATCTCATTGGTACATGATTACCTATTGTCTACTGCAGAACCCCTCGGCTTTTATTACAACCCAGCCGAATCAAAATCTTCTCTTTCTTTGTCCCCACGTGCCTCTGCTTCAACTGCTAGTGTCAAGTAAAGAGAAAGGCCTCATTCGAAATGGACACCATGGGTCCTGGATTCAGTTATATTTGTCTCAGAGGATGTGTTTAATTTCTGAGCACTGGTACCCTGAAATAGGACCCTTGAAGATGTGTAAAGTCAAGGGTGGCAATTTGAGATATCATTGATTTAAATTCTGTCCTAAATTAAATGGCTGGTCCATTTATGGAAAGGTGGGAGGGGAAGATTTGAGGTATAAGAAAGACAGTGGTGTGGCCGTGATGCATATGGAGGAGGAGGAATTGAAATTCCACCACCATGAGGCAGAGAAAGTCAGAAAAGGTTCCAAGACTCTAGAAGAATTGTCCCTTTAGAGCCTCCAGAGGGAAAAGACCCTGCTGGGAGCTCAGGTCTCCAGTCTCGGGGCAGGAGGAGTAATTTCTGCCGCTTTAAGCCACCAAATTTGTGGTAATTTGTTATTGCAGCCCCAGAGAATCAATGCAATTAAGAAAGCTTCAGATCTCAAAAGCAATCTCGGAAGGAATTTGGAGGCTCCACAGTTATTATTTTGTTTATTTTAACAAAATGTACCTCAAAGGATAGTACTTTGAAGTTTTGGACAAGGAAAGTCAATGCGAGAAGCAGCTGTCATTGATATTTTTAATGTGAAAGCATTGAAGGTTTAGCCTTGCATAAATGATTCTGCCTTCTCTCAGCCACATCTCCTCTCAGCCTTGGCCTTCCCACAGCATTTCAGCCACATTGGTTTCTCTTGGGCCCTACCCTACACTGCCCAATCCCCACCTCAGGCCTCTATGAGTGCAGTGTACAACTCATCTTTGATAAGAACTCCTTGAACACTCCCTACTCCCTCACAGTAAAGATTAGACACATCTCACATCCACATTATCACAGTACTGACTTATCTGTCCTTCCCCTAACTCTGTAGGCCCTGGTAGTAGGCACAGGACAGGGCTGTGGTGCCTGACTCTCAGTACATCGTTAGCACTGCAGCTATGTAGCAAGTGAAGGGATTGTATTATTTAGACATGGCTGCAACTGTGGTCCACTGTTCACTCTTGAGGCTTAATTGTAATATACACAATTTAAACTGTAGGGAAAAAAATCAGCATATAACCTCAACTCCAAAATTAATTTGTCTTAGCCATCTTAATTTTTCTCCTGTAAATTCTTAAATGAGTGGAAACTCTCCTCTGACCCAAAGGTATTTTATAAATAAGTAGACATAGTTAAAATGGACTTGAGCTCATTATACTTCACCTTGCCATTAACCTTCATGGATAGGCCAGTTCACCCTAGGAGTCTTTACTCTCCTGTGTAATCAATTAATGCTTGTAATAGATTACAGAGGTTATATTCCAGAGCAACCATCAACCTAGAGAGGGAGAAAAAGCTACAACACAGAACCTGTGCATTAAGAATGGCCAACAGAGGCAAACCCAGGTGAGACCAAGCAAGGATAAAGAACATTCCCCAAAGCGCAATCTCTTGAACTGAGTCCTAGTGATCATAGGGAAATATGAGGAAGGAGAAGCATCAAGGCTGGTCCCACTTACAGTTTCTGAACCTTGACATTTTAGCTTGGGTCGTTCTTTGTTAGCATGACAGTGACTATTTAAGGGTCCATCAAGAAGCTTGCGTGTACTAGGAATGTCTGAACAGTGACTGCAAGTCTGTGTGGGTCTCCTGGAGAATGATCAGAAGCCACAGAAGACAATGGAGAGGTAGTAAACCGTGAGTCTTACACACAGGGTGATGTGCGCTCAGCCAGGCACTTTGAAGTTGATTCTGAGAGTATACAGGTGGAATTCGAGGGGTTTTTAAAGATGAAAGGGGCAGGGGCCAGACTGTATTTAAGTTTCCATGGTTCGACTGGAAATGATGGGATCAGAACAAATTGGGATCAGTTGAAGGGATCCAGAAGATCTGTGGTGACTGTAAGTCAAGGAAAGGCAGATATGAGGGACATGCTATTAAATCTCTCTGGTTTGTCTGGGATCATTTCTTGATTCTGGGCTTGAGTGTCAGATGGTGCTATCCTAAATGCTCTCCATTAACCTGTTGTAAATTCACCACACAACTGGGAGAGAAGTTATCCGAAGCTGCAACCCTAAACAAATTACCTGCACCTTTTAAGCATAAAATAGATGAAGTCATGTTATCACAAATAAAAAATTAGTAAAAATATCATTGCTTAAGGCTTCACATTCACTGAACAGTATAGAAATATTCATCTAGTTACAAAGGTAACCAATATAACAGAAACCCTTAATAAGCTGTTCCTCATCTCCCACTCCAACTGGCAAGCAATGGGCAGAGGAGTAAGACATAAAGGCAAATTGAAGAATAGAGGACAATTTTGTTGCCTTATTGTCCAGAAAATAGTTTCATTCCTTTGCTTTAGTCTCCAAATCTGTATAATAATAACAACGGAATAAGGTGTGTGTGTGTGTGTGTGTGTGTGTGTGTGTGTGTGTGTGTGTGTGTGTGTGTTTTAAAAGATTGGATCTCTGACTATAGTGATAGAACTAATTACTAGCACTTGGCAGGGCTTCTGTTTTGTTCAGGAATTTGTCAGTGTGTTCTGCAAGTCCTCTTGGTAAGAACCAACTATAAAAAATGTCCTAAGTACCTGCAGTGAGTGGAGAGAAAGAGAGAGAGCAGGGTGTCACTCAAAAGGAGGCGCACTGGAAACCGGCACGAGGCCAGAAGTAAAGACAATTAAGCCTTCAAGAAAGCATTGCTTTTTAGGCTCTTCTTTTTCTGAGAAGTTCTACAAAGCCAGTTGCACAAAATTATGCACCAGCCTTTTTCTTACACCTCCCCAACACAGGTTATGGAAGTGACTGTTGAGAATCCCACTGCTGCATCCAGGAGTCCCAGAGGAAAAGACTCTAAATTTAAGCAAAAAAAAAAAAAAAAAAAAAGAAACATTACAATGCATTTGAAATTTTGAAGACTATAAAAGTTATTCATATATAACATTACATATCATTTGGGATCACTGTGCACTGATAGATTGTTTTTAAGTACTTAGCTTTTATGACAACACAGCTTGTTAATTCATAGAATAATATCTATTCTAAGAAATTATCAACTTTAAAAAATCACTAAGAAAAGGACTGGAGAAATAGCCCAGCAGCTAACTATAAGAGCTTATTGCTCTTATAGAGGACCTGAGTTCGGTTCCTGGCACCCACATTCATAGCCCTTTGGAACTGGAGTTCCAGAGGCTCTGAAGTTCTCTTTTATCCTCCATGAGCTCTACACACATGGCATTCTTACATACATGCAGGCAAAACATTAATATACAAACAATAAAAATAATCGGGAAAATGTTTTGTAATTACTAATACCGTACACGTTTAACAAAACAGATTGTTTCAGATAATAAGCCAAATTGCAATTCAAGAATTGAACATTAGCACATATTGCTTATATTGATCAGATTTGCTCACTGGTATATTGCTATTCTTTAAAATAACATGTGTCATACATGGACTTATTATTTTACCTGCTTAATTTGTTTCTGTTATATCATGAGGGGGAGATACAAGATTAATCTCAATTTATAAATAAAGAAGTTGATAACAGGGTGATCTAATTTCGTGAATGCTGTATAAATAGCAATTGGCAACTTTGCAATAAAATGAGAAGACTGTCCCTAAGTTCCATGAAAAATAAGATAAAAAAGAAATTAATACACTAACCAGCTATAATATTCCTATTACAGATGTACGAAGCATGGGGCTGGAGAGAAGTCTCGGTGGTTAAAAGCTCATACTACTCATTCAAGGACCTGAGTTCAGATCCTATCAGCTACATTGGGCAGCTTACAACCTGTTGACTGAGATTTCTGTCCTGCCTGTCCTGCAGTCCTTCAGTCTAAAGAAACACACAGAGGTCTACATTAGTTATAAACTGGTTGGCCTATTGGCTCAGGCTTCTTATTAACTAATTCTTATAACTTACATTAGACCATAGTTCTTGTCTATGTTAGCCACTTTGCTTGGTACGTCTTTCAGTGAGGCAGTCACATCTTGCTTGCTCTGTGTCTGGCTTCCTTTGACTGCTGACTGACCTTTCCTGTTCTTATCAACCTGCCTCTACTTCCTGCCTAGCTACTGGCCAATCAGCATTTTATTAAAAATAATACAAGTGACAGGATAAAAGACCATTGTCCCATAGCATTTCCCCATTCCCCATTCAAGAACTCTGGATCTAATAACCTTTGTTTAGCTTTTTGTCCAGACCATTATCTATAACATATTCCATAATTCATTTTTGGGGGAAAGTGGGCATAGTTTTCTAGGCTACTTCCTGCTGATTGGGGATGCTGATAATCTTATGATGACCTAAAGAAAATTTAGAATTATGGACAAGTCCTGGATGGAATCTTCTATGAGGCTTGATCATCTCAGCCAGAAGTCTTGAGGCTGTTCTGGATGTAGAACTCAGACATCTGGGCCATCCACTCCTATCACAGATTTCTCAGGGAGTTTTCCTTGATCAAGCCTTATTTTTCTTCTTCCAGAATGAATCCACAGCCTCTCATTTCCTGTGGAAACCAAAACAAAACCTCTCCTCCAAAGTAACATACCTTTTGACTTAAATTTTGAACCCAGGACATTTTCAAAATCCAGCAGCATTTATAATAAAATGTCTTTTAGCTGCTGTTGTTCCTTCCTCAGCTATCAAACCATTCAAAGAAAACACAATAACATACAATATCCATACTCTGTGTATTTTCCATCTTTAAGTGACTTTAAACTTGATTTCTTTTTTTATTTTTTAATTTTTAGCTTTTTGAGACTGTGTATCTTTGGCTGTCCTTGAACTCACTTTGTGGAGTAGACTGTCCTTGAACTCACAGAAATCCGTCTGCCTCTGTCTCCCAAGTGTTGGGATTAAAGGTGTATGCAACCATACCCAACTACTCTCTTTCTTTCTTTTTTATTTTTAAGGACTTTATCCTTTTTCTTTTCTCTCCCAAGCCTATATATATTTTTAAACACACTGTAAACTGTTTAGAGGTTTCTTTGTCTTTGTATCTATCTTTGCTGTATATCTCTTTTTCTGACCACATTAGTCTTTAATTTGCTAAGCGATGTGGCTAGGATTAAAGCTGTGGCTTTGATGGATGGATCCAGCCTATTCCTTAGCTTTCTGAGCGTCCAGCCTCATGGGGAAGGTACCAGACAGAGCCATGTTTATTGACAAAACTCTATGGCATTTCAAGGTCCCTGTCACCACCAAGAAGCATGCTGTTGGCTATTCATAAACACCATTTAAGTTTTCGATGGCAAGGCCACTTAAAAGAGCAGCAAAGTTTCACAGCTAAAGCTGAGTCAGGAAGCCTCTCTTAAATGAGACGTGCTTGCCTGTAGCAAAGAAAGCAAGCCCGTGAAATTGCTGCTACCATGAAACCATGCATAACGCTGTCATTTTGTGTCTCCAATTACTTCCCAAGCTCTCTTGTTTTTCTGTGGATGCAGTTGTCCACAGGTTGGACACTATTTGTTACTTTATTAACCAATGATCTTCACAGCATACAGAGGGGAATCCCACATCAACAACCTCCCATAAACTTGTAAATTCTCCTCCAAGGGATCTGAAGACCTCTTCTGACCTTGGCAAGCATGTGCACGCACAATTAAAAAAATAAATCTTTAAAAACACTATGAAACACATAGAATAATAAGAGAATGTTTATTTCTACATATTCTACACTAGTAATAATAGTATGTCAATTTAATAAATTCTGTTCATATATTCAGCAATAAAAAGGAGAAAATATAACAATTTCTGTAATTTTAAAATAACTTCTGTGTTTACATTTATTCCACTTCAAGTAATTTTTCTTCTGAAAATTTGACTTGTGTGGCTTCTAAAAGTCACTGAGATTTTAAAGCTTAATTAATAGTAAGAAAGCATAATTGAATGCATATTTTCCTAAACAGTTTCAAATTACAGAAACAGAGAAAAACTTAGCAAAGAAAAAACAAACCCTGGAATTTAAAGCTCATGGTTCCTACACAAAATTCCTCTAAGGAAAAATTATAAAAGTTGTATCTTTTGGAGTTCAGAAGGAGTTTGAATTTTGTTTGTATTTTAAAAGTGGTGTAAACAGATTTGAATGAGCCTGACTGACTGAGCATCACATAAGCCATGCCAGGTTCTAGCAAAGTCTTCTAAAAAGTGTATTAAATTAAGATGATAATTGTTCAGTAAAATTTCCCCTAGAAGTGTAGTAAATATGATTGATTTAATATATCATTGAGACTCTTCTGGAAAAAATGGCATAAAGCAGCAACATTTTGTTAGCATTTTATAACTTTCATTTTTGTAAAGTGACCATTAGCATAATACAGTAATATCATTACGACAGTCTGCACAGATGAAAATATCTCAAAGCCAATATTACATTTTCATCAAGTAAATGACCATGTGTTTCAATAAACACAATTATGAATGTTCATATACTAACAGATTGAGTAATTTCATTTCTCAGCATCATTGTTTATAGGGGGTAAACGAATTAATCAAATTTGAAGCAACACTTGTGAATGCAGACTTTTAAAACTGAATCTCTTTTCCACCATTCTTCCTTTCTTGCTGACCAGAGATGAAGATGTAGTAGGGATGCTGGTTGCTACTAGGCATGGCTGAGTTCATTCCCTGGCACAACAAAGAAGTGGGGGAGCAGGAAAGACTGAAGACCAAGCCGTGGAAAAACAGAACTTAACAATTTTATATACTGTGGGTGGGAAAAGCCTAAAGCCAGAAGTCTGCTAAAAGGACTGAAGCTTGGGTATTCTATTGAGCCCCTGAATCCTACTGGTTCCTTTATTTGGCTCTGTTAGAAACCCACCCAATATCCCGTGCCTTCCAGCTGTTCCTTCTCAAAAGAAGCAAGTATTTCAGAAGGCTGTTTGGCTTTCCCCTCTTAACTCTCCTTCAAAAGTAGTCTTGGAGGCTCAGAATGAGTCTACAGTAGAGTGCTTCCTACCATGTGCAAGGCTTTGGATTAGATCCTCAAAAAAAAAAAGTTTCTGCTTCTGGAGGCCCCCTTCTAAGACTATTTTGTCATGAAGTAAATATTCTATTCTGTGCTATTGATATAAGGCCAGAGAAGTTAGACTGAATCACAATCTTCGTTTTGATAAAACACACAGGCCAAATAATGGTACAACAGAAATGTCCAAGAAACTCAATTCTCTTGCATGAGCCTTTGGAGTAAACAGCTCCTGAGTGAGCATCTATCCGGCCCCTCAGACCTGTAAATAGCCCAGGACCTCTCTGACCAGCCTTCCCTGTCTGTCTTGAAGGCCACATACATCATCAAGGGGTGCTCATTGCTTCTACTTGAACCCATTTTAGCAACAGGCACATTTTTGGACTTGAATTATACACATAAGTACGAAGGACTCGAATGAAAAAACTGGGAGAGACAATGGGTAACACTTTTGGCTTTCAACTGGCAAAATGCTTTCATTCACAGTCAGAGCAGTTACTAGGTAACATTGTGGGAGATGCCCAGAAGTTCATACTTTATGGTCATTCAAAATTAACCATTCTGTTAAAGTTAGCACAAAGCAGTGTTTCCACTTTCAGACACCCTTTTGACATTAAAAAAAAAAAAAAACACCTTCAAACTTTAACCTCTTTGAGGGACAATACAGAGAACAATTTGACCTTTTCCTTAATGTTTATCCACAACATCAAAGGCTCTATCTAGCATATTCTGGGTGCTAGAATAGCCACTAATGGAGGTAAGTGGGAAAAATCCTTATCCTGCTTCGGTGATGATAAAAAAAAATTGGAGAAAAGTCCATGATGTATGTTCACTTTACGATCCTTTGACTCATTGAAGCACCAGGATAAAGTAACGTGAGCATGACATCATGGTCTTCAGGTTATTACCAATGCCACTGGACTTGGTGGGATACTCCAATTTCTAGTTACTTAGATAGAAATAATAGAGGCTCCCACATTTTATCCCAAGTCTCCTAGTACCCCATCCATCATTCATTGTGACCACTTAAGTCTTAAATTTAGAGTTCCTGTCTATCCTGTCTTCTAGTTTTAAAAACAAAATTATGGATGGCATGTGGATGAGAAAGTTTTTTGCATCATTTAAAACTTAGAATAGAGGATTTTGAAAAGATATGCCTCCTTAATTTAAAAATGAGGTCAAATAAACCAAAATTCAGAACACACATCCTTATCTAACTTGGTGTTGATAAACAAGATTTCAGATACATCCCAAACTACCCGTACTAAAATCAAAGCCTTAGTGCCTAGATATTAAGATTGAATTGACTGTATAAAAGATGTTCTCCAGGTCCCATTTTCAGCCTGACACTTTCCATTTTTATTTATTTATTTAAGAAATGTCAGTTATTGCCATTGGAATCTTTTTGAATGACTACTTCAAAATCTCTGCCAGATAATTCTAGCATTTGTCATCTCAGAGTTGGCATCTATTGATCTTCCTTTTTTCATCCTATTTGAGATTTTCCTGTTCTTGGTATGAGTGATTTTTTTTTAATTGAATCTAGACATTTGAGTCTTCTTTTACAAAACGACAGGTGTATGTTGTCATCTCTCTCAACTTTTATGTTTCTTCCTTTGCCTGCCTTCACTTCCCTAACTCAAACTCAAGTAAAACTGGAAAAGGGAAAGGAAAAGTTGGCTCGCAGACGGAGCAAGCTTTTTGCTTTATGTATCGCATTTAAATTCTCCAGGAAGAAAAGACTTGACATTAAAGTGCATTTCTGAGTCACAGATGGCAGTAAGGCTGCCATACCCCGCCCAAGCCTTCCATTCATTGTCTACTAATGTCACTTAGTTTCTGTAGTATGAAAGTAACACTGTCACTTCCCATTATGCCCAATCATAACTCACTAGTGAAGATTAATTGAAGAGGAGGCAGGCCTGAATTAGGAATCACTGATGTACTATTTTAAAAGAAGTACAACTTGATTGCATTCAATTCTAGGCTCAATTCCAAACTCTGACTGAAACTTCCACTACTAAAATGCCCTACAGGGCTTTCTTTACAGCATATAGGCATTCTGTTTGTTCATTAACAGAACCTGATGTGCTCTCCATCCTTAACAATGGCTGTTTTCTTGAGTGGATTAACCATTGCTTTTAAAACCCTTCCTGTTTATTCTCCTAGGGAACCTCAAGCGCATTTCAATACAGTCTTTCTCTGAACTTCTGCAGATTTCAATTCAATGAAATCCAAATTAGAAGCCTGATGGTACAATGCATTCCTATTTAAAAGACATGAACTGAGCTGCTTTGTGCAATAGAATAAGGCATGGCACAACTGTTCCACGTGCTGGAATCAATTATGATTATTTCCTGGGTGAAACATGGCCTTCAAAGTTAATGGGTTACAGAAGCTATGGGTTTGTGCTGGAGGGTCATAAATACTCTTATTTCCATGAATGTTTATTTTTCCTTTTGTATGACGAGCTGAGGCTTTTGTGAATCTCACAATTGCAACACAAACTGTACCCAAAGATTCAAAGTGCTGTAGCTTACATATTTTGACATGATACTTTCCAAGTGTTTGTGTTTAAAAGCCACAGAGTTACACAGTTTGACTTAGCGCTGTAAGATTATAAGACTCCAGAAGCTACCTAAAGAAAACCTAAAATTGTCTTGGAAAAAATATCTCCTTGTTTTTAAAAAGAGGCATTTAAAATTCAGAGAGCACAATTCAAACCCGGCATAAATAGAAAATCAAAAACAGTTTAGATTAATTACGTACACTGTGTGGGATGTTTGCATGCTGATAGCTTACATGCTTACCTCCAGATCAATGTGGACATTTGGTCAGATAATTCTTATATTTAAGAGTCATAGTATAAAAATGTGGTTCTTGTTGCTGTTGGTAAGGGGAATATAGAGAAAGAAGGAATGTCTTTGTTTCAGGGTATAAGTTTCTTGAGAGCTAAGAAATACTACATTTTTTAAGTTCATGAGGAGTTGGAGTTTGATCATCCATCATGTTCCTCTGTACTCAGAGTCCTGAACCAACCAAGAGAAAAAAACAAGGTCAGCTAGAAATCAAAACATCAGCATAGCTGTTATCCTCTACAAGTGGAAGCCCTTTGTGCCCTTTTTCAAGAGTCTGTAGACAACACAATGAAATTAGAACACCAATGCATCTCCACAACACTTAAAAAATACACCCTTCCCACCATGTCACAAGGGACCACACAGTTGCTGTCAGCTACACCTGACTGCTGGCACTCTGAAAGTATCGACTCTAACAGAGAAACAGAATTCTTATTTTGTATTATATTTAAAGGGATTCAAATTAAAACTTTAATACTCAAATTACTTATTGTGAACTTTTAAGTCTAATTGAAGCAATTTGGGTAGAAAAATCTACTTAGCCATAAATTATATAGTATCTAGTGTTACCCTAATTATTTTCCATTAAAATGAATGTACCAAAATGAGATATGATATAAGTATAAAATATACAAGAGCTTAAAGACTTAAAACAAAACAAGGAAATATACAGGAAGGTAAAATAGTTCATTAAGAACTGTTTATAGGCTGAAATAAACTATTTATATATGGTGCTGAATAAAATATTAAACTTGAAATTTTTTAATCCATCTCCTTCTTGTTGCCTATTTAATGTGACTAGCAGAGTTTTTAAATTGTAAATGTGGCTCTTATCATATTTCTGTTAGACACACTCCATTAGAGAACGATCTAGACTCACCATCTACTTGGCATGTAAGAGTTTGGTGGGAGCTAACTGTCAAGGGAAAAGAAAAATGAACTTTGTAGATGAGGAGAAACCTTTAGGGTTTCAGCTTTACAGGAGACCGACTGGCCTAGACCAGTAGGAGTCCCTGCATGACTTCTGGTTGAGAACTTAAGAGGAAGAAATTGCCCAGCAAGAGGCTACTTATGCCGCCAGGTGGCTGCTCCTTCTAAAACATAGGCTTTTAAAGCTGAGTGTCATCTTAGCATTATGCTTTCCCTCCAAACCTGGCCTTTGGGAAAGCTTTTATTCCTCTAGGTTTGATTGATATTAACCCTAAAAATGGATGTATAAAAATCCCCCTTAACCATCCATTTTCCTGTGCTATCTCAACTGGAATTTTTTGTGTTCATCCTTTAACCCCGTGCAACAAACAGTATAGAAACCAAATACCTACCAGTGCCCAGTCCTTCAAAAAATATTTTACTTATTATATTATTAAATTATATATTTTATTTATTATATTTATTAAAGTTATATTTATATCATGCTAGCATAGTCCCACCCATTTCCATATTAGAATTCCTCTTCTCTAGAAGGTCTTTCCCCTCCCGTGTGGACTCAACAGCCCCCCAGCATTCAATATGCAATGCTTCTCTAGTCTTAGTTTCCTGGATAAGCTCTCTCGGACCCAAATAATGGCTTTGACTGCAAAAGCTCAGGATGCTGTTTGGTAAATGTGGGGTTTGAGAAGGTACCTGGACCACTGGGATAAGGCATTCTCTATGTTAAATCAAGGTTTAGCTGTGTATTGGCCCAGCTCTTTATCTGGTCCTCCTTACTGCTCTCACAGTCAATCCACAGCTCCCTGTCCATCCCTGCTATGGACTCTGAATGTACATGGGAAGCTTTTTGTAGTCTTTAACAGAAAGCGAAGCTCAGAGCTCAGACTAGGCTGTCCACATGAGCATCATAGTTATTGTGGAAGACCAGAAAACAGCTCAGTCAAGCAGGAAAGCTTTATGTGTTATAAAGTTTTTGCTGTTTTCCTAATTACGTGCTCATCCTTCTCTTGAAAAATTTCAGAAAATGATTAAAAATGAAAGCAGGTGGGCAAGTAGCTGAAGCACTGTCCCCTAAAATTGCAAATGTACTGTCTATGTGCAGTGGTTGCAGCTGGGATGATACCTGCAGGTTTTGCATAGTGGTTTTCACAAATATAGCCAAAGTTTTCATGGTAGTGATAAAAATGTCTTGATTTTGTCACAAATAGTTTTTTCCAAATGTGTTTTTCTTAATAGAAACCATGCTGTATGGGAAGTTTGGAGTTTAATTTATCCCTAAGTGATAGTCAATGGGAAGTGTTACTGTTTTTGTTTTTGTTTTTTTTTTAAAAATTCAACTACAAATAAAATTCTGGTAGTTATAAAATCATGGAAAATTGTGGGGTTTTTTTGTTTGTTGGTTGGTTGGTTTGTTCTTGAAAATATGTCAGTTTTATTGGAAAATACAGAGCTTCATTTAAAATTTCCAGGTTTGAGTTTATATCAAGCTAGAGAAAAAACATATTTAACAGGAGAAATAATAAAAGGGTTATTAGAGGCTTCCTGGGAAAATCCTTCACAATAAAATTAAGTGAGATTGAACACAATGTGGAGATTTGAATGGGAAATGTCCCCCATAGCCTAAGGTGTTTGAATGCTTGGGGGAACTGTTTCTGAATGGCTTAGTATGTTTTAGTATGCTACCTCTTGGGTAATTTCCTTTAAGTGTAAAATTCAAAATTATATGAATACGAAGAAAGATATTCCTAGTACTTTTGACATGATATGTGAGAAATTACATTTCTAACACTTAGAACAACTGTCACTACATAATATCTTTGTTAATGGTTTTGGGTTATCGCCTTCCAAATTCCATCTTTAATTTTTGACTACCAAAATGTTACTTTTTTTATTTGTTGGCAAAATGTTCCAAATGTATGCACCTAATATTAAGATCCTTCACCGTGTTTGTCTAGTTAGTGTGAGCACGACTATGTTATTATCAACCTGAACCAGGCAGCTATTAAAGCTAAACCGGGTAGAGTTCATTTTGTAAAATTGCATACAAATTTGCAAGACAATAAACAACCAAGAACTTGGCACTGAGAGGGTAATTTCTTGTTTCAGTGGATGCTTGTTGAAAGCCAGTGTCCTAAAAGCACGGAGTGTTTGTCTCTAAGAAGCAAAATCATTTACCATTTAGAAGGCAAAGTTCAGAAATAGCGCTCTCATACGACAAAAATAAAACCGCCACAAAGTAAACCTAGACAGAGCAGCAGACAGAGATCAGCACATCTTTGATATGAAGCTGCATTACTAATGTAAATCACACCCCTGCAACAGTGATTTGCATCTGCTTATCATGCGCACCACTTCTGTTTAAGAAGAGTAAATCATAGCAAGGACACAGAATGCTGATTTTCTTCAGAGCCTATATACCAAGGCTTTCCAGTACTGGCTATATAGCGTATTATTTTTAAAAGTCAACTACACACCTGTTTTGGACACAAGTATGTTGACATGGATTAGGTGTTATGTTCAAGGACTCAGAGTGAGCATTAACTGAAGCAAATATACTTTCAGCATGAACACAAGGGGATCCCTGTGTTTGCTTAGAGTGGAATAGCTCCACTGACAAGAAAATTGAATATTACTGAAATATTTTTAACAAGATGATGTGTAGGTTAAATTGTAGCTTTCACCCAACCCCCAAAATATATATTGAATTCATAACTATTAGAATCTACAAATGAGGCTTTATTTAGAAATTATAGATTTAATTAAGTGATCAGGGGGTCCTACCAAGGTAGGCATAACCCAATGAATTATATGCTCATTAGAGGAGGGGAATTCCATACCCAGGAGAAAGCCACGTGACAAACATATGACAGAACAAACAAGCACCAAAGAATACAAAATGGAATATTTACCCCGAGATAGATAGATAGATAGATAGATAGATAGATAGATAGATAGATAGATAGATAGATAGATAGATAGAGATTCACCTTGGGTTTCTAATGCACAGAATCCTATCTTAACCTTACCTTTTAGGAAATCAAATTTCCATCTTTCAGCAATATCTAACATAGATACACAAGCAATTCAGAGTGTCCTCCCGTTTGTTATGAGCTAATCTTTGGTTGGCATATCCTTACAAGCACCCTATGATTATTTTTTAAACCATATGTCACCAAGAAATAGGCAAGTTTCTGCACTAACAATACGTAGCTCTGTAGCAATTAGCCATCTGTTTTTAATGCTTTTAGGGATTGACAGCACCTCAACGGAAACAGGGAAAACAACAGAAATATTATATCTGCCAAGTCCTAGCCACTTGTTATCTTACATAGCAATTTGCGGTCTCATGGGATCACTAAGGAGAAGAAAAAGCATGCTGTGCTACAACATCAGCTTTGTAAAACAGGTAGGCTAATAGCAAATTAACGATGTGCTGACAGATTAAGAGAAGGCAAGCATGCACATTTATGGGTTCTGTAGAGTATAGCCAACAATGCAAGCAAAGAAGATCTTTAAGAAGGGTTTTTAGGAGATATTTGATCAACGAGGGGGGGTAGTTTGTTGTTTTGTCAGTTGGTTTGTTTTCTTTTTTAAATTTATTTTACATCCTGACTGCAGTTTTCCCTCCCTCCTCTCCTCCCAGCTCCTTCCTCCATACCTCCTCTGTACCCAATCACCCCCCCCATCTGCTCCTCCTCCATTTCTGTTCTGGAAAAGACAGGTCTCCCATAGATATCAACAAAATATGGCATACCACCTTGCTGTAAGACTAAGCACCACCCCACGTATTAAGGCAAGACAAGACAATCTAGTATGAGAAGTAGGATCTCAAAAGCCAGTAAAAGAGTTGGAGACAGGCCCTGCTCCCATTGTTAGGAGACCCACAGGAACAGCAAACTATACAACTGTAACATATATGCAGAGTGTCTAGGTCAGTCCCATGTAGACACCCTGATTGTCAGTTCAGTAACAGGGGGTAATAGGTTATGAGAATAATTTCCGCCAATGCCAGTTTGATTGACATATGGCTACAGTAATATCCCCACTCCCGCTCCCTTTGGAGACAAGGTCTCCTGGCTAGTCTGCAACTCACTATGTAGATCAGGCTAGCTCAAACTCACAGAGATCAACCTGCCTCTGCTTTTTCAGGGCTGGGACTAAAAGTGTGCCCTACCATGCTAACTTGACTAATATCTTGATAAGATGTCTTTATCATGATACTTAATAACATTTCTCCATAATGGGTATTTATGTGATAAAGTTTAAACCATCAATCCTATCTCATTGCTCCAAAATTGATCTCACAAGATATATTAGTACAGTGGTGCTTATGGAACTAAATATAGAAGACCCACATTTTCCTTCTTGAATATTTCTCTAAAGCAGAGGAGACCCATCATAGACTTTGTCTAGTCCTTTAGCCTCTTCCCTAATATTAGTTCAGGTGCCATCCCCATGGGTAATTTTATCCAGGTGAGTCATAATTCTGCTTGAGATAAGGATCTCACCTAATATTAAAAGTCCTGGACTGTATGAAACTTTAATTATAAAATACAGATGATTTATTGTCACAGAAGGAGCCACCAGGCACCTTGTGATTCCCTGATGCCTTTTCCAAACTATGATAGTCACTGAGTCACCACTCACTCCACAGAAACCTAACTGTTGTGTGTCAAAGAGGAGACAAGAATAAGGAAAATCCATCCTACAATTAGAAAAGCTCCAGAGCACAGAAGAGAGAAAAGTTGTGCATGAATAGCACAAAATGCCATCATAGATAAGTGTCCAGGCTGCTCATTTACTTGAGAATTCAACCAATATATTTGGCAATGGGCATTAACAAAATCTTGAAGGATAAGCTACAAAGCAAACCAGATTTAGAATGAACACTTGATGCCAAGCCCAACAGCCTGAGTTCAATCTCTCAGACATATAGAAGAGGTTAAGTCCCTCTCAGTTGTCCTCTGATATTTGCATACGGTCTTGGTGTATGAAAAAAATAACACATACATCATGTCACACACAAACACATAAATAAATGTAAGTGATTTCCAAAGGCACCACCCACTTACTGAACTAAACTTTCTGAAACTAACTGCGATTCTAGGAAGCATATTTCCATTTTAATGCAGCCACTTTAGTAGTTCTCCCAACACTCAGCATTTGCAGAAAAGAATAAAACCTTTTGACAGCATTTTCTTCTGCAGTGCTCTTGGAGCCATTCCCTGAGCGGGTGACATGCAACATTCTCACATTGTTGCTGCCTCAGCGTGCCATTTTCAAAATGAAAACAAGTCCATTAGAATGCACACAGAACCTAAAGTCTTTCTTTCAGATTCGATTTGCAGAGTAAGTTTCATAGAAAAAGATCTGAAAAATCTGACAAAAAAAAAGGAATGTGAGGACGAGACTTTAAAAGTAGAGTGAGGCCAGCAGCAGGCAAAGGAATATATACATCATGATAGTTGATAGGAGCACTGTGTAGGGAGGAAGGATTCCAGAAGAAACATGGAAAAGAAACAGTGAGCAGTGGTTATATAACAATATAATAATACATATGTCTAGAAACATCACAAGCACATTTCTTTGTTCCATAACTGAAAAATATCAATTTTTTAAAAATCATGTAAAGGAAACATATCAAGCCTGTGGCTTGGGGAGGGGGAAACATTAGCACATTACAGACAAGGGAAAAAAGTAAAAATGTAAGGGGTATTCATTTCAGCTTACAAGAAAGTGGACATTTCAAAACAAGGGGGGAAAGTGAGAAACAAATTTCATCGTCAAGCAGCCCACTGACGCAGAAGACGCATGCATCTTCCAAAATCAGGACCACAGCCGTGCTTTTGCTCTTCCGGTGTCTGTTTGCAGAATGGTGGAGAGCATGGGTCTGATTTCATCAGCTTATACTTTAGACCAAAGTATTCTCTGTCTCATGAGTTCACTCATTTAAATGGATCACGCTGACCTTGATATCTTAAGAGCATCCTATGAAAGTGTATTAGTATCTAGCTAGTGCTAAGTGTGTTGCTAGTCTCAGGGACAGCATAAGAAATATTTCATACTAATCTAATGAGCTAAGCATGGTTACCAAGCCCACTTAGAAGATGTAAAGACTGAGGTAAAGGTTAAATGCCAAAGTCACACAGCTGAAAAATGGAGAACTGATCATCTGAACCCTCTGTGGGGCAGGTTTCCCAACAGAGTCAGATATACAAGAGGTTTCTGGCATTTGTCTAAGAGTAGAAACCGGTGTTCTGGTACCTATCAATGACAGTAGTCCATCTACTCTTGTCCTTTTACTTCCTGCTCCTCTTTTGCCCACACCAAGGCCACTGCTCTCCACCAAAGCCATGACAGTTTGTCAGCACACCCACAGCTGGTGCATCAGATGTTCTTTCTCTATTACTTGTCCCCACTCCTTTCTGCTTATTTGTTCATCCAATTGGCTTTATTTTTTGATTATAGAATTAGACAGTTCACTTTCTTCAATAAAAAAAGCAACTGTTCCAATAAGCTGAGCAGAGGAAGAAGTACGTTGTATAGATAAAAAAAGAACTGAAAAAGGATAGAAATAAAGGATAGAAATGGGTGGGTTATTTTGGAGTCACTTTTCTTGTAAGGCAGTGACAGGGAGACAGAGCTACAAAAATAATATCAGATTAGTTCAGGTTACTTCTTGGAAAGATTAAAGCATCTAAGGATTAAAGCAAAGGTGACTTCATGGTCATGCTTGGGGCCTTCTGGGAAAATCTGGCTAGCTCCCAGTCTTCTCAAGGTCAGATAACAGCTTAGTTATGGTTTGGTGACCAGTGACTCCATTTTGAATTTGGGGACTCTCCCGTTACAGCTCCAATGGAAACTAATCCAAAACAATGGTCTCTGTCATTTATTTAACTTCACTCATTGGTTGATTTCTATGGTGTTGTTCTGTAAAACACTCAGGCTTCTCCAGCAGCTTTGCTCTCCTTGAGATTATGTGAACCTTGACAGAGTTGTTCAGAGATTTATTCCACAAAACCTTCACAGCCCAGTGCCTGCCTAGCTACACAGCTGCCTAGGTTCATTATGTTCCAAGTTCCAGGGGCCGCCTGTGATTCTGGTTGCCTGCATGGATCAGAGAAAATACCTCAGTGGTGTTTGTTTTTGTTGATTTGGTTTTTGTTTTCCTGTGTCTTTTAAGCTTCTCATTTACAATAAGTGAAAGGATTTTTAAAAAACCATCCAGATCCCCAACAGGAAAAGAGTATGAACTGAAGAAAAAATCTAATTCTATATCATCTAAACCACATACTCTTTGATTATCATAGATGGTGTGGAGAAATTGAGAAATCTGTCTGCACTCTGTCCCATGTTTTTCAAACAGTAAGCCACGACTTTATCCCTAGTGGAACTTCCTCATTCTTAGATACCATGGGTCTCCTAGGCCTTTCCCCCAAGTATTTTAACATCACAAGCAACTTTGTGATTTTCATGATCAGCACTTGATTACGCTTTGGGGACTTTCAAGTGACACCTGTAGAAGTACTATTTCTGACGTCATCGAGAGTGGCTCATCCAGCTGTAGAAGTACTATGTCTGACGTCATCGAGAGTGGCTCATCCAGCTGTAGAAGTACTATGTCTGACGTCATCGAGAGTGGCTCATCCAGCTGTAGAAGTACTATGTCTGACGTCATCGAGAGTGGCTCATCCAGCTGAAGAAGTACTATGTCTGACGTCATCGAGAGTGGCTCATCCACACTGAGAACGCCCAAGTCTGCTGGAAGCGCTGCTCTGGCCTGTGCACCCCCTCCTCTCCACATCTTCATTGGTCTCTCTGACCCACTCTCCCTTCTCATTATTTTCCATTGTCATTGTTCCATTTCTACTCCCCAGTCTTTGAAACTGAGGTAACTATTCCACCACATGCTAACTTAAACTAAGGTAACTATTCCACCACATGCTAACTTAAACTAAGGTAACTATTCCACCACATGCTAACTTAAACTAAGGTAACTATTCCACCACATGCTAACTTAAACTAAGGTAACTATTCCACCACATGCTAACTTAAACTAAGGTAACTATTCCACCACATCCTAACTTCGTACCATCAAAGGTCACAGTTGAAAAGTTTGCGTGAACCCATTTACTTCATAACTGTAAGAGACAGTAACATTTGAAAAGAAAGTCTTATAAATAACTCATGAAATTAGTCTTTCTCTTGGGTAAAACCCAGGACCTTTTGAAATACCCAACAAGGGCTTATTTTTCATAGCTATAAATTGTGGTGTTGCCTTTAATTTTTATTGTCACATAGCAACCAAACTTTGTTTTGTCATTGATTTCAATGTGTCTAAGCATTTATTACTTTCAATCTTTAAAAGGAAAGCAAGTCATTAAAATAATTTAAAAAGTAAAAAGGAAAGTTGAGACTGGAAAAAGAATTTAATTGGATCTCAGCACTGCTGGGAGATGTTTCAGGGTTGCCATTTTGAACCCTACATTACAGGGTTGCAAACCAAGGTTCTGGAGTGAGCAGGTTCTGGGGAGTCCCAGACTTCACCTTTCCTATTCCAGCAGTGAATTTTCTCACTGTGATATGTTCATAGGTACTATTTCTAAGTAAGGTAATAACACTGCCCAGTTATTTCCTGTGTGTCTTTTTCAATTGGGAATTTAGCACAGAAAATTCAACATGTTTTTTCTTTTCTCTTGTTCTTCTCAATTTTTTTTCCATTTTTCTCTTGGTTGGGGTAATGTGCAGGGGGGGGTTGACTTAAATAAAAGAATATTGAGATTGGAGAAATGACTCTGTTGTTTAGAGCACTTATTCTTTCAGAAGAGCCCTAGTTGATTCCCAACATCCACATGGCAGCTCATAACTTCGTGTGAATAGAGTTCCGGAGGAGCTGATGTGATGTCCCCTTCTGACCTCTGAAAGCAATAAGTACATGTGGGTTGCACATACATATACTTTACATAGAAATATATACACACTTATTTGTGAGCATATATATTTTTAAAGAATAGACTCTCTAACAAGTGTGTTTTCTTTTCTCTTGTTTTGTTTTGAAAAACAAGAATCACAGCTAAACACAGTAAAAAAATGAATATCAATAATTGAATGAACAGACTCCAATATATATGTTCATATAGTAGAATGATACAATGAAATTGTACTCATTAAGAAAGTAGAAATACATTATTTAAGATGTACATTTAAGATGAACTAAAAACAACAAAAAGCATTGTGCTAAGTCAAAAAATGCCAGACACATAAGGTTTTATATATGATCATGTACATGAAATGTCTGAAAGAGATAAATTTGTAGGGTCAGGAAACAGAGCCTTGGTTGAGAGCACAATAAGCAGAAAGTGGCTACAAATGGACCAGAAGGAATTGGAGATGGTAGAGATGCTCAAAATCCTGCAAATTTCTACAGAATCAGTGAATTATATTCTTAATTTTTTAAATTATTTGACCTCCATATTTAATGGCACAGATTTTATAATTATTGTGAAATAATCCAATACATATTATGACTTCTTAAAGATTTGATGCCATAAAAAGCTGTGGCATCTGAGTCATTCCCTAACCTTTCTTACAGGGAGAAATGTTCGTTTTAGTTTCTTTGAAATCATTCTAACCTCATATTTTTGTGCCAGTGTCTTTTCTTTACATTTTGTTTTTAATTCAATTAGATTGTGAGTGATGTGTGTGTCTAAATATCCATCCCTATATAAGCATTCAGATGCATTAACACACAAGATATGGTGATGTCTATATAGCATATAAAACATTAATCATTTTAATTAATTAAATTTATTTATTTATTTATTTTACATCCTGACCACAGTTTCCCCCACCTCCTCTGTCACATCACCTCCCTTTTACTCCCTCCAAAGAAGAAAAGCCAGTTGATCTGGGCATAGTGGTGCATGTCTTTAAGCCCGGTACTTGGGAGGCAGAAGCAGGCAGATATCTGTGCACTTTAGCCAGTCTGGTCTACAAAACAAGTTCTAGGACAGCCAGGACTGTTACACAGAGAAATATTTCTCAAAAAATTAATAAATAAATAGAACCCAATAAATTATGCATGAGTACATATGTGCCAATTATCTCCATCAAGTTATAAACCATCTCCTACATACTAAAAGTATGCTATCCACTTTTCAATTAATAGCCCAGTAGGGCACCACTGCTATTACATCTTGTCTTTGTGGACTTTTGTTCTTTCTTCTTAAAGAGACCTGCGTTGAATCATGTAGAACCTCTGTCTTCTGTCCTTTTTCTCAATCCATTCACAAAAAGTCCTGAGCTTCACTGATACGTGAATTATTTCTTTTCCTTATTCATTCAAATTCCCTTTTATGGGTGTGTCTTACCTTTGCACAATAAATTAAAAGTATTTACAATTTAATAATATTATTAAGAAAGCTGATAAAAAAAATTCTTGTACACACCTTACTGTGAGTATAGACGTGGATTCTCTTGGCTATATACCCTTGAGGGGGATATTGGATTTTAGAGATGACCTATGATAGGCTGTCCTTCTACCACCAAGGAATGAGGATAAAAGGTATAATGATATTTTATTTGTTTGTGATTTGTATTTCTCAAGTAAGCTGTGTCCATTTTTTCTCTTTTGAATTTTATTTTTAATGTATTTTTTATTGAAGTAGAATTATATCACATCCCCCTTCCTTCCTCCAGCCCCAGTGAATCACAAGGAATATGGCATGGTACAAATGCTAAAAATCCTATAAATTTTCTAAGTCACCAAATTATTCAATACAAATTATCTATGGAATGATACTTTTTAGAAACTAAGGTCCAAGGAGATAGGGGAAGTATGTCTACCTTATGCTTGATCTCATAATGAAGGGAGCAGATTAGCAAGGATAGCTAACTGAGCAACTTAGCAAGGTGTGTGGGTTCATGTCTTCAGAGGTGAGGACACCCCCTCCCTCTGGTTAGAAGTAGGGCTTCCATGTTCTGGGAATGTTCAAACAGGTTTGATGAGCTCCCTCAGTAGAAAAGTAGCAAAATGAATTCTCTACAGTTCCGGAGGCTGTTTCCATTGTTTCCTGGCATGCCAAGGTGCCACATTTGAGGGTAGCATATTTTCAACAACACCATGAATGGTGTGTGTTTCCCAATTTGTTTCTGAAGGATTGTATGGGAAAATATTTGAAACAAAGCTGAGCTCAGTGTTCAAAAAGGTTTGACAGCTATTGATGAGGAAAAAGGAAAATATCTTTAAGGCAAGGAAAATGTCAAGTGAATTTTCTTCTTCTACAGTTCACACAGACGTGTTGACTTAGTCTTACCATGGCCGATCATCCTTGCTGATCATTTGGTGATTGTATGAGTTCCTTTTGTGTTTTTGTATTCCTTGAAAGGAAATTACTACTTGTTTATCCAGTTTTATAGTAATCTTTATGGGTTTATTTTCCTCTCTCTTAAAAACTCAAATTTATTCCTGCATTCTTAACAGACACTTTTGTAGATTTAGAGAGTAATTCACTCAAGTTTAATGTGTTAAAGTTGGCTGGTTATTATTACCCGCTTGCTAATCTCTCTTTGTTTCTTATAGAAAAGAGGGGAAATATAGCTTTAGATTATTTTAAAATTATTCTGATCTCATTCTAGACAGAATTAGGTAGTATCTATTAGATCTTTTTGAGAATATATATCATGAGATGGTTTTCTTTTACATCTGATGGTGACAGGCCATATTACCAAGTAAATTCTAAGTAGAAGCTCTGGGACTGTTTCAGCATCATATTCAATATTGTTCTTGCCAACTTCCTTCTGACAGAGCTCAGTCAAGACATTAGTTAACATCCTGCGGATTGCATTCGGAAGGGGCACTCCCTCTGGAGCTGGCTCCACTACTGTTTTGTTTTGTTTTGTTTTTGCTGTAAACCATGTCTATCAGTTTATCACTATCCAGAGTTGCTGTAGAAGAGCCCTTTTCTCTTGGCCTCAACAAGCTGGGAAGCAGCAATTTCACATTCCTTAACAGTTCACCCTAACACAATGAGTGGACATTTCTGAGCAAGGTAATTTCTAGGTGCTTTCAACTTGCAAAGTGGCAAATTGATACATATGAGGATTTCTGACAGCTTCTTCTCCTGCCTGAATGTCATTCCTGAGACTGGGAGTCTATGTAAAATAACAAGGCAGCCTTGGCTGGAGAAGCTGCCACCAAACTCTGACAGGGAAGGAGTCATTTTCCTAGGGCTAGAGTTCACATACAGGGTCACATTGCAGCTCTTACCAAGATCAACATGAAGTTGTCAACAAGTATTTGCTGTGACTCTGCCAGGTGCCAATCAAATATGACAAACTTGCCTTCCGGTTTTGATTACAGCTTGCTAATTCTAGAGGAAGATGGGAGTTGTGTTCTTTTTTTTTAAATATGTGCTCATCTAAAGGTCAAAACAATTTTAAACAAGGGCAGGCATGGCCCTGTAATAAAAATGCAGCAATCTAGTTGTGCAGTAAGTCCGTGAAGGGGCTGAGAGAAGTGTCATGTTTGCTCTCTGCAAAGGGCACTTTAATCAAAAGACTGATAGCAAGGGGAGCTTGGAATTTGTTGTCCTGTTTCTCTTACATCTGCATGAAATTGTGTCTTTGAAACCATGTATTATTGAGATGAGTGATGCCGGAGAGAAACCCATGCTCTGAAGTAAACAGGAGAATTTAGGAGCACAAAAAATGCTTCGCCCACTTTCACAGTCTCCCCAGGCCTCATTGGTAGGAGATGTGTGGAAATGGTAGTGGGGGGGGCTCCCATTATTACACAGAGATGCTGCATCTTCCCTTACTTGTGTGTGTTCGTAGGTGGGTAATGACAGTCAGAGGAAAGGCCAGTGTCTGCTGTTCAACCACAGCTTGAAAAATGAGGTTTAAACATATAAAAAATACTGGTGATGACATCCAACTGCACTATTCCTCACCTAAATGGGATAAACACCTTTCTCTCCCGCAGCTACAGTGCTCATTCTGGCCCTCACAGCGAGGCAGAGGAGGGATTTCTTCGGAAGTGGCTTAGACATTAGGTGAACATCATACTTTTCTCTAGGTCTCTGTTCAGCAGTGCCTAGCTTACCAACCCCGTAAATAGGGAAGTGCTTGAAATGGGCAACAGAAGTGACAGAGAAGGTTCTTGGCATGCCAATCCTTAGACAAGGGTTCTTATATGTAGTAAGGTGGGTTAAGTTTGGTTCAGTGACTGAGAGCCAAAATTTAAGGGAAAAAAATTTTACCGTGTTTAGATAGAAAAACTGCAACTCTTAAGTTCAATTATATCGAGTTTGAGATACCCAAGGAAATTTTCCAGATAAACAGTTGGAACTGTCTGAATCTCAGAGAAGAAAGATGAAAACATGGGATTATTTTGTTTTGTTTGTTTTGCAGACAGGGTTTCTCCGTAAAACAGTCCTGGTTATCCTAGAACTTGCTTTGTAGATCAGGCTGGCCTGGAAAGTCACAGAGATCTGCCTGCCTCTGCCTCCTGAATGTTGGGATTAAAGGCATCTACCACCAAGCAGAATTATTCTTTTCAAAGCAAAGGATCAAACCCAAGGCCACTTATACACAATACAATATCTGTATCATTAAGATACCACCCCCAGCCAGAGAACTAAATTAAATGTGTAAAGAGAACCTGTGCCTATTGAAGGATTAAGAGTGAAATACGCCACTGCACAGGAAAGGGATATGGGGAGAAAGAGAAAACAAAAGAGAGAGAGAGAGAGAGAGAGAGAGAGAGAGAGAGAGAGAGAGAGAGAGAGAGAGAGAGAACAAACAGACAGCTTGGATAATACAATCTTGAATCAAATTGCTAAGTGTTAAGATTCCCAGTGTGGGTATAAATAGCCATCAGAGAAATAGGAGTAATCTCTATGAGGTATCAGGGCACAAGTCAAGAAGATATGATACTACCATCACCTTGAAATCAGAGCTACTGTGATTATGCCCAAGAGTCTCACAAGATCAGCCCAACTACAGTTCCCTTAGAGAAGGAGAGGAGCCATCAAAACCTACCTGAGTTTCAAGTCTCACTTGCTCCTGCCCAGCCTACTGCACATAAGCAAGTATCAGCCACAAGTGTTCTTGGGGATGCTAGAGTACAAGTAGGGTAGAATATTGGCCAGGGTTGGACTTCAGTAATGTAGCTGTGTCTATTCATGGATAGGACTTTAGAGTGATGAAGCTGGGTCTGAATCACTCCTCTCACCTGGGCTCCTACAAATAACCCCCAATCAATTTATTGGCTCTCAAATCTAGATTTGAACAGATTTCTTTCTTGGATCCAATCAAGAAGAGACTAGACATTTCTGTTACCTCTTAGGGAAAAGTCACACAATTTGCAAACAGACATGGATTGACTTTCCCTAAGGCTATTCCCATAGCATATTTGGAGAATCAGCTATACATAACAGTGTTTAAAAAGTAAAAAAGGAGGTGGTAAAATAAAATTATCTGAGAAATGATAGATAATTGCCTGGAGGTGAAGAGCCGCCAAATTGAGGTTGTTTGCCCTTTCTTTCTCTGGAAGAATGGACTATCAAGCTTAAATGCCAATAAAAGAATCAATGTCAAGAAGAAGGCAGAATGCATGATAGAATATACATTAAAGAAGATGGAGTTCCACCCCAGCACAAGACCAGGCAGTTGGCAGGAGTAAGAGGAGAGATTTTAACAAGGGTAGGACAAGGAGGCACTTCTCTAGATTGCAATGCCTGCTAACAGAAAGATGATAGGTTTTCTTCTAAGGCCCTGAGTTTCCTGTACATTATAAAGGTCAGTGTTGAAGAATGAACAAGAATGTCTTAGATAACAAACATGAATCCACTCATGAATCTTACTAAAAAGACTAGAATCATGAGTCAAATGAAATTGAGTCACATCTGTATATTAATAACATTTTCATTGCAGTGACAAAATACCTGATGAAATATACTTATGGATGAGAAGGTTATTTTGGCTTATAGTTTCAGGACACAGTCCATGATATAAGGGAAGGCATGGCAGCAGGAACATGAGGTAGCTGGTCACACTGTCCATTGTCAGAAATCAGAGAGAGAGGAAGACTGAGACATCACTTGCTTTTTCCTTTCTTCAGTTCAGAACGCAGCCTATGGAATACTACTATCTACATTCAGGGTTGGTTCTCCTTCCTCAGTCAAGTCTATCTGGAAGTAGGCTCACCCAAGAGGTTTGCTGTAAGGATAGAATCCTTTCATGCCAGCTATCAAGATCAATCACAATGCAGTGTCTCCATTTAAATTTTTAGGTACAGAGAACTTGAGTTGAGATGAAAGGTAGGGTGTAGGCAAAGGAATTTTGTGTAAAGCAAAACCCCAGGACAAAACCCCAACAATAAAGACACTCAGATGTCTCATGATGAAAAAGAATCTACAGAAAAGCACAAGCAATATATAATATATATTATATATTGAAGCAAGGTTTCTCCCATCCTATGTGTTCAAGAAAGTAGTTGATGTTTCAGCAAGTTACAGGAGCTCCCATAGAAGGACAAGTTTTTAATCAACATTTGTGTGACAGCAGATGTCTCTACTAATGATACTTAGAGAAAGTTTGGAGAGGAAAAAGTGCTTGCATAATAAGTAGTGGCTTATTCCTGTGGAAGGAAAGACAAGGCTATTTGTTGATGGGAGGGGCAAAACTAGGGGGATGTTGCTATAATAGGTGAAATGTGGAAAAAGTAGGGAAGTTGTGATATGAATTAATTCTAAAAGAATGATAAAACTCTCAAGTACTAAAGCCAGAAACCAGAGTCAATACCCCTCATGCTACATTGCAAGAACAAGTATAAGAAAGAAAGAAATGGAAGCCTGCAGTGAAAGTGAGGTAGAAAAGAACCCTGATTTCCTAACTCCCATTATAGTCTTCTTTAGAGAACTCAGTTTCCCAGCCAAATCTGGAGACAGAAAGGTCTTGACTGCAAAGTAGGAACCAACTGCTTTCTCCAGTGGGGAGATGCTTATGATTGGTTTATGTCCAGAGTTAGAGGACAGTGTCCTACTGAGAAACTCTGGGGCTTTTATCACTTTGTCATAGAACCTGTGGACTTCATATTCTGCCAGATATAAAACCACCAATGTAGTCCGATCAACCAAAGGCTAGAGAAGGTCAAATCTTTTAAGCCTCTGATTGTTGTTAAAATTGATAAGGCCAGAGCCTTGAACCTCAAATCCCCTAACAAGCCAGACTCAGCCACCCATTCTCATACTCACACGTTGAAGAGAATAACAAAGGAAATGGTATTGATTTCACGCGGCTGTATAGAGAAGTGGAACAGAAAGGCCCAGTGACACACCCTAGACACACCTCTCTGTCCATTTCTGGCCTTCACACAAAGTTAGTGTTGGAATAAAGAGCCAGAGTATGTATAACTAAGCAGCCTTAATATCAGTTAAGGTGTGATCTTGCCTGTCATCGCTGTCTCAGCTCCAGGACCTCTGGAAAGTTGTCAAAACTGTGTAGAGTTCCTTTCATGGTAAGGAACTCCTTCTGGCTGTCACCGTGCTTCAGCTCTTCCCTCTGCCAAAGAGAGATTCCCAGGGAAAGCCTAGTTCCTTGTGGTTTGATTGTCATGATAAACAAGTGTCTCTTTAGAATATCAACATTTCTAACAGGACATTTACATGAGGAGGGACCACTTTAAGAGATTATTCATCTTCCCTTTTATGTAGTGGATGCCTCTTACAGCATCCAAAAACTTTGCAAGCTCTCAGCCTTAACTGTAACATTCTTCTAACCCCCAAACAAACAGAAAGTAGAGGATAAAACCCAAGAGCGCAAGCGTCTCCCAAATGAATTTTCTTACAAATGAAAATTTAATAGATTAACAACTTGTAGACAACAGTCTCTACACAATTTTAAATTTATTTCGTGTTTCCCCAAAATCATCTTTCCTTGGGTCATAATTCTGAACATTAATATAACTGCACAACATGACATACAGAGCAGGTGTAGAAAATTGTGTTAAATTGCCCTTGACTGTGGGCTCTCATGGTCTCCCAGAACATAGAAAGCTGAGTAACTTCTCAGATGAGACCTTTCCTGCAGACTAATTAGTTTCATCAACCCTAACAAGCATATCCCAGCCAACTCAGCTTCCACTCTCCTTTGTCAAGTCAGTCTGCACATGTCACTCAAAGTCTCTGCTTTACCTTTAAATCAGGGTAAGATATCAGTGGTGCATTAGTCAAGGTTTACTAGAGGAACATAACTGATAGAATACATATACATATATGAATATATACGTATGTATGGATTTATTAGAGTGGCATATAGGGTGTAGTCCAGATAGTCAAAAACTAGCTGCTACCAGGGAAATGTCCAAGAACTCAGTAGTTGTTCAGTTGAATGTCTCAGCTTGTCTTTAGTATATACTGAAATTCTGAAGAAGTAGACTCTAATACTAGTAAAAGAATCAACTTGCCAGGGAGAGGAAAGGCAAGCAGGCAAAGAAAAAGAGCTTTCTTATTCCATGTCCTTTATATAGGCTTCCAGAAGAAGGTGTGATTCAGACTATAGAGGGATCTTCCTGAAGAAGGACACTTAAAAGAAATCTTACACTAGCTCAGAACTGAGTATAATAGAGGGTTAGTTATTTAGGGGTAGACTCCCAGATTACAATCCTCTACTGGAACAGGGAACAGCAACCGAATCCCACAGCCAGAAAAGAGGCCAGACGTGTGCTTTTATCGACATATATAGTATAAGAGGCCACACCCAAGTAGGCAGGTAACATAAAGGCTACTGACGGTAGGAATTCCTACAGCATCTTCCCACCTCAAAAAAAAATATTAACAGTGAGTCTTCCTACTTTAAATGATTTAGGAAAAATCTCCCACAGATGTACCCAGCTAGTGGGTTTTAGTTAATTCCAGATATAGTCAAGTTGACAACTAAGAATAGCCAACACAAGAAGATTATTAAGCTTCCTAAAAAGACAGGTTAAAACTGATTAAAACTTGATTCCAATAATACTAAGAAGAGAATAAGTGCGTCATATAAAGTCAAGATATTGAAAAGTACAAATAAGACCCTTGCTATTAGAAGAAGGCTGATGAAACAGAAATTGATTGCAGACGTTGCAAATCCATGATCAGGGGTGGCTACATAAGGGCCATAACTGCCATGCATTTTATAAAGAAGAAAATGCAGTATTTCTTGCACCAACTGAGACCTGCAGGAATTGATAAGTGATCATCAAATGGATCATGTGAAAACAGCTTTAAAGCATACACTATGAAATGGCCAAAGTAGCACAATAAAATCCCAAATATCAGGTTTCTGGAT
The DNA here is from genome assembly GCF_037038515.1 of Microtus pennsylvanicus. Taxonomy (NCBI): domain Eukaryota; kingdom Metazoa; phylum Chordata; class Mammalia; order Rodentia; family Cricetidae; genus Microtus; species Microtus pennsylvanicus. The sequence continues at coordinate 39,623,061 of NC_134597.1, forward strand.
GAATCTGTGACTTTTTTTTTTCTATTTTCTCTGACTTTTTGTTGGGATAGAAGAACAGAAAATAAATTCTGTTCATGTATTTGAAAATATTTATTGGGCACCTACTGTGAACAGTCAAACAGTGATGTTTTTAGTAACATAAACAAAAGCCTGACTCTGGAAGCTGTTACAGACTGTTGTAAGAGAGGAGAAGACAGGAAACAAAGTAAACATAAGAAAGTAATGTACATCAGCATGAATAAACGCAAGTGAAAGGAGTAGGGTAGAAGAAGAAAAGTGAGGAATTCCATTATTTTAGGTATGTAAGTTTTCCTAGGGAGCCATGAACACTCATCTCTTCATCCCAGACAAGGCACCAATGATAAACCAAAGAAACCATCCAAATTTAGCTTAGAGAAGCAGTGAAATGGCTGGAGCCTCTTAGAGAAGCATGGACAAGAATTGAGAGATTCCTCTAGGGGAACAGGGGTAATGCAAAGTCAACAATATCACCAAAAAGCCCAGGCCAAAATAGATAACTTAGGAGAGCTGCATCCCTGGAACCAATCACAGAGTCCTGTTTCTGTTTATAAAACCTTACACAAGGAGTGCGTATAGAACCTTGCAAGCTTCATCTACTTCCTAAGCCTTGTATGTTTCCCTTACTTCCTGGTTTTACCACTCTCTTTCCTCCCTCCAGGTAAGAACATTTCAATTTACAGGAAATAACTAATCATGAGTTGTTAAGAGAAAGCAGCCTCAGTAAGTGCATGTTTGAGCAATATCCATGGTAAAAGAGTGAAATTCATTATGTATATTAAAAGAAAACAATCACAGGTAGAAATCTAGAGCATCTGCCCTGCTGTGAACTGGAAATGTGCTTTGTGGGAGGAATGGGGGGTGAGGTACACATGTAGACTTAGGGACTGGGACAGCCTGAACAAAACCTCCGAGCTAAGAAAGAAAGAAGTCAGTGATAATTAATTAGGTCATTCTTGATTGCTTATAAAAATGTGGACCAATAGATCTATTTTGCTAAAGATGAATTATTAATTAAAATCAGAGAGGAAATTGGTTTAGGTAAGTTTAGGATTTTACTCCCTCATAAGCATCTTGATATAACTAGTCATCTGAATGTCTGGCATTTTGCCACATTCACTGCAGTCAGACTGAAATTGGTTGCCCAACAAAAAGATTACTGATTGACAGAATGAGAACGATTTTGAGGGAATCTCAATACCAGCAGGTCAATCTGCAAGCCAATAAATACAGCAAGTTTTAGCTATGTACATATGAGAAAGATTTCATCCCATGCTTTAGTGTTCAATCCTTTTGTCAAAGGGTGGAGGGGAAGAAAGTATTAGCTATTTTGCTGTTTAAATAAGTATTCATTTTTGCCCACTTGAAAAAATCTACTACTTATCATTACTATTGAACTTTGTGTCATCTTCCTGCTCTTCTGTGAGATTGGAAGGCTTTGAGTCTGTGCCACTTTTATTAACTGCTTGTGACATTGAAAAAGACTTTAGCATCTTAGTTTCCTAGGAGAAAGACCAAATAAGGGATGGATAATGTGTGACTCTGCCAATTTGCTATGTCATGAATGACAAAGGGTTTCTGCCCAAACTGAGCTGCAGGTTTGACACATGACCTTAGTTTTGTGCAGGAAAAAGCAATGTCTTGCTCTGCTTTGAAAAGTGGATGCATTTTTCTGATAATAACATGCTACTGTCTTGATAGTAACAGGTTTGATAAAGGTTAAGATCAATGCTATTCTAGTGTTATCAGGTTTTTTTTTAATTTGTTAAGAGTAGGAAAGAAGGAAATGGGAACAGTTCAAATGCATCAGATTTAAAGCTCATCTTTCCTTCTCATCCTTTTTGTGATTCTGCAGTCAGGTCTTCGTGGGGACATGTTCCAAATAACAATCTCATCTGGAGACTTCTCTCTAAGACAGTTTGTGTAGGGTTTATTTATTTTTTGTAGTCTTTCTTTTTTTTAATTTAATTTATTTATTTATTAAAGATTTCTGCCTTCTCCCTGCCACCGCCTCCCATTTCCCTCCCTCCCCCCTCTCCCGATCAAATCTCCCTCCCTCATCAGCTCGAAGAGCAATCAGGGTTCCCTGACCTGTGGGAAGAGCATGAGACTCTTAATCTCAGGGTCGTGGGTTCGAGCCCCACATTGGGCGCCACTCTGTTGTAGTAGGAGCAGTGGGCTGTGTCCCTGCCACCCAGCAGCTGGCACGGCTAGCTTTATACCCAAAACAATTACACAGACACTGTATTCTTTTAAACACTGCTTGGCCCATTTCTATCTAGCCTCTTCTAGGCTAATTCTCGCACCTGGACTAACCCATTTCTAATATTCTGTGTAGCACCCCAAGGTGTGCTTACCAGGAAGATTCTAGCCTACATCCATCCTGGGTCGGAGCTGAATCGTGTCTGCCCAGGAGAGAGGAGCATGCCGTCTCTGCGCTCACTTCCTCTTCCTCCCAGCATTTTGTTCTGTTTACTCCACCCACCTATGTTTTAACCTATGAGGGCCAAGCAGTTTATTTATTACTTAACCAATGACCTTCCTCCATCATTTCCCCTTTTTCTGTTTAAACAAAAAAAAAAGAAGGCTTTAACTTTAACATAGCAAAATTACATATAACAAAACAGTTATCAAGTAAAAATTACAATATTTATATCTATTCAGACATCAGTAAGTAGAGGGAGGGGAATAAGAGTCAGCATGGTGATAGATATTGATCAATATTGATTTAATCATCACAGGTCTGATCTTTTCTCCTCTTTGATAATTTCTATTAGTTTAAACTACAAATATGTTCAAAAGCTAATGATCTTGCAAAATCTGCATCTCTGCTCTGGAATCCTTTTGAGTATTAAGTTCTCCTCCACAGACCTAGGTACCTCTACCATCTTGATTACCCTTTGTTTGTTTGTTTGTTTGTTCATGGCTTCATCTCCTTGACCTCATGAAACTTAATCTTTTCACATATGAACTCCTTCTCTGGGTGGTCTCCAGATCCCCAAACCCAATTATTGTGGTCAAGCTCATTTGCTCGCTATGAATGTGCTGGAATGTTCTGGAAAGTGGAGTTATAGAAATCATGCTTTGTCAGAGGGAAATGGACATAGTCAAAGTAACAGCATGTGGCCTTGAGTTTTGTAGGTGGAAAAAGTACTGTCTTTCTTGGCTTTGAAATATGGATTTTTTTTGTTCAGCTAGCTGTCTTTTTACTGTCTTGATAGAAACAGGTTTGTAAGGCAATATGATAATATATAATACAACACAGCACTGCAGCAATCATCCACTGTTCCGGCTACAGCTTACCAAAAAGGGCATGGGTGCAGAGCAGCCCTGGGAATGGAACTGAACACAGGTTTCAGAGATATGCACTTTCTGCAAACTATGCTGCCTTGAATATTTACACTTGATAGCCCACTGTTTTTAAGTCCTTCTCCTGTGTCTGTGTCCACACCATCCTCTTCTACACAGATTTCTTCTCATTCTTGGGCTTCTGTTACCTCAAAGTGGCTGAATATTGATGTAAATGCTGATCACGTTTCTTCATTACTGGACAGAGTGCCTCTCCACTGGGAGGCTGTTGGAGTAGTGGGCATGGCAGCTCTTGTAGGACAGATTTTTCATTGCATTACTGGTGAGGAAGCATTGATGCAGCAGGGCACCTTATAAAAGTTTTCAGTTTGTACCTAAGAAAGTAGAACCAGACCCTACTGAGGTCCACTGACACCTCTATTTTACCTTTTGTAAAACAGAGCTGAATAATTCTTTTCAAATCAACACCTCCTTTGAAACTAAAAATTCTTTCTAAATAATCCTACTTAGCTAACCTGGAATGCAAGACAGGCAGCTGATCTGTCTGGTCACCCAGTCCTATTATGGGATGTTTATCTCCATCTCTAGTGTGTAGCATGACACGCTGCATCTCTATTGCTACATTCATAGAAATGTCCCTCTGCTTCCATTCTTCTTTCCCTTTTGGTAGACCCTACCCCATCAAACAGGTTAGGGTTTCTAGCACCTTTAAAACCTAGGTAAGATCTCAGTAGACTTCTATAGTAGGTATCTTAGTTAGGGTTTCAATTGCTGTAATAAAACATCCTGACCAAAAGCAACTTGAGAGGAGAGGGTTTATTTCACCTTCTAGCTTGTAAGTTTATCACTGAGTGAAGCCAGAGCAGGAACCTAAGGAAGAAGCATAGAGGTAGGAACTGGAACTGGAGAAGCATTGTTTACTGACTTGTTCCATATGACTTGCTCCGTCTGTTTTCCTATAGCATCCATGACCATGAACTCAAAGGTGCTACTACCCAGAGTGAGTTTGACTCTCCCACATTGAGCATTAACCAAGAATCTGTCCCCCTACAGGCTTGTCCACAGGCCAACCTGGTGGGGACATTTCCCTCTTCCAAAATGACTCTAGCTTGTTTGAGTTGATGTAGAGTAGAATTAAGGAATATAGTGAAGCCCAACTCCACAAACGTTCTTGGGCACATGAAGAGAAATATCCACAGCCCTTTAAAGGTGTGATGGAGCTTGTAATGAAGATCTTGAGAACAAAGCTAAAACAAGAACAAAACCAAGGACTGTACGCCAGTGCTACTGCTGAGCCCCTATCATCTTTACCTTACAGGTTGAGCCCGAATAGGGACCGGCAGCCCTTGCCAAACAAAAAATTGTATTTAAAATCTCTTGCTGGAAAGCAGATTCCAAGGGACTGGACTCTCAGCAAAAGATGGGGAAAACAAAACTGGAAACTGGAAACCCACTTTTCCAAAGATAATAGCACAGGAATTTGACAACATGAAATTTTGCTCAGAGAAAAACAAGGAAATTATCCCTTTGAACAACAAAAATGGCTACATACACAAGTCCCTTCCACTCCCCAATAAAAGACACGGAAGTGGAAAGGAGATCATTTGGGGGGAAACATAGGTAAGGAGGAGTGAGAGGAATATAAGAGTGGTGATTGGATGTGATCACAATAAATTTTACACATGTCTGAAATTGCCACAAAAATATTAATAATAAAAGCAAGATCTGATATATGCTTATAACTAATATCACCCTATTTGGATACTGAGAAAAATTCAAACTGAATTATGCTTTAAAGATGTTGCAGGTTGGAAATATCCTCAGGCATCTGATAAAAGCAAATGCAAAACATCCCACAGGCTTACCCATGCAGCAAGACCTCAAAGAATTCCACGGATATGTCTCCACGAAACATAACCTCAGAGAGACACTAATCATGAGATGTTTGGGGAAGCAAGATACCATAATTCTGAATCAACAGAAAGAGCTAATAGCAATTTTAGCCCTTCAAATATTTCAGATAGTAAAATTATTACACCAGAATGTCTTCCTTTTAGAAAGAGGAAACTGAATATGGTTAAGCAAAATGCTGTGGGAAGTTATGAGTAGCATTTGGAAAGAAGGGGGTTAGAGTTATAAATATGGATGAAACTGAAAGTTTATGGTAGAGATAAATAGCAGTTGTCACCTATCCAAAGCAGGAATAGTGAAAGGAAGCAGGCATCTAAAGACATCTTCCAGTAATCATCCAGGCATTCAAATGTAAAAGGGAGACAAGGAGCAAGCAGATGAAATTGGCTCTTTCTTACACATCTCTCACTGGAGTTCTGGATAAAATGGAATGAAGGATGTATGGCTTGATGTTAGGATCCATGCATGAAAACTCACCAGAACTGAAGAAAATATGTCATTGCAGGTTTAGATGAAGGAGCCACAATGATCCCAAACATGAGAGAATATCCCTATCAGAGAGAAAGCACAGATTGTCTATGAAATAAAGAAAGTAGTCTGCCCATTGTCTTTTTAATTATGGACACCTAAAATACTTGAAAAATGGTTGTAAGAAAATAATGATAAAAATACTACCAGAAACAATAGATGATAGATAGATAGATAGATAGATAGATAGATAGATAGATAGATAGATAGATAGATAGATAGATAGATGATAGACACATAAATTATAAATAAAACATAAAAATGTTTTTAAACATGAAGTGTTTACAGAAGCACTATCACCATAGCCAAGATATGAAATCAAACAAAGTACTTACCAGTAGATGAATGGGTAGAGAAAATGTGATATGTAGTCTTGGTAGAACACTATACAACCTTTCAAAATAGGGATATTATATCTTTACATCAGCATGAATGAACCTGAGGTCATTAAGTTTAGTGAAACATGCCAGACATTGAAAGACAAGTACCACATAACAACATTTACATAAAGACATTTGAAATGTTGCCCTCATTGAAGTAGAGAGTTGAATGGTAACAACCACAGGGTAGAGTGGTTGAGATGAGAGGGAAATATTGTCAAAGCATATGCAAGGTTACATAGGAGGAAAGCATTCAAGAGATCTACTGTACAATTCAGTTAATATGTTATAGTAAGAAAACCACTGAAAATATGTAAATATGGTAAGAAAGTATAGTAATACAAGTGTCAGTTAGGTCAGTTGAGCCACACCACAGTGGCTACATGTACTAAAACATTATGTTGCATGTGATAAACGTGTAAAATTTCTACTTGCAACTTGAAAGTTAAAATAATCTTAAAAGGCAAATTAGGCAACCTATTTCTCATTCTTTTAGGCAATATCAGTTTGTTACCAAAAACATAATGATAGCAATACAAGGGGAAATTACAGCCCATTGGTACTGATGCACAGAGTCACAAAATTTTTAAGCCAAGTACAAAGCCTCTCTCTTCTTATATGCATATTATATGTGAGTGTATGTGTGTGTCATATACAATATCATAGTTTCTGACATTATCAGAAAATATGTATAAATGCTACAAGTGAAAAAAATTGAGACCAACAAACCATTGAACAAAATCACTAACAATAATAATTTTAAAAATCTTAGTAGATGGTTAGTAGACACAAGCTCCCTTAGACATGAAAATGAACTATTTTGTGTTAAGAGGCATCAACATCAAAACTTAATCATTCACAGGATTTTCCTTAAGATTTGGAAGCCCGGAAACCTTCAAGGCGAGTTAGGTTAGCACTGAAAATTAGGTCATAGCCACTGTGTTAGGACATGAAGGATGTGAAAATACAGAAGCTGGAAACAAGGCAATAGGCTAGCATTAACAACAGTAAATAGATGCAAACGGTTGTTTTATATACTTATTTGCATATATGCAAATATATATAACAATAATAAAAAAAAGTGGCCCTGAATTTGAGATAGTGTGGGAGAAGTGGGGAGATATAAGAAAAGAGAGAGGAAGAAACGGAGGGTAGAAAATGATGTATTTTATGTAAAGTTTTAAATGTTATTAATAACTTCCAGAATTATAAATCTTCCAACATTTTCAATGAAAAATAAAATAATACACTCTATTTAAAAAAAATAATTAAGAGGAACAAAAAGAATCAAATTGAAGCCTGCACTGTTCATAGTTTGTGTCCAGAGCCCTGGGATGTAAAGAAACAAACCAGGCTCCAGAGGGTCCGTGATGCCAGTGATCGTCACCAAAGCTAACTTCACAAACCAGGCTCCAGAGGGTCCGTGATGCCAGTGATCGTCAAAGCTAACTTCACAAACCAGGCTCCAGAGGGTCCGTGATGCCAGTGATCGTCAAAGCTAACTTCACAAACCAGGCTCCTGAGGGTGCGTGATGCCAGTGATCGTCACCAAAGCTAACTTCACAAACCAGGCTCCAGAGGGTCCGTGATGCCAGTGATCGTCAAAGCTAACTTCACAAACCAGGCTCCTGAGGGTCCGTGATGCCAGTGATCGTCACCAAAGCTAACTTCACTTGGAGTGACTTGGCCCATCCTGCTCACTTAAAGCCAACCCAGAATTATAAACCCCCATCAAATCTGTCGCTTGATTTCATTCCAATTAATCTAATTCATTTGAATAGGATTCAAATGATTGAATTCAACTGTAGCAAATTTTTGCTCAGTGAAATTGGTCTATGATTAAGTTCAATTCAATAAAATAAATTTAAATATTATCTAGTAAAATTAATTCTTAATTAATTAACATTTCAATTCAGGTCCAATCTGAACTTCCATTCTATATTTCTAAATTTGGCCATGATCTAATCAATAAGATAAAGCAAAATCCAATGTAATTCTGAAAGATACAACCTTAAGCTAATCAACTTCATTCATTTCTAGTCTCCCCTAATCAGATGAGTTTAGAGGCATTCAATCACGGGGAGAAAAAAATGTTCACCTTTAAATAATCAAATTGAAGGTTTATATCAGATGTTTAAAATGATGTGTTTTCCCCACTGTCTGCAATATAACTCTACAGAACATTGCTAGATTTTTTCTTTTGTTTAATCTTTATCTGAACATAGACTGGCATAGAATTACTTGGTTGGAAAACAAAAGAGAATATTATTATACAGCTCAATACACTGACTTCTCAAAAAAATTATAGGGTGCTTGAAATGACACACTTTTACATCTAAGATAATACCAAGACGTGTGATTTCTTTTTTACTTTTATAAAGTGTTTAATTTAACCAGTAAAATATAGCTATTTTATTGCAGGATCATGATTATAAAATTTAAAATTAAAAGGTAATAGCAATACTATGCTTAAAATATGAATTAAATGAAGGTTCCTCTATAATAAATATGAACATCTCTTTTTTTAAGTATAATTTACTTTTTATAGATTCTTTGTGGAACATGCATCATGGTCCCCCTCCCTTCCCATCTGCTCTCTGCCTTGCACCCCCAAGGATAAAACAAAATAAAATTCAAAAGAAAAGAAGGAAAAAATCTTGTCATGGAAGCTATAGTGTGACATAGTCTATATATTTTTTTATTTAATTGAAATTTTACATACCAATCCCAGTTCCCATTCCCTCTCCTCTTCCCGCTCCCTCTTTCTGCCCCTTTCCCTGACCCTCCACTCCTCAGAGAGGGTAAAGCTTCCCGTGGAGAGTCAACAAAGTCTAGCACACCCCTTTGAGGCAGGACCAAGGCCCTCCCCCACTATATCTAGACTGAGCAAGGTATCCCTCAAAGAGAATGAGTCCCAAAAAGAAAGTTCAAGCAGTAGGGATAAATCCTGGCCACGGCCTACAGACTATCCCTGGCATACAACTGTAGCCCACATTCAGAGGCCTAATTTGGTCCTATGCTGGTTCCCCTGCTGTCAATCTGGAGTCGGTGAGCTCCCCTTAGCTTAGGAAAGCTGTTTCTGTGGGTTTCCCCATCTTGGTCTCAACCTCTTTGCTGTATTATTGCTCTTCCCTCTCTTCCCAGTGCTTTGCTGTGGATCTCTGTATCTGTTTCCATCAATTGCTGGATGAAGGTTCTATGATGACAATTAAGGTAGCCATAAACCTGTTTGCAGGAGAGTGTCAATTCAGTCAACCTCTTCACTATTGCTTAGGGTCTTAGTCGGGGTCATCCTTGTAGATTCCTGGGAATTTTCTGAGTGCTAGGTTTCTTGCTAACCCCATAATTGCTCACTCAATCAAGATATCTCTTCCCTTGCTCTCTCTCTCTGTCCTTCCTCCATCTTAACCATCCGGTTCCCTCATGTTCTCCCCCTTCCCCTTTATCCTCCTCCCCTTCCATCCTCCACACCCCCTCCTCCATGCTTCCAGTTTTCTCAGATCTTGTCTATTTCCCTTTCCCAGGGGGATCCATATATGTTTCTGTTTGGGTTCTTCTTGTTACCTAGCTTCTCTGGGGCTGTGGGCTAAATGCCAGTTATTCTTTGCTTTATGTCTAATATCCACTTATGAGTGAGCACATATCTTATTTGCCTTTCTGGGTTCGGGTTACCTCATATAGGATTTTTTTCTAGTTCCAGCCATTTGCATGCAAATTTCAAGATGTCATTGTTTTTTTACCACTGAGTAGTACTATATTGTACACATTTTCTTTATCCATTTTTTGGTTGGGGGACATCTAGGTCGTTTTGATGTTCTTGCTATTACAAATGATGCTGCTGTGAACATAGCTGAGCAAATGTCCTTATAGTATGATTGAGCATCCTTTGCGTATATGCCCGAGTGGTATTGCTAAGTCTTGATGTAGGTTGATTCTTAATTTTCTGAGAAACTGCCATACTGATTTCCAAAGTGACTGTACAAGTTTGCATTCTTACCAGCAATGGGGGAGTATTCCCCTTACTCTGCATTCTCTCTAGCAGAAGCTATCATTGGTAATTTTTATCTTAGCTATTCTGACTGGTGTAAGATGGTATCTCAGAGTTGTTTTGATTTGCATTTTTCTTATGGTTAAGGATGTTGAGCAATTCCTTAAGAGTCTTTTGGTCATTTGAGATTCTTCTGATGAGAATTCTTTGTTTATATCTGTACCCCATTTTTTAATTGGGTTATTTGGTATTTTGATGTCTAGTTTCTTGAGTTCTTTGTATAATTTGGAGAACAGTTCCATGTCTGATGTAGGGTTGGTGAAGATCATTTCCCATTTAGTAGAATGTCTTTTTATGTTATTGACTGTGCCCTTTGCCTTGCAGAAGCTTCTCAGTTTCAGAAGGTTCCATTTATTTATTGTTGCTCTCAGTGTCTGTGTTTCTGGTATTACATTTAGGTGGTCTCCTGTTCATGTCCTCTCCAAGTCAACATATTGCAGACTTGTCTGGTAAAAAATTCCCACAGGTAATCAATGACAGTCTCAATATTTTCCTTTGAGCTTGCCACAGCCTTACCCTGTAGGCCAGAGAATCTACATTGTTTAATGGAATCCTGACAAAATGGAAACCCTTTACTGCCTCTCTACCTTACCTTCCATCAGTGTTGGGGGAGGGGAGACACTATTAACTAGAAGTGATTGCTCCACATCTTCACTACTTAGGCCATTTGCTTCTATAGGAATTTTGAGACATGGGCTCTATAGTCCAGTTTTTTTAAGTGAATGTATTGAGAAAAACAAACTCCACATTATCAATGAAGACTGACCAACTCTAACTGAGAAAACTAGACTTAGTGGTGAGTTCCCACTTTCGCTTCCCGGGATCAGTAGGTCCCCTCTATCCCCTTTAGTGTGGGGTCCTAAATTCCTTGTGGTCAGTTCCCACTTTCGCTTCCCGGGATCAGTAGGTCCCCTCTATCCCCTTTAGTGTAGGGTCCTAAATTCCTTGTGGTCAGTTCCCACTTTCGCTTCCCGGGATCAGTAGGTCCCCTCTATCCCCTTTAGTGTGGGGTCCTAAATTCCTTGTGGTCAGTTCCCACTTTCGCTTCCCAGGATCAGTAGGTCCCCTCTATCCCCTTTAGTGTGGGGTCCTAAATTCCTTGTGGTCAGTTCCCACTTTCGCTTCCCGGGATCAGTAGGTCCCCTCTATCCCCTTTAGTGTGGGGTCCTAAATTCATTGTGGTCAGTTCCCACTTTTGCTTCCCAGGATCAGTAGGTCCCCTTTATCCCCTTTAGTGTGGGGTCCTAAATTCCTTGTGGTCAGTTCCCACTTTCGCTTCCCGGGATCAGTAGGTCCCCTCTATCCCCTTTAGTGTGGGGTCCTAAATTCCTTGTGGTCAGTTCCCACTTTCGCTTCCCGGGATCAGTAGGTCCCCTCTATCCCCTTTAGTGTGGGGTCCTAAATTCCTTGTGGTCAGTTCCCACTTTTGCTTCCCGGGATCAGTGGTCCCCTCTATGCCCTTTAGTGTGGGGTCCTAAATTCCTTGTGGTCAGTTCCCACTTTCGCTTCCCGGGATCAGTAGGTCCCCTCTATCCCCTTTAGTGTGGGGTCCTAAATTCCTTTTGGTCAGTTCCCACTTTTGCTTCCCGGGATCAGTGGTCCCCTCTATGCCCTTTAGTGTGGGGTCCTAAATTCCTTGTGGTCAGTTCCCACTTTCGCTTCCCGGGATCAGTAGGTCCCCTGTATCCCCTTTAGTGTGGGGTCCTAAATTCCTTGTGGTCAGTTCCCACTGTCGCTTTCCGGGATCAGTGGGTCCCCTCTATCCCCTTTAGTGTGGGGTCCTAAATTCCTTGTGGTCAGTTCCCACTTTCGCTTCCCGGGATCAGTAGGTCCCCTCTATCCCCTTTAGTGTGGGGTCCTAAATTCCTTGTGGTCAGTTCCCACTGTCGCTTCCCAGGATCAGTAGGTCCCCTTTATCCCCTTTAGTGTGGGTCCTAAATTCCTTGTGGTCAGTTCCCACTTTCGCTTCCCGGGATCAGTAGGTCCCCTTTATCCCCTTTAGTGTGGGGTCCTAAATTCCTTGTGGTCAGTTCCCACTGTCGCTTTCCGGGATCAGTGGGTCCCCTCTATCCCCTTTAGTGTGGGGTCCTAAATTCCTTGTGGTCAGTTCCCACTTTCGCTTCCCGGGATCAGTAGGTCCCCTCTATCCCCTTTAGTGTGGGGTCCTAAATTCCTTGTGGTCAGTTCCCACTGTCGCTTCCCAGGATCAGTAGGTCCCCTTTATCCCCTTTAGTGTGGGGTCCTAAATTCCTTGTGGTCAGTTCCCACTTTCGCTTCCCGGGATCAGTAGGTCCCCTTTATCCCCTTTAGTGTGGGGTCCTAAATTCCTTGTGGTCAGTTCCCACTTTCGCTTCCCGGGATCAGTAGGTCCCCTCTATCCCCTTTAGTGTGGGGTCCTAAATTCCTTGTGGTCAGTTCCCACTTTAGCTTCCTGGGATCAGTAGGTCCCCTTTATCCCCTTTAGTGTGGGGTCCTAAATTCCTTGTGGTCAGTTCCCACTTTCGCTTCCCGGGATCAGTAGGTCCCCTCTATCCCCTTTAGTGTGGGGTCCTAAATTCCTTGTGGTCAGTTCCCACTTTCGCTTCCCGGGATCAGTAGGTCCCCTCTGTCCCCTTTAGTGTGCGGTCCTAAAAACTTGTGGTCAGTTCCCACTTTCGCTTCCCGGGATCAGTAGGTCCCCTCTATCCCCTTTAGTGTGGGGTCCTAAATTCCTTGTGGTCAGTTCCCACTTTCGCTTCCCGGGATCAGTAGGTCCCCTCTATCCCCTTTAGTGTGGGGTCCTAAATTCCTTGTGGTCAGTTCCCACTTTTGCTTCCCGGGATCAGTAGGTCCCCTCTATGCCCTTTAGTGTGGGGTCCTAAATTCCTTGTGGTCATTTCCCACTTCCGCTTTTCGGGATCAGTGGGTCCCCTCTATCCCCTTTAGTGTGGGGTCCTAAATTCCTTGGACTATGCACATTTCAAACTGTAGCGAAAGGAAACTCTAGCCTAATCTTGGAAGCATTAGCTGTCCGATTATCTGAAAAAGAATAATCTGGTAGCTAACTTGCCTCAAAAGTTTCACCCTGATCCTCCAGGGAGGAGCTTGTGACTTGAACTCTCCCATCTCTCCTCTTTAGGTCAACAGCTTTAGAAGGGAGGTGCTCCCTCGCATCAGGATGTTCTGTATGCACAAGAGATCAGTTCAGGTGTCTGTAACTAGTTAGCATATTATTTGTCACTTGATTGCTGCAATGAGATAAAAGTAGTTGGTGCTATTCACTAAGGAGGTGGAAGAGCAGGACCTAGGCAATGCAGTGATTAAAATGGAAGAAAGGAGGGCCTCAGAGAGCAAAATCTGAGTTACTTAGGAGGAGCGTGCCTGAGAGGATAGATTAGTTAGTTACTGTGCCTTCCTGTCCAGTCATGACCACTGTTCATGTTTGTCTATCCCATTACAGTATGGGAAATCTGAATATATACAATAAAAAAGTCTTTTAAAGGATTGAATCCTGCCATATCACTAGAGGCCTTGAACTTTTATAGTATACCAAAACAGATTGGCTGCAAAGGAGCTACCATAAGGGGGCACTAAATGCCAAGGTGTTTTGGGCAAGTTAAAGCTGTTCTGTTTTCTCTTGCTAAAATGTTTCTTGTGGGCATTTAGGTTGTTTCCAGGTTCTGGTGGTGACAAACAGTGCTTCAATGAACATAGTTGAGCACATGTCCTTGTGGCATAAGTGCGCATCCTTTGGGTATATAGCCAAAAGTGGTATTACTGGATCTTGAGGTAGGTTGTTTCCTAATTTTCTGAGAAATCACCATACTGATATCCAAAGGGGTTGTACCGGCTTGCATTCCTACCAGCAATGCAGAAGTGTTCCCTTTTCCCCACAACCTCTCCAGCATAAGTTGTCATCAGTGTTTACTGGATTTTGAGGTAGGTTGTTTCCTAATTTTCTGAGAAATCACCATACTGAAATCCAAAGGGGTTATACCGGCTTGCATTCCTACCAGCAATGCAGAAGTGTTCCCTTTTCCCCACAACCTCTCCAGCATAAGTTGTCATCAGTGTTTTGGATCTTGGAAACTCTTACAGATGTAAGATGGAATCTCAGAGTTGTTTTGATTTGCATTTCTCTGATGGTTAAGGATATTGAGCATTTTCTTAAGTGTCTTTCCACCATTTTAGATTCCTCTGTTGAGAGTTCTCTGTTTAGGTCTGTACACCATTTTTTATTGAGCTATTTGTTCTTTTGATGACCAATTTCTTGAGTTCTTTGTATATTTTGGAGATCAGCTAAATGTCTCTCAACTGCAAAATAGATAAGAAAAATGTGGTACATATACACAATGGAGTACTACACAGCAGAAAAAAATAACGACATCTTGAAATTTGCAGGCCAATGGTTGGATCTAGAAAACATCATATTGAGTGATGTAACCCAGACCCAGAATGATAAATATCATATGTACTCACTTATAAATGGGTTTTAGACATAAAGCAAAGAAAAACCAGCTTACATTTCACAATCCCAGAGAATCTAGACAGCAATGAGAACCTTAAGAGTGACATACATGGATCTAATTTACATGAAAAGTAGAAAAAGACAAGATCTCCTGAGTAAATTGGGAGTATGGAGACCATGGGAGAGAGTGGAAGGGAGGGGAGGAGAGAAAAACATATAGCTCAATAAAAACAATAAAAATTAAATTTAAAAAGTCTCCCGTGAGTCCATAAATAATCTGGAAATAGTTAAACATTTAGGGAACTATGAAGTTTTGGGGTATTGCTTTGCATATCTTCTAGAAGTGGACGAATGAAACTCATTAGATGTCCCAGACACAAACTTGAGTCTTGTTTGAGCACATGTCTACTTAGTAGTTAAGCAGCCTGGTAAGTTACACATAGCACAGACTCCGGAAAACCCGTGTACAGACTGCATTTTCTGGTGTCTCCATGCATTGGCTCGGGCACTTCCGCAACAATTTGTTATTAGCGAGAATGGTAGTCCTAAGTAGACTAAAGTCTTTAAGTGCCCTCTTTCTCTCTCTCTAGCTTCATCCAGCTCATAAGAAACTCTCTGCTGTGATGTAATTTGATCTGAAGTGGATTCAAACAGCAGAGTGATTAGACTTCATTCCATCCCTTCCTGCCTGATTTAATTCACTGTGCCTCACCTTGACAACCTAGTGTCTCACTAACCTAGAATGTGGCATCTGAGTACAGTGACTCACCTACGTGACACAGTTAACTAGAATCTTCACAGACAAGTCTCTGAACTCTTGGATAATTTATTTCATTTCTTACCACTTCATATTCTTGTCTTTTAAAAAGTCTTTTCACTTTGATTGCCTTTAACTATTTTCCCCCCAAAGCCAATTAATAGGTAAGTAATGGTTTGTAAAGGAAAAAAATAGCATTTCATTAGGATAGCACTGGAATTAAGCAGTTCTTTGCTCAAAGAGAAAATTGAATCACTCTTCCCTTGCTAAATATGAAATATATACAAAATTAATGATTTATTTTTGTTATTGTGATTTAAAACCAAATTAGCTGATATGAATAACAAAACGCTCAATTTCCTTTTTGCCCAGGAATTGGTTTGTCTTATTGCCAATTTGTTTGTTGGTTTGCTCATGCCAAAAGTCATGTGCTTTGTGGGGACTTAATTTATTCTTCTTGGAAAGAGAATGCAGTAATATCAACTTTGCATTTTCCTCACCTGAAGCATTAGTTATCCAGTCAGAAGTACTGTGGTTTGAGCAACAGAGAAGGGAAAAGAGGCTTGCTAGCCAAGTCCCTCTCATACTCTCCCCTGACCCCTGGTATGCCGCTTCATTCAGGCTCAACAGAGGAAATACCACTATAGAACTTTCTCTTTGTATCCTGCTGTCCAGTAAGACTCGTTCCTTTCGTTGAAATGAGGCTCTTCCTTACAAAACTGGGGGTGGGAGGGAGAGGCAGTTGCTAAAATGCTTACCCTGCAAGCATGCAAATATGAATTTGGTCCCCAGAACAAATTTCACTCAAGAACAGTTAGGCAGGACAGGAATCCTAGTGCTAGGAAGCTGGAAACCCTGGGATGCTTGCTAGCTAGCTTCCAGGATGAGTTTGGGGCTAGCGAGAGACCTTGACATGATGCAAGCTTCCATGATGAGTTCAGGGCTAGTGAGAGATCTTGACTCAAATAAGATGTGAACACCTACAGAATGGCACCCAAATTTGGATACAGATGTACACACAGGCACAAATACAGGCATGTAAAATGCACATCCACCTACAGAACCACACAACTCTCTCTCTCTCTCTCTCTCTCTCTCTCTCTCTCTCTCTCTCTCTCTCTCTCTCTCTCTCTCTCTCTCTCTCTCTTCTACTGGTACAGAGCCAGACTTTTATGCAGACCTGAGAGTTCTTGCTGTGCATCTAAAGCAAACCTGACAATGAAACTTCCTTTCCCCAGTGTCTGGGCAGCCCCCGCAGACGCTGTCAGGAGCCAGCTGTCCCTCTTCTTCCACTCTCATAGTCTCCTTCCAAAGGTGCAGCTGAACGCTATCTTGCTCCTTTTGTTGACATTGTTCTGATTTTCACAAAGAATATTGAACCATAGCTCTTGGGTCATGTGAGTTTCTATAATTGTCTGAAACGACAAGAAAGACACGGTGTGGAGTTGTTTCAATTGGCCGCTGGAAAAAGTAGACATGAAACTGAGGGTCTCAGGTATAGAATTCTTTTCCTAAGCGTTTTTGGCATGGACTGAATAAGTTGTTCCTCTTGGTTGGTCTATTAACTCCACTTCTATTTGGGTCTATTTTATCCCTGCCCCCCAGCCAGAAAGTATTGCACCTCTTAATTTTCTAAAACAATGACACTAACCAAAATTTACTGGGGGAGAAACCATTTATCATTAGTCAGCTAAACAATGAAATACTCAAATTGGATTCGATAGCTAAGGAAGTAAAGTTTCTTATCTGGCTAGGGTGAAGTTTGACCCATGTGCCTTTTGCAAGTCAGCCCAGTACTATCTACCTTTTCCTGCTTCCTGCTGTCAACACAAAAACCACAGCTTTCTTCTTAAAGGGAATAAAAGATAGTTTATGCTGGAGTCATTGTGAGTGACCAGGGCTTTGAAACACAGATTTGGGTTACCCCAATTTCCATGTCCCAATGTGGAAGCAGTTTTATGAAGTTTTTATAGTTTGACAGAAATAAGGCGAATTTAAAAAGGATTTGTGGGTACATGAGAGAGGCAGGTACATCATGAGCGAAGCCTTTCTTGTAAACCTAAGATGCTATCTGAGGACATACTTGGCTTGTGGATTGGTAGTCCTGGTTGCCTAATATGTCAATAGATTCTAAAATGTTTGATCTGTTGTCACAAGGCGTTGGTTTTGACTCAGTGGATGGCATGGAATGGCTAGTCCAGAGAGCCAGAACTAAGACCAACATAAGCCTGTGGACCTGCAATGTTCCAACCTCTCCACAGTACTGAAATTCTCATCAGACAATGGATCTCTGCAGGCAGATTTCTTCAGCAGTTCCCGTGCACAGCCAACACAGTATCTTCTCAGAGTCCCCTTTCCACTGTCACACAGCCAGAGACAGACTCCAGAAGACCTGTGACAGCTCAAAGGACAAATAACCTGCACGTTTCCTGGGATAGATTAGATAGTTCCCATAAAGCACACTTTGCAAACCTTTAAAAAAAGGAACTGGACGTTACAGAAGGAAAACAATTTTGTATCATGGGCCATGGCTTTGACATTAGGAAGTGTCAAAACTCTGGTACTTTCCGCTGACCCTGACAGAAAGAGAAGAGACCCTGAAGCAAAATCATTTGAGTACAGAGTTCAAAACAAAATGGCTTCTCTGCTGAGACAGGGCCCCTCTAGGGAGGATACAGCTGCAGATTGGCCCCTCAGATCAGAAAGTTGGCTTCTCTTTCCCTTTGAAACAGAAGGGAAATCTTTCTCTATCAGATACCTACCAAATCAAGTTCTTAAGTTTCCCATAATGATCATAATATGGAAAACAGTAAGCTTTCTAAATTAAGAGAAATCTGGGTACTTATATGGAACAGAACACCCACCTCGTTCCTTTTCGAGTTAGAGTGTTGATTCCCTCAGGACTCAGAGCATGACTCTGAATCCAGAACCACTTTCAGTGGCTTTAAACAGCCTGCATTTTAACAAATCTGCTCTTGAGGAAAACTGTACAGCATCCCACTTGGTATCACAGAAGTATGTTCATTACAGCATCATGATGACTATGATATTATTTACCTAGATGTTGCGATTACCCAGTCGGTAACTGAAGAACAAGGCTTTCCCACGTCTTCCTTCAGAGCACTGACAGACACAAGTGTGCATGTACTTAGTGTCCTAAAAGGACAGGTGGAGGTAGATTCTTATAATGGAATTTCACCCACAGGCCCAGAGATTTTAATGGATTCCCTCTTTGGCTTACTGGCTGGCCCTATCTCCATTAATTTTGTCATTCCTAATTTATTCTAAGGTCCATCTGTCCTCTTAGCATATCCCCAAAATTCTTCCACATTCTTACCTCTTGTAGATTTTTCCTTCCTTTTCAAGAATAGTGTTATTTCAGTATAGAAGCAATAAAATAGGATAAAGACTGACAGGAAGAGAAAGCAGAAAGGAAATTGCATTGTACACAGACATGCATGCTGAATGCAATTGTGTCAGGATCCTAAAAGAGCAAAATCAGAGAATCAAAGAGAATGGATGTCAGTGGCACTAGGAATAGAGGAAACAGAACTATTGCTAATAAATAAAAGTTTCCATTAAACAAGGGGAATGGGTTCTAGAACATTTCTGGATAGCACCGTAGTTAAGACTAGCATGCTGTTTCAAACACTCAGACACTTTGTTAAGAAAGGAGGATTCATCCTGAGTGCTCTCAGCACATGAAATGGAAGAAAAAGGCCCCATGGCCAGCATCTTCTCAGTCCCTCTTCTCATCCTTTCTGCCTCCAGGCTGTTCTTGCTGGCATTCTCTTAGAGTAGATTCATTTTCCTTCCACTTCTCTGGCAGCCTCCTGTGGAATTCCAGCACCATTTGTGATGCTGTTGTAGTCTTAAAGATCCCACGGGTATCTCTGCCTCTCCCAGTATTTTCCAGCTTGCCCTGATGGATGCTGAAACAAGACTTTCAGCTCAGGAAATGCTTCTGGGGCTGGATGTCTGCATCTGATTGCCTGGAGGATGTGCCAGACTTGTCATCTTATTTTTCAACTTTTGTTGAACTGAAAATGTCTTCCTGTAGACAGATGCTGTTCGTTCATTTCCTGGCTGTCCAGCCCCAAATAATCACACAGAAACTGTATTAATTATAACACTTGGCCTATTAGCTCAGGCTTCTTCTTAACTAACTCTTAGATCTAAAATTAATCCATTTCTATTAATCTGTTTATTGGCTTGAGGCTGTAACTTACTGATAACGGTCCAGCATCTGTCTCCTTCAACAGCTACATGGTGTCTCTTTGACTCTGCCCCCCCCCTCTGTTCTGATTTCCCACCTGGCTTTACTCTGCTAAGTCATTGGCCAAAACAATTTCTTTGTTAACCAATGGTAATAAAACATATTCACAGCATACAGAGGGGAATCCCACATCATCTCCCCCAATAGAGCATGCTAGTATTCTCTTAGTTTCCTAGACCAGAAGCCCAGAGTGTGTTCACAGTGCCTCCTAACCCCCTCCTCTCCTAAGTTCCATCTACTCCAGCTATCCCAGATGCTTTCTGTTTTCTTTATCCTCTCCTAGTTTCACATTATTAATTATCTCTTCCATTATCAAGAGACCTTAAAGCCTCTCCTCCCTGATATCATCACATAGAAATTCATCTTTTATCTTACTCTATATTGTTAAAACCCAAATTGAACAGTAATGATTCCCTGACCCAAATCCTCCTGTGGCCTCCTATTATTTCAGGATAAAGTTCAGGCTTCATAAGCTGGAGGACAGTAGCCCTAAAAGGCAAGAAGTAGTCAGTGTGAAACAATTTCTCCTTTGGACAAAGATTTTCCAGCTCAGCCCTCATTTGCTATCTAATACTGTGTTTTGCTGCTACACTCCCCAACTCTTCTCCCCAGCCCTACTTAGTACCACATGGTTGCTTCTGCATACACACTGCATATAAAACTCTTCTGTATGAACTGTTGCTTACTGTTCCCTTTATATAGAACTCCTTTCTGCTTATGTTTCAGTTCACTTAGATCAAATCAACCTACGAGACACAGCTCAGAGAAAGCATTCACCATGTCCTTTACCTCACACCCCCTCCCACGCTCACAGCATTCATACATCTGTCTCCTCATTCCCTGCAACCTGCATTTCTCCTCTGTTGTTCTTCTGTTTAGCACATAATCAGAACACAAAGAGTTTTGATGACCAGCTAAAGGGATAAATAAATGAATGGAATGGATAGGGGATTTGGATCCGGGAGTTCCTGCACATCCCAACATCTGTAGACAAGATACTCAGATTCCTTGTATCACATGGGGTAACACTTTCTATAACCTATGTACCCACATCTTCACCAATATGTTGCATCATCTCTAGATTAACTTTATAGCTAATGTAAGGTAAACGCTGTGTAAATAGTTCTTGCACACTGTAACTGAAGGAATCACTATGAGAGGTCTGCGTATGTTTGTTTTGGTTCCCAGCTTGCTGATTGTGTGGACATAGAAGCTATGGACACAGAGAGATGACTTCATAACAGCTAGTGTGGTATGATATGGTGTCAGACTTTTGATGTGAGGCATAAATCTCCTGGCTAATAAAAGAAGGATTTAGCCTTTCTAGACCGAAGCTCTTTATAAATAAAACTAAGAAGCCAAACTTAAGACATGGCAAAGCCCACACTTAACTCTAGCCATCTTTTATCTCCATACTTCTATCAGTTCTCAGAAGAGCAAAATCATCTATGGAGTTAGCTGTATATTGCAGAATGGTTCATATGCCTTCAATGCAGCCTGACGCCATCTAGAATTCCCATTCCCTGAATTAATACCTAAGTTATAGAAGCTTGAATGTCAAAGCTTTTGTCCACTGAGATGTATGAAGAGAGAGAAGAAACTTGAACTTTGACGTTCTGTCTGATGTTTTAATTAAATGTTCCTACTATTAAACTAATTTTACGTTAAAAATGGGCATGTGGCATTCAGTCTATCAGAAACTGCTATAGTTCCTAAGATGAGAGAACAAGGGTAAGATTATAAGGATGCAATTTAGGCCCTTCTCTAACTGTGCTTTTCCTTTTCCTTGCAGATGGAAGTCCTTACACGTGGTGGGTTGGCAAAGCCAATGAGAAGCACTACTACTGGGGAGGCTCAGAGCCTGGGATTCAGAAGTGTGCCTGCGGCATCGAGCGCAACTGCACAGACCCCAAGTACTACTGCAACTGTGATGCGGACTACAAGCAGTGGTGAGTGCCCCGGAGTGCAGCCTCCCTGAGTCTGCGTGTCAGGAGGGCTAATAAGAGGGAAGTCTGGGAAGGTGTTAACGTGAGAAGATAATCGGGGAGAAATGTGGGGAGCTAACTCAGTGGACAACTGTCAGGAGTACCTCGGCAATACAAAAGCAGAGTGAGGTCAGCGCGACAAGGGTGCACATTGGGAAGCTGGCTGACACATAATTGATGTGTTCATATTCCATTCCGAGAGGAAAATAATGAGTCATGTTTGCAGCGCTGATTTACATTATAGCATGTGCCCTGCAAGGATGGAGGGCAGAATGCAAGGTGCAGATACCTGAGGGAAGAAAAAAGAGAGGAGGCAAATGTCTGCAGAAGGCTTTCAGCTCCCAGGATGTTTGCTTTAGCACATAGACCAGAAACAAAATGAGGAAGGAAAAGGAAGGAAAGGGAAAGGATTCTTTGTTCTCCTTGTCCCCAAGTGCCTGCCTGTCTCCTTTGTCATCATACGCCGAATTGTTTATAACCCTGATACAAAACTGATACAAATCAGTCCAAGAAAGATCTATTTGGGATTGTTTTCATCCCTCCACTGGCTTTTGTCTGCTTTACAGTGAGTGACTATGACAGTGTCCATCACAGATAAAGATAGAATTAGCTGTACTTCTCTGGGAAAAGAAGAGAGGGCCAGGCTTATCTGGAAGAATATAAACCAGAAGAAAAAGCCTAGCCCACCTCCACCAGGTCAGACAGTGTTGGAGCCTCCTGCCCATTCCTGCTCTGCATAGCTACAGGAAGCAGGACCCTGAATCTCTCTGGTAACCAAGCCTAGGTTCCTCAAGTCCACCTGGAGTTACCATCTGTAAGAATGACTTACAAAATAAATTCTTTCTACCTGTTACTCAATAACTAATTTTTTTTCTAATTCTTAAAATACAAAAATGATAGGATTTTCAGGCAGGAGGCCTACAGACTTAACAATGATTTTATTTCTTTTAGTAAATAAAAACAAATATATATTGTATATATATATACATACATGTGTATATACAGGATATATATGTGTATATATGATATACGATAGACATATATCCTATATATACACGCATACATGTATGTGTATATATATCCTATTTATTTCACTAACTTAGAATCTATGCGGTTACTAATTTCAAACATAAGTAGTTATCATTATGTTCTATTTTTTAAGATCACTTGTGTGTAGAATTATCAGAGGATAGAAAAAGGGATCAGATCTCCTAGAGCTGAAGCTAGAGGCAGTTATAACCCATCCATTTCAGGTGTTGGCAATTGAACCTGGATCCTCTGCAAGAAGAGCAAGTGTTCCCAAACCACTGGGCAATCTCTCCAGTCCCTCTTTATGTTTTATCTGTGGCTGGTTGTGAAAGAAAAACTCTAATAGCTAATTTTCAGCTGTGCCTGAAGAGCACATCTATACTTACACATACACATGCTGCAGTACTGGAAGCTGAAAATGGGAAGCGCATGGGCGGGCAGGTCAATCTTTCTTTCATTCTGTCAGCCCATCCATCTGTTGTGTAGTCAGCAAATATCACTTGAAAAGTTACATAACAGAGATTCTGCCAGGTACTGGGGATGAAACAGCAAGTGGTACCAACAGGAAACTCTGCCCTGACTCATTTGTACTTTGTACTGGTTATATGTCAGCAGGCTTAGAAGACTCTCTCATCCACTTGTCTCTTCTGCTCTAATTCCCGGGCACTTCAGGAGGTTGACTTGGCACAGCCAGAATCCTGCTACCATCATCGCTATTCAATTCTTCTTCCCCTACCTCACAGGAGCATGGAAAAAGGCAGTGGGAGGAAAATCTAGGGCATGCCTCCAAGTAAAGCTCCTTGTTTCTAGATATCATGCTGTGTGCAACAGGACGATTGACAATAGAACATGCCCTTCATCCACAGGCAACTTACTAACCAGTTGTAGAAAAAGGCCTAGACATGTGGCCGCCAAAACAGAGTCTGCTTGGAAGAAGATGTGTAGGATAGAACTTCCT
Source organism: Microtus pennsylvanicus (assembly GCF_037038515.1). Classification (NCBI taxonomy): domain Eukaryota; kingdom Metazoa; phylum Chordata; class Mammalia; order Rodentia; family Cricetidae; genus Microtus; species Microtus pennsylvanicus. The sequence continues at coordinate 39,646,707 of NC_134597.1, forward strand.
AGGGGGAGAAATTTCAACACTTGCTGAGAGAAAGAAGGAAAGAGTCAAGAATGTCCTCAGAGAAAGTGGCATGCTCAAACGAGAAGTAGGGGTTGTCTGGTTTGATGTTCTTGAAGGGGAAGCATAAATGAGTAAGACTGTCAGTACAGTGGTAGTATCATGTGACTGGAGCTTAGCCAGGCAGTTCTGTTCAGATTGCCATCAGGAAGTGTGTGACGGAAAGAAGGAATCAGAAAAATTGTACCAAAAAAATGTCTTTTTATTAGTTGCTTTTCTATTAGTGTAATAAAAAAACATGACCAAGGCAACTTACAGAAGGGAGGATTTATTTTGGCTGAAAGTTCCAGAGGGAGAAGAGTCTGTCAGTACAGCAACAAGCAGGCATTGCAGCTGGAAAAGAAAGCTGAGAACTTACATTGTAAACTACAAGCAGGAATCAGAGAGAATGAAACCTCAAAGGCTGCCCACAGTGAGGTACTTCTTTCAAGAAGGTCACACCTCCTAAGCCTCCTCCAACAGCTCCAGCAACTGGGAACCACGTATTCAAATGGCAGAGATGATGGGGAGCATTCTCATTCAACCACCACAGTCCTTAAAAACTATCAAGGGCTTTGAGGCACAGGTTAAAAGGACCATTGAGAATGACAGGGTATGTATGAGAGTTTGGGAGTGGGTAGCTACCGAGGCCTGGTGTTTATCACCATGAGAGAAAAAGAGGAGTCCATGTAGGCTTGCTATTTGCACTCCTAGAAATGGCGGGGTAGCAAGCCGTAGAGACCAAGTAGTCTGAGTGGACTCAGAAACAATGAGTTCAGCTTTAGGAATATTAAAAGGGATCAAGTAACCTAATATCTGCAACCAAATCCAGAATGTAGCATTAGTGGGATTTCAGGGAACAAGTATAGACTTTAGAGAAATGCGTTTGCCCCTGAGACCTTCCAAAGAATAAAACTGAATCCAGGTCACAGAACAGAAAACTTTCTATGGTTAAACTTGCTCTATCATTTATGGCACACCTCCTCAACAGGCATTGGATAAACTGTAGTGTTTTCGATACTCAGAGCCCAGATCACTGCTGGTGCCTCGTTCCCTTGTGACTAAATAGCTACTAGGACATCCTTACCACCACTTTGCTTCTGTAGAGTTCACTTAATGACATATAGCATAAGATACTTGTCTTTTGAACAACTTGAAAAATGGAATACATTTATAAAAGAAACTACCAAATGCTCTGTGCCACAGAGATAAAGATTTCAGGCTTAGCCCATTAATACCCTAGGCAAAGGGTCCCTGAGTAGATGCTTTAAAGATCTGAAGTCAGTGGAAGTGTTTCTGGAATCCTCTTTGATAACACTCAGAAGCAGTAGAGAGAACTTGACTTGACGCTGGGCTGCCTTGGGAGATTCTAACCTCCCAACCACCTGATCTGTTGTCAGTATACTAAAAATAAATCACAGCTGAAACACTTACTGTGAAAACGCTTTCTTTAATCTGCATTGATTGGGGGAGGGGAGGGATATGGGAGGTGGTGGAGGGGAGGAGGCAGAAATCTTTAATAAATAAATAAAAAAAGAGGACCCCCAGCACAGCCGGCGGGGACCCACTGGGACCAGAGTGGCAGCAGAGGACACAGGCTGCTGGCGGCGGGAACCGTCCCAGCAGCAGAAGCAGGCTGCAGGGACCGGGCGCAACACCAAGAACAGATCGCCCCACTACAATTAAACCAAAGAGGTAGGCCTTCGGTTCAGGAGGTCCCTGGCAAAGGAGGAGCCGGGTCCTATTCCTGAAGACCTTTCTGAGGGGAGAGAGGGATCTTGGCCCCCCGGCAGGAACCAGGAAACAGAGCAAGGGCATTTTATAAGAGGAGCCCCTGGCCAACAGGGAAACCTGAACCAGTTTTAAAAGACCCCTTAGATAGCATCGATAGGAGGAGATGGGCAGGCGCCAAGGAAAGAATTCACCCAATAATCTGAAAAACAACATGAAAACACCAGAACCCAATGATCTTACAACAGAAGGTCTCCAACACCCTAACACAGAAGAAGTGGAAAAAATTGACTTTATGAACGCAATAGAGTCCCTTAAACAACATGTGAAAAATGCCCTTATAGAAATGGATGAGAAGTATAACCAAAAATTTGAAGAAATGAGTAAATACGTACATAATACCCTGGGAAACCAAGAAAGAACGATCAAACAGGTAATGGAAACAGTTCAAGAATTGAAAACTGAAATGGAAGCAAGGAAGAAAACACAAACTGAGGACCAGCTGGATATGGAAAATCTAGGTCAACGAGCAGAGCCTACAGAAACAAGCATAATCAATAGAATACAAGAAATAGAAGAAAGAATCTCAGATTCTGAGGACACCATAGAGAAAATAAATGCTCTGATCAAAGAAAACTGCAAAGCCAACAAATTCTCATCACAAAACATTCAGGAATTATGGGACACAATAAAAAGACCAAATATAAGAATAATAGGAATAGAAGAAGGAGAAGAGTCACAGCTCAAAGGCCCAGAAAATATTTTGAACAAAATTATGGAAGAAAACTTTCCCAACATAAAGAAAGATATTCCTTTGAATATTCAAGAAGCATACAGAACACCAAACAGACTGGATCAAAGGAAAACATCCCCTCGCCATATAATAATCAAAACACAAAATATACAGGTTAAAGAAAGAATACTAAGAGCTGCAAAGGAAAAAGGCCAAGTAACTTATAAAGGTAAACCGATCAGACTTACACCTGATTTCTCTATGGAAACAATGAAAGCCAGAAGGTCCTGGATAGAAGTACTGCAGAAGCTAAGAGACCATGGATGCAAGCCCAGACTACTATACCCAGCCAAGCTTTCGTTCACTATAAATGGAGAAATCAAGACATTCCAGGATAAAAACAAATTTAAACAATACGTAGCCACGAATCCAGCCCTACAGAAAGTAATAGAAGGAAAACTGCAACCCAAGGAATCCAACATAGCCAACACTGCCTACAATAACTCAGGCATCTAGCGACCCTTCACTGGCACAACTCAAAGAAGGGAGACACACAAATTCTACTTCCAAAAACAATAAGAATATCCGGCGTAAACAACCACTGGTCATTAGTATCACTTAATATTAATGGTCTCAATTCACCTATAAAAAGGCACAGGCTAAGAGATTGGATACGAAAACAGGATCCAACATTCTGCTGTTTGCAAGAAACACATCTCAACCACAAAGACAGGCATCTACTCAGAGTAAAGGGCTGGGAAAAGGTCTTTCAAGCAAATGGTCCTAAGAAAAAAGCAGGTGTGGCCATATTAATTTCTAACAAAACTGACTTCAAACTAAAATCAATCAGAAGAGATCGAGATGGACACTTTATACTCATAACAGGAACAATTTGTCAGGATGACGTCTCAATCCTGAATATTTACGCCCCTAATATAAAAGCACCCACGTATGTAAAAGAAATATTACTAAAACTCAAGGCAGACATCAAACCACACACACTAGTAGTAGGAGACTTCAATACACCTCTCTCAGCAATGGACAGGTCAATCAGACAGAAACCTAATAGAGAAGTAAGAGAACTACTGGAGGTAATGAAGCAAATGGACTTAACAGACATCTATAGAACATTCCACCCAAATAGGAAAGAATATACCTTCTTCTCTGCAGCCCATGGAACCTTCTCGAAAATTGACCACATACTCGGAAACAAAGGAAACCTCCACAGATACAAAAAAATATCAGTGTCCACCTGTGTCTTATCAGATCACCACGGATTAAAGTTAGAATTCAACAACAATCCTACCTCCAGAAAGCCGACAAACTCATGGAAACTGAACAGTCAACTACTGAACCACACCTGGGTCAAGGAAGAAATCAAGAAAGAAATTAAAGTCTTCCTTGAATTTAATGAAAATAAAGGGACAACATACTCAAACCTATGGGACACAATGAAAGCAGTGCTAAGAGGAAAGTTCATAGCACTAAGTGCCCACTTAAAGAAAACAGAGAAAGCATACATCGGAGACTTAACAGCACACCTGAAAGCTTTAGAAAAAAAAGAAGCAGATGCGCCCAGGAGGAGTAGAAGACTGGAAATAATCAAACTGAGGGCGGAAATCAACAAAATAGAAACGCAGAAAACAGTCCAAAGAATCAATGAAACAAAAAGCTGGTTCTTGGAGAAAATCAACAAGATCGACAAACCCCTATCCAAACTAATTAAACGACAGAGAGAGAACACGCAAATAAATAAGATCAGAAATGAAAAGGGGGACATAACCACAGACACAGAGGAAATTCAGAGAATCATTAGATCTTACTACAAAAGCCTATATGCCACAAAACTAGAATGCAAAAGAAATGGACATTTTTTTAGATAAGTACCACATACCAAAGCTAAACCAAGACCAGGTGAACGATTTAAATAGACCTGTTAGTCGCGAAGAGCTAGAAACCGTTATCAAAAATCTACCTTCCAAAAAAAGCCCAGGACCAGATGGTTTCAATGCAGAATTCTACCAGAACTTCCAAGAAGAGCTAATACCTATACTCCTTAATGTATTTCACAATATAGAAACAGAAGAGTCATTGCCAAATTCCTTTTATGAAGCTACAGTTACTCTGATACCAAAACCACACAAAGACCCAACCAAGAAAGAAAATTACAGGCCTATCTCACTCATGAATATCGACGCAAAAATTCTCAATAAAATACTGGCAAACCGAATCCAAGAACACATTAGAAAAATTATCCATTATGATCAAGTAGGCTTCATCCCAGAGATGCAGGGCTGGTTCAACATACGAAAATCTATCAATGTAATCCACCATATAAATAAACTGAAAGAAAAAAACCATATGATCATTTCATTAGATGCTGAAAAAGCATTTGACAAAATTCAACACCCCTTTATGATAAAAGTCTTGGAGAGATTAGGGATACAAGGGTCATACCTAAATATAATAAAAGCTATTTACAGCAAGCCGTCAGCTAACATTAAATTAAATGGAGAAAAACTCAAAGCCATCCCACTAAAATCAGGAACACGACAAGGCTGTCCACTCTCTCCATACCTCTTCAATATAGTGCTTGAAGTTCTAGCAATAGCAATAAGACAACATAAAGGGATCAAGGGGATTCGTATCGGAACAGAAGAAGTTAAGCTCTCGTTATTTGCAGATGATATGATAGTATACATAAGCGACCCCAAAAACTCTACCAAAGAACTCCTACAGCTGATAAACACCTTTAGTAATGTGGCAGGATACAAGATCAACTCCAAAAAATCAGTGGCCTTCCTATACACTAAGGATAAGGAAACAGAGAGGGAAATTAGAGAAGCATCACCTTTCACGATAGCCACAAATAGCATAAAATATCTTGGGGTAACTCTGACCAAGGATGTGAAAGATCTATTTGACAAGAACTTTAAGTCTTTGAAGAAAGAAATTGAAGAGGACACCAGAAAATGGAAAGATCTTCCTTGCTCCTGGATTGGGAGGATCAACATAGTAAAAATGGCAATTCTACCAAAAGCAATCTATAGATTCAATGCAATCCCCATCAAAATCCCATCAAAATTCTTCACAGATCTGGAGAAGACAATAATCAACTTTATATGGAAAAACAAAAAACCCAGGATAGCCAAAACAATCTTATACAACAAAGGAGCGTCTGGAGGCATTACCATCCCTGTCTTCAAACTCTACTACAGAGCTACAGTATTGAAAACAGCTTGGTATTGGCATAAAAACAGAGAAGTCGACCAATGGAATCGAATAGAAGACCCTGACATTAACCCACAAACCTATGAACACCTGATTTTCGATAAAGGAGCTAAAAGTATACAATGGAAAAAAGAGAGCATCTTCAACAAATTGTGCTGGCAAAGCTGGTTGTCAACCTGTAGAAGAATGAAAATAGAACCATATCTATCACCATGCACAAAACTCAAGTCCAAATGGATTAAAGACCTCAATATCAGTCTGAACACAGTGAACCTGATAGAAGAGAAAGTGGGAAGTACTCTACAACACATGGGCACAGGAGATTGCTTCCTATGTATAAACCCAGCAGCACAGACACTAAGGGCAACATTGAATAAATGGGACCTCCTGAGACTGAGAAGCTTCTGTAAAGCAAAGGACACTGTCGCTAAGACACAAAGGCAACCCACCAACTGGGAGAAGATCTTCACCAACCCCGCAACTGACAAAGGTCTGATCTCCAAAATATATAAAGAACTCAAGAAACTAGACCGTAAAAGGCTAATCAACCCAATTATAAAATGGGGCATTGAGCTGAACAGAGAATTCTCAACAGAAGAACTTCAAATGGCCAAAAGACACTTAAGGTCATGCTCAACTTCCTTAGCGATCAGAGAAATGCAAATCAAGACAACTTTAAGATACCATCTTACACCTGTCAGAATGGCTAAAATAAAAAACACCAATGATAGCCTTTGTTGGAGAGGTTGTGGAGAAAGGGGTACACTCATCCATTGCTGGTGGGAATGCAAACTTGTGCAACCACTTTGGAAGGCAGTATGGCGGTTTCTCAGGAAATTCGGGATCAACTTACCCCTGGACCCAGCAATACCACTCTTGGGAATATACCCAAGAGAGGCCTTATCATACAACAAAAGTATATGCTCTACAATGTTCATAGCAGCATTGTTTGTGATAGCCAGAACCTGGAAACAACCTAGATGCCCTTCAATGGAAGAATGGATGAAGAAAGTATGGAATTTATACATATTAGAGTACTACTCAGCAATAAAAAACAAGGACTTCTTGAATTTTGCATACAAATGGATGGAAATAGAAAACACTATCCTGAGTGAGGTAAGCCAGACCCAAAAAGAGGAACATGGGATGTACTCACTCATATTTGGTTTCTAGCCATAAACCAAGGACATTGAGGTTATAATTAGTGATCCTAGAGAAGCTAAATTCGGAGAACCCAAAGAAAAACATATTAATATTCAGGCATCCTCCTGAATATTAATCTTCAGCAAGCGATGAAAGGAGACAGAGACAGAGACCCAAATTGGAGCACAGGACTGAAATCTCAAGGTCCAAATCAGGAGCAGAAGGAGAGAGAGCACGAGCATGGAACTCAGGACTGCGAGGGGTGCACCCACACACTGAGACAATGGGGATGTTCTATTGGGAACTCACCAAGGCCAGCTGGCCTGTGTCTGGAAGATCCTGGGATAAAACCGGACTCTCTGAACATAGCGGACAATGAGGAATACTGAGAACTCAAGAACAATGGCAATGGGTTTCTGATCCTACTGCACGCACTGGCTTTGTGGGAGCCTAGGCAGTTTGGATGCTCAACTTACTAGACCTGGATGGAGGTAGGGGTTCCTTGGACTTCCCACAGGACAGGGAACCCTGATTGCTTCTCGGGCTGGGGGGGGGACTTAATTGGGGGAGGGGGAGGGAAATGGGAGGCGGTGGCGGGGAAGAGACAGAAATCTTTAATAAATAAATAAATTTAAAAAAAATAAAAAAAAGATGACAGCCTAAAGACTAAACAAGGAAAAAAAAAGGGAAGCTTTACATTCACATGCAAAAAGATTAATTATATATTTTGCCTCACCATTATTTGTCTTTTTTAAGTTCATATATGTTGCCCCAGTTGTGTCTGGCTATGACCTAGAAAAGCAATTTATTCTATAAAATGTGAAACATTGTTAAAAAGCATCCTAACAATAATGTAAGAATACTTAATGCCTTTTGGTTGTGGCATTTACACTTGAGGACAAGAGCATTTGCCAGAAGTTGTTCTAGAAAGTCAATTCTCAGTAAATGTAATAAAAGTATAAATATAGACTGATTTTGCCTGGAAAATGAATCACAGTTTTACATAATTTCACCTAGATGAAATTGATGCTTTAGAGATTTGGAATTCCAATCAAAGAATCTGATATAAAATAAATGTAAATGCTGCAATAAGTGAATAAATTATACATTTGCAAAATGAAAAAATAAATAAATAAATAAATAAAGAAAAAATTATATCAACAAATAGAACAGACTTAACCAGAAAAAAAAACAAAAAAAGAAAAAGAAAACACACACACACACACACACACACACACACACACATATATATATATATATATATATATATATAATTAAATGGACTACAGAAAAGTAGACATTTAATAGGTTGTATAGTAAAGGATACATCGTCGTTTGGTATTCTCTGGATGGATGTAGGGAGGTGTGAAGCTGCGCATCTGTGTTCAGGTGTATATGTGTGCTGTATATGTGATGTGTGTGTAGACACACACATGTTTGCAATTCAGTATATGCATGTGTGTGTATGTGGAGGGCAGAGGACAACATTCGGTGTCGTGTTCCTCAGGATGACTGTCCACCTTATTTTGAGACAAGATTGGTCTAGAGTTTGTCGATTAAGCAAGATGGCTAGCTAGATTCACCTCTCTGCCTCATCCATGTTAAGATTACAAGTGTTTATTACCACTGCTACCTCTGACTGTTCAACAGAGGTCTAGGGACCAAACTCAGGACCCTGTGCTTGCAAAGTAAGCACTTCAGTTGCTTTACCAACTGCTCCAACTCTCCAGCTCATATGAGATTCTTTAATGTGGCTTTATATGGTACATATTGCGTTTTCCAATGCTTCCAAGTAAATAATTGAAGATGAACCTCTCTGGGAAGTGGTTCCTTCTGGCTCATGCCTAGCTCTGCAGCAGGTCTCAAGCAAGGTTCTAGCCCTCTCCCAGCAGGTGTTATGGATATGCTCAGAAATCAGAAATTATTGAGGAGTGTTTTGTTTTGGTTCCTAGCCCAGCATCCCCTGAAATGGCTTGAGAGGCAGGCAGTTCTGAAGAATACACAAAGTCCTTGTTCCTCTCCCTCTCTGTTGGACATGAGCAAAACAGGTTTTTTCAGGAGTGAAACATTGCCGACCATGACTTCTAAGGTCTGGGTTCAAGTACATGCTTTGCAACACTGTCTGGGTGCCTGTCCCCTCCAGAACAGATGGGAAAGCTGGCTTTGGGTGCTGCTGCCTCCCTGAGTAGGAGCTATGAGTGGGGGACCAGTATCCAGGTGAGCCTCTGTGCCCTCTAGTGGTCACTGCTGTTACTTCTTTTGCTGAGAGATTCGGGGAAAGAAACAAGTGTGTACCTACAAGTACAAGTCATGTGGGAAATCACTTTGAATGCATTATAAGGTAAGAATAATGCCCTGTTGGCCCCTATTTCAGATTTATTTCAGCCCTAAAAGAAAGCTAGTTCTTCCCACGGGCTTACTTCAATAGCAAAGACTTCTGTCATCCAGTGGACAGACTCAAATGAGTACGAAGTATTGCTGTAGCATTGTGCCCTCTGAGGTCCAGCTTGAGACATTTGATTTTTACAACTGCTGCTGCTGCTGCTGCTGCTGGTGTGTATGTGTGTGTGTGTACATGATTTATCTGTAATGATGGTGTAGAGTGACATGTGTGGAGAACGCTTTATGGAGACAGTTCTTTCTTTCTACCTTTATTTGGATCCCAAGGATTAAAGTTGGATCCTCAGATGTAAGAGGCAAGCACCTGAGCCATCTCACTGAACCCTGACTTAAGCTTTGTTATCAGCAAAATGGAATCAGATAATACTTGCCAAGTCACATGAAGGTCCTAAAGTGTATTGGTGACTATGTTCTTAAAATTACAATGAGATAAGCTATTTATATTATTATTTAAATACAAGACTGGGCTAAAATCATTACAAACTTCTGAAATTGCATAATTTAGGACTCCAGAATAAGAAGAGACAGAAAACTGAACAGTAATGAGCAGCGAAAGGCTAAACACCCTGTCCCCTGTCCCAGGCTAGGACTTCCACATGCTATTGTGAAGATAGCTCCATTGTTTTTATCTCTCAGATAAGTTGTTGGTGCTGTGGTTTTAACCAGCTATTTGAAAATCATAAATTCTAAATTTAAACCGTAGACCACATGTTCTATGTCTAACACTAATAAATATAGTGAGCATTTCCTCTTATCCAGTAGCGTAAGAGACATACAAATGGAGCTGAGATAAATGAGATTGTTGCTCAGAGCAGGACAGGTCTCACAACAAAGCCACCATGGCCTGGAGGTTCTCTAACCATCCCCATAATTGCCTGATTATCTATGCTGTGAGAAGTTTTACACAGTTATTTTTGGGATTGAATGCGATTTAACATTTATGATTTACTATGCACAGCAATAGTCAATATTCCCACCTACCGTGCCAGAATCCTAATTAAGCGAGCATGGGTCTCAGCTAAGTAGCCACTGCTGGGTAATTCCTGGTCTCATGCAGCCCAACTCAATGAGCACGATCATTGCCTCTGAAATTAGCCATTCTGAAGCAGAATTATGGGTGAAGGAGCATCGTTCTTTGCTCGAGCACCCTTCTCTCATTGTGTGGCTTTATTGTAGAATTTCTGCACAATTGCATCCTGGCCAAGATGATGCAGGCATGGTGGGATGGAAGTGAAGTGAAAGGCCATCAGATCAGTCTTTGCAGGACAATTAGCAAGCAGTTCCCACCCCCATGCTAGGAAGGCTGCTAACCAGTTGATTCTGTTTTGTTCTTTCTGAATGGAATCTGCTTGTCTAGCAGGCATTTGCTTTCTGGGTTAGAAATAATCCATGCTCAGCCTTCCCCAGACAGGACTTCATCCAAGGGTCTCCCCCATGTTTCAAAGCAACAAATTGCTTTTCCTTTGGCCCAGCTTCCTACCCATGAGTTTCTTGAATATTTCAAAAAGTATTCATTATACATTTTCATGGTTAATAAATGACTTTATCTAATCCTTTGACCGACATTTCTCTGCAAAGTTTTCAGATACCTTTTACATGAACTGAAATATTTATGAGTGCAGTTTCATCTATATCATTGATCAGATAATGCTACTGGAGTCTTCCATTGTGTGTCAGGCATGGTTTTAGTGACTGGAATATAGCATGTCATTTAAACCTCACATTTGTCCTAGGATAGAGGACAATCATGTCACCATATAGATGAGGAAATTAAGTCCTAGAGGAGTTAATTTACCAGGACACAGAGCTAAGAATTGGTGGGAAGAGATTCAAACCCAAAACAGACGACTCCTCATGCTTAGATACATAGATAGACAGACAAACAGCGAATGAGAGAAATGTAAGCACTTTCACATTGTTAATTATGATAAAGAAGAAAAATATGAGCCATTATAAATGTTAATTAAATAATATTAAGTATATTAGTTTTGTTGTGCCACCACCTTTCACTCATCTTTAGAATCCTCTCATCGGAAGAAACTGAAACGCCATGCCCATTAACCAGTAGCCCCTCAATGCCCCTGGTAACCACCATTCTACCTCCTGTCTCTGTGACTTCAACCACTCTCTGCACCTCTCATAAGAGAAATTACAAAAGATCTGTTTTCTTGCGACTGGCTTCTTTCACTTGGGGTAATGTTGTCAAGGTGTATGCATCTCGTAATGGATATCAGAGCTTCTTTTCTTTCCATAACCGTGTCCAAGTCTCTGCTGTGAGGGTAGACCATGCAAGCGTAGTCATTAACGCAGCGGTGAACATCTAAGTTGTTTCTTCGTTTGTAGACACGTTTGGGACAGCAACAGTTCCACAGTGAACATGAGTATATGACTCTCTTTTGGCTAGGTACTTTAATATACCTACATGGTGTTCTTGATATTCATATGTAAATGTCTTGTTTTAATCTTACAAAAGAAGGATTCTTTAGGATAAGTTGATAGGAATGATTTCTAACTGTTGAATCCTGAGCCTCTAACTTGCTGATTCTGTGACCTTTAGAGTGTTGTAAGAGTTCACAGTGGTCCTTTCTTGGCCATGGTGTTGAAGTAGGTACCACATGGTAGATGTGATGTTGAATATGAAGTATTAATTTGAGAGGATCTAAAATCACCTAGGAGACAAACCTCTGGGAAAATCTGCATATGAGCTTCCTGATTGGTTTCATGGAGCTGGGAAGATCCGTCCTAACTGTTGTTGTCACTATCCCAGGGACTGGGGCCCTAGACAGGAAAAAGTGGAAAGTGAGCTCAGCACCAGCATCCCTCACTCTCTGCTTCTTGACTCTAGATGCAGCATAGCCACCTCCTCACACTCCTACTGCCAGTCCCTTGCCACAGTGGACTGTGCCCTCAAACTCTGCACCAATATTAACCCTTCCTTTATTTGCTTTTATATAAAGCATTTATGGGTGTTTTGCTTACATATACGTATGTGTATCAAAAGTATGCTTGATGTCCACAAAGGCCAGAAGAGGGCAGTGGAACACCATGGGTCCTGGGAATTGAACCTATATCCTCTGGAAGAGCAGTAAGTGCTTGTATCAGTTCCAACACCTCTACAGGCTACATTGGATTGCTTTTGACAAACATCATATTCTATCAATAAGAAAAATGGCCAATACAGTGAAATAGACAAGAGATTCCAAGAAGATATTTGTAGACATAAAGGTCTTTCTATATTTTATCAGGCAATTTTCAACATACATCTGTAGTTGAAGATGTTCATATCAAGAAGCACTCATACACCAGGCACATGTGAGTATGTGCACACACACACACACACACACACACACACATACACACACACAAAACCAGTAGTACCTTTGGGAAGTTAAGGAGGAATTTGCCCAATCCCTTCTGCTCTGGCCTCGGGTACCAAGTCCTATTGTGATCCTGATGCTGATAGTGCTTTGCAAGACCCTGTTCTACTGCCCCGTCCCCTGGCCTTTCAGTCTGTGGCCATCATGGATGCTCTTAAGAACCAGGCCAGGTTTCTTACTCAGCCCCTGTGCAGTAGAAACTAAATCAGACCACACCTTCAGCAAGATTGAAAACTGGATACTAATGAAATTGTCAGACTGGGAGAAGTGAGAAACTGCTCTCCAAATTAGCCATACTTAGAGATTACAGAAGAAAGCAAATTCCAAGGCCCTGCCAAGTTCCAGTGGTGCCCTCTGCAGCCACCGGCCTCACTGTGCCATCTCTGTGCATCCAGGGGCAGTCCTGAAGCCTCCTCCAGACCCCAGAGGGACAGAAAGTATCCCTGAATCCTACAGAAAGCCCTAACTCCTACAGAAAGAAGAACTGTATCTTGTCTTATTGATGTTACCAATATTGGTTTTCTTAGGAAGAAATTCCAAGACTCTGCTGCAGATAGCTGTCCTTCTCATTTGACCTAGAACAGACTATCACTGGACTGTTGCCCGGTCTATGAACGCAACGTCACCATGTCACCCCTGGATAACATCTCTACAGGACTAACATGCCCTAGTGTGCTCAGTAGTAATGTGAGACCACTTTATTAATATGGCCTCTCCTTATTGGGGAAGGAAAGGGAAAAGTCCATTGACTCTTCCTGCTATTTGTTTAAAGGAAATCCTAACATAGCCCCATCTCTACAGATGAAGATGACTTCTTGGCAATAGAGCATTTAAATATGGTTCACTGTGGAGAAATGTGCTCTAATACTGCTCAGATAAGGCTCCACCGCATTACACCAAATGCACATTCACACACTTTGCAGGGAATATGAAAGTTTCATGTTCTGACCCCAAATCTAAGAGCAATCTAGACACATCTGCCTGATGTGTCCAGAAACAGAAAGCCACAGAAGTCCTTTCCCATCATCTAGAAAGTCTATACTGTGCTAGAAATTAAAATCTCTTGGAACCACCAGCACTTCCCCTTGCTCCCCAAAGAAAGAAACAAATGCAGTGCTTATTCCCTTGGATTTTAAAACGGGCTGTTCAGTGGAGGAAGGAAGGGGAAAAAAACCCAGGCAGCAGACATCCGCAGAGGACCTCCCCGTATAAAGCGTGAAATGAAGAAAAACAGAGGCAATCCTACTACAGAAGAAACACTCTTTCCAACAAGGGGAGGGTTGTTCTGGTAATGGACAATCTCTCCAAACAGTGCCAGCAACTAGAATACAAGCATTCCCGAATGGGAGCCGAGGAGGACTTCATACATCCAAACCACAAAACTACAGCACTGCCTTGCAGCACAACACCCCTGCAAAGTCTAAAGAGCCAAGCCCTTTTAGAAGGGCACACGCTTTTCAGTGTGTCTGTTTCAGTGTTAGGAGCCCTGATAACAGCTCCTGTCCTCTCATTAAGGATCCACACTGGGACGTGGAGGGAGGAATACCAGCCTGAATCACCCAGGCGAGAAGAGGATCGCAGCAGATCTGTGTTTCCCTCAAGGCCCCGTGCTTCTCTCAGCACTGAGTTAAAACCCTGTGGCAACAATGATGAGGAAATGCCTCTCCCAGTTTCTAGAAGAAGCAAAAAGATGATATATAATATACTGTCTCTGGCATATTTGGGAGCCAACTTGCTTGCATGGCATAGAACCCTCCTGACGCCTCATGGATTGTACCCTGACAGGAAGGTAATTGGACCCCAGAAAGATGTCAGCGAAGTGTCAATATGGTTTGACCACAGCCCAAAGTATTATTGATGACAGCACAGAGAAAGAGAGAGAGATGAATCATGTTACGTTTCTATGTCAGCTCTTCGGAAGGCTGCAGGTTCCAGAAATAGATGGAGCCCACTAACTGAATGATGAATGGACTTGAGTGGACTAGATGATGTGCTCTTCTTGAGAGAAACAGAAGGGTGATCCAAGAAAACATTCAGAGGTCAGACTTTATTTCCTAGCCTTAGCCTGCTCTATGAGATTTGTTTTATGACCTAAGAAACAGAATGCTTTTTACACCCCCCCAATCAATCATACTGCAGGATGAAATTAAAAAGCATGTTAAAGCTGGAGCAATAGGGCAGTTGGTAAAGTTCTTATTTTGCAAACATGGACACCTGGGTTCAATTCCCAGCACCTACATCAAAGAAGAAGAGGAGGAGGAGGTGATGGCACTGTGGTGGCGGCAGCTAGGTGTGGCATATATATATATATATATATCCAAACTGGTGAGTGTTTCAGCAAGATAACCTGACTTCCTGGAGGATGCCATCAGCCTGCGTTCAGCCATTCCTAGCCTCGCTCTGTACCCGCAGCTGTCACACTCTTCAGAAGTCACACCACCTTGGCTCTACTATCTAAGAGCCTTCATAGCTAGGAGAGCATCTGGAAGATCGCAAACACTTGTATTTTCTATTGTGATTATAATAGGATGTTTGGTTAGCTTCCTGTATACATGGGTGCTATCCTATTTCCTAAGGACTTTAATGCTATCATCATTTATGAAATAGACTTTTCAAGGATGATTTTTTTTATTTATCCATCTACCCATTTGCTAATTTTACAACTAATATTTACAAGACTTTCCACAGGATTGACCACAGTAATAGACGGCTTCTACTAGCTATCATATAGAGCTATATAACTGCCTCATTTATTTTTCTTGTTGTCGTATAAAATATTCTAACAAATGCCCTGTAAGGGAGGGAGGGTTAATTATGGCTCACAGTTCTAGATCACAGACCATCATATCAGGAAGTCACAGTAGCAGGCGCTTGAAGCAGATCATCAGTATATTCATGGTCAAGAAGCAGAGAGGATCTTTCGACAGCAGTCAGCTCCCTTTCTCCATTCCGTACTGTCCAGCACCCCTGCTAAGGAATGATCCCACCTTCCATTAAAACAGATCATTCCATATAGGTTAACTTAAGATAAATCTTCATCGGCACACCCATAGGCCCATCTCCTAGGTGACTCCAGATCCTCTCAAGTTGATAATAATAACCATCACAGAGACTTTAAAAAATTATTTAACTTTTTTCACTTTTATTTCTCTAGCTTTAAAATAAGAATATTAAATCTGCCCATTGAATTTTGTGAAGTTTTATATTTTTTTCCTTTTTAATTATTTTTTATTCAATATACCAACCACAGTTCCTCCTCTCTTTCCTCCTCTTGCTCCTCCCACCTCTTCCCCCAACCTCCCCCCATCCACATGTCAGAAAGGGTAATGCCTCCCATGGGGAGTCAACAAAGCATGGCACATTAAGTTGAGGCAGGGCCAAGCACCTGCCCCCTATATCAAGGCTGAGCAAGCCTACCATAGGGAATGGGCTCCAAAATGCCAGCTCATGCACCAAGAATAGATCCTGGTCCCACTGCCGGACCAAACTTCATAACTACTGCCCACATGCAGAAGGCTTAGTTCAATCCTGTGCAGGCTCCTCAGTTGTCAATCCAGAGTTCGTGAGCTCCCAAGAGCTCAGATCAGTTGTCTCTGTGGGTTTCCCCATGATTATCTTGCCCCCCCCCCCGCTTGCTTATTAATCCGTTCTCCCTCTTTTGACTGTATCCCAGGAGCTCTGCCTGGTACTTAGCTGTGTATCTCTGCATCTGCTTCCATCAATTATTGGATGAGGGTTCTATGATGACAGTTAGGGCAGTCACCAATCTGATTACAAGGGAAAGGCAGTTCAGGGTACCTCCCCACTATTGCTAGGAGTCTTAGCTATGGTCTTCCTTGTGGATTCCTGGGAATTTCCAAAGCACCAGGTTTCTCCCTAACCCCATAGTGGCTCTCTTTATCAAGATATCTCCTTCATTACTCTCCCTGTCCATTCCTCCCCCAACTCAGACATCCCATTCCCTCAAGTTCTCATCCCTCGTCCGCTCTCCTCTGATGCCCCCTGTCCCCAGTTTACTCAGGAGATCTCATCTATTTCCCCTTCCCAGGATAATACATGTGTGCCTCTTGCAGTCCTCTGTGTTACCTGGCTTCTCTGGAGCTGTGGATTGTAGTCTGGATATTGAAGTTTCCAATATTTATGCCATATCTAAATTGTTTTCTTAGACTTATATTTGTGGAGTGGTGCATGGGGCAGTGGGTTGAATAGACAAGAAGGAGGCAGATCGATTCAACAAGCAAGCTTACTGTGCACAAAAGCTGAATACCACAGTGAGCAGGGAAATTCCATGGTGCGAACAAGAAGTCACAGGGAGACCTGGGGTGGGATTTTTGAGTGCATATTTTGCAGATGAATTCGAGCTTGTAAACAATTCCAAGAACCCCTATGAAAATTGTCAAGAATGATTCTGTCAAATTCTAATTAGGAGCATACAAATTATGTCCACTGTGAGTCATCCACATATATATTTCTCATATAGAAAGCATTTACAAGGATCACACCGAATCCTTGTTACATTTTAAATATGCATGCCCATGCAAATTTTAAATATTGGAGGAAAAACAAAGACAGAAGGAAAATAAATTAAGAACTTTGTTGAGGAAAAGGAAAACAATGAAGTAAAAACATCCTATCTTTTTTTTAAAGAGAGGTCTCTTCATTTGGAAATGTGTCAGTGGTTTTGTGTCCACTATGCCCAGACCATGCTTATCCTTTGAAGTCAATGTTAGGAGAAGATTAACGTTGACACTATCATGACAGCCTTTGAAGGATCAGGCTGACACCTTCTGGGCAGGTACCTTGGCTTCCTGCCCTCCTCTTGAAGAACTCAGATTCCTACATGACCATCTACAAAAGTATTGATGGCTCTATTAATTTCTTATATGTTGCTTTGAGAAAATACTCAGACAAAAAAAAAGTGTGGGGAAAGGTTTGTTCTGCCTTGCAGGTCTGGAGGGATGGAGTCCATCACCATGGAGAAGGCTTTACCAAAGCCTGTGGGGACACGGCAGCAGGAGCAGGAAGGTGTCTGGTCACATTTCTTGCACATTCAGGAAACAGAGGGAGAACAAAACCTGATCCATTCTATGAACATCAAAGCTCACCTCTAGTGACAGACTTCTCCAGGAAGGGTCCATTTCCTAAAGTTTCCATAACCTTTCCAAATGGTCCTACCACCTAAGGAAAAGTTGTTCAAACTGGAGTCTATGGAGAACAATTTATTTTCAAACCACGGCAGTGATTTTTTATGGACTGTAGTCACCTTGCAAGGAAAGGTGCATGCAGAGGGTCTGTGCTGGTTGTTGTTATTTTACTACTGATAAGTTTTTTCTCCCATTAAGTATATTTAGTGATCTTGTCCAACCTATTCTTCTTTATCAGCGTCCTTAGGTCTACCCTTCTGACTCCTCCTACCTGGCAGCCATTGATATCCTTACTGTCTCCACATTTCTGCCTTTTAGAGAATGGCAGACAGTTGAAAACAAAGAACATAGCCTTTTCAGATTGAATATATTTTGTTTGTGTGGTAGAAAAATGCTAACTTGCACAGGGAAGAACTTAGTGATAATAGTATTGTGGGGAAAATCTATTTATTCTCTAATTAAAATATTTGGTCAGATGCCACTTTGTTTTTGAATTGGATATATTTTCTTCAAGTGGGAATTTAGTTGAAAAAACCATTATGAAAAGATTTAAATGGAGCCTTAGGAGCTGATGAGAGAGAAGACTAGGAGCTCTGCCATCTCTGTGAACTACCATACTCTTCCTCATCACAGAGAGACTCGGGGCAGGAGTGGTTCTAGCTAAAGCAAGTCCTCTACCCCACAGATCTCAGAGATTCATCTTTACAAATTTGGTGAACTCATAATAAGATTATGATGGAAACATCATCTTCTTCCACAATAAGTGTAAAAAGGATCCCAGGAAATCATCCATGTTCATTTAAAACATTTAATTTCTGCTGGTTAATAAATAACTTGGCATATATTTTCTAGAGTTAGTTTATGATCTGATATTTATAGACCAAAGCTATTACTAATAGTTAGATGTCACTAATAGATGCTACTAACACAGTACAAGAAATATTAAAGTCACCATCTTCTCATATGAGAAACACTTCAAACCACTTTGATCTACATGAAAATCCACCTCTCCAAATTAAAATAAAAATTAAAGTTTGATTGACTGATATACAGATTATACTTCATGAGAAGTCATTATAAACTTTATTTCAAAGTTCATCTTATGAACATTAGGGATAAATGTCAAAAATAAAAGGGAAAATAGATTTTACAAGAGGAAACTTTATGGTGAGCTGAATGAGGAAAACAAGAAATGCTTTTAAAACACTTTATTGATTACAATTTATGTAACAAGACAATAGAGTTTTTGGCCTTTAAGACAGGTTGACATATCTAACAGTACAGGAGATGATCTGGAGATGTCTGAGGACTATATTTCGACTCTAATTTGAATTATTTATAATCTCACAATTACACAGAATAAAATTGAATTACTAATAAATGTCAGCGAAGCCAATTTAAATTGACATTCATTTCCAAAATCAGCTGCTACATAATCATCATAATCTTTTTTTAGCTTTAATATTTACCACAATAGGACAATAAAGCAATGACACATAGTACAAAGAACAGAAATTCCAAAAATAAGTGGTTATACTCTTAATATTCTGCTTGAAACTCGTGAAGAAAAATGTTTAAAATACCCCTACTTCCTTGAGAGAACATTTTTAATCAAGGAAAATGAGAAAATGCTGTATCCCCCCTAATGATGAGCAAGCAGCCTGTCAAGCATACCCTTCCTTTGCCACCTCCACCTAGAATAGTTGAAATCCCATGAAATACCATGACTGTTACTAGGTAGGTGGGGTTAGCAAAATGTTGGACTTAATCTAGGCCTAAGAAAGATGAAATGAACACAATTTTTAACCCAAAATTGTTTAGCTTTAGAACAACAGCCAGGCAAAGGCTCACATAAATGGATTGATACTTGCAGTCTCTTAAAGTAAATTCTAACCCTAACTCATTTCTTTTCATACATGCAGTATCATCAGAATTTTATGGAGCAAATTAAGCTATCTTTAACTAATAAACTTGGGATATGTAAAATAAGTACAGACAAACACAAAGCAGTTCTTGACCAGTTCAGAAGTAACTCTTGGTGCTTCCAGAATCATTGAAGTAGTAAATCCCTTCAGACGAAAGCAGTATAGTGGTGAAGACTCCAGCTTGAGCCAAGCACTAGCTATAAACCACAGTATGGGGTCTTAGGAAATGAAATAGTCTCAATTTTTTTGATATTAATAATGACAAAGTACAGGGTAATGATGAGAAAGAAGGGAGTTATGACAATAACTGTGCCTCCTCTAAAAAACCAGACTATGTGTTAAACAATTCAAAGTCTAGTATAACAGCACCCACCTGTAACACCTCGGAGGTGGAGACAGGAGGATTGAAAATTCAATCTCATCCTCAGGTTACATAGAGATTTTGAGGCTAGCCTGACCTACATGAGCCCCTATCTCAGAAAAGAAAACATGCAAACAAATTTAATTATGTGAAAAGGACATGTAAATTGTCAAACAATATTAGATTTTGTTTATATTCTTGGGTAGTACTTTAGAATAAGTGTGCCTTGTCCACATAATTCAAGTGTTAGAAAAATAATCCACAAAGTCATGTGTTAACAGCATCTGAGACCTTGAGAACTAATTAGTATTAGATGAGGTCATAGGATAGGGATCCCTGTTTGCATTAGTGGCTGACTGTAGGAGGAGGAAAGGAGCACAGAAAGAGGAGAGAGGGAATAGGAGGGACCAGAGCCAGCAAAGCATGCTCATTGTTTCCACGAGACTTATGGGACATCCGCTGCGTGTCGATTCAGTGAGGTGACTCTAACCAGATAGTGGCCGGATGGCAACAAAACTTCATAACTTTGAGCTAAATAAACCTCTATATAAGCTGTTCAGCCGTGCAGTCTGTTTATAGTAATGGTAAACAAATTAATACAGGTGACTTAGGCATTTATGTTCTTCATTGTGGAAAAACTCTGACATTACGAATTGTCTCTGAAAAATATTAGCAGAGTTCAAAGGGTAGGAAAGGTCTCCTGGCTGGATCCAGGGCAAGGAAAGCCATAGACTTTGCAGTCTTACACATTGATGTGAACAGCTGTCTAAGCAGCAGTCCGTGATTCTCATACTTCTGACTTTCACTTGATTATATAGTAGATATGGGGAGTGTCTCTTGTGTGATGCTCTTCTTGGGGCAGCATGAACAACCATTTAATCTAAGCAGTCATAAAATAGTAACTATATAAATTATATGAAATAATAAGGTAAAAGAATTAAAGCAGGTTGCTACAAAACAATCAATGAAACAGAAATAAGAAGAGCAAGAGAGGAAATGGAGTCCAAAAGAATTGGAAGGCAGAAAAACAACACAATGGTAATAGTATATTTACTTTAAATGTAAACTGATCAAGTTCCTCAATTGAAAGATATAGAGTGACTAAATAGATTTAAAAACAAACAACCACAACAAAGGTCTATCAGAGACCCACTTTAGAGATAAGGATAGCCACCACTGAAAATGATGTTATAAAAAACTAGATTCTGTGAAAATGAGAAAGGACTTTAAAGGGCAAAAAGGACAATTGTAAATGTAAAAATAAAAGGATCAATTCTCAAAAAGATATACAAATATCAATATATGCACCTATTATTAGTGCACCTGCACATACAAAACAAGCATTGATAGGAATGAAGGGGAAAAGAATAGCCATCTACATAATAGCAGATTTCCGGAGCTAGAGATGTCAGTTAGGGACAGAGTCCCCAGCTAAGTGTGTACAAAAGGCCTTGTGTTCAATTCAGGCAAAACAGAAAAACAGACAACACACACACAAAGTAGCATGAGATTTCCATAGCGACCTCCAGTGACAGATACACCGTATAAATAGGAAAATAGGAAACTCAATAAGGAAACAAATACATATTGAAAGGACCTGACACCATAATCAGAATATCTGTCTCTTTAGCAGCAGAATATATATCCTTCTTAATTATACATAGAGCATTCTCCAAGATGGAACACTTTAGGTCTTGACAGATTTAAGGTTGAAATTTGAACTAGCGTCTCCTTTGATTATAGGAGAAGGAATGTGGGTGGCTGAGAGCTGCATAGATACATAAAATTAAATTCTATTTTCTTCAACAATAAATGTGTTAAAAAAGAAACCAAAAAGGGAAATCATTGAGTCTTTGAGATAAATTAAACAGACTGTGCAAAAGCAGGACTCATAAAGGAAATTATAGTAATAAACACCTACATTTTAAAAAGAAGAACCAGCATTAAACCTCAAGAAAATAGAAGCAGAAAAACAGCCTAAGCTTAACAGGCAAAGGAAATAAAGGTCAGACAAAGCAACTAGAGAAGATAAAAAACAATAGAACAAATTAAAGAAAAAATGGTTTTCTAAACAAAAGAGGATGAGTCTTCACTCTGACTAAGATTAAAAGGAAGAACTCAGGTAAATAATCAGACATCAAATAGGAAGACAGCCACTGACCACTCCTTTCCACTTGTCCATTAGACTTGTGCCATTATATCCAGGGACCTTGGCATCCACAGCTTTGGGGGTCCTCTGAGGATGCCATGACGGCTGCACTTATCTGCTATGTATTCACGCAGATCTGCAGTTCATCTGCTGAAGCCTTCTACACTCTTGTGCTCTATTCAAATCTGCAAGTCCCAGGCTTTTTCTCATGACTTAGCTAATGTATTTTAGAACTGACTTGAGTAGAAGGTGCAGGTCTGTCCTTGACCACACAGTTTAGAAATCAGTCTGAGGGGTGATCTAATGCAAAGCCGTCCATCTCCTCTAAAAGTTTCAGTTAAATCTTTCTTCAAAGATGCCAAGGCTGAGTTTAATGTCCTATGTTTATTCGCATCAGCTCAAATTGAATTTTCACCCACCTCTTGGTCAACTGTGAGTCAAAATTGTATAGTTGAAATTGTTTACAAGATTATGTTAAAACAGAGTTGGGGGTTGTATTTTGAAATTGGATTCAAGGTCATTATTGAATCATGCTTTATGTTTTTAGTTACTTTTGAAGTATTACAAATAACCCAGTGATTTCTCTGTATGATGATTTTACCCATTCCGTTCATATCATTTACAAGTAAAATCTGAGCTTTGTTTTAGAATAATATTGTCTTTCATTTAATAGAGTAGAAAAATATTAAGCACATTACTTTTGTTCAAAACTTTCTAAACACTATCTAACATATGTTTTCCCCTCATTTTATTATTTTCCTCTGTAGTATGGAAATGTCTAGAAATCATGGACACCCTGTGGCATGCGGACTGCCAGGTTATTAAGTAATGTAATGCCCCACAGTAGAAGTCCTTATTCTCAGTTTTCACTTAGTTTCATAAAATTCATCTTTTCATCTCCTATTGTCATGAAAAACTAAATTCCAAGTTTGATTGTTGAGAGGATAAGAACACAATTCTAAAGAAAATTAAGTAACTAGACATTTCTTATATTCTTTATAATGTCATTAAAAATAGATTAGAAGTAGCAACGCCAAACATAAGGACTCCTATATTAGTATGGTGGGGAAAGTCCTTTCTGTTCATTCTTCTTTTTCAAAGACCCAAACATACATAAAAAGATTTGATTTTAAATAATAAATCTGTGTACACAACTCTGTTTTCTTTCTGTGGTTATGTGTGTATGTAGCACTATTTTTCCAGGCTTATTAGAGACCCATGGATCTTTACCTGTTAGCCAAGTTGAACAGATACTACTAGAAGGCTGGTCTCTATCTGAAAATGAAGAGATGGGTTATAGAGAGGGTAAAATACCAGCAAGGGGAGACCCTTTGTCACTTGGAATGGGAATGCAAAATAGGAACAACCTTTTCAATGCGGAGAGATAAAGGATGCTGTTGAGACAGACTCTGGAGTTGGTTTTGCTTCATTCAACTGTGAAATGATTACATGCATTCATTTATATCTCGCCTTCCTCGTTTGGAGGGCATAATAAACATATGTGTTTCTCCTTTTCTTCTGCTTTCTTCAATCCTGTCTCCTTGAAACAAAATAAATAGAAACAACACTGCATTCCCACTCCCCTGGGTAACCAGCGTGACCCTCCAAAATCAAGCATGCCTGACACACGTCAACGTTGGGACACAAAACAAGCATGGCAGGAGTAACTCCTTGCTTTCTTTGCCCTTGGTCTGATATCAGTTCTTACCAGTCTCTGCACAGTTGGAAAGTAGGGGTACTGATCTCAGACTGAGTCTTGGAACCAGTTGTGATTAAGGTCTGCTTGTTCAATAAATCTCCATGACAATTGTCCTTTCTCACAATGACCTTTAAATTGCTTCTCTCAATTTTGCATTTATATACACTCACCTGTCATAACACATTCTAGAAAAAGAGTGGCTGCCCATGATTTGCCTAATGCTGGGCAGCATTCACTCAGGTATCAGGCAGTGGCCCAGATGTGTCTGAGGCATGAATCATCTGATGAATGAGGTACTACTCTTCATGGAAGGGGACAGCTCACAAGGAAATCACCCTGGGAAGCCTCGCATTATTGTTTTTATTTCTTAGTTCTTCCTCCAGGTGTTCCTTTCCGGAATGTGTATACCCCATTCTCTGAATACTACAAAATGATTTCAGACTCCTTCTGCCAGCCTCATTGAGGTGTTAATGACTTCCTAGATTCTGCTCCTGTGCCCAGGCCCTAGAGATTGATATTTCCACTATGATCATCCAAACAAGAATTTAGATTATAGCGCCTCACTGCTGTTTCAAATCATCCTGGATGAGAATGACAGTAATAGCAGTTAATAAGCACCTGCAGTGCACACAGCACCCGAATCCTAACTGTGCTTAATCTTACAGGTGATCCTTAAAGTAAGGAGATCATTCGCACCTCTGGGGTAAGGGGGCTGGGGAGGCACAGAAGAGCAAGTCCTTTTCTCTTCCTCTTGCAGCTCCAAATTGGCAGCTGGGTTGTGTGCCTATAACTGACACCAGGCGACACATTTTACGAAGAGATGGGAACTGTGAGCTGTCGTTTTTGGTTCATGTTCCTGCATCAGAAGTTATTTTCTGAAATTAGTATCAACTGCCACTACTCACAAAACTATGGTTATGAGCCAAGTATCCCCACCAAATACTAATATTTCTTCTGTCCTCATCCATAGTATTTATAGTGTATAGTATTCGTATCAATTATATGAGTTCATTATTAAACAGTATAAAAAGTATAGAAACTTACCTAGCCAACGGTGTGTTGTAGTGAAAACAATGCAGAAATCAATGCAGAAGGAAAATTAAGTGATGTTTTATTAACTAGATTTTCATAATTTTTTTTCAAAAGATATAGGGCCTCTGGAGATGCTTCAGCAATTAACGCCTTCCCTGGCAAGCATGAGGACTAGAATTTTGACCCCTAAACCTCTTGGAAATGTTTATCAACTTGGTGATTGGCCTGTAATTCCAGCCATAGCAAGAGGAGACAGGGGAGCCCCAGAGCAATCTGGCTAGCAAGACCAGTCCTATTGATAAGTCTAGAGTTTGATTAAGATTCCTTGCCTCGGGGGCTGGAGAGATGGCTCAGAGGTTGGGAGCATTGCCTGCTCTTCCAAAGGTCCTGAGTTCAATTCCCGGCAACCACATGGTGGCTCACAACCATCTGTAATGAGGTCTGGTGCCCTTTTCTGGCCTTCAGGCATACACATAGACAGAATATTGTATACATAATAAATAAATAAATATTTAAAAAAAAGATTCTTTGCCTCTCAAGTAATTAAGTGGAAGGACAAAGGGAGATGATTTCCAAAATCAACCTCAGACCTTCACATACACTGGCATACATGTTGATGCATGTAGCCACTCACATGCAAAACATGCCCAGATACACACATGCATACCACATACATACATATATACACACATACATACACACACAGGAGGAGAGGAAAATGGAATTGGAGAAAAATTGTGTCTCTCTAGACAAATCCAAAGCTCCTTAATCAAAAACAGAAACCCAAAAATATTCAAAATGAATTTTTAAACGTACTATAGTTGAGATGTCTTGATGGGGAGGGTACATTTTGGGGTCAGGTAGAAACTCCCACAAATCTACAAAGATGACCTCAGCTAACACTCCTAGCAAAGTGGGTAGGGAGCCTGAACTGGCCAGCTCCTGTAATCAGAGTGGTAACTACCCCAGTTGTCAGCACTGGAGCCTTCCTCCAGTGACTGATAGAAACAGATACAGAAATCCACAGACTCTGGACTGACAGCTAGGGAGCCTGTATGGGAATGACCAACATAGGCCATCTTCTTATGTCTGACAGTCATGTAGCTTGATCTACTTGTGGGACTCCTAGTGGTAGAAGTAGGACTTGCCCCTAATGCTTTGGCTGGCTTCCAGGAACCTATCCCTCATATTGGGTTCCCTTGCCCAGTCTTAATGCAAAGGGAGGAGCTTAGTCCTACCTTAATTTGAAATGCCATGCTTTGTTGACTATCAGGGACCAACAGAAAAGAGAGAAAATTGGGAGTAGCATGTTCACATTGAACTAAGAATCTGAATATTATGTAGAAAATAATAACAAAAAATCTAGCTGAATCTTTTAGCAGCTGTGTATCTAGAAGCTGTGGTTATTTTTCTATGGTTCAATCACAGAACTCAAAAAATAAAAAAAAATGTAAATGCATTGTGATTAATAACCAAAGGAGTTAAATGTCATTGTTTCTGAGTAAAAGTACAGACCAGGATCTGCTCCTGACATCACCAACAGACTTGTAAAGAAAAGTCATTATGTCCACTATCCAAAGGTTTTCTTTTCTTTCCATTTGAGTCTGAGAGTTATTTAAGTTGAAGAGAGTTGCCCTTCGTGTCCTTCAAAGCTATAAATTTTGTTATTCAATTCAATTTTTTCAAAACGAAGAAGACGGAGTCTAAGAATTACTTTAGAAGCAATTTAACACTCAAATATATTAATAGTGTGTGTGTGTGTGTGTGTGTGTGTGTGTGTGTGTGTGTGTGTAGACAGATACACATTTATAGGTCTAAATCTTCCTCAGGTGAGGGAAATAGATTCTGATACCCACAGAGAAATATATTCTTTCACCTTGATGAGTTTTGCTTCTAAACATAAAATCTTTTCGAAAAAGATATCAAACAAATTCTCATGGAATTGGGCTATAAGCCCCAACAAGGGATTCAGCTATAATATTTGAAACAATCAATATAAGAGGACATAAATTATGATGTTTTGTTCTTCAAAGAGTAAATGTATTATTGTTGGTGTGGTGGTATATTGTATGTATTTTGACTAGTAAATCTTGTCTAAAGACCAGAAGCAAAGCTAAAGCCACTAGAAGTTGAACAATGGTGAAACCTTTAATCCAAGAGTTGGGGAGATAGAGGCAAAAGCATCTTTGTGAGTTCAAGGCCACCCTGGGCTACACAAGATCAATGTAGAAACAAATCTGGGTGGTGGTGGCTCATACCTTTAATTTCAGTGCTAGGGAGCCACACACTTTTAATCCCAGCACTATAGGGAATATTAAATTAGAGGAGAAGAGAAGCTTAAGCTATTTAGTCTGCAGTCTCCCGGCCTTGGTAGAGGTAAGACCTCTCTTGTGGCTTGGCTGCTTTGCTTTTCAGGTTGAATCTCAATTTCTGTCTCTGGGTTTTTATTATTCATGCTCCAATGGGAATGGATTTAAGCAATTTGTTGGCTGGAATTAACTCCATAATACCCCGACAAGGACCTACATGTGTACTTTGTGAGGTAGTCTTATGCCTATGCACAGCTCAGCTCTGATAGAAGGAGGCTAGAATGTGAGGGACTGAAACAGAGGCATAGGCCAAAGCAATCCCAAGGAACACAGTGCCTGGGAGAGTGAGGAGAGAATTTGAGCAACACATTGTACTGGGGCATCTCAAGAATAGAATTAAGACCCTGGAAGATCATGCACTTAGAAGCCATGACTTCTTTATAAATTGGATTGCAGATAAAGGAGGTTCAGGATCAACAGTGGCGGTAGGTGAGGGTAGTTCATTATACAAAAGATTCTAACCTTGTAGAATTGGATCTACATTACCATTCTTAGTAGCTCCTTTGGAAATGGTCAACGCTCTCTTCTCTCTCACTAGACCTAAAATTCTAAAATACACACATATACACACACATGCACACACACATACACATGCACGCACACACACAAATTTTTAGCCAACACTCATAGAGGAAGTTGTCATGGCCAGGTAATCATTTGCAGCGAGCTCAGCAGTCATAAGTAGCTATATGACTTTGTAAACAGATCACCCTGTGTGGCAGTGGGTGCACAAACATGCCAGTTTATCTCCAGAGTTCTCACTCACTCAGCTGCTGGGTTTGCTTCTATTTGGATTTCAGGATTAAAATGCAATTAGTATGTTTTAATAAGTCCAAATGTGATATATTAAGATTAAGTAATTATTTTCAAATGATGTGATTGATTGATTGAATGTCCCCACAAACAAGGAACACTTACACTTCACTGCCCAGTTATTAACCCTTAAAACCACCATACTTCCTTCAGCAAATATACAATAATTTTAAGGTTTAGCTGATTGTAATGGATTATCACATATATTTACCAATTGAGATAACTAACCAGATAATTCTTTAAGGTTTATTTATTTTATGCATGTGGGTGTTTTACCTCCATGTATGTCTGTACCGTGTGCATGAAGCCCTGCAGAGGTCAGAAGAGGACATCATATTCCCTGGAACTGGAACTAGAGATGGTTGTGAGCTCCCAGTGGGTGGTAGGAATAGAACCTGCGTCCTCTGTAAGAACAGCCAGTGCCTTTAACTCCTGAGCTGTCTCTCTAGCCCTAGCCTGATATTTTTCAAGTATATATTATTTGATCACGAGAAGAATCTAATGAATGAGCTTCCTTTGGAGCTATGTTTGATTAAAGATTGGCTTTCTAAGTTAGCACCTCATAATGATGTGGACAAGCTCGTACATGTGACATCAGTGGTTCTCTTTAGTCTGACATAGAACCTCATTGTTGTTTCTATACATCATCAATGCCTGGTTTATACAAGACGAGTCTCAACCTTATGGAGATCCACTGCCTCTGCCTCCCCAGTGGTAGGACTAAAGGTTTATACCTCCATTCCAGGCTTTCTCCACCATACTGCAGCTCAGGATCCCCTGCCCTCAGAGGGATGCTACCCATAGGGGACAAGTCTTCCATACTCAATTAATGTAATCAATATAAACCCCCATAGACACACTTACAAGCAAACCTGATTAATACACACAGTCCCTCATTGAGCCACTCTTCCAAGGTGATCATAGATCTTGTCAAATTGACAGTTAAAACTAATCATATATTTCAGTTCACGGTTTCAGAGGTAAAATCAGCCCATGGTGGTTTGGTTAAATATGTCTTCACATAATTTTATGGTAGTGGAAGAATGTGGCAAAAGAGAATAATTTTTCATGACTGGCAGAGAGTAGGAAGGAGGTAAGGATGACCAGATATAAGATACCCCTAAAGATCTGCCTCCAGTGGCTTACGTCCTCCAACTACATTGTCCTAGAACCTTCCTACTCATCAGGAACCAAATTGCTAACATGTGAAACCTTAGGATACTTCATATCCTAGCCATAATGCTGATGAGTTCCCCAGTAACACTCAAAGAATATTAAAATATTTAAGATCTCTCCAAATCGAACATTTTAGACTGGAGAGGGGATTAGCAGTTAAGAGCCCTTGCTGCTCTTTTAGAGAATCTGAGTTGTATTCCCAACACCATGTCAGGTGGTTCCCAATATGGGTGGTTCTCCACCTGTAACTCTAAATAACCTGATACTCTCTTCTGGTTCCTCCAGGCATACATACAGACACACACACATACACACACACACACACACACACACACACACACTAAAATAAACACTCTAAAATCTAAAAATTTAATTTAAGTTAAACCTTATTTCTAGAAAAAAAACTAGAAACAATCAAAAAAGTATCATTAATATATTCTTTAAAGTGTTATTTATTAATATATTATTAACGCATTTAATTATATCTTCTATTAAATAAT
The DNA here is from genome assembly GCF_037038515.1 of Microtus pennsylvanicus. Lineage (NCBI taxonomy): Eukaryota > Metazoa > Chordata > Mammalia > Rodentia > Cricetidae > Microtus > Microtus pennsylvanicus. Next base: position 39,676,526 of record NC_134597.1, read on the forward strand.
AAAGTAAATTTGAATAATCATGAAGTGGCCATACTTATTTATTTTATGGTAATACTTAAATCATGGCTGAATATTAGATATATACAGGATATACAGTGTCTTCAACATTTTTCATATTTTCTTCATTGCTTGATTTTATAACCGTCAATTCTAAAAATACAGTTTCACATAAATACATAGTATAAAATGGCAGAAGTATGTTTAAGGCAACTTTAGAAATTGCTGCAAATTCTGTCAAAATATAAATCAAAATTTATTTAGTGATTTAAAATTTTTAGTGTATTTATTTTACACAATAAATCTCATTATAAACTTTTCTTACCCTACCCTCTAGTGTTCCCCCTCCTACTTAGCTGAACACTTTCCTTTTCACAAGTCCTTCCCTCCAGCTTTCATGTCTTTTTATTTCCTTTTCAGATAAGTTCTAAAGTATTTTATCTATCTGTGAAGTGTTTATCTAATTATTCTTTATCAATAAAAACTTGGGTGTCAGATATTGGGGTAAGAACCTGAATGATCAGAGAAGCGGCAAAGAAGCAACCAGTGACCTCCTTTCTCTTTCATTCTTCCATCCCAAAGGTCCAAGACCCTCTCTAAGCCCTGCCCTACTCCTCCTCACTGCCTCTCTATGTGTCCTCAGTCCTCCACAACCACTATGGCTAATTTTGGTCAGTTAGTAACTAGCTTTGTACTCTGACTTAAAGCAAACTTTATTGTCAGAAGGCGATCATAATATCACACAACATATCTGTCTGTTTAATTCTTTATCTACTCATCTATCAATCTATTTATTTTTTTATTGTGTGTTTGCATGTGTGAGAGAAATAGAGACAGCACAAGTGTGGGGATTAGAAGTAGACTTGTAGGAGTTGGGTCTTTGCTTCCATTGTATGGGTTCCAGGGATTGAATTCAGTGTCAGGACTGATCACAGGCTTAGCCACTCACTGAGCCATTTCCTCAGACCTTTCATTTCTTCAATAGTTCCCTTCTCTGCCAATCTTTAGCTGTTAAGAAATCCTCAGTAGGAGTAGGCTTCACGATCTCCCTCATTACAGGTAGGGACCTGTAAGGTTTTTCTAACTCAATATTATTCATATTTCATACAGGTAACATAGCGCTTGAGTTCTGGAGGGCTTTCTCCAGTTTCCATCCTTTCCAGCTCCTCCTCGATGATGTGCTCTGAGCTTGGAAGGGGTGAGAGAAATACTTCTCTCATGACTGAGAACTCAACTCTTACATATTTTATCACTGAGTTCATCACACTTTGTGTGCCTCTCCAGTTACAAGCTGGGGATCTTTGCTCATCTCTCTGCCTACGCGCAGAATAACTTCTAGAAGCCATACCTTTCATTTCGAAATACTAATGAATCTTCTATATAATAGAAAATCGAACATAATGACTTATCATTTGTTTTTGTTTACACCATTCTGAATGTCAAAATGTCATAACAATTTTATTCTTATGAAATAGTGTAAAAATGTGTTTCCCATGTATAAATCAGAAGCACTCATATGAAGTAAATCCCATTCTCCTGAAGCAACATGGTTAATTTATATCCTATCCAACATTGACTTCCAATTTTCCAAGATTTCAAGATGTACAATTGGAGGTATTCTTTATAAAAACAATTTAAAAGACATGAAAATGGCATCATGTCAAACAAGACCATCTGTCTCTGAGAAATTTTTTAAAATAAATGAAATAAAAATAATGTTCAGAAATAGGTGCCCATGTTTGTAAGCTGAGGGAAATTGATGAGCATCTGTGTTTTTTGTTTGTTTGTTTGTTGTTTTGTCTCTTCCCTTTAGTGGAGTAAATTAGAATCAGTAATCACCATTCTGCTTTGCCGTTATTTTAAATGTGCTGTGACTATCCCAAACAGCCATTCCAAATAATTCTTTGTGATCAGCCAGGACATTTGAAGACCCAGCTGTTTTGCGAACTAAAATACTTTAATGATAACAAATGGGTATTTTTTCCTTTTCTCTCCAGCATTGGGCATGTTATGGCTATAGCTCAATTTGTTCATGATCTTTTAAGATAGATAGATAGATAGATAGATAGATAGATAGATAGATAGATAGATAGATAGATAGACAGATAGATAGAACACATACATGCCAAGTCTTTGTAAAAGTCTTCCATTTGGCGTTAGTTTGGTTTAAAACTATAAATTGCTATTTGCTGCCTGCCAACTACAGAATAATTTAAAGTTCAATGCTTTTATGATGTGTTCTTGAAGTAAACAGAAAATAAAACCTTTTAAAGGGATAATATAATGCATAATATTTTCTTTGCATTTCAATAGCTGCATATAATGATATCAAATTGCTACACAAATCGATGGGGAAATATTTCCTCTAAGAAATGTTTTGAAATGATTTCCCCCTTTGGATATAACTATACCAAATATGTTTCCAAAATGGTTGAGATCTATAAAAAGGTGGTATGTATAAATATAACATTTGAAAATGAAATTCAGATTTCTAGGAAATTCAACAAGATGTGAATGCTTGAAGTCAATTTAAAATAATTAAGAAGAGAGTTTATTAAGTTTGCCAGATCTCTTCCACTCTAAAATGTAGTATTTTTTTCTCCTTTGTGTATTTGAATTACCCATCATTTATGCGGCAGAGGAGAAGAGTTATAAAGTAGAGTAAATCTGTGTTTATTTTAGAGAGTCAAGCGTTCTTTGAAGATGCAAATGACTTTTTGTCTGCGCTAGCAGAAGGATGTGCTGATCGACATGAAAATAACAACGAGAAAGAAACAATTATTTATGCAACTCTGCCACCTTGCCTATATCAACTAGAAGGGCAGTCAGGCACAGTCTGTTACCAGAAAAAACAGACAAAAGTCTTTTTCTTATTCAGTCACAAACATTCTCATTTTCTAAAAGCTGCTTTAGAAAACTTGTTTTCTTTCCTCTTCCCTCATGGGTGCATTGAATACACTCCCAGGCGTCCTCTCTCCATTCTGTCCTTTTCTACCTCACACAGAGAAATGCGCTCCATACAGACACAGCTGTTGAGACCTGTAAACCTTACATTTCTTTAGAATAAATAGAAGACCACCGCGGTAAGCAAGCCTGGCTCCAAGACTGGGGGATGGGAGAGCAAAGTGTTGGGTTGACATTTGACACTGCTCTGTCATTCTTACATTTTGTTTACTTATGTCACTGGTTACAAATGGACATGTGAGGTGGTCAGCCACACAAGCAGCAAGAATGGACTGAGCAGGTTTTAATTACATAGTTGTGCATATGTGTGTGTGTGTTTGTGTGTAAGAAAAATAAAGAAAAAGAGGCTATCAACTTGAGAGTGGAGGAGTCCTTGGAAGGGTTGGAGGGGGAGAAAGTAAAGTAATTCTAATTTCAATTGATAACATAATTTTTAAAAAATAAAAAAAATCTTGAAATGTATAAATGCCAACACAAGGGGTAGTAATATGGGGGAGGTGCAGTCCCAAACAAACCACATAGGCTCAGTTGTGTCAACGAAAACCACTCAGCTTTCTAGCTGATCAATTGTGAGTGTAAATTTGGCAAAAAGGTTTCGCACAAAGGAGCCTATCTGCCAGCTAATATCAAGAACTGCTGATCAAAGAATGTTCTCCAAAAAGAGGAATCATTCTGCTAATTGGTAGGTGTTTGATAAGAAATTCTGTGTTTTCTGGAGAAAATAGAAGCTAAAGTCTTGAACAGGCATGTATGGAGAATAGAAGCCAGAGCATACCGAGGCCACAACCTCTCGTACCTTGAATCCTCCCGGATGCAATAGGGGTTGTCTGATGTTCAGCGGGAACCCAACAAATCTAAGTTGGAGATATGTATATATATATATATATTAAATGACTTATTTATGTTTAAAATAAACTTGGGTCATTGGTCTTAACAATTCCTAGAGATGATTAATGTGTCAAGGCAAACATGTTCTTACTTGGCTTAATGATTAGTAGACTAGTTAAATTCCATTTTCTATGATTTTTTTTTTTAACTTAGAATGTAGAAAGGGAGAGAGAACAGCCTACTTTAAAAGAAATATCTTCCAGAAGTCTTATGATCACGTATTCATGGTAAAAGACCCCCGGTGTGGGGAGACTCTCACTCAAGTCTCGGGATAACACGACACCTCCAGTAACTCACGAGAGACCGTCCTTGCTGCAATCACACGAGGTTTATTCGACAAGGACAAGACAGAAACCAGTGCACTGGGGCCGAGACTCACAACCCACACAGGGGAGGAGTTTGACCCCAAGTAACTGGGAGAAGGAGTTTTTAAGGGAAGAAGCCACAGCCCAGTAATCAAAAGGGGTAGGGAAGGCATCATAGAAAATTCCAAAAATACCAGTGATAATCACAAGGGGGCACCTCCCTGTTTCTCAAAATTATTCTCAAGATTACAATCTAACTTTATCTTCAGCTAGTTCCTGAAACTGAACAGGCTAATCCTAGATTTCTGGTTTTTCTCTCCTTGCTTAGATTTTTGGCTCTATTTTTTCCTGCTAGGGGGGTCTGGATTTATCCAGGTCTTTCAATGGTTTATCCCAAGTACTTTATAAAGATTCTTTAATGCTTACTATTCTCAATGATAAATTTAGGAATTCAGTTTTAGCTCTCTTATAAAGAAGGTACATTTGGCAAAATGAGTTGTGCCTAACCACAGCATACATTGCAGATGATTTGGATGTCTTGTGTCCTCATGTTCATCATCTGAGCCAAGTGTTTCTATCTTTGCTCTGTGTGTGTAAGCATGCATGTATGTGCATGTATTAGTAAGGACTACTTTTCCTGTCTCTGTGACAAGATACCCGAAAAGAACCTGAAGAAAGGAGGACTTTGTTCTGACTCATAGTTTGAAGGCAAAATGCATCATGGCAGGAAAGCATGGAGAGAGATGGGCACTGTGCTCCGGAACTCAGCTCTTTGTCTCTTTTCCAGTAAGGGACCCAGCCTGGAGTCTGGCATTGTTCACATTTCTTTAGCAGTGAAATTAACCCATGTAGAAACTTCCTCACGGAGATGTTCAGAAGTTTGTTTCTGTGAACGAAACCTTCTTAAAAGAAGCTGCATCTGGCTGTGAATGAACACTCCTGAGAGGATTCTATGATTACAGAGGCTGCTGGGCTGGTTAGAATTTCAATACTGTGGAGATCGCAGTGTTTGAGGACCAGAGGCTAATGGCTAATTACCTTATCTTGGGCTGAGTTCTAGCCCCCCGGAATAGTCATTCCTGGCCTCCCCAACCTCCAACCTCCACCCCTGAGTTAGAACTAACATCTTGTGACAATAGATAATTGACTTAGCAGGCAACTAGCTTCTACCAACCCCAGAAAATGCCATCACACAGCATCATAGGTACAGAATAGCTCCCTATATCCCCTGTACCCACCAATGCATTTAAACTTGTTTTGATTTATGACTTTCTCTGGTCTGTGAAACTATTTAAAAAAATTCTTGAACCTACTTCCACACTGGGATGTTGGATTTGGGGTAGCCTAAATCTGTGTTCCTGGGCCATGGTCATTCAGGACTCTAGAATATACTATATCTCTTACTCCCTTAAGATGGCAGCTGTGGCTTTTATATGGACACTTCCATGATAATCAATTCCATCAAACAGAAAACTAAGACCTATATCTTAATTATATTTATATCTATCTATCTACCCTTCTACCTATCTGCTGAAGACATGGATAATATGAAAGTAATTCTGTAATTCAGAAACACAGACATGAATGAATTGTGTAGCTGATTGTTCTCCCAGAAAGAAAGTGTAATTATTCAGCCACAGATAAGGCTGCACTTCCAGGTTCTAAAGGCAGGCACTGCAGAGCGGTTATGAAAAACCCTCGTTTTCAAAGGTGGTGGGAGAAATCCCCCAGTCTCAATAATTCAGGCCAACAGATGCAATCAGCAAGAGGTGTCTTTATTGATTACACTGGCGCCTGCGGGTGCAACAGTAGCTTACTCCAACTGAGCACCCCGGGCAAATTCAAACAGCCATATTTATAGGGGAAAATGATTACATAAGAGGGTAGAATAGCACAAGCATTTCATTGGCTCTCAAATCGGTGGGCTTAGCTCATCCTGGGAATGCCCCATGTCTATTCTCAAATTTCCCCGAAAAACCATAAAGACAGATAAAACACCCTGCAGCAAGTTGACAATTTAGATAGGATGTCTTGGGGGGGGTGGAGTATTCCATCTCCTTAGCCTAGTGAGTGAGTCTGCAACCCATAGATATCCAGTTTTAGCATCAGCTGAGCCCGGGGCCCAGCTAAATTTTCAGCAGAGTTTAACATAGTACATGGGCACGGGGTCTTTCAAGTATGGGGGGGTCTTTCAGTTACATCTATGTATGACTCAGCTAAAACCCTTGTGCGCATGCGTGAGTTGCCCATCTGCGTCATCAGTGTATAAAGTAGTCACACCAACCCCCTGTGCACATATAGTAGGCAGCTTTTAAAAGCTGGACTCTGTCTCTCTCTCCCTCTCTCTCTCTCTGCACACAGATCCCCAGGCCTGTACGCACCTCCTCTAATAAACTCCTAAGTGGGTTTGTGTTCCATGTTTCCTTCTCACTCGCCTCAGGTAATTTCAGAAAGTGTATAATCAATTTGACTCTTGAGCAAGAAAGTCAGGAGCAATGGAAATCAGAGAGCCACATGCCTGGCTCCGGATCAAGCCAGAGAAGCTAAGTCTATGAACATCTTAAGAAATTGTAAATGGCTTCCACCCAAGACTGAGGGCTGAGCTTGAAAGGATAAAACCAAGACAAAAACAGAGCTAAGGTCCAAATAGATAGACTGGACCTCATCACTGCCCACTGTCCGGAAAAAGGAGACAGAGCTGCGATTCAAATGGCAATGATTACCAAGACCCTGAACGGCCATTTACCTTGGGCATAGGGCAAAAAAGCCTCATCTCCAAAGCTTGTGGTTGTGGGGAGTCCATTAAAATCAGTTCATTTCCTGGACTCCTGCACAAACTTCTGAGTTTTTTTTGTTTGTTTGTTTGATTTTTTTTAATGTAAGCCAGGGCCCAGAAGGGACCTTGGAAAGCTGCTGGCCAATAAGTGCAGTTAGGAAAGTATAGAAGCTTTCCAGAAAAGAACTCTACAAACAGAAGACTTCTTCCAGCTGTCACTGTGTCCTAATGATTAATGGAATCACGTCCCTGACGAGCCTAACAGATAAGTGTGATGAACTACCCAAGGCCTACAGGAGACTTTTACATCATAGTTTGAGCAATGCACTGAAGAGTCTTTTACCAACAACAAAATCTGCCTTTCCAGTTTTATTTATTGTGTTTCTCTTTAGTACAGAGAGCTCACATTTGCATTGCTAATAGCTCTCTTTCAAAGTTTGTTGACATTTAAGCAGATCTTTAATGTGGAGGAATGTTAAAACACCCTTGGGCAAAGTCAGTTCCCCAACCTGAACTGGGCAACCTCTCAGCTGCCTTGTGAAAGCAGAAGAACCCTCAGAGCTGCCCTGAGTTCGCTACACTGAGTGCACATACTGACCAGGTCACTGGGAAGGGTGCTGGATGCACCGCCCCAAAATAGGACACTCTGGGGAAAAGAGTATGTTAAATTAAAGACTCTTGAAAACTAGCAAGTATCTAGTTTTCAACTACTTTCCTCCAAAAGCATTAATCCTGCAACAGTAAGGCCCTTAAAGGAAAAACTAGTTCCTTCTGGTCAAGGGAAAGAACTGCCTGGCCTGGGTAGAAAATGAACATTCCAGGTATGCAAAAAAATAAAAGAATTAATCCACTTGTTACATCAATCACCTGGCCAAGGGACTATCCCCCAGAGAGATGTTAGGTGCAAGGGGCCCCCAAAATGACCATGTTGCTGACAATGTCCTAAGGTGACTACCCTGGCCTAACCCAGAATTCTTACCAGGTAAACAAAAACCTAAACTCAACATTCCTCAGGAATCTCCTAAAGCAGGTTTCTGTTTGTCCGCTACTTCTCTTCCCTCCAAAGGTCAGTTACCTTGGACACATGGCACCTAATTCAAGATAACCCAAAGAGCCTGCAACAGATCAAACTCCCAGGCTACTCTGGCAGTATGCCACCTCCCACTGCTAACTGCCCCCAATAAAACTGACAGAGCTTTTCCTTGTTGGTGTTCTCTCCTCTCTGAGGTAGTCCAGCAGGTTCCCCCCTCAATAAACTGATCTTTCTACCTACGACTAGTCTACTTAAGTGATCTTGCTGTGTCTCCAAACAGAAGACAGGACCACTCTTTGGAACAGTCCTTACTTTTACCTTAAGCCATGCTAAAGAGCTAAGAAAATAATTATCCCTATGATGAGATTCTGAACTTCTTTCCTTCTGAGAATTTCTGCCACCTGTCACAGACTCATTGGCAGGTGATGGGGCAGTCATGTCAATTTATAAGGCCATACAATTTTTTGAATTGCTCAGAAATGTATACCCTTTCCTTCTTTTTCTTTATATCTCTTTTCTAAGCATGATTTTCCTAATACTTTGGGCTATGCTCTTCCCCTAAAGCAGTGGTTCTCAACCTGGGAATAACAGCCCCCTTGGGAGGTCAGATGAACCTGTCACAGGTTCACCTAAGACCATAGGAAAACACATTAGGACTCATAGTAGTACCAAAATTACAGTTATGAAGCAGCAACAAAATAATTTTATGGCAGGGATTCACCCCAAGCTGAGGAACTGTACTGGATGGTCACAGAATTTGAAAGGTTGAGAACCACTGTTCTAAAGCCATCCTCCTCCAATTTGAGCACCTGCTGCCGCAGAGAAGACAGGATCTCCGCATCAATACTAATCTTGAGAACCCATCAAGAATAAGACGACTACCACAATCTTAAGCCAAACTTTAATTAAATGCTGGCAAGGAAGATGGGCTTTGGCCAGGACCACTCCACAGTTCTCAGGAAATGGCCATGAGTCACATTTTGCAGAGGCTTAAAAAGGTAAATCCCATAATTCACCACATTTCCCATCAGGTCCAATCAGGGACAAGCATACATCCTGATGTATTTTCTATGTACCTCCAGTCTACATCCAATCAGGGACTAGCTTACATCCTGACATATTTCCTGCCCACACATGCACATCTGGTACAGATGGGTCAAGAAAACAGGAACTCATTCTAAAGTGCAAACAGAGCTCTTAACCTGCAAGGTATATTTTTTTTTCTCCTGTTTTAGTCTTACAACCAACTTCTTGTAAACTCCAAGGTTTTTCCCCCTCTTTCCTCCATTCTTCTCCAGAAAGCTGCTGAGATTTATAACTTACCTGCTCTGGGAGTATCTCTTAAATGCTATTAAAATTGTCCTGTCTGAATAAAATTTAACTTTGCTTGGCTTTCAAATTTTCCTTCCAATTCTTTAATTGACAGAGAAATCAACCTGTTTCTATACCCCTAGCAAGTATCAGCAGGCAGTAAAATTCTATGGGAAAAGTGTATATTCCCTATACAAGAAAGATGGACATAATCTCCTCACCAGAGGAGAGTTGGAATGAGAGAAATCTATGCAGACAGACCTTTTGAACTAACTCTCATCTGCTTGGTCATGCTGATAGGGTTGACTGTGCTGACCCCAGCTCCTTTGTGATATCATCTGCTAGTTCTTGTACATCTCACTGCATAAGCTTTTGGCTGTGTTTCTTACAGGTCTTCATTTTCCTGTGGAGACTGTAAAAAAAAATTACATGTCTTGCCAATCTCTTCTTTATCAATGTAATATTCAGGCCACACTGTCACTGCAGAAATTGGAAATCCCTTTGGGCATTCTCAGTCTCATCAATAAAAGAATTTGAAAACAGAAGGAAATTTGAGGACAATGTTATTATGCAAGCAAATTATAAATTCTGGTAGTTGCCAGAGGAGGAAGACAGAAATGAAGAAGAGAGAAAACCATGTATTTAACAAAGCAGGCATGTGCCGTTCAGTAATGGGCTTCAGCAAGCATGGTAGACAAGCTGATGCACTGCAGAAAAATGTGTTTCAGAGACAAAGAGGCAGGAAGCTCAGTGTCCAAGAAAATATGTCCAGTCGTTGACCACAGTAAAAGAGAAAAGGAGATAAAGAGAAGGAAAAGTTATGCAAGCTCTGCAGTCCTCAAGTCTCTCTGCAAGTGTCAGCAAGCCTGCCCTCTGAAGACAGGGCTCCTGGGAAGAACAAGTATGTCATCTCATTAAAGACATAATTTTCTGTGGGAATTCCTTCAGCCAATAGCCTTTACAGTGTTGGCACACTTTGGACAGGGTCTCATGTACTATAAATCAGATGTAAAGACATGTGTGGCCTCTTGGTTGCTGGATTCAGCTCAAGTTTCCTTGCACAAACAAAGGACTCTTTCTGTGAGTTTACTCCCTAATAAATTAATCTTTATTATACTCCATTCTGGGCTAGTGTGGAAATCTTTTATACTACAACAATAATTATTTTTCAACTCTCTAGTGTGTCTTGAGGCAGACTAGCTTTTCTGATGGGTGTACTTCTGGCCAGGTAACTGGTAGGCCCAGCGGGATTAATTCTTAAAAGGAGGAGAAAATAACTATGTGATGTTTGGGATGCTTAGAATGTTTTGTCCCTACCCAGGGCCTTGTGAGTTTTTTTGTTTGTTTGCTTGCTTGCTTGCTTGCTTTTTTGTTTTGACCAGAAGGAAGTAGTTTTTTCTTAATAGGACCCGTAAAACCCAGATATATTTACTTTTTAGTATAGTGGTTAAAACCAAAGATGGCACCTCCCTTTCTGGAGTTATCAGGGAAACAAGAGGTTGAGCACAAAGTCCATAAGGGAGGAGTCCTTCTGTAACATCCTCCAAGCCTGCTTCCCTTCCTAACTACACCACAGACCTGATAAAGGTATAAGTAAATTCTTCGTTTCTTGTCTTCATCCATGGGAGCTTGAAAAATGTACAACTGAGACACAAAAGTCAGGAAAATGATTTGCATGTTGACCAAATATAAGTGTTCACATTCCTTCAGATCCCATAAGCATGTACATAACTAAAATTAAAGCTTCATGGAATAGAACTTACCTATATGATATATAGATTCCAATAAATTCCACCATTTCCAGTCTTGATATCCTTTGTTGGTTAAGCATTATTTTCTCCATGGTACTAAGGAACAGCAAACTGGAAATTACAATCTACTAGTAGATCTCAATGTGCAGTTTGAAAAACACAGCCTTAGAACAAGTAGAACAACCTTCTCTTCTTTATCATGCAAAAAGTTAAGAGTTTAAACCCTATTTCCAATGTCATGTAGTAAGTATCAACAAGGTAAAGTTGATCAAGTTCTGACCTAATTGGTTTTATAAATCCTCCATATTCCTCAAGTTAAATCAAGGTTCCTCTGTCTTCTCCCCCTCAGTTAGAAGTTTTTGGTGAATAGTGTGAACTCATATCAATATTCCCCAACCCAGAAGGGCAGTGCAAATTATTAGGTCCACTGAAAGACATGTTCATGAGGTCAACAGCCAAAAACGAAAATATTGACATCAAAGAAGCCATTGATTCTCCTTCTCCCATCTGAGGAAACCCAATTCTGTTCATTATGCTTATCATATCAAAAGGGCTTAGTAGGGCTACATTAATGAAGATATCATGGATTAAGTACCTTTCAAAAATAAAGGTCTATTCTCTTATAGTTTAAGGTCTGAAATCAAGTTGTCAATGGTTGTGGTCTCTTTTCTTCCTTCCTTTCTTTCTTTTTTTCTTTTTTGTTTTGTTTTGTTTTGTTTTTCAAGACAGGATTTCTCTGTATTTTTGGAACCTGTCCTGGAACTAGCTATTGGAAACCAGACTGGCTTCAAACTCACAGAGATCCACCTGCCTCTGCCTCCCAAGTGCTGGGATTAAAGGCGTGCGCCACCACCGTGCAGCAGTTGTGGTCTCTTTTATGACTTCTAGTAGCTGCCAGAAATCTTCCTAGTTCCGTTTCTTGTAGATCCCTTAGTCCAATCTCCACCTCTACTGTCTTTTCTTGAATTCATTTCTTTTTGCCATGACCTAAAACATGGCAGAAACAGCTTAAGGAGGAAGAGCTTATTCCGCATACGTTTCAGATGATATAGTCCATTGTGGCACGGAAGAAATGGCAGCGAGAGCAACTCACAGCTTTTTTAAGGGAAACATGAGATAGCTTATTCACCTCTTAGTGAATCGGAAACTGAGAACTTGAAGCAGAGACGAAACACTTAAAGGCTTATTTGTACCAGCCAAGTGTCACCTCATTTATTTATTAAGGATTTCTGCCTCCTTCCCGCCACCCCCTCCCATTTCCCTCCCCCTCGCCCAATCAAGTCCCTCTCCCTCATCAGCTCGAAGAGTAATCAGGGTTCCCTGACCTGTGGGAAGTCCAAGGACCGCCCACCTCCATCCAGGTTTAGTAAGGTGAGCATCCAAACTGCCTAGGCTCCCCCAAAGCCAGTACGTGCAATAGGATCAAAAACCCATTGCCATTGTTCTTGAACATGGCCTCAAAAACCAACGCCTCTAGCTGGAGCCCATGTGTTCAGATACATGAGACTATGTGAGATTATTTCATACTCCGCTCTAACACATTTCATTCTTTCTGTTTTTATATACAGATCCCCTTCCTCTTTCTAGGACACCGGTCAGTGGATGAGGACCAACATTAAGTCTGATTTAACTAGATTTTTAAAGGTTCTGCCTCAAACAGTATCATATTCATGAGTGCAAAAAGCTAGAACTTAAAAATACATAAATAGAAAACTAGGGGACACACCCTACTCTCTTATAGACATTAAAGCATTTTACATTAAAAAGGAGACGCACATATCTGGAAGAGACAAAACTGAAGGAGTAGGCAGAAAGAGAAGATGAATTCTTTTCCGGAGAAAAAGGTGAGAACTGATTGGTCACTAAGATACAGAAAAATAAGGAGGCAATGCACTGCCTTGAGTATTATACGTCTTTCTCCCATTTTATAGTGATCCCCAACCTTTCTAATGCTGTGACCCTTCAATACAGTTCTTCATGTGTGGTGACCCCAACATAAAACAGTTTTCATTGCTACCTCACTGCTGTAATTCTGCCGCGATTATGAATTGTATGGTAAATATTTTCAGATGGTCATAGGCCACCCCTATGAAAGAAAGGGGTCATTTAACTCACCAAGGAGGTCACGAGCCACAGATAGAGAAAGAAAGGGGTCATTTAACTCACCAAGGAGGTCACAAACCACTGCTTCTGTGCCTACTCCAGACACTTCTATGATGCAAGTGTTAAACCAGATTTCAAAACTTTCTTCAAATCATATTCAAGATGATTTAAGCTATTACATGTTTTCAGGAGGCAACTCATGAGTGACCTACCTTTATGTTAAATAAAATAGAAGTTAGTGTTGGCATGGAGAGAAGTTTTATTGTGGGATGATAGACCCCTGATTTTTGGCAGTCTTACCACTATGCAAAAGCAATGGCAGCAAGTAGGAAAGACAGTGCCACCATGTTGACTTTCCTGAAGATGCTCACTACAGTGTTGCTTGTGTGCATCTTGCCAGTTACAGAACACGGATCTGATGCTTCTATATATTAATCAACTATTTTAGTGTAAAACATAATTATTTTAAGCAAAATAATTGCTATTTAGAGCAATAATTTTTTTCTAAAATTTTGTATAATCATTTTCATTTTTAATCAATATTCCTATGAACCTGTACCCAATCAGTTATTTATCCATTCAGTGTTTAGAATTCAAAGACGTTCTCTATCTCCTTATACATAAATGTTTATACTCATAGAAATACATAAAGAAAATATTATAAAAATAGAGGGAAATATTGTATTTATATGTGAATGTAATCACATATATATGAATATACTAGCATTCAATTATGGTGTGCGTTTTTAAGATGCATATGTTTGGTTGCTTTTTATAAGCTGTCTTATGGCATTGGTATCCTTACATATTAAAAGGTAGCTCTCATTTATTTGGTAAAATATATTTCTCATATGCACCCAAAACACACATATGAAAAAGTCCCTGTGGCTGTATTAAAAGATGAGAAGCTTTCCCATACTATATGAGCCTAAGAAATAGGGATTTCTGTAAATATCTCATATGCATAAACCTAAATTTACTTGAAAGCAAAAATCCAGATATTAATATGAGGACAATTTCTCTCTCCCTACCCCCACTTTGTGTGTGTGTCTCTGTGTGTGTCTGTCTCTATGTGTCTGTCTGTGTGTGTTTATCTGTGTGTGTGTGTCTGTGTGTGTGCGTCTATCTCTGTGTGTGTCTTTCTCTATGTGTCTGTCTGTGTGTGTTTATCTGTGTGTGTCTATCTGTGTGTCTGTCTTTCTGTTTGTGTCTGCATGTGTATGTATGTGTGAATGAGTAGACTACAGGATAACATTGGGTATGATTTCTCAGAAACTGTCCACATTTTTGAGACAGAATTTCTCATTCTCACTGATCTAGAACTTGCCAAGTGGGTCAAATCAGTTGGCCAGTGAGGGTTTACTCCAAGCTGCCTTCTCCACTCTGGGACTACATGCACACACCACTGCACCAGCCTCTTTTAATGTGGTTATGAGGCTAGAACTCAGAACCCCATGTGTACAAGACATGCCTTTTACAGAATGAGCTATTTTCCCAGCCCCCTTCATGCATTAAATATTTTAGTCTCTATGTAAAATCCTTTTTATTTTTGCTTTCCATATTAATTTTAAATTGTTCTTCAATGTGAAATTTGAGTTTTGTGGTTTTAGTGAAATATTAAGTTTCGTTGTTGGTGAAGGTTGAGGATAATACTAATCTATGAATATAAACATAAAAATTGAGAATACAGTTTGACAACATGAGAATTTAGCAAACCAAAAGTAGTCTATATAGAAAGGATCAGATAGCTCCTCAAGCATATGGGAAACTGAATGTCTCTGTTACTTTATAATAGAGTAACTTTGTAATTATAATTTTATATATAATTATAGAGTTTACCAAATTATAATTTTGTAATTCTAATTTTCTGTATAAAAGAAAACTGACCATCATTTGCTCTGGCAGTGTGGTAGGAGTAGTCTTGGTATAGGGGAGCATATGTGTACAATTTATTATTAGACTAGGGCTGAATGGAAACTTAACAGTCAGATCTGAATTAATGGGAGAAGACAAAAATGCAGGGGAGGAGATGTACCACCTTTTTGTTGCTGTGATAAAAAACCATACCCAAAAGCAACTCAGAAAAAAGGGTGCTTTGACATATGGCTCCAGAGGGATAAGAGTCCATCACAGCCAGGAGGTATACAAGCAAACACTGCCATAGCAAGAAGCTGAGTGTTCACATATCAACCACATACAGGAAGGGGAGAGTCAGAGCTGAAAGTAGAGCAAGGCTAAAACCCCTCAAATCCCACCCCCAGCAAATTTCTCCAGCATGGGTCTGTCTCCCCTAAACAGCACTACCACTAGGGACAAAATGTTCAGACACATCAGCTGGTTGGGCACATTTCTCTTTCAAAGCACCACAGTGTGAGTGCACAGAGGATGCTCTTTTAAAAGGGGCCGGGCTTAAAAATATTTTGGTAAGAATTCTATTAATGTATCAGCCCAAAACCTTTAAAGTGAGTGATGGAGCAATAGAGGCAGCTTCAGCAGAAGGAGTATTCTTTTCTCCTATTGGTACTGTCTTAAGTTTGACCATTCACCAAGACCTTCATTTAGAAATGTATGACAGATGAAAGAGATATTAATTAATAACATTAACTTTTATGAGAAATTATTTATGGCTTTTAACATGCTTTCATGCAATGTATTTTATTGTGTCTTGTCAAGTACCTCTTAAATGCAGATAGACCAAGTCTCATTTTCTTTACTGTGTTTTATTCATCATGTGACTAAGGGATGAGCAATTTTAATATTGTATGGATTGCCCTCTTTTGAGGTCAACTGAAGCATTGCTTTTCAAAGCTGTGCGTTGAAAAAAATCATTTTTATAGGAATTGGATTTGCAAACATCATCCCTTAGTCTAGGAGTTTGGGGATTCCTGGTATAAGCTCTGTATTATTCCCTAAGTAAGATATTCAGACTTCTAGCTTTTGTTTCACCCTGTAAAAACTGTTGATACTTTTCCTTATGTATGAAAACATTGGGTTAATCTTCTTACCTGTAGACCAAGGCTTCCACATAGTCAAGATACATTCTTTGTATTCTTATTAGTGTACTGATGCATACAATGTCAGGAAAAAATGTGCCCATCCCAACCAGTGAGGTATAAGCAACCCTGAATATTTGTAGAACATGGATTTCTACAGTTATTCCACTATACAGAGATCTCTACAATATCTATCTTCATTTAACCCACCTTCTCCCTAGAATTCCTCTAAAACGGTTCTTCCCCACTACTTTCCTAAAGGCATCCATCAGCACAGCAGCTACGTAAGTAACCCTGACCCAGGATTTCTCACCATTCATAAGTAGCAAAATGGCCTCTCAAGATTTGAAATGTTAGGGAGGCAAAAATGCCATTTTGCATTCTTGTATGAATAAGGATTAATTCCTTTTACCTTGATGGGGTATGGATAAGACAGGATAAAGAAACAAGCCTTCTTGCGATTTCCTTTTAATATTGTAACCATGGCAAGAGATTCAGCAATTATACTCTAAACCAGCAGTTCTCAACCTATAGGTCACGACCCCTCTGGGGAGTCCTATGCCAGGTGTCCTGTGTTATCAGTTATTATATTATAATTTATAACATTAGCAAAATTACAGGGTTTTGGGGGGGGGGGGTTGAGACAGGTTTCTCTGTAGCTTTGGAGCCTGTCCTGGAACTAGGTCTTGTAGACCAGGCAAAATTTCAGTTTTGAAGTAGCAATGAAATTTTATGGTTGGGGGTCACCACGACATGATGAGCTTATTAAAGGGTCACAGTGTTAGCAAGGTCGAGAAACACTGATCTCAGAGGAGAATTCACACTGCAGCACAAGTAGAACAAAGAAGTCATCAGGTTTAGTTTTAACAGGTAAGAAAGCAAAAGCAAAGTGGAGAAGGTCAAAGCTTGTGTCAATAGCCTAGGAATACCTCTAACATATGGACTTTTGAGTCCTGGTCTACCATTCTTCCCACCCTGGGGCAGGGAATAGTCTACTTCCTGAAATAGATGGAGACTTCAGTAGAAATGATCCTTACCTACAATTCATCTGTTATAAGTAGATAAAAAATGTGTCTAAAGGTAGAATTACTTGTAAGCTAAGAAGCTTACTAGGGCAAAGGGCAATGATGTCTTGGACATGCCAGTGGGGATGTGGCTTTATTAGAGTTGGATGGAGCCTGCTGAGACCAGCCCTGTCCATCCTCTCACCTGGTCAGCTAAGCTATCTCATATGCATTTCCAAGTCCACTTATTATTCAGTATTCTCTTAACCCCACTCTTTTAACCCTAACATTTGTTTATATCATTTATCAGAAAAATTTAAATCTAAGTATCTCATCTAACCATATCAATATAAGATCACAAAAACTTTTAGAAAGATTTATTTCAACATTTAATGTATTTAAAGTTTACACAAAATTCAAAATGTTTATTCATCTGTTTTAAAGCAGCTTGCTGACATGCTTTAAAAGCTGTATTATTTCTGCAATGATGTCCAAGATCAAAAACACTGATTACAGCTTATGCTGGAAAAAGATATGGGGTAAAGGGAGCATTCTCCCATTGCTGGTGGGAGTATAAACTGGTACAGCCATTTTGGAAATCAGTATGGCGATTTCTCAGAAAATTAGGAAACAATCTATCTCAAGACCCAGCAATACCACTTTTGGGTATATATCCAAAGGATGTTCAATCATGCCACAAGGACATGTGCTCAACTATAGTAGCATTGTTTGTCATAGCCAGAACCTGGAAACAACCTAAATGTCCCTCGACCAAAGAATGGATAAAGAAAATGTGCTACATTTACACAATGAAGTACTACACAGCAGAAATAATGACATCATGAAATTTGTCAGCAAAAGATGGATCTATAAAACATCATATTGAGTAACATAACCCAGGCCCAAAAAGACAATATAATATGTACTCACTCATAAGTGGCTTTTAGACATAAAGCAAAGAAAAACCAGCCTACAATTCACAATCTCAGAGAATCTAGACAACAAAGAGGACCCTAAGAGAGACATAAATGGATCTAATCTACATGGGAAGTAGAAAAAGAAAAGATCTCCCGAATAAATTGGGAACATGAGGTTCATGGGAGAGGGTAGAAGGAGAAGGGGGAGGAAGGATGGAGAGTAGATAAAAAAAAATATAGCTCAATTAAAAACAATAAAAAATGAAAAATTTTAAAAACTGTATTATTTCAAAAAAAGGCAAGAGATTAGTGAGATGTAGCACTATTGCGTTTCTGCAAGCCTCATTCATATCTGGCCGAGTAGAAGGACTGAGGTTCTCAGCTTGGGGGTTATAATTCAATGGCAGAGTGCTTGCTTAGCATGGGCAAGCCCCTTTGTTCAAAAGCTAGCACTGGGAAGAAAAGAGGGGGGAGGGAGAGAGGGTGGAGGGAGAGAGGGAGGGAGGGAGGGTGGGAGGAAGGAAGGAAGGGAGGGAGGGAGGAGGAGTTAGATAGTGGACTGTGGTTGCCCATACCGTGTTTACAGGACTTGTGTTCTAGTACATATTTTACATAGTTGAGAAAATCATGCAAAGGTACAGAATCAGAGGTGAGAAAGTTACTTACTGGTCTGAACCTCTCAGTGTCAATCACAGAGACAGGATTTTCTGGTTGTAGAGCAAAATACCTCAGGAACACAAACTGAACCACCACAAGAGCAAAGAATGATGCACAGTGCATGTATCTTGAGATACAGGTTGAAGAGCAACAGCAGGATACATGTAGACACAGAAAGGGAATGTCTCTGGATCAGGGTATATACTCAAATCTAAGATTTATGGGTTGTAATTAAAGCACAATTTAACAGAGGACCCATTTAGAGTGAGATATTCTTCTCCAAGAAAATATTACACAGTAAAATGAAAATCATGGTTTGCACATTGCAAATCTTGGAAACAATTCAGAATTTGTAGCCCACTTAGCTAGCATAGCTCCTTGCTTTGCTCATATATACCAGCTCTTTCAGCCATCATAAAAACAATAACTATTCAAGTAAGTTCAATAAATATGCGTTATTAAATTTGAATTTTATGACATAGAATTTGGTTACTTCTCATGTTTTAAGAAGCACAGAATACATGAGCGAATATTTATGTGTATATTTATAATAATGTTTTCCAAAGGACTCATGGAAAATATCTCAAGGGTATTATTTGTTTGGCAGCGGGGGAAAAATAGCTTTCAATGAAATAAACACAATACATGAGATGTGTTTTCTTCTAAGCAGCATTTAAATAGGATGCAAAACAGAATAAAAATGCTGGAAACATCCAGACTAAAAGTCTTATCTCTCCTATTATTACAGCTAAACCTTGACACAGTTGGTAAGCAGATTCACTGATAAAATCTTGCAGTTAGTCTAAGAGAAGCCCAGCTGTGCTACCCTGTCTGCCATTGATGCTAGACAACTCACCTCCCTACCCTGAGACACATTCAAGCTTCCCTTTCCAACTCATGTACCACAGGACTCTCGTAGATATTTATTTTACTGTTTAATATTTTATAGTTATCAAAAATTAGCAAACTCTTGGATCAAAATCCAAAAGTCATATACACTTAAATAAGTAAAATCTTTTTATCACCTTTATTCTCCATGTACTCAATGGCTCTTACTAATTTATTTTGCAGGGTGGTTTTTATGTTTGTTTGTTTGTTTGTTTGTTTTGACCATAATATGTGAGATCAGGGACTGGAGGTATGGCTCAACACTTAATAACACTGGTTGCTCTCAGAGGACCCAACATCAATTCCCACCACCCACATGTTGACTTACAACTACCTGTAACTCCAATCTGAAGTGCTTTTTTCTGGCCTCCAAGGGCACTAGGCACGCACTTGGAATACAGACATACATGTGTTGTAGGAAGGCCGATTGATGTTATGCCACTCGGCAGTTCAGACCTGAAATAACCATAAAGAAACTGTATTAATTAATTCACTGTTTGGCCTGTTAGCTGTAGCTTCTTATGAGCTATCTCTTACATATTATTTTAACCCATCTCCATTAATCTGTGTGGCTCTGGATTACCAGGTAAAGTTCGGTCTAGCGTGTGTCTCCAGCAGGGCTACATGGCTTCTCTCTGACTCCGCCTTCTTTCTCCCAGCATTCAGCCTAGCTTTCCCTGCCTAACTAAGTTCTACTTTGCCATAGGCCAAGCAAGTTTCTTTATTCATTAGCCAATAAAATCAACACATAGAGAAAAGGACATCCCACACCATACATGCAGGCAGAATACCTATTTTCATAAAGCAATAAATTTAAATATATATATATATATATAATCTTACTAGTATAGTGACTTCTCCCAAAAGACACTGCTCATGAAAATACAACATAAATCAAAAGGTTGAGGCACCACTGAGTGGGAGATACTTTACTGGCTAAGTGTCCATCGTTCTGAGTTATAATACCACAAATTAAACTACAAATTCTTATACTTAAAATAAAAAATAACAGTGCTTGGATTACTTTTGTTCAGTTTTATAACTGAGCTGATTGTGAGATTCATCTATGTTGTATGCAGAAGCTTTTACACTGTTTACAGTTTTGGTAGTATGAATCTGCCACCATTTAAACTGTTGACAAACACCTTCTGCAGTAGCATCTTTAGTCTATGAACATAAAACACAGGGTAGCTTTTAAACAAAATAGATATCTCCTATGGTTCTGGAAGCTAGAAGTTCAAGATCATGGTCTCAGTAGATTTAATGTCTGCCATGCTTCCTCTTCGAAGATGCCACCTTTTGCTTGTGTGTTCAGCTGGTAGAGGAGTGAAGGGTTGATGCTAGTTCTCTTATAAGGGCATTCATCCCTTTTGTGAGCCCTCCCCAATAGCATCCCAAAGGCCTACCTCCTAATCCCATCTTCTAAGAAAACATAATCTTAACAAATGAATTTTAGAGGTAAAACCTTGAAACAATAGCACTTAGATTGTTTCCAGTTATAATGTTGTAAAATAATATTTTATCTGGTCTATTTGTTGTTGGACCTATTTTTATCTAAGAGTTGAATCACTGATAAAAGACCATATGAATCTTCAACCTTAGTTGATAATTGCAAATACCTTTTCCCTTAATTTTACCAGTTTACAAACATATGAAAATGATTTAAAACTTTTTACTTGACAAGCCTTGGTATTTGCTCGCCCGCCCTCCCTCCCTCCCCCTCCTTCTCCTCCTCCTCCTCTTCCTCCTCCTCCTCCTTCTTCTTCTTCTTCTCTCTCTCTCTCTCTCTCTCTCTCTCTCTCTTATTTTGTTTAATGTTAAGGTTGGTATATTCAATATTCAAGTTCCTAATACTAGTTACATCGAATACCTCTTCCTAGGTTTATGAGTCTTTCAACTTCAAAAAGTGTTTTTTTTTCCATTCTCTCAAACTTCACATGAACATGATATAAGAGACAATATTTTAAAACATTCTAGAAAAATGTTGATTTTTCTAATGATTGAAGAACATTATATTATTGTTTCAGAAATAAGTGGATAAAGAACAAGCCACCTGGAAAACATATAAGTAAAAAATATTTAGAAAGAAATATGAAAAGAATAAGGGAAACAACCTAAATACCCCTTGACCAAAGAATGAATCAAGAAAATGTGATACATTTATACAATGGAGTACTACTCAGTGGTTAAAAAAATTATAATGACATCTTGAAATTTTCAGGCAAATGGTTGAATCTAGAAAAAAAACCCATGTTGAATAAGATAACCAAGTCCCAGAAAGACAAATATAGTATTACACACTCATAAGTGACTTTTAGACTTAAAGCAGAGAAAAACCAGCCTACAGTCCACAACCCCAGAGAACCTAGACAACAAAGAACCTTAAAAGAGACACGTGTGGAACTATATAGAAAGGAGAGAAAAACAAGAATTCTTTAGTAAATTGTGAGCAGAGGGAAGGAAGGGGGGAGCAGACAAATATGTATAGCTCAATAAAAACAGTCAAAAATTAACAATAGAAGAAAAAGCGTTTAGAAATTATCCAAGCAGGGGCTGGAGAGATGGCTCAGCGGTTAAGAGCGTTGCCTCCTCTTCCAAAGGTCTTGAGTTCAATTCCCAGCAACCACATGGTGGCCCACAACCATCTGTAATAAGGTCTGGTACCCTCTTCTGGCTAACTGTATAAATAATAAATAAATAAATATTTAACAAAAAAAAGAAATTATCCAAGCTAAGGTCAGACATTCTTAAGTAAGAATAACTCTCCATGTATTTATTTGTGAGCTGGGTGGTGGGCCCTCAGAGAGTAAAGAGTTAAAAACAAATAAATAAAAAATAAGAATGTTTTATTTCTACTACTAGAACAAAAATTGGTCTATTTGAGCAAACAAAAGATAGAAGAATATTTCACCAGTAGTTTTGCCCTTCAGGAAACATAAAAAGTTGTCTTGTGTAAAACGTTTAAGAACTGTGGTATCTGAGCTCGTTGTTGAGACACTGGGAGAGTTGAAATCTCAGGGTCAATATCTGAACATATGTGGTCCTGGTGTCTTAACTCTAAAGAACAGTTTTCAGGGTCCCAAGTCAGATCAAAGAAGGTCATGAGATAGCCTCTGCACGCCTGCGAATTTCAGACTGTTCCTCTGGACTCTGATTCCTCGGCATTGCCTCTTGACTTCCCAGCTCTTCTGTATGCCTGCACTCGTCAGCAGCAAAACTCCAGATTGCGAAATTTTCCTTTATTGAAAGTGTTTCTCTCTCTTCTGATTTTGTATTTCTTTAAAAAAAAATTAACTGATTGAAAAACTGTAGCTCTTCTAAGGGATTCTTATCCCTGCAAAGAAAAGCAGGGAAATGAAATAATGTAAGAAAGTAAAAAAACATAAAAAAACGCATACAGCTGTTTTTAAGATGATAACTCGGTAGGGTAAGTCATTCTGGGAGTAATGATCCAACAGCAAGAGAAAACATGAGGGCGAAAATGAAGCAGAGTATGCCACAAGAGCAAAGAACTTGATCCAGCAAGAGGCAATGGAATTTGGTAAATGATTGGAAGTGGGCCCACATGAAGGTACCTCACATCCACTATATTGAGAAAATTCCATATTCAGATATAGGTTCAGATGTAGATAAATACAAAAGTGGGAAGATGATTTCCTTCACCTTGATTGACTCTACTTTTATTCCTGGGATAAGAAATCAAATCCCATGCTGACATTGAAGTGTGTTGGGAAGGGACTGCTGGCCAGATGTAAAAAAGAGATCGAGTGAAAAATGAACTGACTAGGAAGGTGGTGGGGTTGCCCACCAGTCTAACAGTTGATGCTTGTCATCCACATGTGTAGAGTAGGTGCCCAGTATCTTGGGTTCCTCTTTTCTGTGACCTAGTTCTGCTGCTGAGGAAGAATACAAGACTGTCTTTCCAAAGCAGCCTTTCTAGATAATGTTATCTGTGGAGGCAGGCAGAAGAGAAGGTACATGGGGTTTGAGGAGAGAGAAGAATGATCCAGTTATAAGAAAAAGAGTGAAAAGCTAGATGTCCACATTGGAAGAGTGAAAAGCAAGACGCCCACATGTAGAAGACTCCTTCTTGTGCTATATAAAAATCAATTCTAAATAGATCCCATACCTTAATGGAAGACTTAGTGTAGTAGGAGAAAACACTTCAAATTCTAGACTTAGACAATGAGTTTCTGAAAAGCTTTCTAATCACTGCAGACTTCAAAGCAAGAACTGACAAACGTGATTGCATCAAATGTAAAATTCTGTACCGTGCCAAAGGAACAAGTGATGGACACAATCTATAGAATGGGAAAAAAATCTTTACCAGCTACTCATGCAATAGGAGATTAATACATAAAATGCATAAAGAAGTAAATGTTTAAGCGCTAACATATCAATAACCCAACCAATGAAAGAACATGAACTAAACAAACACTTTCCAAATGAAGTACATAAAAAATGTTCCATATCTTTAGCCCTCAGAGAAATGCAAATACAGAACTACACTGAGGTGCTATCTCATCCACATCAGAATGTCTGTTATCAAGATACAGTGAGCAACAGTTGCCAATTATAATGCAGGAACCCTTATACACAACAAGTAAGAAAAGAAATTTCTGTAGCCACTGTGCAAACCAGTATGGTAGCTCCTCAAGGAATGAAAAGCAGAAGTGCCCTATGATACAACTTCATTTCTCCTGAATCCATACCTAAAAAAAAACAAAGTCAGCACACACAGACGCATCTTCATGTCTGTGTTTGTTTTGGCACTATTCACAAACTAAATTATAGAACAAGCCTTAGTGTCTGTCAGCGAATGAAAGTGTCTGTCACTGCAGAAAAGGATGCACAGCCCCATGCTGGCATCTTCAGCAGCCTAAGAATGTCCCCTTGATCTTGGATGGAGGTAAAATTGGACCCTTGGCTTCAATGAAGAGGAAATATTGGGATGAACCAGTCTGAAGCAGAGTGAGGGTTTATTAAAGACATTTTAATATGGATTTTAAGCATGTTTATTAAGAGAAAGAGAAGCCCTCTGGAAGGAGTGAGATGCACCCGAGTACATGAGTGTAACATCCCTGAGGAAGCAGCATCTCACTGTCTTTTCAATAAGCACACCTATGATTTGGGTGGGCTTTGAAGACTTAGTCTTCAAAGGGCCACTAAAAAGTCAAAATGGAGTCACAAGGTGGATTCTGAGGAGCACCTGGCAGTATTGCAATGGTAAGGCAAAAAACTAGATCACAGGGGTGCAGAAAGTTAGGTTATCTTTAACCAGAGTTAATGGTCTTACTTGGTCTACCCAGAATATGCCAGTTCTTAAGACTAGCTGATTCTTAGTTTAAAAAATATATTATGTCTGTAAGGCAGCCTTCACTGCCATTGTTAATTGTGCTATAGTTTTTTTTAAAATATTCTGCTGACTGGAAGCTCCCACCAGACTACCCCATCCATAGTATGAGAGCTCCTTTCCCTTCCCATGGTCTCATAGTTCTCCTGTCTTCATACACAGTTTCAAATGGATAAAGAGAATATAGCATTTATACATAGTGGAGCCGCAATGGTTCAGCCATAAGTAAGAGTGTAGCTGTGTAGTTTTCAAGACAATGAAGGGAATAGGGTCATTATGTTAGGTGAAATAAGCTAGTTTCAAAAGTCTGTGTTTCTTCTCAGATGTGAAATTTAGGGAGGAGAAAAAAATATGAATGTCAAAGGGAGAGTATTAAGGATGAGGAAAATTAAAGGGAGCAGAGGGGATAAATATATCAAAATATATTATTACACTGCTTGGAAGTATCATAATGAAATCCATTACTCTATGTACTTTAATATATACCAGTAAGACCCATGAAAAGGAGATGTAGGAAAGGAAGTGCAGAACCATTGAATAGAATTACAAAATTAGTGAGAAACTAAAAGCCTGTGTCAATATGGAATTAGATGTAAATACAATTGTGATTTTCCTCACAAGTACAGTGAAGGAAGCTAAGGTAAGCTGCTTGTTTATGAAAAAGTAATAACAGCTAGTTAGGAAGAGTGACGATAAGGGTGGAAAATAAAGAGAGAAAAGGTGCTGGAAATCAGTAAAGCTTCCAACCAGCAAAACCAATGGGTTTGGGAAACAGGTCAAGTGAACTGAAAAATTAAAGGCAGTAATTATAAGCTCACATTACTAAAATTTTAAAAGCCCTGCAAAACAATGATGAGATTAAGAATAGCACCCTGGGAAAGCCAGCAGAACGGAGCTAGACTGGGAGATAGTTAGAGGCAAGTTTCTGTAGGTCAGTGTGGCTCAAGATTGCAACGAGTGCACTTTTAGATAATTAAGAAAATAATCATGTTGCAATTCTAAAGCTATCAGTAGAGTTGATGTACTGAAATTAAAGCCTTAAATTCCCTAAACAGTTTGTTGTATAACTGTATATATAAAATAGAAAACAAGTTGAGCTTAAAGAGGTGTGAAAAAATAGTTCCATGGCCTTTAATTTATATTTTGGTTATTTCACAGATGTAGATGATGCTTCTGACCCATGACCATTCCTTAAATCCCCTTCCAACTTCTAACTCACCCTAGATGTCTATAACACATCCCCTCCCAACTTCATACCCCTTTTTCCAAGTTGATTAGTGTTGTTCATATGTGTGGGGCCATCCCTTGGAACACGGGCAGCCTACCTAGAACTGTATCCATAAAGAAAAATGACTCTCCTTTTCCCAATAGCCATGAACTGCTAGTAGCTCCTCAGTAGGGCCTTGTGTGCCCTAGTGATGGTCAATTCATTGTTAACTGCAGATACTTCTCCACTGAATTTGGGTGAACTCTGTAATTCTGGATTTCTACAAGGTCACAGATGGCGTAGGGCACAGTTCTGAAAACCTCATGGAAAATTACCATAAAGGAAGATCTAACTTTAATTAAATTGTGATTATAACAACTCAGGCAGAAATTGGGGCTTTAAATATTTTATCGTCCCTCCTTTGACCTTTGAAAGTTGTGTTTCTCTACTCCATGTAGGCTTAATAAAAATGTGAAAAATATCTTCTGCTGTTTCCATTGAATTAGCAAGCTTATAATCATTGGCTATTCCTAGGTTCTACTTGTCTATTTCAGAGCTCCTAGCTATTGGCTGACTTGTAAAGACAAACACAGGCTCCCAGTTGTCCAGCAACACCTGCCAGTGTCCCTCCTTCCTGATGCAGCTGCTGCTTGGACATCTCTCATACCATCCCAGGACAGACATTTAGTATACCAATGTTCATTACTCTCTATATAGCTCAAATACCAGCTATTTTTTCAATAAAGAAAGTTACCTAAATTGATCTTTCTTTCTTTCTTTTTTATTTTTTTTATTCTTCTTGCTCAACTTCTGTAGCAACTTGAAACCATTTGATTGACATCTCATTCTGTTTGAAACAACTCCCTTTCTATAAGCCTAAGTCATTGCCCTAGGAACTGGATTCAGACTTTCAGCTCTCTTCAACAGAACCCCAAAGACTGCTGACTGCTTCATGCCAGCATAGCCTTGACAAGCCATCTCTCTACCCAAACTACTCCCACCACAGCAGAATCCTTTGAGTCATGGCTTGGTAATGGTTTGACTATTGAGTCAGAATATGCTGAAATACCACAAATTGCATTCTAGTGTGAGCAGGAAACAATAATTAGATTTTATCCAGGATTGGGAGAAGCACATGAATTACATGGTAGAATGCCTAAGTCAAAATAAAAACTGATGAATGAGAAGAGCAAGTCAGGGCTCTCTCTCTAAGTGGGCTTTCTGAATCAGATAAATGCACAAAAACCCAATGAAAGGTGAGATTATTTTCCAACAAGGTGAGACTAGCCCAAATAAGTATTGTTATTATTTGTTTAACTACATTTCTATTTTTATTATTGGACAGCTTCATATATTTGTATAGTGAATTTTAGTCATTTTTATCCCAACCCCCTTCATCTCCCTCTTTTTCTCATTGGATCCACTCTTTGGAACAAGTAAACCCCAACACTCACTCACACATTCCTGTCTTCTTCTCGTGTGTGGCCCACTGAGTTTAATATACAGTTGTCTGTCTTAGCATCAGCGGGAGGTTATTTCCTGGAGCAATAATAAGTTATCTTTAGTTAACCACTGGAGTAAATGACACCTCACTAGCTACTGTCAATTGCCAACAGTCTCTCTGGGAGAGTTGGGACCTCCTGGGACGCTTCCCTGTCTGTGATGAAATGCTTATGGGTCCAATTTTGAGCAGTCCAAGGCTCAGAGGAGATTGTGACAGGAGGCAAAATGAATGTAAGAGCTAACAATGGGGAGATGTGCCACAGAAAGATGTCTTCTGAACATGGCAGACATCACATGCACAAACTCACTGCAGGCTTAACTATATATAATTAAAGCACATATATAAATCTTACATAGAAATTAGTATAATAAATGTAATCCTATTCCAGATGGACAAGATAGATGAGCTTTGTGTAACAGTCAAAGTCCCAGGCAGGGTTTAATTAACATCAGCTAGTGCACTATATCCACATCAAGCCCAACATCCAAAGTATAAGGGTAGTGGGCAGCAATACAAAAGGTTATCCCCATGTAACACTGGGGAGTCTTTCTGTGTGTCAAAGATGCTGTATCCAAGGACCTCATGATCTTTCTTGCTGTTGTGTTTGTGTGTGCATGGGTACATGATACATTTGTGAGGAGTATTTATGTGTGTGAGCCCGTGTTCATGCAAGCACATGCAAATTTGTTTGTGAATGTGGAGCCCAGATGCCAATGTTGATGTCTTCCACTGTTGTTCTCCATTGTATCTACCGAGGCAGGAGCACTCAACAAACCCAGAGCTCAGTGACTAGTTAGCCTGGGAATTCAGCTTTGGGAGATCCCTACTCAGTTCCTCATTCTTGCATGGCAAAGCAGTTCACCAACAGAAGCATCTCCCCAGCCCTCCATATTTCTTGGTTTTTTTTTTGTTCTTGTTTTTGAAGTTAATAAATAACTTCTCTTCTTTCCTGGGAATTGGTGATCGATAGAAGCCACATGCCAGTAATTCTTAATACTGATGAGAAAAAAAAATAGTTAGTGAGGTTAACCAAAATCATAAATTAAATGCAGAGAGATGATTACACATAGACTGTAGAAGTCCAGTAAATCTCCTTTCTGTGAAACACATTGTGAATCAAGTATCTCTTGATGCTACGTAATTCTGTCTTCTTTTAAACACAAACTCTTCTTTATCTACCTGGTTCCCTCAGGATCTGTACTTGCCTCACCATTGGTTTATTTTCTTTTTTCTAAGTATTTGTCTCCTGACTTCCTTAGCATGTCTATTTTTATCCTGGAATGGACATAGTGAAAAGACCATTTCTCTCACCCTCTTCTGCCCTCTCCTAAATGCCTGTGTTTGCTTTTGAACTAGCTTTCTCCCTATGCCAGACTATTGATATTTTTGAGAAAAGTCAGAGAGGTAGCTCTCTCTGTGTGTCTACTTATTTGAAATGATCTAGTTATGGTCATTCAGGAGACATTCAGAGTGGCAATACACAAAAAGATCAAAAGATATACACAGAGCTGGAAGCGCTCTGTGTCCAGCTGATTTACATTTTAAACACTGGCAACTATAAGGTCTAACTATTGTCCAGAGTCTCAAAAGGGCATTGTATCCAGGAATGGTATTATTAGTGGTGTGTTGTATGGTCTCCCAGTAAAAGACATTAAATAAGAGAGTACATTTTTATTGGGTAATATTAAACCATTCACTTCCACATGCACTTGCTTTAACCAGCTTGAACAAATTAGTTATTCTCAGTAGATTACCCTCATTGGTAATTCTATAATAAAAGATTCTGGAGATGGTGCATTACCATCACTGGCATTATAATTTTTATTTCAGAATCCTACTAATCGAATATTCATTATCTAATTGTAATTAAAATGCATGATTCTCTTAAGAACGCTTATAACTATTTAAATGAATATGAACTTTATTAAAGGGATAAAAGTAGGATATTAAAATTATTCCAAGAGGGTAAGTTTTATTCTTAAAGAACTGCAGAATTGCAATAGTAAGAAATAAAGAAAGAATAAGGAAAAGCAACAGAAAAGTCATAAAAGTAACAAGGAGACAGGCCTTTGATATGTTATGGTGGCAAAATAAAGTGTTAATTTAATCAGGATAAAATAAACAAGATACAACGAACCTAATAAACTCCTTGAAGATGGGAGTAAAAGTTTGTCCCTCTTTGTTTTCCCCAAGAAGCCAATGGTAGTGCTTTGGTATCTTCTGAAAACCCAATAAATACTTGTTGAATGGAAAAATAAACAGCAAATTCTGTCCCAAAGTCATAAGAATGTCATGAGTAAGTTTCCAGTCAGTTTGTAGATGCGACTTTGGGAGAAATTCAGTTAGGATGTATGCTTTTCATTAGAAGATTAGCAGGTACTCAGAAAATCTGTGTGTTGAGATGCTAAAGCTGTTCAGGTGGCACCCCAGCTGTTAAAAGGGTAAGGCACTGGGTAAGGTGCCCCTTTTGTTATGTGGTGAATTCTTTACTGTTACAGAGAAAGGCCATCATCCTCCAAGTCTTTACTATTGCACATCCATCTCTAATTCTTTACTGTTATACATAGAAAGGTCCTTCCTCTCCAACTCTTCACTGCGATACATGGAGAGACCATCTTTCCCAGGTCTTTAATATATACATAGAATATTTGTCTCTCTCCGATTCTCATATCCATAGAGCAGCCATCTCTCATCACCTAGGAGGAAGTATAAGTTCGATCAAAATTAGCTTTCTTTATATACATTGTAGAATTGTGTTCCAATCATGCAATATCGACACAAATGCTTATTGTGAGGAAGAGAGATGGGATGACTTAAGAGGTAATTTACCTACATGTTAATAACATTAACTAAATGATAACTACAGTCAGCTAAGTTGTTTACATTTCACCAAACACATTTTGACAGGTGAAATAAGTGAAGAATTTCCCCAAAATGGAATACATGCAGATTGGAAAAAAAAAAAACAGCAATGAACAACTTTAGCCAAAACTAATTGGCAATGTGAGCGAGAAGAAAGAATGGCAGTGCATTAGCTTTTGGGTGACAGGAAGCCCAGAGACAGGGAAGGAACTTGGGGTCTTATTTAAAGAAGGGACCAGAATTAATAATTACAATTTTTCCAAAATGATGAAAAGTCATCAAACTTTTCCTTCTGAACTGTAAATATCATAGAAGTATAGCTCAATCATTTTATATATTAGTCCACCTATAAAATCACCGAGATCAAGCTATGGACCACAGTCCTTATTTGATCCCAGAAAATCAAACCCTTCGAAGAAAACTACAGTTCTGACTTCTAAAATAATGAGTTATTTGTATCTGGTTTTGACAGTCATGTAAGTGGAATCACCTGGAATAAGCCATTGTGTTCGATAGTTTTCCTCGATGTTATAATTTGGAATTTATCCTTACATTTGAGTTACTTTAATGATTGCCATAAGAATAATCCTGAAAATGGAAATTAATGGTAGGTCTATTTTGGCTTATATTTTGATGGTACAGCCCATCATTGGGGAAAGGCATGGCTACAGGGACATGAGGCATCTCGTCCCATTGCATCTACAGTCAAAAAGCAGGAGGATGAAGGGTGTTGCTCAGGTTAATTGCTTCCTTTGTATTAAGTCCAAAAACTCAGAGCATAGGATGGTGCTGCCCATATCTAGGGGAGATAGTCCCGCCTCAGTTAACCTCATCTAACCCCCCCCCCCAAACATACCAAGATGTCTGTTTTCATGGTGGTTCTAAATCTCATCAAGCTGACATTCAAGATTGTACCATATTCCCTCTTATTTCATGCCTATTTACTATTATTATGATGTGATCTGTGATCATAATTTCTTTGCTGTTCTTTTGTTGATGAACATCTGAGATGAGAGACTTCTCCCATTTTTAAGAAAAGAAAAATTAATTTAATTGGTTGTATTAATGAATCCTAGGGGTCAATACGTCCTTCTTGCTTAAGACATATACTATCTGTGTTAGTTACTTTTCTTGCCAGTGTGACAAAAATGCCTGACTGAAACAATGTAAGAAGGGATGATTCACTTTGGCTTAACTTCAGAAGATTCAAAGTCAAAGTTGGTTGACCCCCAACATGTTGGCAGGAACAAGAGACAGAGGAAAGATGTTTACTTCATGGCCATCCTGGAAACACAGAAAGAAAATAGGCATGCAGGAGGTCAAAGTAAGATATGGCCTCCAGGAACATGATCTCAAGTGACTTCCCTCAAAGTTCCCACCATATACTTTTCATCATTCCCCAATAATGCCATCATATTATCAACCCATTAGTGTATTAGTTCATTTATTAGGTCAGAGCATCTGTGACCTAATTATCTCTAGGAACATCCATAGGGACATAATAAGAGGCGCATTTTACTAAGTTCGTAGGTATTTTTCAATACAATCAAGATGGCGTTGGATATCAAAATTAATCATCCCACTATTGTTGGTTAGTGGGAGTGAGCATATAGTGTTAGATACAGCCTTCATAATTAAGATGTTGAGGGCCTTGCCAATTTTCTCTTCTAAATTGCCTCCTAATCTCATTTATTCAGTCTGAAGATTTGGGAAGCATTTCCCACAAAAAATATATTTAAGAAGCCACAGGATGCTAAAAGCCTATGCTTCATAATGCATAATGCTGAACATCATTTATCAACATATTAATATGTATGATAGAAAAAATTTCTTTTCTAGAATGCTGGATTAGACTAAGGTAGATATATTTGTATTCAAAGCAGGATTTCTCATAGTCATTATAATATAGTTTTAAGCTTCCAAGTCTTAAATATGAAGCATTCATAGCATCCACACTGGAACATTAAACATCTTTTTCCCCATAGAAAGTATACTACTACTTTCAAAACTTAGTAATGCCAGAAACTCCAAATTTTAAAATTATTCATAATTTTATGAACTAGATTATGGCCATATAAAGTTTGTCTACTAGAGACTTGAGCCCTAATGTGACTATTTATGGATATAGGGCTTGTAGGGCAGTAACTAAGAAAGTGAATGTATATAAGAATGGATCCTTGATACAATAGGATTGATACCATTACAAGAAGACACATGAAAGAGGTCTCTCTCTTTCTCTCTCTGCCTCAATCTCCTTCCTTTCCCCCTCCCCCTCTCTCTTTCTGCACATGAGCACAAAGAAAAGGTCATGTGAGGACACAGTAAAAATGCAAGCCAAGAAGAGGCTTTATCAGAAACCTTTTGCAAGATGTTTAATTACACTTTGTAAAGTTGTGTCACTGTTATTGGTTTAATAAAAATCTAAACAGGCACTGGGCAGTGGTGGTGCATGCCTTTAATCCCAGCACTAGGGAGGCAGAGTCAGGCAGATCTCTGTGAGTTTGAGGCCAGATTG
The DNA here is from genome assembly GCF_037038515.1 of Microtus pennsylvanicus. Classification (NCBI taxonomy): domain Eukaryota; kingdom Metazoa; phylum Chordata; class Mammalia; order Rodentia; family Cricetidae; genus Microtus; species Microtus pennsylvanicus. The sequence continues at coordinate 39,709,554 of NC_134597.1, forward strand.
CTCTACAGAGCTAGTTCTAGGACAGGCACCAAAGCTACACAGAGAAACCCTGTCTCAAAACCATAAAAAAAGCTAAATAACCACTATCTGGAAAGGAGAAATAGGTGGGATTCCAGACATAAAGAACTTTGGGAAGAAGAAAAGGGGAGTTGCCAGCTGGACACAGAGGAAGCAGGACATGCAGGAAGAGAGGTAAAAGCTACAAGTCACACGACAGCATGTGGATTAATAGACATGGGTTAATTTAAGTTATAAGAGCTGGTTAGAGAAAAGCCTAAGCTAAGGCCGAGCTTTCATAATTAATAAGAAGTCTCTCTGTATCATTATTTGGGAGCTGGCTGGTGGGGCAAAGAAAGACTTGTTATAGACACAAACACTAATTTCATCTTGAGATGAAGCTTCTACCCTTCATATCCATAAGGAAAAGAGAATGGTGTTAAAGGTACAAAGTCTGTGGTCTCTTATTGAAGCATCCAGAGTGGGCTACTGCAAAAATCTTGAAGAAGATTTAGAATTGTTCAGCAAAATAGTGTAGATCGCAAGGATATAAAATAACTAAATCCTTCCCAGGCTTGTTGGCATCATATCTTAGTTACTTTTCTATTATTGTGAAAATACACCATGACCAAGGTGACTTATAAATCAGTTTACTGGGGTTTATTTTAGAGTTTTAGAGACTGAGTTCATGACCACCATGGCAGGGACATGGCAGGAGGCAGGCAAGTATTGCACTGAAGCAATTATTGCAAGCTCACATCTAATCCTCAAGCATAAAGCACAGAGAGCCAACTGGAAATGACATGATCTTTAACACGCCTCCTCCAACACATCCACGCCTTGTCATTCTGCGCAAACAGTTCTACCAACTGAGGACAAATTGAATACACTACAGAATTCATGTTCCATGTGGCAATTTCTCCTCCTGCATTCTTGGGGGTCATGGTGGGGAAAAGTTCACTTTTGCTTTGGTCACTCCATAAACCTAAATGAGGGATTGTTGCGTCCCTGAGATATTAGTATGGCCCAGCCAGTTCAGGCCCCTCACTCCTTTCTTTGATGGTATTTATAAGTTGTCTCTTGATAATGATGCATTTTCATCCTTTCTCCTCTGAACAGAAGATTTATATGTTGTCTAATAAGTTAGACAGCATCATAAATGATTTGCTGTCAAGATTTTAAAGTAAATTTTCTGAAACAGATGACTGTGATTTTGTTTAAATCTAATAAATTGAAGTTGTAGAATATCTCTGAGTGGGTTACTGAATTTCTGTTTCTCTCCTAACCCAAGCTCCAGCTGTATGTAGTTACACCACTGAGAACCCATGATGAGATCTTCCTCTAGCAGCTTATTTTAATCATTTTCTCCTGTGACACATGAGGAACGAAAATTCTCTTCCCAAAATATGTTGATGTCACATTTCAGAAAAGCCATGTGCTTAACTATCTATGATTGAAGAAAGAGTCCATGTGTTCTTTGTATCCCAAACAAGAAGATGCTCGAGCATCACATGCTCCCAGCTGTAGCAACCCCTTCCAATATGAGTGCCTTTTATGTAAACAAAGATGTGTGCTGTCTACATCCACCACAAGAAATACCATGACTTTTCACTTCCAAGGCTAGAAAATAATATTGGCAAACTGATCGTGGATGTTATAGGATAAAATACCTCAACTCTCAGTCTACAAAATGCTGAGTACCAAAGTTCCTCTGGGTTCTGCCCAGTTGCTTTTTGCACATCTCATTCCAACTCTAAAACAAGAATGTAGGGATTATCTCCACTTTCTCAAGTCCTATTTAATTACAAGCCACTGAACTGTTTCCTCATCTCCTCACCAAAGTTCTCTGCAGCACATTTACCAATGGCTTCCCGGCCTGACATGTACTCTGATTATTTGATGCCAAGCATTTTATATTTAAAATGATTGATAATTTTTCCTCACAGAGCTTTTGAATTTCTTCTTTCACACTAGCCATAATTCTTTTGGATTCACCCCAAATTTCAGATCATTTATTTTCAGTCTTCTTGATTCATTCTTCTCCCTTCCGGCTGGAGACTGATAGCAATCTTAAGGCTATTTCCTCTCTGCCTTGGATTCTCAGTGCCAGCTCCTAAAGGAGATTTGAAGGTTTAGTTTTATTTGGGCCATCTCATCCTAAAGCAAAATGTTTTTCATTATTGTAGCCAAGGGGTTGTGCCTCTTTAAGACGTTTCCATCCCTTAGCAACTTATTGATAACATAAAAACAAATATCGAACATCTCAAGTGCACCACAGAGTTCAAAGCCCACTTAAAGAAACTGGTTCTACCTTCAAGCAAGTCTTTTGTGTTCACTTCAGGAGCAATGTGGCCTGTTAGGATGTAGAGGGAATGACAAAGTGTAAAGTGTGAAGTTTGATAGGAAAGATAGGGGCAATCAAATGAGTGATGTTGATATGGATTGTGTTATATAAAAGGGGCTTTAAATGAGGTTATGGGGAGAGAAGAGAATGCTTCTCAGTTAAAAGTAGAATTCTTCTATCATTGGGGACTATCACCTGTTAGGATGGGGAAATCCATAAAATAAAAACTCATAGCATATAACTCTTCCTTCTAGAACCAATGTGTTAGAACATGCTCTTTGAACAAACAAAGCTATCTAAACAAACACTATGGAGGGGGGATTTGTTCATTATCTTCACAATTGGGGAGATGTATGTACAAGTTACTAAAGAACTGGAAAATCACCTCAGTCCTTGGCACTTAGATGAAGAAGCTCATCATTAAGGACTTCTTCCCTAGAAGCTATTCCAAAAATGAAGTAAAGACAAAGTTGGATAAATCATTGTACCCTGTAACTATGAACTTAAACCATAGGGCAACCAAAGTTTGCTCTGTGAAGCCCACATGAAATCTCAGGAAAGGTGTTTGAAGCAGGAGATGGGTAACTATGTTTATTATTACCATGAGTTTACCAATTAGTTGTTGTTGGGTTCAGGCCACAAAAGAACAGCTAATTATATTGACTGTTATTACTTCAACCTGTAGCTTTGTGCCAGAGGAAACCCGGCATCTTAGCGCTTCTATAACCTACCAGTTACAAGCCCCAACTTGCTCTCCTCATTCTCATTTGATGGTTTACTTGATTATTTGTTGGTGGTTTTTATTTTGTTTGTTTTGCTTTTTGAGACAGACTCATATTTGGTAGCCCTGCCTGGTTTGGAATTTACTATGTAGATCAGAGTAGACTCAAACTTGCAGTGATCCTCCTGCCTCAGGAGAGAAGCTGAGATTATAGGCTCAGCTCTGGTTCAATTTTAGCTATTCTGTGACAAGGAGTTCTGAGGATGCTTGCTGAAATGTTGGCATTTGAAAGGTGGAAGTCACTTCTTCGAGAGTCTACCTCTGTCCCCAATTCCCACCCCTTTTTCCTGACCCAACAGAAACAGTAATGGGTCAATTCACACCTGTATCAAGTTAGGTAAAATTTGATAGTTAAAAACTAAACTAGCTAAAGCCTAGGTTTTAAAAAAAATTTTATAGCCAAAGAAGAATTAATAAACTAGGTTTCTTCAGGCTGTGAAATAGGTTTTCAGAGATACCCAGGGCAGCTGTGTAGGTATCATTTCCTTCTTCAGATGATGCCAGAGAAACCCAACCATTCTTGGAGAAGTCTGAGAGGCCAATAGGGAAGGCTGATTTGCCCAGCTGTTGGCATATGCCTCCCCAGCAGTCCATATCACCAGAGTGAGAAGGCAGAGGATGAACTGAAAGAAAAATCAAATGCCTTGGCCATGAGTTTTGGAATCTGAGAGATACAAAGCCCAACTGAACCATATAATCCTGGCATAAACCTGCGCAGTTTCAAGATGAAAATAGACAGAGTTGCTGGCAATGGGAGTGGCCTTCCTTTTTAGAGTTCTGTGGAAAAAACGATGTAAGTTGTGCTTTATGGGCCATATGTAGAACATGTGATACAATGCCGGTCAGTAAAGAAACTTACCTTGCATGAATATCTAAGTTTAGGTGCCCAACACTAGGGAAGAGAGACAGGCAATAGTTCAGGGTTTGCTGGCCAGCCAGACTTGACCAAGTTCCAAGCCATTAGGTGACAATGTCTCAAAATATCGAGGTGGATGCGGTCTCAAAAACTACAGCTAAGATTGTTCTCTGGCCGCTAAATCCATGTTTATACATGTGCATTCAAACACACATGAACCTGAACATACATACACATATACAATTATGTACTCACATGAAAATATTTCTCCAAAAGTCCACCCAGCCATACTGAAGGGCCAGTGAGCCATAAAATACGATGTGGCTAAGCATAGACAGGACAGATGTCCAGGTGCTTGTGAGATTCCAAAGTCTGCACCTGTTTGTTTCTTGAAAACATAGAGAAAAAAAAAAACACTGAGGAAAAACCAGGTTACTCACCCTGTGTTTGAAAGATATTCACAGCCAAGATAAGGAAATACTTTCTCATCAACTAGGTTTTGAGATGCTAGGCATAGACCATGACTTGCTAGATATTCAGAGATACAGAAATGGGAAGAAGTCTACTCGTCAAGTATCTCCTCTTGAAAAAAATCATTATTGTACCCATAATTTTGCATTTTTCCAGAATGGCTTATGATTGGAATCATGTGATCAAATTGGAATATTTCACTAAGGAACATGTTTTTTAAGTAACCATCATTTTTGTCATTGTCTTAATACTTTTTAACACTCCATAATATATTACTGTCAAGATGTACCACTGAATCACCTAATTAAAGCTGTATTTGTTGCCTCTACATGTGGGCAAAGAAGGAACAAAAGTATCCCCTCTTGCCATGACTTACAAAAACACAAGCAACTCTTGCATAGATAAGAATGTAAATATGAATAGACAGACTAAACTATACGTAATTCAAAGCTATCTTCCATCCAGTGAGACAACTTTCCTGTAGAATAAAGATGACACTTTAAGATATGAGTTTTGTACCCCCTTTGCCATATTAATCAGATTTTGATCTCTTATTAAATATTACTTTCAAAGGAAATAAAACATTAATTAAAGTTTCACTTCCAGGAGTAAATGCTTCAAATTTATTCAAGGACTTCCATATAAGAAAGGCTTTCTTTCTCATCTCTCCCCATTGATAGCAAGCTCATTCTGACGTCTTTAGAATTATGCCTTGTTAATGTCTGCGTTTGTTTGTGCATTTATCCAATCACAAGATACATTAAGCAAACTACTTTTAATTAGCTACTTGTGTTTATTTGATAAAGTTTTATGAAATATCATGTCTGTCCTCAGGGAGCTTGAATTCCAGAAAGGCAAATCAGAGAGGACCATTTTGCATAAAGTCTCAAAATGATGACAGGGGCTTTTTCTAAGAGTCTAAATGAGACACATAATTGTCTAGCATTTATAAAAGGTCTCCTCTATTCCCACTGAAAAGAAAGAATTGAGTCTGTAATTACTTTCATTCCATAGGGGACATAGGCACAGATTCTAACAATCTAGTTGTGACAGTTGTTTTCTTAATTGCTCTAATTGCTTTATGGGAACACTTATAGCATTGAGGAAAGTTCAAAAGTCAGTGGTGACTGAGGACATTATTGGAAGTACTGAGAAAGTTTTACTTTGTTGTGTAGTAGAGGCTCTGTTGTTTTCATCTCGCGATGATTCAGCTATGCTGCAGTAGCTCCTCTGTGGTAGACAAGCAGAAGTCTTGCCCACCAATGCATAAGGACCATAGAGGAACTGGCAGTGCTGCTTCGTCTTGGGATGGTAAGACATCCCTGAGGAATACAGAGTTGCCTCTGCCCAACTTCCTCATCTCAAAGATGCTCAGAAATGTTATTCCCTCGTCTCACACATTTCACAGAGATCTAGTCTGAGAAAAACAAAATCACAACCAATTTAATTAAAATAATTAATCACATTTTATTTTCAATTCTAGAATTAGGCAGCATCTTATCCTGTATTCTACAAAACAGAATGAATGGACCAATGAGCTCAACAGAGGGAATTGGCATAAAGCAAAATATAAAAGGCAGGAAAGAGCAAAAGGAGGCAGAAACCAACAGAAAGCATATGGGTCATTGCAAAAGCATCTTGTACAGGATTAAAATGGAGAGGGCTTCCTTATAATGTTGGCTCAGAGGCATGCCTCCTCTTATTGGTGCCTGGGAATCCCCTCTTCTCTAGAAAATTGGCCTGTGCTAACATTCAGTTTGATTCTATGTCAGTTGGCACGAGTGAGTCCATCCATGTTGGTACAGCCTGATCTGCTGCAGCCTTTGTCCAAACAACGGTTTCCCATGTATTTGTTTAGCAGTTGCTCCTGCTGAGAGGATGTGAAAATAGTTTCACATCATTCTCTTCGAGGCTACCCAAACCTCCCTACAAGCTTCTCTAAGGAAAGTCCTTTCCCTCTGCTGGGACTTGCAGGTCAGACCTCTAGAATGGGAACTCTCATAACATCTGATAAGAAAACAAATTCTCTACAGTGTTTTCCTTTTATAAAATGTTTACTTTTGTGTTTTCACTGAGCTGAGGGGAAGACTGAGCTGCCCAGAGGCTTGCTTGCTGTCTCAGCAGGCAGGGTATGGGCAACAGAGTACAACTGAAATCCTCAGGAAAGCTGTACTGAAGTAGAAAGTTGTAGAATGGACTCCGAGACTCAATTTGACTTTTGTAACTAACAAATCTGATAAACTATTCAAGAGTCTGAGTCAGGACCCCTCTGAGATGCAGGTACAAGTCGGCTATCACACGTAATTAGTGTATGTGCTAACATGATAAACAGTACTTAGTGTCTCCATCAATTAAATTGACCTCTGTTACGGGAGGTCCTCCCACTCCTCCAGCCTATCGCTGCTGAGATACCAGCCCCTTGGGGCGTGGTCTCTCTCCCTTTAAAAAAGCGGCCACTTCCCTCTCCTCTCTCTCTTCACCTCCTGCTCCGCTGGTGACTTGACTTCCTTCCTGGTTACGCAGAGGGCTGACAGTGATCTGTAAGTTTTTTCCCCTTTAAATAAATACCACCCTATTAATCATAATTCCAAACTGGTGTGGCATTGTTTATGACTTACATCTTCAGACCTCGATCTCTAACGGTCATTGATTCCAAAGAAATCATGTTTGCATACAAAAATTTATAAGAATAAAAAGCTTCATGCAAAGTTCTAAGAAGAGACATTAGGTAGATGTTTTGAGCAGTGGTTCTCAACCTTCCCAATGCTGGGACCCATTTATATAGTTCCCTATGTTGTCGTGACCCTCAACCATAAATTTTTGTTGCTACTTCATAACTGTGATTTTGTTACTGTTATGAATCGTGATATAAATATCTGTGTTTTCTGATGGTCTTAGGTGACCCCTGTGAAAGGATCATTTAAGCCCTAAAGGGGTCACAACCCCCAGGTTGAGAACCGCTGCTTTTGCGAAACACCTTCCAGCTCTCAGGGCAGGTGCTGCAAAATCACATCAGAAACTATGCTAATTTAGCTGCTTACTGCTGTCTGTGGATTTTTTTCCATAGGCAATAAGGTATCTGTTGTTTTTTAGTTTTACATTTCGTCTATGTCTCTCTGAAACTTTAAATTTGTGGCGTTCTACTCAGATATTTGACCATAATAGGACCAGAAGGTAACTTTTTCATGTTATCTAGGGTGATGGATTTTTAGTGTTTGGGTTTTTTTTTCCTGATTTATCAAGAATATCAGTTAGCTATACCCCAGGAAAACATCAATATATCAGTCCAAACTGGTTCCTTTGTGCATAAAGCAGACCTAGTACTCACTGGTATTATATATTATGGCATAGGCACAAGTGTATGTAAAATATTGCAAGCATTCTTGAACTTAGGACATGTTTGTAGCTTCAATATGTAAGATTAGTTGAGTGAATCTTGCGAGATCTGCTTTCATCTAGAAATAAGTTTAACATGACAAAGACTTCTAATTGACATGGAGGGTTGTTTATTTGCTTATTTTTTATTATTTTCATTTTTTTCTTTTTTTTTTTTAGAAACTCCCAGAATGAGAAGCAAATAGATTAGACTTTAATCTAAACTATCCTTTATGAACTGGTGATTGTGGCCAACATAAATTCTCTATTCCTCATGCTTGTCAATGGTGTAGTGGTGCTAGCACACATTACAAAAAAGCCCTAATAAAAATGATTTAAAATTTTCAGTTTCATTGACAATGATACAAAATTGATTGTACTGATGAAATTTGGCTTGTAAATTCCTATTATTCTCAATGGTAATCAGTTTCTAATAAAATAATTGAATGATGGCTAATTATAATATAACAATGCCCAAACTTCTGGAAACTGTGTTCAAAGATTTATTACATTCTATTTATTTAATTTATTTAACTAATTTAATACTTAATTTAAATAATTCAATCTATCAATTTAATTTATTTAAATCTTTTTACAAAGATTTAAGTACTATGTTTCCATGCTTATCCTGTGCTATTATATTACATAGCAATTAAGATACTTGTAGGCTTTTGTTTTTTAAAAATTCTTATCTGGTGTTTTTAGATAGAATACCATGCTTCATTGCATCACTTATCATAGACACAGGCAAGGATCCTATGCAACCTGAATTCTTATTATGCTCAGGTAGAAATGTAAATTGATATGCACTCTAGAGAGAACAGCTTGAAATTATTTACAAAAGTTAAGCAGACTTTATAACCCAGCATTTCTTGTTTTGTGTAAACATCCATCAATGCCAGTAGGTAATTCCATTAGAAGGATGCTCAGGGCAGATTTAGGTGCAATATCCAAACCCTGGAGTCCTCCCAGCTGACAACAGGAGAAGCCTCATTCCCATTGTTCGGTGATATTACATTTTCACTAGTGAAGCACAACATTTCATTTAGAGTACGACCCAAAGGATTTTGGATATTTGAATATTTTGAATTAAATAGCAAATACCTTTAACGTGTGTATTGACTACAGGAAATGTGTGGGAGAGGTGCTTCTGGGTCACTAAAGGTGCTCCAAACTAGGGTTTGAGTTGCAATTGCACAAGTAGATGTGTGAATCATACGTGGATTACTTGTGCATATGTAAAAACCCGTCCCAGGATCAGTGTACATTTATTACACAATGTCATGGAGATTACCTCTCTCAAAAGTCTTATGACTTGTTGTATGTGTGCACATGTACTTTCCACACTGAGCCATCTCCACAGCCCACATCTCCTATTTACAAAATTATCCACTCTATCTTTCAGAAGCCCAAAGAATTAAGCTCTAAGAGTTCACTCAGGGTGGCCCATTCTGCTCAGGAACCTGGTGTGTACTGAAGATACTACATGTTGCATCCAGACACTGCAAAGTCAACCACAAAGTCACTTCTGGGTCAAACAAAAGCAGATTGCAAGAGGATTTGGATTTTAGGATATAGTTTGTGGAGCAGCAGTTTAGCGATGCACCCTAAGTGGCATTAACTCATAAAGGACATTAGCACCATGTCCATGGGAATCATTTCTAACAGGCTGTCAAATTAAAGTGTGCAGTTAGGCTATCTTCATTTATTGTTCCTTTAAGCGTAAATATCAAGTTTACTATCTAAGGCTTTGGTGTAGGAGCATAGCTCATTTGAAATGTCTTTACTGCATGAATATGTGCCCCAGAATTTGGATAACCAGTACCCACATAAAAATCTGGGCAGATTATCACATATCTAATTCCAATCCTGAGTAGGCTGAGACAGGATTCCTGAGGTTTGCAGGTCATCCAGCCTATCTGAATCAGCAAGCTCCAAGGTCAGAAAGAGTCTGTCCCAGAAAATAAGATGTAGATCAATGGAATAAGACACCTAGTATGGACATTTGAATCTCAAATGCAGTTGCACACATGTGTGGGCATCCTTACATATAACATGTACATGCACACAAGAACACATGCATAACTTTTCAAAAACAGAGTATTTTCTTCCTGTTTGAAGTGACTTTAACTGTTTGAATTTCTGCTAAAGGAAAGTAAGTTTGCACAAAAGAAATCCTACTGGCAGGTTTGAAGCCTGGTTACCAGGAACAAGAAGACTCAGGTGCAACAGTGCTTTCTGGACACGACAGGACACTAACAACAGTGTTCTGTTAGTTGCTTTTATAAGACCTGACCAAGATAACATCAGTCAAAACTGTTAAATGGACAAGGTGTGCTCATGAGTCCTTACCTCTATTTGAGAAGCCATTGGCCATTAATGACTACTAGAATAGAGGAATTTTTAATAAAGGTATATGTAGGAGGAGACACTTGTTCATTCCCGGTCACCCAGAACCAAAATAATCACACAGAAACTGTATTATTTAAATCACTGCTTGACCCATTAGCTATAACTTCGTATTGGCTAACTCTTACATCTTAGTTTAACCCATTTCTAGTATTTTGTATATCAGCATGAGGTTGTGGCCTACCAGCAAACTTTCAGCATGTCTATCTCTGGCAGTGGATCCATGGCATCCCCTGACTCAGCCTTTCTTCTCTCAGCATTCAGTTCCATCTTCCCCGCCTACCTAAGCTCTGTTCTACCAACAGGCCAATGCAATTTCTTTATTCATTAATGGTAATCACAGCACACAGAGAGGACTCCCACATCACCTCCCCTTTTCTGTTTAAATAAAAAGAAAGGTTTTAACTTTAACATAGTAAAATTACATATAACAAAGCAGTTACCAAACAAGAATTACACTTACAATATGTATATCTATTTTATCTTTTATCACAACTAAGGAAAACTATAACTATATATTCTTCAACTCCATCAAAGACTCCAGAAAAATATAACATTACCTAAGCAAACAGGAAGTACATTGCAAGCAACTTCCAAAATTCTACAATTAAAAAAAAAAATAAAAAAAAAAAAGAAAAAGAAAAACCAAAAGCCGGGCGATGGTGGCGCACGCCTTTAATCCCAGCACTCGGGAGGCAGAGGCAGGCGGATCTCTGTGAGTTCGAGACCAGCCTGGTCTACAGAGCTAGTTTCAGGACAGGCTCCAAAGCCACAGAGAAACCCTGTCTCGAAAAACAAAAAAAAAAAAAAAAAAAGAAAAAGAAAAAAAAACAAAATTCTACAATTAACAGAGATATCTCACTGCCTAGACAGTTACCCAAAGTTTTTCTGTACCGTTGGGGCATCCATCTTTAGCCTACTGGCCCATAGCATCTAGCAGACTTTTCCACAAAGCAGAAAACTTTAAAGGCAGTTCAGTCACTTTCTTCTGTATCCTGCAGAATGTTTCCTGCTGTTTATTGGGTGAAGTATTTTCTTTGTGGAGGTGTTCACAGCAACCTTTCAGGGAATCTTGTTCCATCTTACTATACTGATCTGGAAGCAATCCACAGGTTCTCATCTTCTGAGAAAACAAAAGAAAACCCTCTTTTCCAGAGCAACATATCCTTAGACTCAAATTTTGGAATCAATATACCTTTATGTTGGTTTAACTTAGCAGTCCATACAATGAAATGTCTCTCTGTACTTAGCTCCTTCACAGCCAAAAAATTCAAAGAAAACACAATAATATACATAATCCAGACACTGTGAATTTTCCATCTCTACGTGGCTTATTTTTCTTTCTATACTCTGTCTCTTTAAAGACTTACCTTTAAAAAAAAGCATTAACTTTACTTTATGACTATACTCTTTTTCTTCTCTCTTCCAAGCCTAGGTACATTTATTCAACTGACTTGTTTAGAGTTATTTTTCCTCTGGATTTGTCTCTATTGCATATTTGTAATTCTTTAATGTCCATGAGTGCTTTTTAAAATGCTAAGCACTTCTTAAAACTTAAGTTGCACCATTAGTATGGCATATACAGTAATACCTGCTTGCTCCACATAGTCCAGCATGGTGGAGCCACTTGTGCCTCTGAGCCGCACACGCTGCCCCAGTTCCAGGCACAAAGCTGGTCCATGTTGCCATCAAGCAGGTTTCAGTGCGCTGCTCACAAACCCCATTCAAATACTTGGTCTCCCAAAAGGGGCAAAGGTCTCACAAGCAGTGTGGCCCAGAAAGCCGGCATTTTAAGACAGCTGTGGCTTTCTTCCTAAGGCTGAATCAGGAACATCTCTTGTAAAGGACCTGCAGCAAGCCACCAAAAACAGCAAGAAGCTGTTTTAAACTCTGCATTTTTTTTGTGTGTAAAATTCCTTTTCAAGACCTCTCAGGTTTTATGTGGATTTAGTTGGCCACATTGGTGCCAATTTGTAGGAGGGGGTGCTTATTTGTTCCCAGCCACCCAGAATCAAAATAATCACACAGAAACTGTATTATTTAAATCACTGCTTGACCCATTAGCTCTAACTTCGTATTGGCTAACTCTTACATCTTAGTTTAACCCATTTCTAGTATTTTGTATATAGCATGAGGTTGTGGCCTACCAGCAAACTTTCAGCATGTCTATCTCTGGCAGTGGATCCATGGCATCCCCTGACTCAGCCTTTCTTCTCCCAGCATTCAGTTCCATCTTCCCCGCCTACCTAAGTTCTGTTCTATCAACAGGCCAATGCAATTTCTTTATTCATTAATGGTAATCACAACACACAAAAGGGACTCCCACATCAGGTATAGAACATGGTAGGTCAGCCTCACTCTAGTAGATGGTCCCACACCCAAAAACATTATGAGCAGCACTGACTGGATTCAGTGGGTTATAAAAAAAACATGAAATTGGAAGGGACATTAAAAATGTGGGTGGATCTGGGAGGAGTAATGGGAAAAGAGGAGAATGTATATGATAAAATACGTTGCATGAATTCAGGAAATTTTCAAACAATTGATAAAAAAAATAAGTAATTCAAAGTAGGTGTGGAATCAAGTTAGAAGGTGGAAAAGTGCAGGATGAACCTAGGCAGAAAACCAAACAGGGTTCAAATCTCAGCTCCACTTCTCATTATCCATAGAGCTAAGCACTGATGGAGTACCTGCTCTATGCTGGAGACATCCGTGAACTATTTCAATGCTTCACGTAAACAAGGAAAGACCAGAAAACAAAAGCTAATCCATATTTAGCTGATGCCCAGTAGGGAAGAAAGTCTCTGAAGAAATTGCTTCAACAATTAAAGAGGCAAAGATTTTCAACAGGGATTTGGTCTATTATTTAGGTGGTTTTGTTGAACTTTCCATTAACTTTAAATGTGAGCATCTGTGGGGTATGTGGTTTGGTCTAATTTCCACTTAAATAGCCAATGGCTTATTAGGTATAGATTCTGGAGACAAGGATGTCAGTACTATTTTCCATTGGATGACCATGCCAGCATTGCCTCTGAGCCACGGTCTGAGTGCTTACAGGGGGAGGAGAGCAAACTCCATCTGGGATTTTACTCAGTACATTTATGAAGCACGATTAAAAATGCCATCATTGATCAGAGACAACAGAAGGTATAATCCTAACACCGTCTCTCATGTTTTTTCTGTCTCCCTGTGATTCAGGAGGAAGGATGCTGGCTTCTTATCCTACAAAGATCACCTGCCAGTGAGCCAGGTGGTGGTTGGAGATACTGACCGGCAAGGCTCAGAAGCCAAGCTGAGCGTGGGTCCTCTGCGCTGCCAAGGAGACAGTAAGTTTGCCCAGCAGCTGTGACTTGCATTTTCTTATCACATTGAAATAGTGTTTCCATGTTGCTCAGAAGATGCCAGAAAACAGACTTTTTCTTCAAATATATCACACAACGCAAGTGGGGCACAATAGAGAGAGAGCTACATGGATCTTTATAGTAAAGAGGGTGTGTCTAATATAGAAGCCTCCATTCAGGCATAAGATGTGGATATCCATCTTTTTTGTCTATTCATATGTAACAAGTTTGACTACCTAAGCTTATGGTAGCATAAATCGCAAAGCTAATAGCATAAAAGTGCCACTCAACAGCTGGGATCCCACTGTGTGCTGCCGTTAATGCCATTAGCATGACTGAGTTTATGGTGATATAAATAGTAGCATTATGGCTTAATGTATTATTGTAAACTTGGATTATGGCCATATAAAGTTTGACATTATGGCTATCAAACTCCATCATCATCAAAGCTTGATGGTCCCACGAAAGGCAAAGATTGTTTCTATAACGATGTCCTGCTTTCAGGCTTAGGCACCAGAGAGGACTGGGGAGCTGCTAGCTTGGACAGTGGGAGGTAAGAGAGTCAGCATTATGGTCCCACCTAATTAAGGGCACTATTCAGATTTAATGTTGTTTGATACCCTTCGGTGTACTTTATGTGCTCTGGGAGGGAAGCAGGGGAAGGTTGCTATGGGGATTCAGCAATGAGCATCCTGGGCATCATTTCCCTCTATTTCCTGCACATGTGATTCAGGCAACACTCCTGGGAATTCTGTGCTTTTTTCTTTTATACTAGGCAAAGGGAGACCTAGATTCTACTCCCTCAATAACTGGCTCACTCAAAGACCCCAAGCAAGCCTCTCTTTTTATCAGCTGTGGTAATGAGAATGCCACCTGTGTCCCAACGCCTCCTGGGAAGGCCATAAAGGTTTTTACTGCCTGGGATTGAATTCCTACTAGCAAAAGATTATGTGAGGTGGAATATTCTTTACAACTTCTGTAAATCAATGGAGAATTAGGCATATTCAATAATAGATTCTTGCAACCACTCAAAAAAATGTAAGGATGCGCTCTTAGCAGTTTACTGCTTAGATAATTGAGACTGTCAGCAGTTAAAGAAGGGGATGTCCCTAACATAACACAAAGAAGGGGGGAGGTGTTTGGACTGATCTTTCTCTCGTTACACTGGGGAAAAAATGTTATCTACAGAACTGAGATTGGTCAAAAGGTCTTTATGTAGCCTTGGCTATAAACAGTAAAACTTCATTTGTGTATCCAGACTTGGTGGAAATGCAGAAAAAGATACTTGGTTTCAGCTCATTAAGAAAAGATACTGACACAGAACAGTAAACGATATGAATATTAAATAAATATGCTAAGAGAGGGACTATCGTGTTCTTTACAGTATTGTAGACTGAAAGTCAATTTTATGTCATAATGACTTATCAATATATAAAATAAAATACCTTTGGCTTATCAATTATAATTCTGAATTTCACTTTGAATTAGAGAAAAATTCTCATTAAGTGGCTGATTGACTTACTTTTACGGGAAGTTTATATGCAAAAGTATATTATTTTTATAGATAGTATATTATTTTTAGCTAATATGATATTGATGCTCCCTAATCAATATACCAGGCTCAGGAAGAATTTATCATGTGTTTGCTTTTTATTCAGCACTTCACTAAGTGATCTGGAAATAGGAAAAGGTAGTTCGGAAGTGTTTGAGAAATTTGCATGAAAAAGTATTAGAAGATACAGATACTTTATCATTGTACTGACCAGTTTTGTGTTAACCTGACACAATCTAGAGTCATCAGAGAGGAAGAAACCTCAGTTGAGGAAATGCCTCCTTGAGGTCCTATGGTTGGCATTTCTCAATTACTGATCAATGCGGGAGGCCCCAGCCCATGATGGGTGGTGACATTCTTAGGCTGGTCATCTAGGGTTCGGTAAGAAAAAGACTGAGCAAGCCATGAGGAGCAAGTCAGTAAGCAGCACCGCTTCATGGTCTCTGCATCAGCCCAAGTCTCCATGATCTTGCCCTGTTTGAGTTCCTGACATGGTTTCCTTCAATGATGAATAGCAATGTGGAAGTGTAAGCCCAATCACTGCTTTTCTCTCCAACTTGCTTTAGGGTCATGGTGTTTTGCTACAGCAATAGAAACCCTAACTGAGATAATTATTTAATGTTAGGTTTTCTGATATAATATTATTGTAACTAATTTCTCAAGAAAGGAGTAATAGAAGGTGCAGTTGTTAAGATAGGTGCGTGTGTGTGTGTAGTACATGTGTGTCTGTGTGTGTGTGTGTGTGTGTGTGTGTGTGTAAAAAAGAGACAGCAAATTAGCAAGAGAGACTAATTCTGGGATTCTGGAATATCTCCCTCTAACGCTGTCCATTTATTTCTGAGGCAAGGTCTCTCACTGGATCTGGCACTCACTATTTTGGCTGGTCTAGCTGACCAATGAGCCTCTGGAATCGACCTGTCTATGATCTCCACATGGGGATTACAGTGTACAGAACCATGTCCTATCTTTTAAAATGGGTTTTAGAGATCTAAACTCAGGCCCCTTTGCTTTCTTAGCAAGCACTTTATCTACTGAGGCATCTCCCCACATAGACTCCATATTAATAAAAGTCAGAAAATAAGAAAAGCATGATGATAAATGTTCATTTAAGTTTCTAAGTCAAGATTGTTTTCAGATGCATTATTAGGACTATATTAGTCAGAGTTCTTGAAGAGAAAAGAAATGATAGAATGATAAATAATAGTATACACACACACACACTTGCAGAGAGAGGCAGTTTGTAAGGTTAGCTTAAAGTCTGTGTGTAGGCCAGTAATGGCTGTCTCCTGGTGGAAAAGCCAAGAATTGAGTGTTAGTTCAGTCCATGAGGCTGGATGCCCTAGCTAGACTTTAGCTGACTTTGGACTTTTGGAGAAGAAAGTTCTAACACTTTTAGGAATGACTCAGCAGAAGGACAGATGAACTCGCCAGTGAGAGTGAGGGAAAGCAGGCAAAAAGCAAAAGCTTCCTTCTCCATGTGTTTGTATGTAGGGTGGCACCAGAAGGCCGTGGCCCAGATTCATCGTGGGTCTTCTGAGCACAAATCATCTAACCTAGAAATCCCTCTCATGTATGTCCTGATGCTTGGGTTTGGGTTGGCTCCAGATGTAGTCAGACTGACAATTAAGAGAAGACATCACAAGGACCCATTATTTATGAAAATAGCTATCTCATCAGTGAACAATGAACAGTCTTGGTATAGGGAGGATAATATAGATTCAGAGAGATGCTTTTAAATCATATTTCACCTAATATTTATGAAAACTGCAATGATAGCTGAAATTATGCGGAATACTTTGTATTTGTGAGAGAAAGGCATTTATCTTCCTTTTCCCCAGGAAACTGAGAATGTGTTGGATGAACTTGCCCTGCCCAGAGCTGTCAGCAATGAGCAGTTGGCAGACCCAATTTCCTGTTAAGAACATTCTCGCATGGGTACAGTCACAATGAAAGATTCCATGTGGACATATTCCATGTGGACAGTACTTCCCAGGTTTTAGAGTTGCCTGATATCCTTGGACAATTGTAGCCTGTGTGCAGTGCATAAGGCAAACAGTGTTTCTGTTCTTTCAAGAACAAATTCTTTCTTTTCAAATGGTATTGGCATGCCAAATTTCCAAGCCCTCTTGGAAGTTGGAGCAGAGAATAAAAACATGATTTTTTACTTCATGCTCTTCCTTCTGTCAAAGGCCAGTTAAATTCAAGTGTCTAAAAAAATACTTAGCTTAGGAATGGTATAGATGGCTCAGTGGTTAAGGGCATTTTTCCTTCTTGAAAAGAACACAGGTTTTATTCCCAGTATTCACATGGCAGCTCACAACTGCCAGTAACTCAATTTCCAGGGGAATCTTACCCCTTCTTTTGACCTGAGTGGACACCATTTTTTTAATGTTTGCCTTGGGTCTTAGCTCATCACAAGCTCCCACCTACCCACAGTGTGCTAAGAGAATTAGATCCAACAAGTTTCTTTTTCTTTTTTCTTTCTTTGGTTTTTCGAGACAGGGTTTCTCTGTAGCTTTGGAGCCTGTCCTGGACTAGCTCTTGTAGACCAGGCTGGTCTCGAACTCACAAAGATCTGCCTACCTCTGCCTCAGGAGTGCTGGGATTAAAGGCGTGCGCCACCACCGCCCGGCATAGATCCACCAAGTTTCTTAAATCACCTTGTGACTTTGTGCTGTTATTTATGGAGATGAGCTTGCTTTGAGATACTTAAGGGCTCTAGAGAGCTTCAGAAGAAGCAGTTTTACCCCTGAACACCCACTATATTTCTCTCTCTCTGCCTGCCCCACCCTATCTGCCTGTCAGTCTGAGGAGCCCCGCTTCAGCAGCTCTCCAGAGGTGTGTGGTGCATTAGGCCCCAGTTCTAGGCTCTACTTGCAGAGAATGAAACTTTTTGTGAGCTCTGTCCAACTGTTTCAGAGTTGTGGGTGATTTCCTCATGCCTGCCGAGTTTTGGCTTTTACTCTAAGTCATCCGAACTCATAGACTCATGTAATCAAAGTGCTAAAGCAAATCAGTACCTTCCATTTAGGGCACAGTGAAATGCATAGGCCTTGGCAGGGCGGCTGCTGTTGTTTTCCCCTTCAAATACATCCAAGTCGAAACCTTCAATCTAAAAGAAACCGGTGTGACTAGTGATGGATGGTTTGCTACAATAAAAATTGCAGAGAAATTATGCATCTCTCTTACACCACAGGTACTCACCTAGGGAAAAAATAAGGGATCCATTTAGAGAATCAGAACTCCATATCAGAGAAGACACTTTTCTAACTTAAATACTGGCACACTCTCTGAGGCTGCTGGGAAACGTTCATGAACTAAAAAAAAAGTCAGTTTTTGAAGACAGAAATCTTATTCTACTGTATATAGTGACTATAATTAATTGCAGGGATACAGGATTTGCTGGGTAATTGTTTTGCTCTCAGCCATATGAACTAAAGAATTACCATCTCGCCTCTAGGGATATAGACTTTAAACAATTAATTAGGAGCAAGTTTGCTACAAAGGCAAGCTTTTTCAATAAACCTGGGCAGAAACAAATTAGAGGCACGTGTTACTGGAGACTGCTTCCCCGTCCACACCAGAAATGGGAGCTGACAGGCAGGACACCGCAGTCACACTGCACGCTTGAGATGCAAATTCAATTTCTTATAGCTGCAGAGGTACCTGGGAGTCAAGGGATGAGAAAGCAGGGCAGGAAAGACATTCAAGTCCAGGTCAGGAGCTCTGTGAGCACGGAGACAAAAGCCAGTGAGAAAGAAGGAGGTGGTGATGGAGTTCTAGCCAGATGACAATGGACATGTGTTCCTTGCAAAATGAATCGTCTATGCCAGAGTGGTCAAACGCCGCACACTCTGCTGGAAATATTTCCCAATCCATGAGTGCAAGCTGCCTGTTCCCTCACTCAGAGAGTCAGTCACAGCCCTGTCCACACACTGTCACCACCCAGGAAACATTTTCTGCGGGGTGCAGTGGGCTGTGCAAGAGCAGGAAGAGTCACCAGTTTTCCTTGTGAAGAGATAGCAACTCCCCAGGCTGCAGAGAGAGTACAAAGATTGTTTATCTCCCTCAGGGAGGCAAAAGATAAGAAAGGGAAAGAGACCAGAAAGAGAAAAGGCTCTTTCTACAGGTTCTAAATCTAAAGGAAGCCCTTTGTATTCATCCTCTCTCTTGATTCCTCCCATTCCTGCCCCTCCTTTCTCCTCTCAACTCCTCACCCCCTCCCACGTGAGGTGGTTTGCAAATTCATTTCAGAGCTGGGTTCGGAAAGAAACATCTGTGTGGTTCTTTTAGAATCCTCTTATCTACCACATTCCATTAGATGTGATGCTAGGATTTGAAGGAGGAAGAAAACAGGTCTCTTATGTTCTTGGGAGTGCACTGGTCTGAACATTTGCTTGGAAGGCATTAAAGATAATCACTCTCTTTTTCAACCTTAGAAATCTTTGCTTGCAGTTTTACATGTTCCTAAGATCTTTTCCTTGCTCCCTGCCTAGCCAGATTTTACAAGGAGCACATACCACCACCACCCCTGTGCCTGCCTTGGAATGCTCCAGGCTACCGAAGTGTCTCAACTACCTACTTTTTACACAGCAGTAGAGGCTGTGCTCTCGTGGGGCAATGGAATCTATCCTAGTCGCATGCAACAGTGTCACTGGGCTAATTCCTGCTAAAAGGTGACTGACAAGCCCTAAAGAATGTCCAACTAGACAAAGGCAGTCACTGAGAAGCAAGAAATGTTGGGGAAGCAGCACAGACACTAAGGGCATCATTGAATAAATGGGACCTCCTGAGACTGAGAAGCTTCTGTAAAGCAAAGGACACTGTCACTAAGACAAAAAGGCAACCCACTGACTGGGAGAAGATCTTCACCAACCCCGCAACAGACAAAGGTCTGATCTCCAAAATATATAAAGAACTCAAGAAACTAGACTTTAAAATGCTAATTAACCCAATTAAAAAATGGGGCACTGAACTGAACAGAGAATTCTCAACAGAAGAAGTTCAAATGGTTAAAAGACACTTAAGGTCATGCTCAACCTCCTTAGTGATCAGGGAAATGCAAATCAAAACAACTTTGAGGTACCATCTTACACCTGTCAGAAAGGCTAAAATAAAAAACACCAATGATAGCCTTTGCTGGAGAGGCTGTGGAGGAAGGGGTACCCTCATCCATTGCTGGTGGGAATGCAAACTTGTGCAACCACTTTGGAAAGCAGTGTGGCAGTTTCTCAGGAAATTCGGGATCAACCTATCCCTGGAACCAGCAATACCACTCTTGGAATATACCCAAGACATGCCCTATCATACAACAAAAGTATATGCTCAACTATGTTCATAGCAGCATTGGTTGTAATAGCCAGAACCTGGAAACAACCTAGATGCCCTTCAATGGAAGAATGGATCAAGAAAGTATGGAATATATACATATTAGAGTACTACTCGGCAGTAAAAAACAATGACTTCTTGAATTTTGCATGCAAATGGGCGGAAATAGAAAACACTATCCTGAGTGAGGTAAGCCAGACCCAAAAAAGAGGAGCATGGGATGTATTCACTCATAATTGGTTTCTAGCTATAAATAAAGGACATTGAGCCTAAAATTTGTGATTCTAGAGAAGCTAAATAAGAAGGTGAACCCAAAGAAAAACATATAGGCATCCTCCTGGATATTAACCTTCATCAGGCGATGAAAGCAGACAGAGAAAAAGTTCCACATTGGAGCACCAGACTGAAACTCCAAGGTCCAAATCAGGAGCAGAAGGAGAGAGAGCATGAGCAAGGAACTCAGGACCGTGAAGGGTGCACCCACACACTGAGACATTGGGGAAGTTCTTTCGGGAACTCACCAAGGCCAGCTGGACTGGGTCTGAAAAAGCATGGGATAAAACCAGACTTGCTGAACATAGTGGACAATGAGGACTGCTGAGAAGTCAAGAACAATGGCACTGGGTTTTGATCCTACTGCTAGTACTGGCTTTGTGGGAGCCTAGGCTGTTTGGATGCTCACCTTACTAGACCTGGATGGAGGTGGGTGGTCCTTGGACTCCCCACAGGGCAGGGAACCCTGACTGCTCTTTGGGCTGACAAGGGAGGGGGAGTTGATTGGGGGAGGGGGAGGGAAATGGGAGGCGGTGGCAGGGAGGAGACAGAAATCTTAGAAAGAAAGAAAGAAAGAAAGAAAGAAAGAAAGAAAGAAAGAAAGAAAGAAAGAAAAATGTTGAGGATGAGGAGCCTCCAACATCTTCTCCTGGCTTTCTGAATTACCAAGGATAGGCTGGACTTGCAATACAAGTTCTGAAACCTCTGAAACATAAGACAATAAATAACTCATGCTCCGCAAATTAAGCAGCTCTCTCCACCTAATTACATTCCCCTCCTCAGCAGTGTGAGCAATGTGAAGACTGGTAGCCCTACCTGCTCCCTTCAGGAGCCGGCACAGAAGTTACAGGAATTTCTTTTGTCCACAGCTCAGGGTTCAAAGTTGACTCACAGGCACCAACCTAACTCTGAGACTGAATGAAGAGGTTGTCTTCCTGTGTGGCCCTGCAGGCATAAGCAGGCATGAGCTGTTCCTCCCACCACAAGCTGGGTCTCCTGATGCCTTACTTGCATTCAAAGCTGGTTCTGGTATGAGAAGAAAGGGGAACAGCTGATAAAAAGAATTTCTTCCCATCTACAGGGAAAATAAATGATACAGTTCAATGCCTCACTCCTCCGTTGCAATAGTGTTTATTTTTCTCCCACTCAATAGAATCCAAAGGAAAGGTTACCAAAACTGTAGTTCAAATATCCTAGCGGGCTTTGTTGTCTGTCTCCAGCGCTAACACTTGATTCCATCCATTGGAAGAAATGGTGACTGAGCAAAGGAGGCTGGCTTATAGGAAGGTGCGGAAAAAGAGAACAAAACATGGAGAGGTCATTTCAAAGTTCCTTTCCTTGCAAGGCAGGCACAAGGAGAGCAATATAGACAAATGGCCCCTTGGTTAATATCAAGTTATTACACGTTCCCTTTGCAAGAATTGAAGGACACTGAGAGTTAAAGCAGAGGGAATTTCATCATCAAACCAGGGACCTGAGCCGGGTGGTGGTGGCGCACGCCTTTAATCCCAGCACTCCGGAGGCAGAGGCAGGCGGATCTCTATGAGTTTAAGGCCAGCCAGGTCTACAAGAGCTAGTTCCAGGACAGGAACCAAAAGCAACGGAGAAATCCTGTCTCGAAAAATCAAAAAAAAAAAAAAAAAAAAAAAAAAACAGGGACCTGATGGGAAGCTGGCTCTCTCCCACTCCCTTGACTTCTCATGGGTCACTTAACCACTCAGCTGGGCTTTAGCTACCTCCTATTGAGTTGTTAATTTGATCTATGGTCGAATAGGACCCAGTACAAGAGCATAAAGCAATAGCTTCCTGAAAATTCTATTCAACATTATCTATACTGAGGGATGATTGAAGAAGTGGGAGAAGTAAAGAGTAGCTAGGAACAGTGAGATTAACTTAATTCTTAGTAGAGGGGAAATAGTGTAATGATTGTCCCTTTAAGAGACAAGCCCCGCCCACTCCCTTCCTGCTTGCAGCCTCAAACTCCGCTTGCCCTCTCTTCCAGTCCTCTCTCTCGAAGAGGCTCCGCTTACCCCCCTCTTTACCTCTTTCTTTCTCTCCCTCTCTCCTACCCCTTGTCTAACTTTATTCTGTATGGTATGTTTATCTATCTCTCCGGCCCGCCGGCCACAGTCACGTGGAGACTTTGAGCAGTCCCTTCTTGGGACCTTGGAACCCCAGCAGCTTGTAGCAAGCCCATCTGCATGGTGTGCCTATCTGTCTGCCCCTTGCCCACCCGCCGCCCACATGGCTAGCCGCCAGGGACGCCCAGGAAACCAGCCACCATCGGAGACCTGCTATGGGGTGCGCCCAGGCCCTGCTCGGGGCTGGCTGCTCTTGGGACCCGCAGCAAATCCATAACAGATAGTCCCAGTTCTGACTGTGGACTTCTCAAAATCAAGAATAGCTGATATACTTGAACATGGTGAGCCCTGTGACATCTCATCCTCTGACTGTGTCCTCATCTCTTTCTGAACTGGGCACTCTCTACAGAAGTGATGGAATTCCCACACACAGGAAAGGACTTATCTTTCATACCTTGGCTCCCCATGTTCAGATTCCTCTGCGGAACTGTCAGAAGTCTCACTATTCACAGAGGTAGGCAAGGCTTTATCTACTGAGTTTTAAAACTTTCTCATGAGGAACACTGGGAATTGAGAAAAACACTAGATAAAACTGATTCTAGCCTATTCCTGGCTCCGCTACAGAAACCGAGTCCTACCTATGGCCTTTATTGAGGGAAATGACACCAGAGCTCCCAACTCGGTTCAGTTTCCTACTGAGGCAAACTTTCTTACACAGCTGAGAAGGTACTTGACTCCTAGAGGGGAACTAAGTATAGAGCTCAAAAACATCGTAGAACTGTGTTGTGTACTTTTAAATATTATTTCATTATTTCATACATGTATCCAATGATTGAATTTTTTTTATCATTTTCCCTCCCCCATTGCCTTGGCCAAGGTGTTTGTATTTTTAGAATTTTCCTGGGATATGGGCAGAATATAAATTCTGGTCCAGATATGGAAAACAGCCTGGGATGCTCCGAGGAGTAGCTGCCCAGGTGCAAGAGGGCATGAGGAACACAGGCTTCGGGATCAGGCATCCCCTGAATCAGATTCCAACTCCCTCTGGGTACCTGCCCCCTTGTATAAGCTCTTACCCTCTCTGGGCTTCTACACCTAGCAATCAGTTTTACCTGGGCTACAGATCAGAAAATTGGAAATCCATCACTATTTTTCTTAGCATCCCAGTCACCCCTGCTATTCAAAAGAAAGAAAGGAGAGAGAGAGAGAGAGAGAGAGAGAGAGAGAGAGAGAGAGAGAGAGAGAGAGAGAGAGAGAAAGAAAAGCTATTTAGTATCACTGGTAGCTGGGATTCTCAGACCATTAGTGACCTTCACTGTCACCCTATGGTATCAATCTGTTGTGTACAAGTGGCAGAGGCCTGTCTTGCTATCTCCCCACCCCCCACCCTTGTACATTAGTTTACATTTTCTGTGAGTGTGATAGAATAAACTGACAAAAGCAACTTAAAGGAGAAGAAGTTTTACCCCCAGTTCAAGGATACAGCACAACACGGCCTGGAAGTCACAGCAGCGGGAGCTTGAGGAGGCAGAGAGATATTAGTCCTCTGCTGGCCTTCTCCTCCTAATCAGCCCCAGGTGCCTATTGTGTGGAATTAGTTGCCCATAGTTAAGGTGTGTCTCCTTTCTTCAGGTAACTTAATCTAAATAAGCCCTTGCTACTATGCAAGGTCTGTCTCCAGGGTGATCCTAAATACTATCCGGCTGACCATGCCTTAAACTGGCTCTGTCTCTGTGTGTAGAAAACCCCTGTCTGATGTGTCATATTTGATTGTCACCAGCTAGTCCTTTTAACATGGAAGCGGTGGTGATAATGACTGAAGTTCAACAACATTGACTGAGTTTCAGGGACCACGCTTTCTATGCTCAGAGCCCCTCATTTTCTTCTCCTTTACTGGCTCCTAATTGTTGCCCTCTTTGCTTCCCATCCTTTGTGACTGCCCCTCAGAGGATCTGGAGGATCCTGCAGAGCGTGGTGAGAACCAAAGAATGTAGGCTGGGCATGTCTTCCAAAGAATAGTCCCAAACACCTGCCTCTCCTCTAGCTCAGGGCTCAGTACACACTCTCCCTAAAGTACCAGGAGGACAGTGGGTAGTTTTGTGGGCCAGTGATCTCTGTCACAAATCCTCAGCCCTGTCACTCAAAAACTGCCATAGGCGATGTATAAACCAAGCAGCGTGGCTGGATGCCACTAGCACTTTATTGATACAAACAGGTGACAGATTGAATTTGTCTCAAAGGTCAGAGTTAGCTAACTCTGGATCTACTCGTTTGAAAGCTGAGATTTTTGTGTATGGTTTTAAAAATGTATAGAATTGTGGCAATGTTCCTTTGCTGTTTTAATGCAGATTTTATTTGTTGTTGTTTTTTTAAAGCTCTATCATAGTGACCACCACCCATTGCTATATTTTAAACAAGGATTCAGCCTCCACTTTGGCTAAATCCCTGCCTTTCTCCACATGCATTTGTATTTCTGCGTGTATCTGTACAGCAGCATACATACACTCAACATCCATCCAAGGCAATATATAAAGAAGTATCGCCTATACTTCCTGCCTCAGAGAGACTGAAAGAAAATTCCCAGTAGCAATGTGAGCATAAGAAAGACATAGTAAAGCACACATATAATCCAGGCTCTTCAAAGGCAGAGGCAGGAGGATAGTGTGTTCAGTGTCATCCCGCATAGTGAGATCCTGTCCAAACAAAACAAGTGTATAAATACTCCAGAGTGAAGTTTGTTTGCCAACATAATGCTTTTCCATTTAGGATCCAGAAAAAGTTTCCAAAGCTATCAATTAATTGTATCATCTTTTGTCTTACAACCATCAATGATTTTCCATCACGCCTAAGATGCAAACCTCCAGACACATCTTGAGGTTTGGGATGGCCAGCCCCGCCCACCAGTCATGGCTCCTCCTTCCATTCCAGCTCTGATTCATCTTGTCCCTCCAACGTGCTGTTCTTCTGGCCACTTCCAGAACTTTTACTTGTGGTTTCCTCTTTCTGAAACCCACTGGCCTAGGCCTCATCCCATCGTGTAGGTCTTGATGTTGATGTTAAAGTCTCTCTCTACTGACTTTGCTTAGTACAGTCTTCCAGCCCTCATCACCATTCTATGTATTTTCCTCACAGAAATTCCAACACCCTAAAATCACCTCTGCAAGATAAACACAGTCCTGACACTAACTGCCCACACCAGTGTGGTCCTCTCAAGTTAAGAACTAGTCCCCAGTGAGATCACCTTCCCTTCTGGTACCAGCAGTGTGTCAAACACGGTTCTGACCAGCTCTACAAATTTGGAGGTTCCTACTCTCTCTTCAGGGTCAATAATTCATTAAGATGACTATATGACTCAGGAATAGACAATACTCAGATTTACATTATTAAAAACACAAATCAAGACTTGCCAAATGAAGAGGTGTATAGAGTGAGGTCCAAGAGTCTCTGGGGATGCACAGCTTCTGCATCCTCATCTCTTGATGTGAGAATGTGTCACTCTCCCGTCACATCCGTGTGCATCACAGACCAGCAACCACCACCGGAGCTTCAGCCATCTAGGACTTTTACAAGGATTCCATTATACAAACATGGGTGGCTTTAGCATTACCCACGTGACCAAAATTCAACCTTCAAGTGTATAGATACAGTATCAGGAATCTAGGTCAAAAACAAGACACACAATTTCTTCTACATCAATCCTGTTATCTACTTACATTATCCACCCTTCATTCCCCATCAGCAAGAGGTGCTGGACTTCATGTAAGGCAAACTTAGATACCCTGAGCCAAAGATGATTCCTGCCACCTAGAACCACTCCAATCAGTCCATGAAATGAATACAAATGGTTAACTAACCTCAAACAGTTTAATGGGCACTGTGGACGCCATGCAGCCAGGTACGGTGTGATAAATTACTGAAAACTAGCACAGACAATCCTTGTTCTGGGGTACCAGAGAGGGGCTATCATTTGATTTATATGCATGACTATTTTTAACCTCCACAAGCTCTTTGCACATTTATTCATCCTAACTAACTGAAAACTTATTCTTTTGTACTCTGGAAATCCCTGGAATCCGATGATTATCTTCAAATTAAAGATTTAAAAAAAAACTCTTTGGCTAAGTTTTTATACTTTCTCTGGCAATTCTAAATTAAGACACACATGAAATATTGAATTTATAGAACTCATTGTTTAACCTAAATTAGATTAACCCTCCTGGCTCCTCACAGATCCAAGTGAGCGTTCCTTGCTTTTGTTTATCCATGTCTCAAGGTTATTACTGACAAAATTACAATTAGTCAGTACTTCAGACCTATTGTTTAGGTGCAAAGCTGTGAGCTGCAAACTCCCTCACTCTGGTGTAATTAAAACTGTGCTTCAGTTCATCTCCTGAAGACGCCTACCTGGCCCTGCATAAAACTTCCTTTCATGGTCCTGCTACACATAGGCCTTGGAGACTTGGGAACAAAGTTAAGGAAACAAAGTTTAAAAGCAGCCTCTCCGTAAAGTCTTCTGAGAAGTCTTCTGATATAATAATATTACCATCATCAGGATGGTAATAAATAAATAATAGTAAGTAATAAATAAAAAAGTAGTAAGTCTCAGAAATAATAGAGAACTCATAACAGCACTCCAAAGGTAGAGCCTAGAGGACTATTGGCTCAGTTCATTAGAGACTAGCCTGGGTTACATAGCAAGACTCTGCTCTAAAAGAGAAATATCATTAGGTCATAAGACATTTAGAATGATATTTAAAGTAAAATCTGATTCAAAATTAAGGAGAGATGCATGCTTCAGAAATGATGTATTTGCTTTTCTACCTACACACTGGCATGACATACTATTATTTAGAATGAATGTTCAGGAGACAAAGGGATGGCTTGGCAGTTAAGCATACTGGTTGCTCTTCTAAATGGCCAGAGCTCAATATCCAGCACCCATATTGCGGCTCATAAATGTCCTTTACTGCTGGCCCTGGGGATCAGACTGCCTCTTCTGACCTTCTCAGGTCTAATTGTATGTGAGGCACAAAATCTCATGCAGACAAAACACCCATACACACAAAATAAAAGCAAAGCAAAAAATATGAATGAATATTCAATCTCAAATTAAGAAGAAAGAAAACTCCTGTGTCATATTCACTAATTTTATCTTTGAGTAAATTCAGGGGTCAATTGTTTCAAAGAAAACAATTGTGTGCAAGCTGATGCATACGGGGCAGTGTACTAGCTTGAAACATAATCAAGACCCTTTCCATCCCTAAGTGTAACTAGAAATGTAGCCAACATTGTGTTTTGATGAAGGAATATCCTCTGCTCGTTAAGATTCTAGCCATGTGCAGGGTTTTTCTGGACTCACTCAGAATGAAGACAATGAGGATGCTCAAGAGTCTTTTCTGCAGTCCCTTTGTCTCATGCAACAACTATTCCTTCATTCAATTGTAGTAGAGTACCCTAATCAATTTTATGGTATTTAGAACTGCAGGAATTAATTTTATTATGCTGAATTGGATGCAAATTTAAGACCTGAGGTTAAAAGATGGCCTTTTATTTAATGGAAATAAGATATATGTGTCTGTTCTGGTTTTTTCCCCTATTAAAGTTCTGAGAGAATAAGATGAGTTCAAGAAAACCAGAATTGCTGTACAATAGCTTGATTTTCCTCTTTTGGTTTGACCAAAGATACAAAGTTAGCCTGGGCTGTCTTCATTTAAAATAAAAGGAAAAGAGGAAAAGGGAAGAAAGAAGGAAGGAAATATTTGAAAAATATCATGTCACTATATAATGCCTAGAAATGAACTTGTGAAAAGAGAACAGTGCCCGAGCATTGAAGCTGGAAATTCTCTGATCTTCATGAATCTTTATCACCTAAATAAATTTCTATTTTACCTATGTCTTTTAAAGTGATTTACATTACATAAGGAAAATCCATCTCTTGTTATCTAAATATTATGACCACATAGATGTACTGAAACTCCATTTGTGTCTTTGTTGACCAAAAAAAAAAAAAAAAAGGAAAATTTGGTTTGATCGAACAAAAAAACAAAATTGTTCCAATCTTGCATGTCTGTAAGAAAAATCAAGCCAAACTCCAGGGTAACTTCCATAGTAAAACAGATTTCTGCCACTTCTCTTTGGGGGTGTGGAAGATAAGAAACCAGAATCTCACCCTGGACTTTCAGTGACCAAATCGCATTTGACAGTAGTCATTTCTGAGTGGGCGCCATCAACCAAGACTTGATATGATTCAGCAGGTTAGGGTATTATACATCAATAATTTTTTTAGAAGTCCAACAAAAGAAAAACAATTTTGAGAATCAATTCTTCTGAAAGTCTATGTTTTAAAAGTGCTTCGTCCACAGTTCTACCTCTGTGGATCACACAGCTTCAGCAGCTATAACACTCCTAAACTTCTTCCTTCTCCAACCCAGCACACAAGGATTGGGTATCAGGAAATCAAGAAAAAGTGAATTACACATGTTTTCTATGGTTTCTACTTTCTGCTGTCATGCAGGATTTCATTTCCTTCTAGTACTGTTTTACACACACACATACACACACACACACACACACACACACACACACACACACTCACACACACTGACCTTCAGAGCTTAGCACTAATACTTCCTCTCACGACTCTCCTCTCAATTCGAAGCTTATTTTATTCAAAGTAACCACAACTGAGGACTTAAACCAATTTGAGACTAGTGTCATTGGAAGTGGAGAGGAAGGCCAATGAGATAGAAATTTGGACTGTTTCTGTCCCATGGGCTGTGGCAACAACAGCTGATGGAGGTAGATATTGATCACTGGGCTCTACAAGGTCTCTGTAGCCTATCAGATCCTAATCTACAACAGGCTCAAACCTGGAGCTCAGAGCTTTGTTTCAAGTGAGGAAATCACTTTCTCACTTAAAAGCTAAAACACTGACTGGGTGATGTGATAATCTTTAATTCTGAACAGATCTATGTATGTAGACAACTCCATAACAGGTTTGAATCTGTGGATTTTTGGTTGGTGTTTGCAAAACCTTATGCATTACACCTAAAGCCTGTAAGAAGAGAAGGCAGAACCCTCACCTCTGCAACCTGCTCACCACTGTGGATGAGACAGGGCACAAAAAAGCTAGAAGGCCCCCATTTCTGATGGCTATAACTCTGGAGTCATGTCCCCAAAAGAGTTTTCTGTGATAATGGGGGTTTACTATTTAATGAAGACTTTTACCTGAAGATTAAGTACATGGAATCAGGAAATCAAACTAGGGTGACCTTTAGGGTGTCCTTGATTACAGGGTTTTGATTATGTATATGACAGAGAATCCTCAAGATCACAATGGAGCATGACCAGGGCTATGGTTCCATGAAAGAGTGTGTCCTTAACCCATGAGAAGAACTCTTAGGTTCAGTTACCAGAGTGTCCTTCTCTGAAGACAGATTATAACAGAGTTGAAAACCTCCTACTGTTTAGTGGCATTATAGCCATCTTAGCATGGTGGCACAGTGCATAACCCTTATGTTTGTGAGGCTGGCAACAAAGTGACTGACTATGC
Source organism: Microtus pennsylvanicus (assembly GCF_037038515.1). Classification (NCBI taxonomy): domain Eukaryota; kingdom Metazoa; phylum Chordata; class Mammalia; order Rodentia; family Cricetidae; genus Microtus; species Microtus pennsylvanicus. The sequence goes on from NC_134597.1 coordinate 39,739,914, forward strand.
TGTCAGTTACATGAAAGTAAGGCTCATGGAGTTTGGGGGAGTATGTAGTATTTATTAACAAGTATGTTGTTGGCTTATATATGTACTATATTCTGCTCTTTATTGTTTTAGTATATATCTTTGTGCTTATACAAGGCTCACTTATGGGCTGTTGTACCAATAGCAGCTTCCCATGTCTCCGTTTAAGAAGACAAATTGATTGTCTACTAGCTACATCTCAGTCATTGATAATGCTGTTCTAAATATTAAGATAGTATCTTGAGGTAATATCGGACAGTTGTTCAGAAAAAAGGTTTCGAATAACAGTTTCAAGCCAGTTGAGGAAACGCTAGGGTGGAGGAGATAGGGAGCTATGTGCTCCCCAGGCACAGTCCCAGGTCCTTTGGTTGGTAGTTTAAAGGCACAAAGCAAAGCCAGGAAAGGTCAATAGTCAAGCAAGAACAATATTCAGGAGAGGGCCAAGCCCAAAGGAAGATGGAAACAAGCTTTTAAGAGCTTCTCTTATGGGAGTCAGGAAAAGTGTGTTTTGATTCCTCCAAACAGGAAGTTGTGACAACAGTTGTGAACTGCCCACCAAGGAAACTCACCAAGCACTTAGCACTCTGGGACTCTTGGGAGGTAGGGACAGTGCCAGTCCTGATGCCTGTCGTGTGCACTAATTCTCTAGGAGTGAAACCAATGTCCAGCACAAACAGCAGTTTGTGTAAACAGTTTGAACCCAACAAAGACCAATTCTTATTCATCATTTAAGTCTCCTGAGATCCACATTCCAGGTCGAGCCCCAGGCAGCTCTTGTTCAGCACAGGAATTACTACTCCCTTTCCAAATCTTCTGCACACACAGAACCTATGTTTTCAAATCCTTTTGATGGGAGTCTTTTCCTGTATCTCTGTCTAGGATTGCACTCCACTAGTCCACACATTCCACTTTACATGTTATCTTTCCCCCCACTTAAACAAGTCTTTCTCAGAATCTTAAAACCAAATCCAAAAGCAAAACCGATTCTATTTTCTCTGACACCAATCATCTGTATGTTATATCCTGGTGTTCCTGCTGCATGGACTGCTGGGCTGGACCAAATATGCATAATTTGCAAAGCCAGGTGAAGAAGAGAGTGCAGGATGGTTTATTTTAAAAGTATGAATTCCAAAACAAAGATGAGCACTCAACCAAGTATGGGGTCCTTCTAATCCAACACCATTCATACCTTCGCCTTGCTGTATGTTGGTGAAGATCAACTTTAGAGCAGAGTATCTTGGGCATAGAAGACCTGTTGGAGGAAGGCCTACTGTTTTTACTTGTTCAGTTGATTTTAACCAAAAGGATTTTTTTTGCAATAAAAATCAAACCACACATGAGGAATTACTTTATAAACAATAAAGCATATTGTGTTATTGAATGTTTTCTAAAGATGTCTGATCATAAAACTTTTCCTGGGGTACTTATCAATACCAGCCTCTTCCCCAAGAGATTTTGCTTCATTTCCTCAGAGTGGAGCTGAAAACTTTGTTCTTAGGAAGTTTATGGAAGAATTTTATGACCAAGAAATTGTAGAAACTTTGGTTAAGAACACAGCATTCAAGGGCAGGCAGACCTGAGCTCAAATTCTCTATTTGTCAGCAGTGTGACATTAGGATCACTATTTAACTTCATAGCACTTAATTTCTTCATCTGCAAAATAGAGATAATTACGCTTAGTGCAAAGGGTCTCTATGGGAAGAAAATGAGGCAAACATGTGCGAGGAGCTGGTAACATTGACTGATGCAGTAAGTTTGCAGTGACGGTAGTTCTAAATAGTATGCAAAAAGACAAAACTCTCTTTAAAAAACATACGTTTTGTAAAACTAGAGGAATCGAGCTTCAATATAAAATCACCAAAGGTACCCATTATTATTTACTTCTGTCACATGAAACGCATTCAGAAACAATGAGTTCCAGTGGGACATGGATTACCAATGGCAAGCACACTCTGAGCAGTTATTAGGTGCAGCTGGGAAGCCTGGGTCCTCCCTGGCTGCATATACTGAAACATATTCTCCAATGTGATGGCACTGGAGGTAGACTTTGGGGATTTGATCATGGACTCATTCCCCATGAATAAATTAAGAAATCTTCTCTCCCCCCCCAACATAATGTTTTTATTAATTATTTGGGAATTTCATACAATGCACCCTGATCTCATCTGCTTCCCATTCCCCAAAACTAAAAATAACATATAAATAGATAAATAAATAAAATAAAAGCAAAAAAACACCCACTATGTCCAATTTGTGTTACCTATGAGTACATTGAAGCATGATCACACTTGCAGTGACCATCTCCTTAAAGATAACTGAGTCTTTTCCCACCCCTATTCTAATGAAAGAGGCCCCAGGAAAAATTCTTCACTTCTTCCATCATGTGAGTGCAAAGGATGGACCATCAACGAGCCTTAGAATGGTTCTCCACCAGATGCTGACTCCTCTTGGATTGCTCAGCTTGCAGAGCCATGAAAACTACATCCCTATTGTTTATAAACCTCCAAGTGCATGGTGCTTTGTTTTATTAGCCCAAGCAGAGGAAGACAAGCACAAACCAGGGCACGTGATAGGCTACAGATAGAGAGGCATGAACAAAGAATGTTGGAACAAAGGAATTTTGTATCTAGATCAAAATCGGATCATTGAACATACGTATCTCTAAAGAAAACTCATAATCCCCTTATTAGGGCCTTGAGGCAGAGGTGAGAAGCCGTAAGGGCCATTCTGCATGGGCATCTATTAGGTAGGTAGATGACTTAAGTCGAGGAGTGTGACTTCCAAAGTCACTAGAACAAGAGGTTCCTGTTGAAATCATGCATAGAATTCACAGGAAGCATCTGTCATCGTTAATGAAAAAAATGTAACCTAAACTGGAACCAGGAAAACCTGCAAATGCTGAACTGTGCTTGCACACTGAGTAGAGTTGCAGGCACTTCTTTGTGAGACAGAACTGGGAAGGGGTGATGAGAAGTCAATGAAGGTTTAATTTAATAAAAATGTTTAGTTATTCGTGTATGCTTAATTGCAAAGATTCACACTCGTGCCATTTATCTCTTCCTAATATATATTTTTAAAAATGAAAGGAACATGGTTAATAGAGAAAATGGGGAGATTCAATAGGTCTACATCCAACAATGGCATAATACAAACACACATTTAAAACTTACTCTTTGATCCTCATAATAGAAATTCTTCTTTAAGAATTTCGTAAAGCCTCAAGTGTTATCTAAGCTGCTGTAGCTCATTTCCTGATGCTATAACTAAACAAAACAAACTGAATTATTTGTGTCCTGAAGGCTGGGATATTCAAAATAGAGTTGTCTTACCTGATGACTAGATCTTTACTTCTGGTGGGGACTCTGCACATGGGGCATTATTCAGTGGGGCAGAATGTTCTAGCTCAGGCCTTACTGTATTTTCTTATAAAACCACAATCCCTTGGATTTCTGCCCCACCCTTATGGAGTCACTTATGATTGATTGCCCACACACTGACCTACTATGGCATTAAATGCTATAGTAGGATTTATTTCCACAATGGGAAATCTGTGTCAATATGAGTCTTTTAATTTTTTGTTTATATGCATGCATGTGTTTGTGTATGTATGCTATATGTGTGTAGGTATGTGCAAAGACTAGAAGAGGATGTCAGATCCCATGGAGCTGGAGTTACAGGTAGTTGTAAGCCATCTGTTGTGGTGCTGGGAACCAAGCTTAGGTCGTCACCTGAGCCATTTCTACAGCCACTCAACATGTATCTCGGAGGGAACTTTCAAGTATTAACAAAGGCTTAATTATATGAATCTCTCAGAAAATAAGGTATTTTTCAATTTTAATAGATCTATAAACTGTTGATGACAATGACTTTTCTGAGTTTTATTTTCTTTTATATATGGTGATTATTACAGACTATTGTGCCTCAGAAGGAAATGTTGATGGCCTAACCTGCACCGCCTGTGAGTGTGATCTTATTTGGTGGAATAGGGTCTTTAAGGGTATAATTAAGTCAAGATGAGAGCACACTGGCCTCAGGTGGCCCAGACCTTTAGGGCTGCTCTCCTTCCAGTAACAGAAAGCAGACTGACAATCACAGGAAGGACCTCATGAAAATAGAGGTGGATTTTGGCATTGCCATAACTTAAACCAAGTAACTGAATGGATTGTTGACTACCATCAAAGCTGGGGGCGGGGGAGGCAGAGCATTGAGTGGACAGCCTTTCAGCTCCTCCAGAAGGAACCAAGCTTACTGGCACCAGCTCTGGGGATTTCTGACCCCAGCACTATTGGGGAATACATGTGTATTGGTTTTAGCCATCAGCACTTCATGTATGGTGCTTTGTTAAAACCACCGGAGGAAGTAAACCCAGTGCCAACCCAATCTGAAAGCAATGGAGGCAGAACTGAGGGCTCGTATCAAGTCTGAGAGGAGTGGGCACTCAGGGAGCTGAGAACTGTGCAGAGATGATGAGAATTGAAAGGGTCTAGCCTGGCAAACACAGGACAGAGCACGGCAGACATGGAACCAACAAATTTTACCCCTTTATTTCTTTCCATCCCCCCTTTGCTAAAAACCATTAGATTACATTCCTAAAGCTAACCCACACAAGACTCATTCCCTTATTTGGCCACTGACTCATTCTTGAGATAAAACACCAAAGGCCCAACAATCAAAACTCATTATTTGGCTAACCATGTCCAACCAGGACCCACTTACTTATCCTAGCACAGAAGCCCCCGTTTTCTCCTTAAAACCCCACTCCTGAACAAACACCCGTTGTTGCTGCTGCTGCTTCTGCTGCTGCTGCTGCTGCTGCTGCTGCTGCTGCTGCTGCTGCTGCTGCTTGCTGTCTGCCTCTGTCCAACCCAGAGGCAGCCCCCGTCCCCACTTGCCCCTTTAGGATATTAAATCCTCCTTGTTCTGAGAAGTAGGTATCTAAGTATATCCTGTACCAACTCTGAGAAGCTGGACCATCCTCTGCAAGAGTCACTCCACCCTCTTTGCAATGGTGCCTTGGAGAGGAGGGAACCCTCTGCACTGAAGAGCCATGCCCATTGCCTGGTGCGACCTGGTGTATTGGTTTAGCTATTGCCGTGGTTTAGATGTGGGTTTTCTTCATATGTGTATGTGTTAAAGGTCTGACTGCTTCTGCATAGCAATGAGAAAGGCTATGAAACTTTTAGAAAATAGAGTCTGGTGAATATTGAAAAACAGGAACTTTCATACTTTATTGATGAAAATGCAAATTGGTACATCCTTTGTGGAAAATAAGACGCAGTATCCTCCAAAACTAAAAATACATCTAAGATACAGTGCAGCTACCTTGCTTCTAGGAATGCATTTAATTTTTAATTAATTGTTTATTTAGAATTGGTATAATATACTGTAACATGTGTGTAGGAGTCAGTTTCCTCCTTCCACCATGTGGGTTCCAAAAATCAAACACAACTCTAAAGTAGCATACCAAAGAAATACCTGTGCTCCCATGTCTACTGCAGTAACATTTATAATAGGAAAGGCAGATAATCAAGCTCATGGTATGGGGCTCAGGTAAACCAGACATTAATTGAGAATCCCCACAAGTTCTGCAGCACTATTGCCCCAGTACATCTTACAGTCAGGACAGACTGTAGGTCAAGGGTTTTGTGGCTCAGTTGGCATTGAGGTTTCTATTTCCATACCTTGCAGAGTACCAAAGACACTAGAAAGTAGGAGTGAAGTCTTCCTGCAGACACAAGCTTTACCTCTCTGCTTTCAATGAGCTATGTTGATGTTGCCCTAGGCAATGATGACCTGCTGTCACTTTGGGGAGAGTGGTCCTCTGTCCTACCATCATCTGCCATTATTTAGAGATCTCCACAGGACCTCTTCAGCAAACAAATCAACTAAACACAACCCTGTCCCACCACTGGAAGCCTTGCCTGGCTAGAAAAAGTTGACCAGTTTCAGGCTCTGCATCCTTACTAGGGTCACCTTCATAGATTACAGGAAGTCTCCAGTGCACTAGGTGTCCACACTACCTCCCCAGTGCCCCCAATTCCAGCAATCTCTCCCAGTCCTTTTCCCCCTGTCTCTTCCCTTCCCACCACATCCCTCCTGCTTCCACCCCTGCTCACTCACAGTCGATTCTATTTCCCCCTTCCAGGGAGATCCATCCATTTCCCTAGCATTCCCTGGATTTCTGGATTGTAGCTTGGTTGTCATTTACTTAACAGTTAATATCCACTTATAAAGTCAGTACATAACATATTTGTCTTTCTAGTTTACATACTACTTAGGATGACTTCTTTTCTAGTTGCATCAATTAGCTTGCAAATTACAAAACGCCACTTTTAAATAGCTGAGTAATATTCCATTGTGTAAATATACCCCATTTTCTTTATCCATTCTTTGGGTAAAGGACATCTAGGTTGTTTCCAGTTTCTGGCTATTATAAAGAATGCTACAATGAACAGAGCTGATCAAGTATTCTTGTGGTATGATGGAGCATGTTTTGGTATCTGCCCAAGAATGATATGGATGGATCTTGAGGTAACTCAATTCCCAGCGTTCTGAAGAACAGTCATACTGATTTCGATAGTGACTGTACAAGTTTACACTCCTACTAACAGTGTAGGAGTGTTCCTCTTGCTCTGCAGCCTTGACAGCATGAGCTTGTACTATTGATCTTGGCCATTCTGACAGATGTAAGATGAAATATCAAAGTAGTTTTGATTTGCATTTCCCTGATGGCTAAGGATGTTGAACATTTATTGAAGTGTGTCTCATCCATTTGAGATTCTTATATTGAAAATTCTCTGTTTAGATCTGTACCCCTCTTTTAAAATTGGATTATTTGGCTTTTTTGTTATTTAGTTTCTTGAGTTCTTTAGACATTTTGTATATTAGCTCTTCTATCAGATATGTGTTGGTAAAAAAACAAAAAACTTCTCCCATTCTGCCACTTTGTTTAATTAACAGTGTACTTTGCCTTACATGAGGTCACATTTATTAATTGTTGATCATAATGCCTATACTATCAGTACTCTATTAGAAAAGTTATCTCCTGTGCCAATTAATTCAGAGTTATTTCCTACTCTCTCTGCTATCATGTTCAGTGTATCTGGTTTTATATTGATGTCTTTGATACACTGAGACTTGAGTTTTGTGCAGGGTAATAAATGTTAATCTATTTGTATTCTTCTACATGCTGACATCCAGTTTGACAAGCACCATTTGTTGAAGACACTGTCTTTTATCTAGTGTGTATTTCTGGTTTCTTTATCAATAACCACTTTTTATTGGGTAATTAAGACCATTGGTATTGAGAGAAATCAATGACCAATGATTGTTGATTCTTGTCATTTTGTTGTTAGTGGTGGAGGGTGTGTGTGTACTTCCCTTGTTATGGTTCCATTGATGTGAGATTATTTATATCCTGTGTTTTTATGGATATAATTAACTTCCTTGGTTGGAGTTTTCTTCTAGCATCTTCTGCAGGTCTGGATTTGTAGATACATATTTTTAAACTAGACATTGTGATGGAACATCTTATTTTCTCCATCTATGATAACTGAAAGTTTTACTGGGTTTAGTAATCTGAGTTGACATTGAGATGTCTTAAAGTCTACAACACATCTGTCTAAGCCCCTCTGACTTTCCAAGTCTCCATATGTAAGATATAATTCTAATAGGTCTGCCTTTATATCTTACTTGGTCTTTTTCCTTTGCAGCTTTTAATATTCTTTTTTGATCTGTGTGTATAGTGTTTTTATCATGATCTGGTGAGGAGATTTTCTTTTCTGGTCCAATGTATTAAATGTTCTGTGTGCTTGCACCTTTATAGGCATCTCATTCTTTGGGTTGGGAAATTTTTCTTCTCTGAGTCTGTTGAAAATATTTTCTGGGCCTTTGAGCTGGGATTCTTCTTCTTCCTCTATTTTTATTTTTCTTAGATTAAGTCTTTTCATAGTGTCCCTTATTTCCTGATTGTTTTGTGTCTGCAATTTTTTAGATTTAGCATTTTCTTTGACTGATGTATCCATTTCTTCTATTGTATATTCCACTCCTCAGATTCTCTGTTCTATCTCTTGTATTCTGTTGGTGAAGCTTGCCTCTGTAGTTCCTGTTCATATTCCTAAGTTTTTTATTCCCAGAATTCCCTCAGTTTGTGTTTTCTCTATTGTTTCTATCTCCATTCTGGGAACTTGAACAGTTTTATTCATTTCCTTAAACTGTTTGTGCATTGTTGTTTGCTTGCCTTTGTTTAAGGGATTTATTCATTTCCTCTTTATGGACCTCCAACATGTTTGTATATTTAGCTTTAAGATCACTTCCCTTGTGCTTCAGCTATTCAGGAATATTCGGGGCCTGCTGTGGTGGGATAGCTGGGCTCTGGGGAAGACATATTGCCCTAGCTATTATTGATTGTGTTCTTATATTGGGGTCTAGGCATCTGACGATTATAGGTTTAGGTTATAGGCGATTATAGATTTAGGTGCAGATTTCTGGGTTAGTCTTTGTTGGATGTGTGTTTTGTTCACTGGTTTCTGTTTTCTTTCTGGATTTCCCAAGAGTGCATTGGCTGTGTGCAGCATGTTTTACTGGCCTGCTCTATTCCTATGTTCACAAGGAATGCTTGCTGGTGTTGGAAGTTGGCAAAAGGCGAGGCTATGGGTAGATGATCTGTTGCAGTGTTAGAGGAGACCTTGAGGATTGTGACTGGAAGAACAAAGAGAATGAAGAAGGCCCAAGGGCAGCCTACCAGGCATGGCAGGCATGACCTGTGTGTGTGTGTGTGGGGGGGGGTTATCTGCCTCAGTTGGAGGTTGGGACACAGCCACATGGGGGGTGGGGAGGCCAGGAAGGGATGATCTGTGGGATCCACACAAGGTCTGGACAGTGGGGAGGGAGCTGCAGCTGGTGCAGCTGGTGTTATGTTGCAGCACTAGGGGGTGACCCTGAGGATTCGGTCTAGAGGAACAGAAAGAGCCCAACAGAAGCATCTTCATCAAAACTAAAATGAACAAAAGGAAGTTGGGCATTGTAGCTTGAGATATTAATACTCAGGAGACAAAGACAAAAGGATCAGGAGTTCAAAGACATTCTCTGCTACATTGCAAGCTTAGAGGCCAGCCTGGGCTATTTATTTGTGGTCTCAAAATGACCACAAACAAATAATAATATTAAAGAAAGAATAAAAGAAAGTAAGAGAGGTGAAAAATCAGGGAAGTGGGGCCTACGGGGTACTCTGGAGGTCACTGGGGCCACTCGCCCAGACCTTGGAATTGGCTGTGTTCTCCTGGAGATCCTGGTGATTTCCCATGAGAGGGTTATATAAAAGACTTCCCATTCTCCCTGCTCTGATTTCCTGTTCCTCTGAGTGCTCTCTCTTTCTTCTACTATGATAATTAGACCTACCTTCATCATACCAAAGCATGCCCTTTTAATCTCTGCCATTGTGTGTTATATAAACCCGTTTTCTTTATAAATTGCCCATCCTCGAGTAGTTCATTAAAATAGTGAGGGGGATAAAAAGATGGATTCAGCTCTCTGTGCCTGCCCACCTCCATGGCAGGGCACTGGAATGATGACAGCAGTCATCTGTGCTGAGAGTCCTATGGCCGCGATTAGAGGGAACATCTGGTGCACATCTACCATGTGTCATGTGTAGTTAATTCATTTAATCCTCTCAAGTATTCTAAGGAGATAATAGTGTTATCTTTAGGATGCAGATGGGAAAACTGAGACAGATGTGGTAATTTGCTCCATCACGTAGTAAGTGATGGGGCTAGACTCTAACCCAAGCCAACTGACTCCAAAGCCCACCCTCTCAGCCTTCGGAGTTTAACAAGGCTGCTTAGCACAATGAAGGTTTTTCATGGCTGCATCCTAGCAGCCTCCAGAGTCTATGGTCCTGTTGACAGCTGCACAGTTGCAAACTTGTGGTACCCGCAACCAAACTGAAGATGCTAGCCTATTGCCATTCTAAAGCTAGATTAATTACTTTAATTCATGTTCTAGTATCTTGCGATCAATGCGCTTTGAACTGTAATAGAACTTGATCATTAATGTCACAACTGCAGTGTAGTGGCCACTTAAAGAATGACATAAGGGTCTGGGGAGATGGATTGCTCAATAAAGCGCTTGCTGCACAAGCTTGAAGATGTGAGTTGGGAACCCCAGAACCCATGGAAAACATAGTCAAACATAAGGATGTGCGCCTGTACCCCAGCATGAGGGAGCTGGAGACAGACAGATCTTTGAGCTTGCTGACCAGCCAGCCTACACAGTTGGTAAGCTCCAGGCTTCGTGAGAAACCCTGTCTCAAAAAGTGATGTGAATAGTGTAGAGACAGAAACTGGACTTTGAGCTTTGGCCTCTGTATGCACATATGCATGAGCACATGTGTTCATACACACACATGGGCATACCTTAGTGGATACATATACTAAACAGACATGTGTGCATGAATTTAAATTTGACACAGTATAAAAGGATTAGAGCAACACTTGCTGATGCTTATATATGTGTGTGTATGTATGTGTGCGTGTACTCATTCAGGCTGAAGGAAATCTATATATTAACTTTTATTTGGATATATCTCTTTTGATACACTGTGTATTTATTTATCTACTCAGTTGTAGACTGGAAAGAGGATTTTTAACATGCTGTTACTGGACCATATAGAAGAATTACAAAAATACTCAGTATGATTCTCTGGCATATTTCCTTCAAGTTGGTCCCCTTTAACATTTCAGCTGGTAAATGAGGCTCATCCACTAGCTGGTATTCAGAAATAAGCTTAATTATTCATGCACTCACACTCACCTTGTATATCATGATTTTCCAAATGTCTGAACATTTTTTATTAAACATAAGCCGTTTTATGCCTACAGAGTCTATTCCTGAAGAAAAATGATCTTGCATCTAAAAACGACCATTAAGTTCACAGATTTTCTCTCTCTGTGACTCGATGCTATCTGGCAGAATAATTAGCTTCATGTATGGTTAAATATTACGAGAAAAGCTGAGCACCTCCAAATTCTCTAAGATACTTATATTTGATGATTTAATTGCTTTCTTCCCCATCAGTTGCTACACCTACCCCAGCCCTGTCTTTTCACTTTGGAAGATGATAACCATATGCTATTCAAGCTGACAGAGAAATGCTCATCAAGAATTTTCATGAAGCTTTCACAGACTAAATACATATTTAAAACAAGCTTTTCAGGGCTCCTTAACTTTTCTTGCATTGCAAATTCGACCTTATCTATGATCCCTATTGCTATAAAAATATGCATTTTCATATTCTGTATGTCATTTTGGAGATTCTAAAACCTGGGAAAGCCCTGTGTGATCTCCAGACTAGGAAGTCCAGCTTTGGAAACCAGCAGTTACTATCCATTTACTATATATAACCACTGATTTAAAAAAAAAAAAAGGCAAAACAAAACAGAGACCTTTAGCCAGCAACGGTCATTTAAATAATGTTCTTTAGCCATTTTTTTCCATTTTAGGGGTTAATACACAATTCAGGCCAAGAATGGGCCTTTTAAGATTTTTTTTAACAACTCTATTATTTATTTAATTTATTTTAACCACCCATGTGACTTATAAATAAACAAGAAAAACTAAAAAATATATGTAATTCCTTACACAATGCTGGGCATTTCATTTCAATCATGTTCACCCCTTCTGCTGTTTCACAACTCCAGGCCCTCCCTCACATTCTCTTCCCAAATTCATTGCCCTTCCCCCTATTGAATCCAGTTAGTGATACAAATATACACACGGGTATAGGCATCCACTGGACCATTGTCAGCCTAGACAGTACCATACCACCCTAAAAGAAACGGACTCCTCTCCTCTGGAAGCATCAATTGTCAATAGCAGTAGGGATAGGCATGGGGGCTTGTATGTGCCTTCCTGCTCCACGCTAGAATGTTGACTGGCTACATCTGATGCAGATAATCACCATTTCCCTGAGCCTGTGTGTGCAGTGGGTGCTGCTATGTCCAGACGACATTGTTTTTCCCTAAGCCTCTCTGTTCTACAGCTGATGAAGCATTTGCCTGTCTTCTGGACAAGTTTACAAGATCTCTCATGTCCTTCATGTGTTACTGGCTGCATATAAGTGTGTTTTAAACCACGATGAACCAGATAGCCCAACATTCTGAATTCCTCAGTCATTGTAGCAACCATGGGACACAATTTCCCCAAGATGTGATTATATCTGCTATTTTTAAAGTGCAAGCCCCAGTTGATCACATAACAAATTATATAGTTATAAGTTGGACTTATTACCATGGAAAATTTCTTAGGCTTATGATAGAGTTAGAATAGCCTTACAAATCTTTTTGTTTTTTAAATTAACAAGTGCAATTGTATGAATATAGATAACAGTCCTCTGTGTTCATTCTGGCAGGCATTGTGTAAAGTTTCCAGTGAACACAGCCACCTTTTAGAAAATACTAGAAGTTTTGTTCCTCTGCCTTCAGATGCTATTCCCCACATCTGCTGTTCTGCCTTATCCTTTGCAGCAAGCTTTCCTAAGACAATGAAAGGCTCAGTGGAGTGTCTATTTAAACGATGAGGAACAAATAAAGCTTCCTTCTTAGCCCTTGTTCCTCGGTGTTTAATTAAAATGCTTTGTCTTTCATTACAGAAATGTTTTATGTTGTGAACTCCTAGCCTCATTATTTGTTACAGTTTGGTTAGATTTTTAAATAGAATTCATATTGTTTTTCCCCTCAGTGCTTCAAGCAGGAAGAAAGTACCTGCCAGCCTGTCCCAAACAACCCCTTTCCAATTGAACATCTATCTCCTCTTGGTTAGCTAAACCAGAGAACTGATGAAGCAAGTCCACAGAAGACAAGGTGCCCAATTCTACCAGTCCATTCTAAGGAAAAATATTCCTGAATGGATGAACTTTTCTATTCCTTCAGGTACTGGCTCTGGTTAAGAGCTGTAGATTTTCTTAGTAGCTTCCTGTCTTCATAACCTGGGGGCTGCTATAGTAGAACGTTATCAAGTGAGTGATGTAAAAACAATAACTCTTAGATCTCACAGTTCTAGTGGCTGGAGGTGACAGATCAGGGTGGTGCCAAAGTGGTGTTCTGCCAAGGGTACAAGGCACACAGAACAAACTCTCTCTTTAGACCCTGTTTTGTAAGGACACTAAAGCCACTGTGAGGGCAGTGTCCTCATGACCTCCTCACCTCTCGCAAGCCTTGTTCCTAATGTCTTCACACTGGGACCTGAGGTTCCTCCACAGGACTACAGACAGGCCACAGACTCGGGCCACAGGCAGAAACAGTGAGGGTTCACGCCTATGAGTCACTGCCTCCCTCCTATAAGAGTGTCGTCTATAAACAGGGACTACCACTGTTCTGACTTCCCAAAGCCCTGCATGCTGACTTTGAAACCAGCCAAAGAGGAGCTTAAATAGCTGAATGGCACCAAGAGGGATGGGCAAGTGTCATAAACTAGACACCATGTCATCCAACAGCCTCCCTTAAGAAGGGCAATCTTACTTTAGGAGTATGTGCCCTACAGAGGACTTTTATTGCTCATTGATCTGCATGAACCAATAGCTGCTGTGGATAGTTTTCCAATAGGTATGCCATTCAATTGTCCAGCATGATTCAGAGGTGTTATTACCCAGTTACCAAAGAGACCTTTCTTTCGATCCAATTGCCAATGTTCTCTACAGGACGAAGTTTGAACACCTACAGCAGCCCCTTACCTGTGTGGTTCACTATCCCTGGAGAAACCACTGCTACCAATAAAGCCTCAAGGGAATCTAGGACTCTAGGGCTCTTCCAGATCTGTTTTGAAACAGCACAATGTGTGCTATGATGGAGGAAATGAGCACCACATACAAAACAAAGCAAACCCATTTCTAATAAATATCTAATATCCATTGTAACTAGACCCTGCTGAATAAGCACTGGGGCCTTAAAGAACTCATGGTTAGTCTCATACAGAGACAACAGTGTTTACCTACCTCAGAAAGCAGGGCTGTGACTTGTGGAGTCAGAGAGAACGCCTGAAAGGTAGGAGGAAAAGAGAAAAAGGACAGAATTCTGTTAAATAGCCTATAGTGTGTGCCAATAAACTTAATAATGGCTTTTGTGTCTCAGAGAGGAATAACCCAGGTTAGCCTCACAGAGTTGATACTGGGAGGTTAGTGATAATGATTTTTTTTCAAATTTTCTCTTTGATTTGTTTGTTTTAACATGAACAGAGAGGAAAAGAAAAAAATCGACAGGAGAAATCTCAAAATCACACTCTGTTCTTTGACAAAAATGGGCAATTCAAATAATTTCACTCAATTTTCTAGGAAGATGTTCACAGTAATTGGTACTTCAAGTGAGGGCTAAGCTTTGTTGACCAACTGATCCTCAGCCTCACAGGAACGTTTAGAATCTCCAAAAACCATTTCTTAAGCAATTATAAGTTTTTGCTGACATGTTAAATGTTTGTCCATACCTCTGATCTGCCTCATATAAACTAAAGGGACGGTCATTTCTGAAAGCAGTTTTTACAGAAAATAAAATGTGTTTGGGCAAACCCAGTGTCCATCACACACGCCAGTGTCCATCACACACGCCAGTGTCCATCACACACGCCAGTTCTCTCCGCAGTGTGCAGCCCGCAGTGTGCAGCCCTCCTGCCCTGAGCACTTCATTAGGACATCTCTCTACTCCTTGTGAGTTTATTGATGGAAAATGGCACATTTTCTTTTGTCAAATAAACACATATCAAAAGCTATCCAAGTGCTATCCCCAAAACTGTAAATTCACAAAATACAGGGCTTGTTCATGGTGCTTGTGGGATTTCATGAATTGCCTCAATAGTGTACCACAGTAGAAGTATAGTATTCTTTAAAGCTCCAATAAATGCATTGTCTGGCTTAGATGGGAGGCTCAGTGGTCTCCACAGTGAGCAGTCTTTTGCATTAACAGTGTGGAAACAGTCTGCCTCATTATCCACTAGACTGCATCTAAAGCCCCGAGACTGCAGATTTATGAGCAGCTCTGTCTGAAAATAGCGTTGAAATGTGAAAATGAAACCTCTCTCCGTATCTTTGGGAACATAGGTTTGAGACTGGTGTTGGTGATGCAGAAACTTCATTCTTCCCTAGGAATAAACCAAGTACAATCAGAGCAGACCAGACGGGACACATGGCTTGGTTTGTGCTATAAAGTTGAAGGCACTGGGGTTTGGAGTGTGGTCATACTGAGTGTCCTTTATTTTAGTATAACATTCCAATTTGTTTTGTTTCTTCACTCAACATTCAATAGAAAGTTGGCATATGTGACTCCGAGTCTAGAGTTAACTTGAATTCTACAATCTATATCTATATCATATATATATATATATATATATATATATACATATTTTACAATATAATAAAATGCATGGAGCTTATGCTAGGATTTTTAATTCATGTACAGCCCCAAGCAGGAGCTGTAACATTACATCGCAAACAGGATTTAGCAGACAGGATTTAATGAAGCCTTTTTCATGGAGCAATGTTTCTACATTCACCAAGTAGATCAAATCTAATCACAGGGAGCCTTGGAAGTAAGAGTGGAAGGGTCAGGGAATGTGATGTGTTTAACCCAATTATTCATTTCGAAGATGGAGCAAGGGGACCACACAACAGGGACACAGGTGCACTCCAAGAACAGAAAGGCAAGAAAGGGATTCCACCCACGGGGCCCCAGAGGATGCTCCTCTGCCAACTCAGCCATTTGAGACTCATGTACAATTTTTGAGCTACAGAATGCATGATACATTTGCCCTCTGTAAAGCCACTACATTCATAATAATTTGCAACAGCAGCCATAGGAAGGATCACCACATCCAGACATTGTTTTACCAGATCCACAAGAAAGAAACCATGAGAAGAGAGCCAGGCTAAAATATGTCTTAGCAAACGGTAAGTTGGCAGAGCTAGTGCAGAAATTGAAAGGTTTGAAAGCCAGACGGGCATGTTTAATCTGTCATGGCAGAGGTTCCTTTATGGCTGTGACAGCTCCAGGGTCTTAAAACCTGTCTGCACCCACAGAGAATCCCTTTTTTGCACAAACTTTAGAGTTCTTAAAAATGTGATGCATGTTGCAGACACTTCCAAGCTCAACCGGAGTTAGTTTTCAAAAGTCACATGACAGACCTAAATGAGCATGTACACGCTTATTTTCTCGCCATTAACAACTTACAATCGCTGAAACCACGAGTTGTCTAGAAGCTCATACTTTTCTCCCTTACAGTTGACAGACAACAAATGACAGGGGCAAGTTACGTTTTCCAGGCTTCTTGTTATCACTTTCATGTTCTAGAAAAGCATTATTTCTTTTCTGACATGCTTATTACTTATTTTCCTTCTAACAAAATAGTCCAGACCTTTTTTTTTCAATTTTTTGAGACAAGGTTTCTCTGTATAATAACTCTAGCTGTCCTGGAACTTGCTCTGTAGATCAGCCTGGCCTAGCCTCAAACTCACAGAAATCCACCTGCCCACCTGCCTCTGACTCCCAAGTGCTGCGATTAAAGGCGTCCACCACCACCACCCAGCTCAGACTTTTTTTTAAAGCATAAAGTAATAAAATAAGTATCTAAGGCTTGCTACAACCAGATAATTGAAAGCATTGCTGATACATAGTGAAACACCACACACCTGCCTTAATCATAGTTTCTCAAGTATATTTTAGAGCCATGGTTCTTATCCTGTGGGTCATAACCCCTTTAGGGTAAAATGACCCTTTCACATGGACCATCAGAAAGACCATCGGAAAACACACATATTTACATTTTGGTTCATAACAGTAGCAGGCTCTTACTTCCTGTCCCACCCACCCCCACCCACCCCCCCACCCCCCCCCCACCCCCGGTTAATCACTGAAGACATGGACTCTTGGCTCCCTGCTCCCACCTCCAAACCTTCCGACATGATGCACTATTAGCCCTCCCGCACCGTAAGTCCAAGCAAACTGTTTTCTCCTTAAGTTGCCTTGCCCGTGGTGTTTTAGCACAGCCACAGAAAAGTAAGGGATCCCTGCAAGTTTGTCATCAGCTTCATGTTTTATCCACTGCACTTCAAACGTGGCGAGCTCCTTTCGCTGAAATGCTGTCCTGGTGTCATTTCCTCTGGAACACTGTCATCTTTTTCATCACAACTACTTTCTGCATTTAACTTGAACCAGCTCACTCTGTTCTTCTGCCCACAAGTCCAGAATTTCCAGCTGTTCCTTCTACAGTGTCATCTGTATTCAATTCAGGTTTCATTGTCTAGGTCATCACTTGTTTCTCGATCACTTTCATCTTAGTTGGCCACCGAGTTCTTTCCAAGGTCTGTTTTTATAACTTGTCGCTTAGCCTGTCTCTGGGAAACAGAGAGACAACACAATCACAAGCTTTTCTGTCACTGCCAGAAAACAATGACAACTGCGCAACAGATAACCATTTACAGATTTTGAAAGATATGACATCTTGTCACTCATTATGAGTGACATTTATCATTCATGTAGCTTTTGTGGACAGAAGAGCTAGCCATAAAACTTGAACATTATGCCTATGCATAAAGAATTTTATAGTATGCAATTATCCATCTTAGTACATGTTCTTATGGCTCTCAGTTAATAAAGTGATATTTAAATCATGTTGTGAGGCTGGAGTATTTAACTAACATAGAATCGTGTGCTTTGGAACTGTGAAAAAGCAAGGATTGTGAGTGTGATCTGTGTATTTTGGCAATTTCAATAAGCATCATATAATGCGCATCCTTTCACAGAATTGCTTTTTATACTCAAAAGCTCTTATATTTCAAGAGTTACTCATATTGGTGCACATAGCTATTGTTTATTGCCTTTTCTGCTTTACAGTATTCTGCTCACATGACCATACTTCAAATTATTTATATGTTCTTTTGTGAAAATTTACATTGCTTCCAGTTCTTTTTATTATTGCAAATATTACTCCTCTGAGATTTTGTGTATTGCTTCCAAGGAGTTTGGAGCAAGGATTTTTCTAAGGTAACAGTATCTAGCATTAGAAAATCTCAAATCCTACCAGGTATTTCCAAACTGTTCTGTTACTGTATGTATTCAAGGAACTTTCTAGATATTCTTTTGCTGTGGTTTGCTTCACAACAATTAGCACTTGTGAAAGCCATTTCATCAAAATGGTCATCAGTATTGATCAAGACTGACTTCATTTGTAGTTTTTATTAGGAAAGACATAATTTCATGATTCTTCAGGTGTGAACTGTTTGAACGTGCTCTCAAGTGTACTGTATATTACCTTGTACAGATCAGACATTGATAGGTTATTGGTTATAGGTAGAGCCACAGTTCTGTTTTAGTCTCTGATTTATCGTTTGGATTATGTTGTATTTTAAGGTACCAGAGACGTGAATTTGAATGTAACTGAAGTTTCTGTTGTGTTCTTTAGTTTCCATTGTGTGTCTTGTATCACAAAGTATTCTCTTTTGTGTCTCACACCCTAAAGATAATGCACTTTTTACTTCTCAAAGTCATAAACTGTTTTCTATATGTATGCCATTATATATGCATGATTTCTATGTGGCTACCATAGTTTCTTGTTTTTGATGTACACACAAACAAATTTTCTACCATTAAATATAGAAGATAAATTCTTGGGCCTGGAGAAATGGCTCAGTGGTTAACAGCACTCTGGGCTCTTCCAGAGGACCCAGGTTCAACTCCCAGCATCCACATGGCAGCTCACACCTGTCTGTAACTTCAGTTCTAGGGGTCTGACACCCTGCACCAATGCACATAAAGTAAAGCTAAATAAAGCATTTAAAACATGCTTTAAAAGAAGATAAATTCTCTTTCCACAGACCCGCAAAGCCATTTCTGTTATAAATCAAGTTTTTGTTTGATTATTTTAGACTTTCTCTTTAGAGTAGCTTTATGTTCAAGCAAAATGATCAAAATACAGAGCTCCAATATTACCCTTCCTCCCCAGTATACAACTCCCTCCTCAGTCCATCAGGTTTTTGTAGACACTGATCTCCTTAGAATCTTGATTTTGTTCCCTTGGCCAATGCTGTTCAATCCTCACGGTGTCACTGATGTGTCTCTACAGTGGGATTTGATGTCTGGCAGTGCTCCTACAGTATTGACTATTAATAAAGTTCTTAAAACTTCTTGTTAAAATTCATCTACCCTTTGCCTTGGCAAATAGTAACAAATCACAATGAATGTTGATGAGTTAATAATTGCAATTTAATCAATTATAATTGGCTTTGGATAAATTGTAATTTCTAATGACTGCTGATATAAAATATAGTTTTGATGGCTAGAGCTATAACTTACATGCATATTATCCACCCATTTAAAGAATACAAGTTCAAATTAAAGAATATTAATTCATAGCCTTGGTGTAACCACATTTATGTGAATTATTTTTATTTGGTTTCCCACTCAGCATTTTCTTCATAAGGATCCTGAAACTTGTATGTTAATTTGAACATTTACTTTTCTTGCGGCAGAGTATTTGGATAGCACCAATCATAAACCCAGTTTCTGGTTTTGGGTCTTACCAATAATGCTTTCTGTTTCTAGAATTTTCTTTATGTGCACTTTAAAGTTACCTGTCTATGGGTTGCTTTATCCTTTCCTTATGTTCTTAGTTTTTTTTCTTGATTTCTATAATCATTTAAGGATTTAAGGTGTTTTACTTATTTGATGGGGAGGAGTGTGCATGTGCACATGCATTCACATAGATATCAGAGGGCAATTTGCAGGAATCGGCTCTCTCCTTCTACAATTGGGCCCTGGGGATTGAATTCGGGTCGTCTTGTTCGGCAGCAGGCACTTTTCCCATCTCGCTCACTCTTATACTCTTTAAAGGTCTGTTTTATATCTTGTTTATAGTAGTCTTTCTGACTTTTTCTGGCATGTTTTCGTGTTCATTTACTTCCTTGCTTGTTTTTTAAACCTCTGCTGTCCCTTTCACGTCTCAGTTTGTGAGGCTGCTGTCATGGGTTTGTTCGAGCCAGCAGCTTTGATCTCTATCCAGATCCTGTTTATGTTGATTTCTTGGCTATGTGAAGTAGGACCAGAGCTTGGGAACTAATTCCCTGAGGACAGTCCCTGTTTGAATTCCGTGTTTTTACCGTGTCATGTGATTTCACTACCATCTGTAAGCCCGGCACTGAGATGTATTGCTAATCCCAAGATCTAGACAAGACAGAAATTTTCCTGGCTGAGCTCTGGGAAGTGTCTAGATTCTAGTACCCTGTTCGAGAGGAATCCCAGAAATATTCCTATCCCTGGAACACTGTGTGGTTCAACACACTTCTCCAAAACACTGCTTATTCAGCCTTGGGATTTCCAGATTCTCACTTTGTCGGCTGTGCGAACTTTTACACAATGCCAGTCCTGTCCATGCAGCCTTCGTAGGAACTATTTGGGGAACTTTTTGAGTTTAGAATAGCAAGTTGTAATTTTTCAAGCATTCTGACACACTGTAATCTCAAAACATACTAATTTGATACTTAAGTAAGTACTGTAGAATAGTGGTAGGGAAATAATAAAAAATAATCTTTGCTTTTCATAATTAAATCATCATGTTTCCAAAAGAGCCAGACAATTTTGTATGTGCAGTAAAAATGCTTTAATGCATAAATTTGCCTTATATCATTGCTTATTGGTACCATGTGGCATTCACAGTACAGTATGATTATTTTGTATGTTCATAACCAAAGCTACAGTGAAGTTACACAATACAGCACAGATGAGGATGGCCCGAAACACTTTGGGTTCTTAATGTATTTGGCTTTTAAATAAATTCTGGTCATTACATGTTTAGGAACCTCTTGGTGTCATCAAGTGTTTTGTGACTCTCTTGTTTTTCTCACATTGAATAAACTATTCAACCTCAGGGTCCAGTGTATTCTAAAGGAGCGAAGTCTAAATAGAGTGGGACTGGGATGGAGAACCCTTGTTGGACAGGTATGAAGTGACAGTTACCCTAGGTGCGGCGGTTTCATTGAGAATGACTCCCATAGGCTCCTATATTTGAATACTGGGTCCCCAGTTGGTGGAATGGTTGAGAAGGATTAGGTGTTGTGGATTAGGCATTGTGGCTGTGTTGGAGGAGATGTATCACCTTTGAGGTTTCAGAAGACTCCGATCATTTCTAGTGTTTCCCTCTGCCTCTTGTTTATAGTTCAAGATGTGAGCTCTCAGCTGCCGCTACAGTGCCATGGCTACTCACCCGCTACCCTGCTCCCCATTGAGAGACTCCTATTCCTCTTGATTTGGGAAGCCCCAAATAAACCCTCAGTAAGCTAGTTTGGTCATGGTGCTTTCCCACAGCAGCAGAAAAGTAGCTAATACCCAAGGTGAACTCGTTCCAAAGTCTCCACACTGCCCTGCTCCTACACTCACTGAGACTTCATTTTTCATTTATTTCCTAGGAAGACAGATGTAACATTGATGTTCTCACTACAACAACAATGTTAAAGAATTGAGTAGTAACTCGTGTGTGTTGTCACATGTCTATAATCTCAGTACCAGAAACCTAAAGCAGAGGGTCATGAGTTCAAGATAGCCTGGTTTACACAGCAGGCTCCTATTTCCCCTAAGGAAAGAATGTGAAAACAAAAGCAAAAATAAAAAAAAACATTAATAAACATAAGCAAAAATATTGGGGAGCGATCCTCAGAACAAATAAATGTAATGTTCATCAGTGAGTTAGTTCGTGGTCCCCTGATGCTAGTAGTCACTGTGACCATAAAGAGGCACAGAAAACATTCATTCGCACATCATTTTGATTTAGTTGTCAGAACCAATTAATTTTTTTTCTTTTATGATCTCTAAGTTTCTGCCTGATATCTGATGTTCAAAGACAAACGTAATACTATCTTTAGCTCTCAGACATCATTAGAGCCTCTTTTGCCAACATGAGAAACACTACCATGATACTCCTGCATGCACTCCATGGAGAAGAGGGGCATGCCCATAGGAAATATTGCTAGGTGCGGAATTGCTTTTGCAGGAATGAGGCATGGTCTGAATTATTTATTTTGTTGTCACTGTGGTAAGATGCCATGACCAAGACGACTTACAGAAAAAAGAGTGTGTTGGGGCTTACAGTTTGAGAGAGAGGAGTTCCTCAGGCTGGGGAGCCATGGCACCAAGCAGCAGCCATGGTGATGAGTCCCGGAAGCTGAGCACTTGCATCCTCACTGCAAGCACAGAACAGAGACAGCACAGTGGCCTCATGCCCTCAAAGCCCACCTTCTCCAGTGACGTACATTCTCTTGTAAGGCTGTACCTCCAAAACATCCCCAAAGCGGGTCCCCAAACTATTCAAACCTCTGAGCCTATGGATGCAATTTCATTCAAATCACTACATTAGGTCATTTCCTAATTTTCAAGTGATACCTAGCCAGCCTCACACATAGAAACAGACTCAGTGCCTGGTTTCCCATTCCCTCACATGTGCTCCTTGTTTTTGACAGCCTTGTAAGAGGCAAATGGCATTCGATGTATTTAAAATCTGCTATTCTGTCACTATGTGTGAGTGACGAGCCCTAACTTGGGTTAAATGAACAAACAGCTGTTCACCTGGAAGGGCTCACAGCACTGAGAGGATGTTGTATGGTGTGAGGTTCGAGAGAGACTTGAGAAATACACTTTGTTTAATTCCACCCCCAACAGACAACAAGCTGAGGGAGTGCACCCACTCACAAACTGACCTGACTCAAGGGAAGAAAGGCATTGTCTCAAGGTCTGTCCTCCATGCAGAATAAACAGTGGAGCTGAAATACCAGCAAAGCTCGGAGTAAGCAGATTATGTGCTGTCAACAGCAGACGCCCGGTAGACTCACAATGCAAAACCTGAGTAGATAGTGGCATTAACTGTCATTATGCTTGAAAGAAGTTAAACCCTTGTGTTCACAGCTTCATCCTAAACCCCCATTCATCCGAAATGACTACCATAGAGAGCCAGGTGCCACACAGAGATGGAGACACAGCACCTAGCAGAAAAGAAATGATTACTTTATAGTTTCTCCATGTTTAAAGGGAAAATCCTTTCTTCCAGTGGACCCCTGTTGTGTCTCATTGCCAACTACGATTATTTTATCGTTTATCAACCTCTCAGTTTGCCCCCCGATTATTGGCCCAACAAATAGAATTTCCCTGACTGTCGTATTTAATCCATTTGTGCTCATGACTTACATAGTCCACGTTAAGAAATACGTGGAGATAGCTGTCAGTGAGATAGACAATAGCCTGGTGCAGGCAGCAGCTATGTTGGAGGTATTGTTTATGATGATGTCAAGTGTCATCCTGAGTAAATGGGGCTTGTGGGGAGCTCCTTAATTCCATTTCCTGGACCAAAATTGAAATTGTTAGAAAGTGAAGGACTGTGATCAAGGAAACAAATGGTGTCTGGCGAGGCAGCTTGAGAGAGAAAATTAGCCATCATTTAATTTATGAGCTTGTAGACATATATAAATATGAAAATACTCATATATATGTATAAACGAAACTCCTCAGACCAAGGAGTCCTCGAAATAAAAGCATTTGTATTTATTCAGTTATGGCAGGAATTTTTCAGAAAGGGCCTAGACTCTGATGTTCACTGACACAGCTGGGTAGAAGAAAGTTACTGGTTTAGCTTATGTATATAACAACATTTAAAAATATATACATATAAATGCATTAAAGAAAAGTTTTGAAACCTAGGATTCTCTGCCATAAGAGGATTCATTGAGTCCTTTGTTTTCCAGAAGAGTACCAGGCATTAAGACAACCTGTGTAACTATCAGCGGTGAAGCTAAGTAGTTTAAAAAAATGTTCCCTGGATCTAAGAGGCAAAAGCATTTTTATTGGGAACACTTGGGAAGGCAAGCACAGAATGTTTACATGGAGTGTACACTGATTATAGATAGGAAAAGTGTTTATTGATTCTGGCTTGGTTGGGCTTATGTTATATATGGTGATGCGAGGGTGCAGTTCTTAGGCTTTTGAAATCAGAATTCAAACATATGGAACACAAACTGGAGAGATGGCTCAGTGGTTAAGAGCACTTAATACTCTTGCATAACCCTCATGTCACTTGAGTCAAGCCACCTGCAACCACCTCTGGGGAACTGATGCTCTCTTCCAACTCCCATGGGCTTCTGCACAAATGTTGTGCACATAACCCCTGCAGGCACACACACATAAATAAAATAAATAAATAAGATTTTTTTTTAAAAAAAAAGAATTTGGAACAGTCTCTTACTGGTTTCAGCTCATAGCTGTTCACTGATTCTGTCCCTTATTCCCACCCTCTGTTCTTTGTAATTAAATTTAGAACATCTTAGAATTCTACTTTTCTCAAATGCACCGCTCCTAACTGATTGCAGCCCTCAGTCCTCTGCATAAATTATCTCATTCTCTCTCCCTTGGTAGGAAAGCTCTCATTTATAACTCAATCACTTCGTATTTATGGGGAGATGGGTTCTGAATTCTAAAGGACTAGTGCTCAAGTGGTATATAGGAGAAGAACCCATTTACCACCTAGGGACTTCCTAGTATTCCTTGATTTTTTAAACTCAATACTCGAACACACTTTAAAAATAAATAGAAGAAAGTCAGGAAGAAAGCTCTGCACCTCCCTGAAGTGGCCGTGCAGTAGTTCTTCTCTGTTTAATAATGGAATGGTTTCCATCCACATCATCAGCAACTACCCTGAGACCCAACTTTTGATAACTGCAGCTCCATCCATTGAAGGGTCCTTTACTAGGCAGCTGGAAGAGCCTAATCACTGCCACCATAGTTTTTGCCAAGTGCCTTACGTCCACACAGAAAACTCAACAGAATACTTGATCAAGAAGGAAAACACTGTTATTCCCCAGCATCACTCAAGCAGAGGTGGCCATCCACAATTGTTCTTTGAACATGAGATGCCCACAAGGATATAAAGAGAGATCACAAAGTAGGTAGTTTTGAAATCCCATTACTGAAACATCAAGAATCCCCTCAACATGGCTTAGCTTGGAGATCTAGACAAAGGCCCCAATTAGAGAAAGAAAATCTCTCCTGCTTAAAGCAAAGAGAGCAAGTGAGCAGGAAATAGCATCCAACTGCAGTCTGAGTAGCTGTGCTGGAATTAGGGCAGGCCACCAGCTGTTGTCTGCTCCTGAATTGATGGGAGCCTAGCTGAGAGAGGAGGTTAGAGTAAAGAAAATTGGGGCTGGTTTTATATCTACATGGCACACTTATAAGAAAGATGTTTGGATCAAAGATTATTTGTTATTATTTATTAATATTGAGCCCCAAGAGTATGCCCTTGAGTTATACAAGCAAGTATGGGTAGCAATTTTGTTTTGTTTTTGGTTTTTTTTTTGGTTTTTGTTTGTTTTCCCCTCTTAGAATAAATGCTTATTTATCACAGCAGCATGCAGGGCTGCTTAGATACTGGGTGGGAAAAATCTGTATCCATTAGCATAAAAGAAATGCACAGATCTAACCCCTTTAATTTGCAGAACATCAGATGGCGTTTTGATTTTAAGATGCAAATAGCAGCCTTGTTCTTTGCTACGAAGGCACTTTAATGGAATTTTAGCATCAAATGTGTAAGGGCTAATGTCCCTGACTGAGCAGCCCCTTTCCCTGGGGCTCCCTTTCTGTCACTTTCAGCTCAACAAACACAGGAACAGCACTCCTGGCAGGAAGGTGGCCCGGTGGGCTCTGTTCTGAAATCCAAGGACACAGATTGGCTTCTGAGTGAGGAAAACCCGAGGCAGAAAGATGAGCATCAGTAGGACCAGGATCGCAGAGACATTGCCTTTTGCTGTTGTTCTGTGGGGATGATCACGGGCTCATCTGTACCAGAAGGATGAAACTTCATGTGATTTAGCTTTGCTCCATGTCTAGCCAATGTATTGATTGGCCAGAAAACATCAAACTCCCTTTTCCAAGTTGCCCCACGTATCCTGAGATCCATCCGGTTTCTATTTCATCCCACAACAATGAACTTTTCTCTTTAGAGGGGCAGTCATCTGAGATCCGTTTGTTTTTATATGTCAAGGAATGCAGATGTTATTATTGTTGTTGTTATTGCAATTCACAATGCAAATTAATAAGCAACTTTCAAAGCAGAAGCTTCGGGATGTAGATTCCAACATAAGGTTGCAGACCTGGTGAACTAAGATACTTACGTTCTATACTTTATTCAAGTTTCTAGTTCTTTCTAATCCCCTAGCTCACTATGCCCAAAGCCTTGGCACCTGACAAAGTTTCATGAACGTGTCCATCTGTTTCCCATCCAAAGCTTCCCTTATGACTACATAATTACAAAAAAGCTTGCTTACTTGCTTCTTTTCTTGTATTTTTGTGGGATTTCTGTGATATTTTTGTTTTGATAAAACTAAGAATGGAATTCAGGGCACTGTGTCTACTAGCAAGTGTTCTGTCACTAATCTTATGATCACCGTTGTGTGCCTTTTCATTTGGCGTCTTGTTGACTGAGTTTCTGTCCTGCCTGGTTTCTTTCCTCCCACCAGGTCCCACAGTCGTTTAGCCCCAAAGAAATCACACAGGGATATACAAAGTTATAAACTGATTGATACTAAGTTCAGGCTTCTTATTAACTCTTATAACTTACATATCCCATTATTAGCCCATTATTCTTATCTGTGTTAACCATGTGGCTCAGTACCTTTTTCAGTGGGTCAGGTCACATCTTTCCTCTTCAGTGTCTGGACAGGACTGGGGAGGAATGGGCTTCCTCCTTCCCAGAATTGTCCTGTTCTCATTGACCCACCTTTACTTCCTGTCTGGTTGTCCGGCCTATACTTCCTGACTGGCTACTGGCCAATCAGCATTTATTTAAAACATAATTGGCATAATATAGACAATTGTCCCACACCAGAGACTTAGATATCTATTCACTCAAGATAATGTACAGAAAACAGACCAATGAAAGGATTACACCCATCTAGCTCACTGAACCGGTGAGTTGATTGAGGTTACTTACAGGACAATGGGAGATTGGATTTCTCACAGCTGTGTCACTGTTGACAGAGGCCACTTGTTCATTTCCCAACTTCCCTGACTTGAAATAATCACACAGAAACTATATTATTTGCAATACTGTTTGGCTAGTATCTAAAGCGTATTTCTGGCTAACTCTTATATCTTAAGTTAATATATTTCTATTAATCTGTGTATTGTCACATGGCTGTGGTTTACCAGCAAGGTTCTGACATGTCTGTCTCCTGTGGGTGGCTACTTGGCTTCTCTCTGACTCTGCCTACTCACTCTATATATATTTTTCAGCCTGGCTTTACTCTGCTAAGCCATTGGCCAAAAGCAGCTTCTTTATTAACCAATGGCAATAAAAACATATTCACAGCACACATCATTTCCCACATCACATCACTAAAAAGCCTATCCCAGCATAAAAGCTGAAGGATATTCCAGCAGAGCATCCCTGATCTTCTCTATGCAACTTGCAGGCAGGGCATCTATGGAGGTCAGGGAATCACTACTCCCAAAGAGTAGTTACTCCACATTTGACTTATGGAGGGACATTGTGAATTTTCTAAGTTTCAGGAGCTTATTAAGCCTTGTAAGTTTAATTTTATTCCATTTCACATACATATTGCAGGAGTGAATGTTTCAGTTCAGAGGAGATAGCCATGTAACTACAGCTCAAGAAAGCTTTTAAAGACAAGGAATGCAGCGAGCACCATGAGGTTTGTCGTGTATGCTGAGCCCCAGGTAAAAACTAAACAAATACATAATTCTGTCATTCAGGCGTTAGCTTTCATTACAGTCTCTGGTCTCTTGTACCGAGTTAGTGTCTCCATGCTCACCACACGCTCTCCACAGAAGCCTCAGCTCCTCCCAAGAAAGACTGTTTATATTACAGACACTCAGTGGCACTGGCTAGGACATCTTTGCTGCCAGTGCCAGCCTTAGTGCATGGTTCATGTCGATTGACATCTGATGGCTTGGATAGGACCTCCTCACCAAGTCTATTCCTTCCTACTTGGCTACTCCATGCTATCTTCCCATGCAGATGTCACAGCAGTTCTTCAGGGAGTTAACTCATGCATACCACATCCTGCAGCAGTGTGTGCTGACATCACACTGTGACGACATCCTGCAGCAGTGTGTACTGACATCACACTGTGACAACGTCCTGTAGCAGTGTGTGCTGACATCACACTGTGACGACATCCTGTAGCAGTGTGTGCTGACATCACACTGTGACGACGTCCTGTAGCAGTGTGTGCTGACATCACACTGTGACAACGTCCTGTAGCAGTGTGTGCTGACATCACACTGTGATGACGTCCTGTAGCAGTGTGTGCTGACATCACACTGTGACGACATCCTGTAGCAGTGTGTGCTGACATCACACTGTGACAACGTCCTGTAGCAGTGTGTGCTGACATCACACTGTGACGATGTCCTGTAGCAGTGTGTACTGACATCACACTGTGACGACGTCCTGTAGCAGTGTGTGCTGACATCACACTGTGACGATGTCCTGTAGCAGTGTGTGCTGACATCACACTGTGACGACGTCCTGTAGCAGTGTGTGCTGACATCACACTGTGACGACATCCTGTAGCAGTGTGTGCTGACATCATGTGCTGACATCACACTGTGACGACGTCCTGTAGCAGTGTGTACTGACATCACACTGTGACGACGTCCTGTAGCAGTGTGTACTGACATCACACTGTGACAACGTCCTGTAGCAGTGTGTGCTGACATCACACTGTGATGACGTCCTGTAGCAGTGTGTGCTGACATCACACTGTGACGACATCCTGTAGCAGTGTGTGCTGACATCACACTGTGACGACATCCTGTAGCAGTGTGTGCTGACATCACACTGTGATGACGTCCTGTAGCAGTGTGTGCTGACATCACACTGTGACGACATCCTGTAGCAGTGTGTGCTGACATCATGTGCTGACATCACACTGTGACAACATCCTGTAGCAGTGTGTGCTGACATCATGTACTGACATCACACTGTGACAACATCCTGTAGCAGTGTGTGCTGACATCACACTGTGATGACGTCCTGTAGCAGTGTGTGCTGACATCACACTGTGACGATGTCCTGCAGCAGTGTGTGCTGACATCACACTGTGACGATGTCCTGTAGCAGTGTGTGCTGACATCACACTGTGACGATGTCCTGTAGCAGTGTGTGCTGACATCACACTGTGACAACGTCCTGTAGCAGTGTGTGCTGACATCACACTGTGACGATGTCCTGTAGCAGTGTGTGCTGACATCACACTGTGACAACGTCCTGTAGCAGTGTGTGCTGACATTACACTGTGACGACGTCCTGTAGCAGTGTGTGCTGACATCACACTGTGACGACGTCCTGTAGCAGTGTGTGCTGACATCACACTGTGACGACGTCCTGCAGCAGTGTGTGCTGACATCACACTGTGACAACGTCCTGTAGCAGTGCTGACATCACACTGTGACGACGTCCTGTAGCAGTGTGTGCTGACATCACACTGTGACGACATCCTGTAGCAGTGCTGACATCACACTGTGACGACATCCTGTAGCAGTGCTGACATCACACTGTGACGACGTCCTGTAGCAGTGTGTGCTGACATCACACTGTGACGACATCCTGTAGCAGTGCTGACATCACACTGTGACGACATCCTGTAGCAGTACTGACATCACACTGTGACGACATCCTGTAGCAGTGCTGACATCACACTGTGACGACGTCCTGTAGCAGTGTGTGCTGACATCACACTGTGACGACATCCTGTAGCAGTGCTGACATCACACTGTGACGACATCCTGTAGCAGTGCTGACATCACACTGTGACGACGTCCTGTAGCAGTGCTGACATCACACTGTGACGACGTCCTGTAGCAGTGTGTGCTGACATCACACTGTGACGACATCCTGTAGCAGTGCTGACATCACACTGTGACGACATCCTGTAGCAGTGTGTACTGACATCACACTGTGACGACATCCTGTAGCAGTGCTGACATCACACTGTGACGACGTCCTGTAGCAGTGTGTGCTGACATCACACTGTGACAACGTCCTGTAGCAGTGTGTGCTGACATCATGTGCTGACATCACACTGTGACAACATCCTGTAGCAGTGTGTGCTGACATCATGTGCTGACATCACACTGTGACAACATCCTGTAGCAGTGTGTGCTGACATCACACTGTGACGACGTCCTGTAGCAGTGTGTGCTGACATCACACTGTGACGACGTCCTGCAGCAGTGTGTGCTGACATCACACTGTGACAACGTCCTGTAGCAGTGTGTGCTGACATCACACTGTGACGACGTCCTGTTGCGGTGTGTGCTGACATCACACTGTGACGACGTCCTGTTGCGGTGTGTGCTGACATCACACTGTGACGACGTCCTGTAGCAGTGCTAACATCACACTGTGACGATGTCCTGCAGCAGTGTGTGCTGACATCACACTGTGACGACGTCCTGTTGCGGTGTGTGCTGACATCACACTATATATTTCTAGCCTTCCTGGGGAAAGCAGCTGAAGAGAGGCAGAGGTGGAATAATGAGAGAGAAATCACACAGCTCACAAGGGACACCACTTCTTTCAAACATATTCTTCTTCTTCTGCTTACAAAATCACAATGCTCACTATCAACTGCTTAGAAAACAAAGCAGTGTTCCAGAAAGAAAGTTACCCTGATCATACAACCAAGTTGGCACTTCAGGGCATTTGTGGTGGAAAACATGGCAGTCAAGGTGGGTTTTTTTTCTAATTGCTTAGATATTGTGTGTGTGTGTGTGTGTATGTGTTGCTTTTGTGTGTTTGTTTGAGACGGTCTCATTGAATAGCCCAGACTGACCTCAAACTAGAGACCTTCCTGCCTCAGCATCAGTGCTATGTTTACAGGGGCTGAATCCCCAGAACCAGCTAATCATCAATTATATTTTCAAGAGAATTTAGATTCTAAGTTGCAGCATTTAAATGGGAGATTTCTAAGAAGGGCAGTGTTTCTGCAGCCTCTTTCTCAGTAGATTTGTTGTCATTCAGTTTTCTTGAGAAATGGATGCTCAGAAGAAAGCATCCCTTTTGTAGTTCTCAATAATAATAATAATAATGACGGTGGTGGTGGTGGTCGTGGTGGTCGTTGCGGTGGTGGTGTTGGTGATGTTGATAATGATGATACAAATAAAAAGTCTTACTCATTTTGAATTTGAAGATTATAATCGGGAATAATACTTTCTCAGACTGAATTCATTCATTGTGTTTTATAATGCTATGGGACACAAATACAAGATCCCCTGATCGATGGTCAATATACATTACAAGGACACCAGTGGTTCTATAATAACTGTGTCCAGCGCTTGGTGGAGATGCTTCTCATCTGCATAGGAGTGCCCAAAATGTCACTGAAACATACAGAAGGGAAATTAAGGTTTAGTTTTTCCTAAGCAATCCATCAATACATTGTGACACAGACTACTCTTATCACAGTTCATCTGGCAAACAAGAAAACTTAGGTTCCAGTAAATCTTTCAAAGTGAAACAGCTATTCTAGGGACAATAAAATTATATATATTTTCTTGGGAGTTGGAATCGTTATAATGTTTCCATGCTATTATGTAAAACTGCTACTTGTGTTAAAAATTGATAGCAGTTAAACGGGGAAGACCGAAACAATGTTCCTAATATGGATCACAATGAAACCCTTAATTGGTTCCACAAACTGCCAAACTTGGCTCAAGTCTTTACTATAAATATATCCTAGTTGTGAAATCAGACTAGAATGTAACTGGCAGTCAGTGTGTGACAGGAATCTAAATGAGTTGAGCTACAACAACCAAGGAGACACTACTCAATTTGCAAAGTAAGTTGTAAAGAACTTAATAAGGAATGTCCATCTGTGCTGGAGAGACTTAAAAACTGATTGATCACGGCAGACTCTACTAGTGGGTAGCACAGTCCCAGTCCTTTTACTTACTTTCAAATAAAAATGGTGGTTTGGGGAAAATGTTGCCTCCAGCAGAAAAAAAGGACTTCCTGGTCAAAGGAGCATGCATGTTACCCACGATTCTGTAGGCCTAGGTTTTCTGGGTTTGATTTTCTTAAGCCAGATAGCAATATTTTTAATCTTTAGTACAAGATTTTTTAAGTAGAAAACACTTTCTGGAAAGACAGAAAAGGACATCACAGATACACAGAGATCCCAAGAATACTTGGGTGTGCCAGGATGTCTGTCTGCTCTCTGTAAATTATGTCTTCTCATAGAGATAAGTAACATGATGAGTACCTGCAATTCCTGACATCAATTTTATATCTAATCTCGGTGGCTTTCTGAATATCTACATGACACTCAGACTAATTGGAGCTCTGCTAACTATTGATTTATTGAACTCTTCGTTGCAGCAGTTTATGAGGCAAATATAGGCTGATGATAGCTATGGTCAACTCCCCATAATTTTTCAACATCAGATTACTTATTTATAATATTTATGATTGTGAAATAGAATAGAGTAATTATTTGTGCTAGGGAAGAACATTCACTTCTAAAGGAAGACAATAAATATAAGCATGTTATTGGTTAGGTTTAGTTAAGAATGTATTTCAAGGGAGAAGTAAGGCTGAGGATGAAAACTCACACAGTGATCCAACTTCATGAAGCAAAGAACATGGAAGAAGAGAGGTTACAATGAGCAGGGAGGGGTTGAGTTCCTTTTGACTCTGCTCTGAGTGTTCAAGGCCAACTTCTGCTCACTTCTGACAGAAGAGTGAGCTGCCCAAGTTCAGGGACTTCAAGGTCATTTCCAATACAGATTGTTGTCACACGAATGTGTGTCACAGATGCTCAGTAGGCGCCTGAAGAGAAGTTGGCTCACTTCACAAAGCAGCGGTTGTAACCTTCCCAATGCTGCAACCCTTTAATACAGTTCCTCATATTGTGGCAAACCCCTAGCCTTATAAAGTTATTTCATTGCTACTTCCTAACTGTAACTTTGCTACTGTTATGAATCATAATATAAATATCTGATATGCAGGATATTTGATACATGGCCCCATAGTATTTGCAATTTACAGGTTGAGAACCACTTCCTTAAATGACGTCACAGGCTGGGCTTCCAAGTAATGAAGCATATGATTCAGCTCATTTTCCTAAGCTAGAGAGTTGTGAAGAAATTGGGATATAGAATCTTTTACCTCTAGATGGATACTAAGGTCCTAAAAGCCCAAGACATCTTCCAACCTTCCAGGTAGGTGGTGTTGCTAAAGGAAAATGTTAGTGTTCCCATTTGCACAAGTTCCTTTCCTGTTGCTGTGGGGAAACACCAGGGCTGAGGGGACTAAGTCCATGCTGGTGACAGGAAGTCAGGCATGGCACATAGCACGGTGCAATCACGAAGCAGAGGAAGCAAAGTAGAAATGCCCAGTGTCTTGAGTCTCTCAAAGCTTGCCTCCAGTGACATATGTACTCCAGAGAGGCCACACCTCCCAAGCCTAACCAAATAAAAATACCAGCTGAAGACTAACTCTTCAAATGTCTGTAACTGTGAGGGACATGTCGTTCACACCACTGCAGGATTAGCTAGGGTCACTTATCACTGTCCCTGCACTCCAAACTACTTTTAGGTAAAGATTTGTTTGGCTCACAGACTCAGATGTGCTGATCCACCATGATGTGGAAGCTGTGGTGGCAGAACAAAACAGCTCACATAAAGAGGGATCAGGAAGGTGAGCATCCAAACAGACTAGGCTCCCACAAAGCCCAGTCTGTTTGGAACCCTGACTGCTCCTTGGACTGGAGAGGGAGGGGGAGGCGGAGTGGGGGGAAGGGAGGGAAGTGGAAATTTTCAATTAAAAAAATAAATAAAATAAACTATGTTCCTTCCAAAAAAAAAAAAGAATACCTATCCATCTGAAATATTTCTCTGTGCATCTAGAAAAGCTAACTAACATGACTACAGTTTGGCTATTAAAGATGACTATCTATTAATCTGTAATTTTAAATGATACAGCATATTTTTAAATGACCTGTATAAACACAATACCTTAAACAAGAACAGAAATACATATACACAGTATAACATAATCAACTTTAAATCTGTATCAATTGTCCAAGATCTGTATCCAAGCAAAGTATCCATCTCTATATTATATTCCCCTCTAAATGAAAATAAACATTTATAAACAAAAAAGAGGGATCAGGAGACACAGAGGAAAGGGAGTATAAGAAGGAGCCGGGACAAGAGCTAGCTCCACAGACACACCCCTACTGACCTACTTCCTCCACTCCACCCTGATCTCTGCTTTCACCACCCCCAATAACATCATCATAGTCCATACAGAGATTAATACACTAATTTCATCAGAGCCCTTAGGATCTACTTGTCTCTATAATTTCATCAAAGACAGACCCAGATGTTTGATTCCTGAATCCCCTAGGCATCTCTTCATTCAATCACATTGATAAGCAGAATTAACCATCGCAGTATTATTCTGTTGGCAGTCATCTGTTCCTTGGTTGGTTCTCTCTCTCTCTCTCTCTCTCTCTCTCTCTCTCTCTCTCTCTCTCTCTCTCTCTCTCCTTCTCCAACCCAGAGGGTGGGCACTCTGCCATGTTGAAATGTGTCAATACCAGTTTGGTCTTGTACTAGTGGGGGAAGAATCCTGTGAAGACTCCCCACTGCTTTTTCACTAGCACTGCACCCACATCACATCTCCCCCCAGCGTGTCTCGGGCATCCCTGCTCATCTTCCAGATCCCGCAGAGTGAGCCTTCTTTACCATTCTCAGAAGTCTCTTTCTTTGCCAAAACCCACCCTTGGGCACCTTGACCTAGGTCAGAAACCTTGACTCTTGCAATTAGGAGAATGTAGTTCCCCTTCTTGCCTGTTGAGTCATGCTGGTTCATCACAGGGTCATCCCAATCTCCTTCATTCAAGTATTCCTTACATCTATGAGAAACCAGAAACAATTGTTCACCCTTCCCCTGCATATGGTGAGACCTACAGCGTAATCAGCAGTGTCTCTCCTGGTTTTCCACCCGGATTATATCCATACCTTTGGAAGGTGGAAACTTCTTTGATTTTCCTTTGAATAACTATCTCTCTAAAACAAGAAAAAAAAAGTTGTATAGTCTATACTAAAAACAAAGAAAAGCAAGAGCAATTCATCTTGCTTTTATCTCTAGTCTCAGATTAACTACATTTCCAAGTTTGCTCAAAATCTATGCAGTTGGGCAGGCGTATTTTCCTCCAGATACAAAAAAAAAAAAAAAAAAAAAAAAAAAGAGAGAGAGAGAGAGCAGAAACAAAAGCACAAATTGTGGTTGGCAAAACAAAATGACTGCACTTTTGAACTTTTCCTATCGTATTCTTACTTTACTGATAAATTGCCTTTAGGAATTCATATTAATTTTAGTCAAGAAATGTACTGGTGGACACCATTTAGCTAATCTTCTTTGTAGTTTTTTTAACATGGAAGGACTAAGTGATAAAGGAGTCTATGACTGTGTACCCCCACAATTTCAACTAGACAGCATTTTTCTCACAGTGTATTTATCACCTCCCTTTATACCATAGAATCTGAATTAAGCTAAAGCAATTATATTTTCCTTTATTACCATAAACACCTTTAATTACCTTTCTTTGAAGTACTTTGTTGCAACCCAGGATATGTCTTATCTCTTGAGATGAGTGTGAAAATGACACCCAGCATGGCTAAATGCCACCATAATTACAGAAAACCCAAAAGGTCAAAGACAAGAATGGGGTAAATGTGAGGCAGCATCTGTGAACAGGTGCCACCTGCTCCTCTGCCCAGAGACTGCCAATCATCAAACTGGTTACAGGAGAGGGTTTTACCTACATTACTCCTCTCCTCCCAGCGCCCACATAAATCGAGAATGCATTAAGCTCCAGTCAGCCTTCTTTTTATTTCTCCATCTTTTGTAGGCTGAATGAATGTCTAACAAGAAAATAAAAGAGAAAATAATGTCAGTATAGCTGGACAAGTAATTCAAGATTAAGTAGGAGAACTTTTTTTTTTATTTCCTGCATGTCATGCCAATGAAATTTATTAAACACACATGAAGCACCTTTTTGGTACCAGTGAGTGAGCTATGTATTAATAACACAAATGAGCAATAAGGCACATTGTGTGTCCTAGAAAGCTTGGCTATATAAAGGAATAACGTGGACTTGTAAATAAGCAGATGAGATGAAGCATGAACAGTGTCATTCTAGAAATCCACATAGAGCACTAGAAGACATGGGATCCATCTACGTGAGGAGGAAGACGCCAGAACAGCCTCCCAGGCCTCTGATTCAAAGACCTGTAAGAAGAGAAGGAATTCCAGAAGGCTAATGGCAAAGAAACCCCAAACTCTTGAAGAATTGAGACCCTTATACCCATTCCTTAGCTAAGTGCAGTGGGAGAAAGGCAAGTGCTGTGGGACTTAGGAGGGCACTGCTGAGAGTTAGGAAGGAAACACAACCTTCCCCAAGACCAGAGGGTTGTGGAAGACTGTCCAGATGTCGGAGCAGAAACCCGACAGGAAGCCGACAAACTCATGGAAACTGAACAGTCAACTACTGAACCACACCTGGGTCAAGGAAGAAATCAAGAAAGAAATTAAAGTCTTCCTTGAATTTAATGAAAATAAAGGGACAACATACTCAAACCTATGGGACACTATGAAATCAGTGCTAAGAGGAAAGTTCATAGCACTAAGTGCCCACTTAAAGAAAACAGAGAAAGCATACATCGGAGACTTAACAGCACACCTGAAAGCTTTGGAAAAAAAAGAAGCAGATGCGCCCAGGAGGAGTAGAAGACTAGAAATAATCAAACTGAGGGCGGAAATCAACAAAATAGAAACGCAGAAAACAGTCCAAAGAATCAATGAAACAAAAAGTTGGTTCTTGGAGAAAATCAACAAGATCGACAAACCCCTATCCAAACTAATTAAACGACAGAGAGAGAACACGCAAATAAATAAGATCAGAAATGAAAAGGGGGACATACCCACAGACACAGAGGAAATTCAGAGACTCATTAGATCTTACTACAAAAGCCTGTATGCCACAAAACTAGAAAATGCAAAAGAAATGGACATTTTTTTAGATAAGTACCACATACCAAAGCTAAACCAAGACCAGGTGAACGATTTAAATAGACCTGTTAGTCGCGAAGAGCTAGAAACCGTTATCAAAAATCTACCTTCCAAAAAAAGCCCAGGACCAGATGGTTTCAATGCAGAATTCTACCAGAACTTCCAAGAAGAGCTAATACCTGTACTCCTTAATGTATTTCACAATATAGAAACAGAAGAGTCTTCTTGAATTTTGCATACAAATGGATGGAAATAGAAAACACTATCCTGAGTGAGGTAAGCCAGACCCAAAAAGAGGAACATGGGATGTACTCACTCATATTTGGTTTCTAGCCATAAACCAAGGACATTGAGCTTATAATTAGTGATCCTAGAGAAGCTAAATTCGGAGAACCCAAAGAAAAACATATAGGCATCCTCCTGAATATTAATCTTCAGCAAGCGATGAAAGGAGACAGAGACAGAGACCCAAATTGGAGCACAGGACTGAAATCTCAAGGTCCAAATCAGGAGCAGAAGGAGGAGAGCACGAGCATGGAACTCAGGACCGCGAGGGGTGCACCCACACACTGAGACAATGGGGATGTTCTACTGGGAACTCACCAAGGCCAGCTGGCCTGGGTCTGGAAAATCCTGGGATAAAACCGGACTCTCTGAACATAGCGGACAATGAGGAATACTGAGATCTCAGGAAAAATGGCAATGGGTTTCTGATCCTACTGCACGCACTGGCTTTGTGGGAGCCTGGGCAGTTTGGATGCTCAACTTACTAGACCTGGATGGAGGTGGGGGTTCCTTGGACTTCCCACAGGACAGGGAACCCTGATTGCTTCTCGGGCTGGGGGGGGACTTAATTGGGGGAGGGGGAGGGAAATGGGAGGCGGTGGCGGGGAAGAGACAGAAATCTTTAATAAATAAATAAATTTAAAAAAAAAGATCCCAAAGGTATAGATAACTTTTCCACTCCTTTAGATGTTTATCTAAAGTAATAATTGGTACTTATTATCATTGATTATGGATTACTTTTTTGGAATTAGAAAAACTTCATGATATTGCTTCCAGACTGGAATGTAGAATTAGGTAACCTAAATTTGTGGTTCTAGGCCACTGCCATTTATATGTGACTTCATGATAAACTATTTTTCATGAAAAAAAAAATAAAATTTTCAACTAATTACTAAAAAAAAAAAAAAAAAGAAACCCGACAGGAACAGGAAGCAAACTGGGTGCCCACTCTAACTCTTTCCTTGCTGCAGAGCCCTTGCTCCATCCCTGTTCCCTTGCAGCAGGAGGGACTAAATGTGCAACCACTGCTCCCGGGAGCCCCAGGGGTGACTTCCCTTGTCTCTCTTCCCTCTCCCCTGTACCTCCTCTCCACTCCTGCAGCTCCTCCCTTCTCTTCAGGTTCCTCTTCTCCAGCCTGACATGAGGCTTCTACAAGAACTGGTCATTCAAGCTCTTTAAGTTGGGACTTTGAGGAATTTCTCTTTATAGGTGACAGATCCAAACTAAGAACTACATATCACAAACTGTAAAGTTACATACAAGAATCTATAAAGAGGGGGCAGTGTTCCTTCTCCTTACAGAATGTGGAACAAACCTAGTCACAATGGAGATACTCAAGAACTGTCAGTGGATACCATGTTTTTTTCAATCTGGGCTATATTGGTGGGTTCATTTTTATTAAAACTTTCTAGTACATCTAAGACACCTTAGCCTTTTTATGAACTCTGATTATGGCTAGCCAAGGCTCTGCCAACCCTATCTTGAACCTCAGTGTGGGCAGTCTGCCTTGAAGTCACACTGTCTGCCACATCCATGCTAGAAAGAGACAGCTGTGAAGAACGGCATCTCTGGGCTTCTACCCTGAGCATAAAACAAACCTTATCTGAGGTTATATTGGGACCGTAACTATGCATCTCCACTAAACATCCTTAAGTAGTCAATAGCCAGGACTGTTGAGTTGAGTGGCGTCCTTGCATTTCCTTGTAACCATCCCCATTCCTGTCTTCAACGCAACATCACCCAGCACAGCCATCTTCACTCTTGTAAGCTTATAGAAAACCAAGGCACACCGTTATCACTTGAATCACAGCTCACTTGCTCAACATTCTTCTCATTTCTCCATCCCAAAGTAAAGAAAAGAGATAAGCATCTGTTGAGCAAGGTGCACAATACATCATAGACTTGGGAATAGTCAGCATTAAACATGCACAGCTTAAAGATACACTGTGACTAAGATTTTTAACGGTGCAATTTTTATTCCAAAGAACACGCTCATGTGTGCCAGTGATAAATGATACAGCTTATGCAGCTCATTGACCATTCTGAAGGTTGCTTAAATATTCATCCATTGTTTCGTTTTGATGAATCTCCAGATTTCTTCTTCTCACTTCCCATGAGCGCATCCTCTTTTCTGGTTAGAAGATATTTGCCTGAATTTGAAAAGAAATACCAAACAAAATGTCTGATCTATGGAACTAAGAGAAGATGACAACTCACTTCTCACTGCAAAGTTTGCACCCAACCACACAGCTCTTCTGGGTATTTTCCGCATTCAAAAGGTGTCAGATTTCATGGTCAATACCCCAATTTGTTCAAATGAAGCCAGGAATGTGGCCAGATGTGCTTATCATCTGGAGTTTTCTCTAAAATATACACATAAATCTTTCAATATTAGACCCTAGGAGTCTTCTATTATTTATGTGCATTTGTAATTTAATTCTTTAGTTGGGAATTTCATAGTTCTGCCTTTAGAAATATTAGTAACTTTCCACCAAAGCAGGAAACGGTCCAGACATTGAAATTACATTTGTGGTAAAGGAAAGAAAACAGATGGGAACAACTTAACTAGAACTTACTAGCAGAATGCTAAGACCCCTCAAATTCAAATAAAAGGATGTTTGTACTGGTTGTTATGCCGACTGGATATCCCAAGACCTGGATATAGCGAATACAGCCTTTTTAAAGCTGTAACCTTGAGAATATAATTTTCAAATACTCTTCTTCAATGGTGACTCATTCATATATACCAAGTTTTAACATGTAACAAATGATGGGGTTGAAGAGGTGGCTCAACAGTAAAAGAATGTACTGCTCTTGGAGAGGACCCAAGTTCAGTTTCCAGCGTCCTTTCCTAAGAGCTCACAACTGCCTGTAACTCCAGCTACAGAGGATCTGACTCCCTCTTCTGGCCTTTAGGAGCAAAATACACACACACACACACACACACACACACACACTCTCACTCACTCACACTGAAATATAAACTTATAGAAAAGTGTGCCTGATGACTTTAACAGTTGGCTTAGTGTAAAATTGGAATTTCCAGATATAAAGAGCCTTGTGAACAAGCCAGATTAATTTGGAAGTATGGCTTCCAAGCATGTCCCATTCTCTATTGGTTCCTCTGCCATTTCCCATTCTGATCAGAGGACACAGTGTGACAAGACACCCTTCTAGATATGAAAATATTCATGTAAATTATTGAAGCCATACTGTATTCACATTTTCCAGCTTTGGGGGTAGCCTTCCCTATTATCTGAATAAAGCGCTACAACCCTCCACAAGAACAAACTGTAAGAAACACCGCTTGACTCCCAACATTAGCAGTGATTTTCCCAGAGTGTCCCATGAAGGTGCATATTCCCCCAGAGGTGAACTCTCCTTCCTATGCCCTGTGATTTAACAGACACCTCACCACTGAAGTAATTAATACCCTGCTTATGACTCTGTTCTCTGTGTTATTGTCCTGAAACATGGGAACTTAAACCCAAACAATATTATCCAACACATTTTCTCTGGAGGTAAAAATCACCAAGTACCTTGTGGTATGCTAATCAAGGCTATCACCTGCTGGGGTATGAGAGCCCCTCATCAATGGCCATCCTTTTCCTTGGCCCCAGCCATCCTCTTAAAACTCATCCTCCTGCCCTTTCCTTGCCCTCAGTTATCAGGGCTCAGTTTTGCATGGTGGGAAGGCCCCAGACAGGAGACAAATGCCTATCACCTTATTATACAGAGCAGTGCAGGGTTTCAACCTCGCTCCTCTCTAGACTTTTATCTCTGCCTCCATTTCTCACTTGCTTCCCTTCTCTACAATAACCTGCAGGTTGTAATTGAATTGTAAGTAACCTTCCCCCCAAATCCATCCTACCTCATTTCAATGCTAATGAATGAGGCTTGGTAATTAGCCATAATGAGAGAAAACAGCGGCATCCTTTTCATAAAGGGATGTTTGAAAGCAAACATTTTTGGAAATTATATGAAAATGCCTATGTGGCTATAAGACAGAGTCTGAGTGTTTAGGGCCTTGCTAGCCTGTTATTATGCGGCAGTCTCCTTGCGAGAGTCATCACAATGTATTGTTTGTTCTCCACAGGACTTCCTGGCTTGGGACAAAAAGGTACAGAGAGGGCACAGATAGGAGGAATCCCAAACGCTTGGAACAAGCAGATAAAAGTTCACCATTGCCTTCTGGAAAACAGTAGTTAACTAAAAAAAACAAAAACAGTTTATTAGGTTTTTCTTGTTTTGTTTTTGTTTTTCAGCTTAGAAAAGACAGTGGACACGTTCTTTACAGGAACAATAGAGTGGACCACAGTTTGTCTAAGAGTAAGATTGAGCACTGAGTTTAGAGTAAAGAGAATACACGGAGTCTTATAAGGGATCTGACAATCTGCACACTTTGGGAAAGTTATTTCTATTCTTTGGGCTGTGCATTCTCTTAGGTTCAGAGTTGAAAGCAACCACCTGCTAAACAGCTCAATGAGGCAACCGCAGCCATAACCACAGCCACACCGAGAAAGCGCAGGGTCCTCTCAACAAAAGCAGATCCTTTTGTCTATTGAACTTGCTTGCATATCAGTGCAGGACTAGATGCAAGCCAAGCGGGGTGGGGGCAGATCTCACCATAGTTTGGGTTGTCCTGCACCCCACCACAATCCCACCCCACCCCCCAGGGTGCACATAACTGAGGAAAGCAGGAGGTTTTAGATCTTGTAGAGGCGGGATGTAAGAACTGATTAAAGCAATAGGCATGTAGGCCACAAAACAGCCGGAGTCAGCGTTTCTGTCTCAAAGATCTCATTCTTCAAAGGCCTATCCAGGTTAATATCCAATTTTCTTCCCACCATGGGGAGTGTATATGAAGACTGTCATGTAACCTGGGTGAAAAGTTTACCCAGTACGCCCAAAGTAGCATGTTTATGCTTCCTCTGCTATTGAGAAGTTTTTCTTTTTCTGTTTCTGTTTCTTTTTCTTTTTTTTCTCAATGCAGGTTACCAAAGATTTTGATAGTCGGCCAGTGTGAGAGGGCTTGCTAAGATTTTAGGTTCTGAATCATAACCCCAAACTGTTGAGTAAAGTATTCTCAGGGGTCAGACAACCTGTGTTTTTAACAAACCTCCTGATTAATCTAATCATTAAAGAAATTAGAGGAAAACCAATCTAATCCCATAGTTTCCTTTTATTCCTTTTGTGAAAAGGGTGAACATTATGGAAAAAAGAAAAGATCTCATAACTTGATGAGGATTATAGCCTAAGAGAGCTGACTGATCATAGTAATTACAAAACAGATATTGAAAACTATTTATGAGGCAAAAAAAAAAACACTCAGCTTAGGTCTCTTTTCTTGAAAATTCTTAATGTAGTTATTTTCTATTAATTCATGGGCTACTGTCTGTACCCTCCCAAACCCACCAAGCACCCATTGTCTGGCTGTCAATGACATGTAGGATTTCAGGAGCCAAGGAGATCACCTTGTCAGTAAAGTGCAGGACACTCAGGTGTGGGGCTGTGAATTCAATCCCCAAAGCCCATCAAGGAAACTGCACATAATGGCAGACTTGAAATCCCACCGCTGGAGTTCACTGGCCAGGAGGCTTAGGCTACTTGGTGAGTTCAAGGCCAATAAGAAACCCTCTCAAAAGAGGAAAAAAGTGGACGACATCATCTGAGGAATAACCCACCAAGGTTGACTCCAGTCTTCAATATGTAAATGCATACACACACACACACACTCACACACACACACACATGGACAGAGACACATCAAGAGAGACACAGAGAAGCAGAGAATGTAGGACTTCTTCACATTCATGAGCATTCTGTTAATCTTAAAAGGAGGAAATAATCTCCAAATCATGAATGAATGTACTCTGTTCTTTTATGTCAGCTGCGAAAGAAGGGAACACAGCTCCACACTGTCACCCTCAGCATCCTAAGGAGTCCCCTAGACCTGTGGTTTTCAACCTTCCTATTTCTGTGACCCTTTGATACAGTTCCTCATGTTGTGATGAACCCAACCATAAAATTATTTCATTGCTACTCTATAATTGTAATTTTGCTACTGTTATGAATAATCTATAAACAATAAATATCTGTTATGCAGGCTACCCAATATGCAGTTCCTGTGGGGGTCACAAACCACAGGTTGAGAAACCCTATCCTAGACTCAGGTCAAACCAAGATTTATGGTTTCAGAACTGAAATAAATCTCAGGACTCTGTGTCTTCAAGCAGAGTTGGAGATTTTATTAAAGATATTAGGGTTAAGCCTAAGACTGGGGGGGGGGGCGGATCTAAAGAAAATAAAACATGCCCAAGAGCATGGATGTTGACTTCTTAGAGACACAGAAAGTAAGACACACCCAAGTGTCTGTATGGGCTCCTTAAGAATGACCTGCAATCAGTTGCCTTAGCATTAGACATAAACATCCTTTTGGTGGCTCAGATTGCATCTCAAAATATCACTAAGAAATCTTTTGATGGTGGTAGTGACTTTTGTTGTTGTTGTTATTTTAACCTTTCTT
This sequence comes from Microtus pennsylvanicus, assembly GCF_037038515.1. Lineage (NCBI taxonomy): Eukaryota > Metazoa > Chordata > Mammalia > Rodentia > Cricetidae > Microtus > Microtus pennsylvanicus. The sequence continues at coordinate 39,783,850 of NC_134597.1, forward strand.
TTTCTTTGATAAGTGAGATAAATAAGGCAGCTCTAAAGATCCCTGGATGTGATTATAATCTATCATGGTGAAACCAGGAGACACGAGGTCGGCACCAGGGTTTAGTACTTGTCCTGTCTGTAAATAGGGTGACTGTTGGGTGGGATTTCTAGAAAACTGCAGGTTTATAGGTGGGATCCAGGAAAAAATGTAAACAGTTGCTCATTGAGCTGGAATACTTACTTTACTGCCAGCAAGAGGATTCAAATGGATTCCTTTGTGAGGAACTCTTTTTTTCTTCTCACGCCCCTAAAATTTCCCCTGCTCAGACCTGCCTCAATGAGAATCCCAAAATGACAATGGCTAAGGATGCCTACCTCCTAAATCCACTCCACAACCGGAGCCTTTCACTTCTTCACATACAAAGATTAAGTGAGTCTGTGCATACGTCCAGAATCAGGCTGACTTATAACATTTTAGGACAGGAAGTGCTTGGAAGGTAGAACATTTCCCAAGTTCAAGTCTCTGAAATTATGAAACTCTTGATGTTTCCCTACTACTAGATAACAGACTTTCTCTTTTGAGGCAGGGGAAAGGGAACCACACTAACATAACTAATACGTTTGCTTCCAAATTGTGTGACTTTTCCAGGAGACATGAATAAATGTCTCCTACTCTAGAGAGGGAACCAACAATGAGTCAAGGTCCAACTTGGTGAAGCCATGGGTTTGTTGGGCATACTTACAGGAAAATAGATGACTCAAGGCAGCTACTTCACCCAAAAGCACACCCCTGCACAGGTAAAGACTAAGAACTAAACTGTAAACCTGGAGCTGCCTATAGGACTTAAAAGACAAACTGGCTGGTTGGACAGTCTGTTCTCCCCATTAACTGTTGCTACATATCTAGTCTCGCAAAGGGGCCATGTGGCTCTTAAAGTTTTAGGAACTTCCCAAGACTTGTGAGTTGTTTATTTCCTGAATCGTATAGGTCTTGTTTATTTTCTGAGTCTTAGGGAGCCTTCCCTTGAGGATGGACTGTTTTAATTCAGAAGAAATATCTACACAGCACCTACTTTCCCAAATAAAATCTCAATCATATTTTGTTATAATTTCTAATTTTTACTATTAAGATTTTATTACTTCAAGCAGTCATTAGGGAAAAATATGCCCTTTCAGAAAGATTGAGATGTATTTTTAAACCATATACATGAACCTTTTAAGAAACAATAATTTCAATGGGGCTTGTCCTTCCATCTATTGTGTTGGTAATTTGGCGTTTGGATTTATTCTAGGCAGGTAATGAGGAGCTCAGAGTGTAAACAAATGAGACACAAAGTTCTGTGCTTAATGTCAGTTATAACTTGCACCAAGGAGCTAGAAAAGCAGCTTTAATAAAAATATTCTAATTAGTCTTCGAGGCATTATGTTACAGAAATTATGGGACAGTTTTTCCTTGTGTAGAGCTTGCTAATTGCCACCCAACAATAGTATGAATCTTCCTTGTTCAGCTTATAGAAAATATATCCTCTGACTTACAGCTGGGAATTTCTAGAGAAATAGAGGAAGCTTTATAATATGTTTATGTGAACAGCCAAAGTTATATAACTACTGAAACTAAAGTACATAACGGTACTCCCCATACGCATATTCTAAAAACACTTTGTGGTTAATGGAGACACTGACATCACTCTGCAATAGTTATTTGACCTATGGCTCGTGACAGTATCTGTACTGTATACTAATTAAAATTTTAAGCCAATAAATGTAATACTGTGTCTTGACTATAGTTTCAGGGACTATGAGTTCATATTATATTTTAGCAAGTATAAATTTTTAGGGGAAATATTGAGTATGTAGTGCTATGGAGAATGCCTAGTTGTTTGCTAGGAAAAGTTGGAGTTGTTCCCTTGACCAAATAGGAAAACAAGATCAATTATTTGCAAATAAACTCTAATGAATGATCTCCATGATTGTCAGAATTGTGATAGGAAGAAGAAGGGGACATTCTAGGTGCTGCAAATGACTATGACATCCTAGGATCGGTGTTTACATAGTCTAATACTTTTGCATTGGTGATACTCAGAGGATAAACACTGATAGTCTCTGTGTGACTTCTAACATTTGTGTGTGCCAGGAAAAGAGTACCACCCAGGTTCTAGCCCAGGGCCTTGGTTTGTCTGTTGCTTTTCAGCTGTAGAGCTCTGCCTAATTAGCAAGCAGGGTTGGTCCTTCCGGAGTTTTTGTCAATCCTCTTTTGACCTCTCGAATTTGGATTATTCTGTGCCATCTGCAAAGATTTGATGGCTGGGCCTCAGTGAAATCAGAAATGAGAGCTCCAATTAGAGTCCCTTAATCATTGTGCATACTGTTTGCTGGAAAGGGAAAATATTAGAATCTAATTAAAAGACGGGAATTTTTAATGTACTTAATATAATGTCACTATTTTTTCTTTTAAAAAACAGGGCTAGCCATTCTGACAGGTGTAAGATGGTATCTTAAAGTTGTCTTGATTTGGGAGAGGTTGTGGAGAAAGGGGTACACTCATCCATTCCTGGTGGGAATGCAACCACTTTGGAAAGCAGTGTGGCGGTTTCTCAGGAAATTCGGGATCAGCCTACCCCTGGACCCAGCAATACCACTCTTGGGAATATACCCAAGAGATGCCCTATCATACAACAAAAGTATATGCTCAACTATGTTCATAGCAGCATTGTTTATAATAGCCAGAACCTGGAAACAACCTAGATGCCCTTCAATGGAAGAATGGATCAAGAATGTATGGAATATATACATATTAGAGTACTACTCAGCAGTAAAAAACAAGGACTTTGTGAATTTTGCATGCAAATGGGCGGAAATAGAAAACACTATCCTGAGTGAGGTAAGCCAGACCCAAAAAGAGGAAAATGGGATGTACTCACTCATATTTGGTCCTAGCCATAAACAAAGGACATTGAGCCTATAATTCGTGATCCTAGAGAAGCTAAATAAGAAGGTGAACCCAAAGAAAAACATACAGGCATCCTCCTGAATATTAACCTTCATCAGGAGATGAAAGGAGACAGAGACACACATTGGAGCACCGGACAGAATTCTAAAGGTCCAAATCAGGAGCAGAAGGAGAGAGAACACGAGCAAGGAACTCAGGACCATGAGGGGTGCACCCACACACTGAGACAATGGGAATGTTCTATGGGGAAATCACCAAGGCCAACTGGCCTGGGTCTGAAAAAGCATGGGATAGAACTGGACTTGCTGAACATAGTGGATAATGAGGACTACTGAGAACTCAAGACCAATGGCAATGTGTTTTTGATCCTACTGCACGTACTGGATTTGTGGGAGCCTAGGCAGTTTGGATGCTCACCTTACTAGACCTGGATGGAGGTGGGTAGTCTTTGGACTTCCCACAGGGCAGGGAACCCTGATAGCTCTTTGGGCTGACAAGGGAAGGGGAGGGAAATGGGAGGCGGTGGCGGGGAAGAGACAGAAATCTTTAATAAATTAATTAAAAAATAAAATAAAATACAGGGCTAAAAATTTTGATTATCTTTAATAGTTGCAGTTGTCTACAAGAGTGACTATAAATAATGCAAAGTTCAACATCAGTGATGCAATCTACTTGAAGAATGCATCATCACGCCATAATGATAGGACTGGGAATTCCTCAGATTCGATTTTCATTTGCCTTTAGCTTTCCTGGCTTATGCCCCGTTCTTTTCTTTTGTAGAGTTATAAAAACCAGGATTCCTTTGGTGATGATCTTCTTTAGCAACCTCTTTTATTTTCAGCAGATGACAAAGGTTGTTCTTTTAGTATAATATAATGTATATAGTACATTTTCATTTATCTGAAGTTCAAAAGATAAGGAAAGAGTTTAGTGCCACTACATGTGACCAACTCTAAAGAAATTCACGCGAATCATTAGCCTCAAATCACTGAAAGAACTTTGCCTCTAGGGAGGGAGAGACTACTGCACTAGGTTCAAGAGATGGGACTCAACTCCATCCATTTAGCACAAATGGCTCTGAAATGTTTATGTACATTACAAACGTGTCCTGGAGGATTTATGGCATCATGATGAGGTCACCTATTAGAACAAATATTAAATATATATATATATATATATATATATATATATAATAGGACAGTGATCTGTCTTTCCTCTTTTTTAAAAAAAAAATAGTTCTTTGAGGATTGCATACAATGCATTTTGTTCATATTTATCTCCAGGTTCTCCCCTTAACTCCTGACAGATCGTCCACTCCTCCCTATTTCCCCCTACTTTTTGTACTCTTTTGTTTTTAATTAAACAGCGTATAGACTCCAATTTGTGTTGGTCATATACTTCTGGGTGTTTGACCCTCCATTGGAACATAGTCAACCTGCCAAGAACCACATCCTTAAAGAAGACTGATTCCCCCCCACACACAAAAAAAAGCCATCAAATGTCCCTCACTCCTTGGTTAGAGGTGAGGATTCATGAACCCTTTCCTCCTCCATTCTAGAATGTTGACCGACTTGGTCATGTGCTTCTGTGAGTTCCATGAATGTGGTGGTCTTGTGATGTCCCAACAACACTGCTTCCTCCCAACTACTGGCTTTCACACATTACTAGCTCCCCATCTTCCACATGATCTCTGAACCTCGAGAAGAGGGAGTGTGGTACAGATGTTCCATTTGTGGCTGAGCACTTATTTTCTGTACATTAACCAGTTGTGAATTTCTGCATTAACCACTGATGAGATCAGAGATCCATACTAAGCTCTGTGTATAGTGATATAAATATAGAGGGAATTTCGACTCTATATCCATTTAGCAGAATAATAGTACTATTTTCACCTTTGGGGCCTGTGAATTCCCAACTATGGGTTCTCTGCCATATTTTAAGTACTCATTATGTGTTTGGTGGGGATGGGCCTTAAATCTAATCAGAAAGTGGTCGCCCCCATAACAGTCACACCACTGCTGCAGATGTGGGCGTTCCTTTCCATCCCAGTCATCATTGCAGTCCACAGGGTCCAGAGATGGGTGAGACTGTTGACTTTCTTCTCCCTGGAATCCTGCATACCGCCTTTCGGTACTATGAAAGTTAGCTAACAAGGAGTAAAATTCCTGCTCCATATCAATTTGATTTCTTCATATCCTCTGGTGTTTGTCATGCTGCATGATTATACTTCAGAAGATGGCTTGAAATCCTTGAGCAAAATAACCCTAAATTCGAAAAGATATACATCTGAAGTGGCAAAGTAAGAATTTATAATTGTAAGTTTTCTAAAGCAAATGATCTAACGAAAGACAAAGGTTCTATGTTAAAAACTGAAGATGGCATGAAGGCCCCATTGGTTAGTAGAAACTTCAGAGGTAAGAGCAAGGTCCTTTCCCTAAAATGAGATAGGAAAGAAGATGGTTATTGTATATCTTGTTCTTTCTGCGTGGTTGGAGAGAAAACACGAGACACATGGCAGTCCCACGTAGGTGAACTTTAAGGGGGGGGGGTGACGACAGGTGAGGGACGGGGGTGAAGAGACGAAAAGGGAAAAAAGTGGCGAGTTATGGTATTTCCCATTTTTAAAGGGATCCAGGTGCGTCTGGGAAAATGTCCTGCGCATGCGTGGCTCTCCGTCGAGCTGGGATTTGTAGTCCTCTACTGCTTCTGGGAATTGTAGGCCAATGATCCTGCGCATGTGCGGCCTTGTCTCCGAAAGGAACAACAGTATATCATCATACCTTACATATGCCTTACAAATTGTATTTAGTAAAGGCATACATAGTAATAACATTCAGGTCTATTAATGGTATACAGCAAAAGGAGAAACAGTATTTGGGATGATTCTTCTTGCTTGTCAGCTTATGGACTTTAGAGTCACCTAGGTGACAAACCTCTAGTTGTGTGTGTGAAGGCATTTCCAGAGAGATTTACCAGAGCTGGGAAGACCCAACCTGAAGGAGTATGATTCCATCCCCTGGGCTGGCATGCATCCAGAATAAAAAGGAAAAGCAAGGGGAACAGCATTCACCCCCTCTCCTCCCTGACTGCTGACAAATGCAACAGGACCAGCAGGAAGCTGCCTTACATTCCTGCCACTGCATGCTCAAACTGTAAACCCAAATAGTCCCCACCTTCCCCCATCCGCTTTTATCAGGTCTTTTGACATAGTGATGGGAGGCATAGCTAGAACAGTACTTAATGAAAATGTTAATAGCATCAAGTAGAACCTAGGATGGCAACATGCTCTGCCCCAGGTCCATAGTGTCACCCAAAGACATAACCTGTGTAACACGTGCTGAGACTGCTGGCTGGATGATGAATTTCTAAGCGCTGTGTTGGTGGGAGGGGCTTCTCTATCATTTCTCTAGGCTAGACTCAGTCTCTGAGGGAAGAGTATTTTTATCCTTGATTTATTGACAAGGAGACTTAGGCAAAAAGGGCATTAATTGTCTCTTTCTAATATCACAGTAAAACTGCACTCCCTTGAGCTAAGTCGCTCCCCAGATCTTAGTTAGCTACTTAGGGCAGCTCATTCAACACTTGCAAGTCCCTAGGGTAACATTGCCGACTTTATTGTTGCAAGTCGACAAATCACCTCCCATCTGTCTGTGCTGACTGTGTGACTGCAGCAGCTCAGCCTGGGATGCTTCCCTAGGGGTCTGAGAGAATTAATGTAACTCCCTATGCATCTGACTTACCGTTAAGGAGGGGTTCGGGGAAGAGGAGGATCCGCCTGGTAAAGACACTCTAGAATGTACAATACATTGTGCTTCCCTGGCAGTGTTCCTACTCTGTCTAGGGAGTCACTGACTGTCCATCTAAATCTTACCAGAAAGTCTTAGAGAAATCCACAGTGGCCACTGGAAAGTTAATGTTTAGAGATAAGAACCAAGGTAGGAGGCACAGGTGATGCATCAGACAAGCTTCGGCGCTTTCCATGAAGCTCAAAGTCACAACCTTAGTATTTGCACAGCTCCATGTGTGGCCAGTAAGGAAAAGGCAGAAGATAATGGGAGGGACCAGTCAGAGAGTGCTCCTATGTGGGAGCCTAGTGTAGGTACCAGGAGAATTCACAGCCTCTGCTTCATTACCAGGAATTGCAGAAACTATGCAATGCAATGTGCAGAGACATCATAGAGGAAATACCTAAGAGAGACGCACAGGGATCCACACGGCGCTTGATTTGCAGAACACCTCCAAAAGCAAAGTAGTCTCTTTGCATTTCTTCTGGACCTCAAAACAGCCCACAAAAGAAGCAGAATACTGACCTGCCAGGAAAGAGTCCTGGACAGCTGCTCCCCATTGCTGATGTAGGCTCCCCTTCAGTTTTAAGAAGGCCTCTTTGGCTATTCTAGGGAATGGCACCTCCATATGAAAACTCTTTAACCCTGCATGCTGGTGCAAACTTCATTGTTATCTTTTTAGTTTTTTTAATTTACTTTGAATATTTCATATATGAGTATTATATTTATACCATTATCCTTTCCTTCTCCAATTCTTTCCATGTCTTTCCCATTCCTTCTTAAACCCATGGCCTCCTCTTTTTTGAATTATCTACATATTTACATACCTACATATATATGAATACAACCTGCTAGGTTTATTTGGTATTTCTCACATATCTCTAAAACTGACCTCTTGGAGCTGATAACCTATTGGGAGCTAATTCCTGGAGAGCAGTGGTTCTCCCTCTCTCAGGAACAACTAGCTCCCTGTAGTTCTTCATCTGGATTCAACACTTGTGAAATTTCTACCATCAATGTTTGTTGTAATAAGAGCCACTCTGTAGTAGTAAGAGCTCTGTAGTAGTAAGGGCTGTGTCCCCAGCACCCTGGCCGCCTGGCTAGCTTATGCTCTGAAATAATTACACGGACACTGTATTCTTTTAAACACTGCTTGGCCCATTTCTATCTAGCCTCTTCTAGGCTAATTCTCACATATTAATTTAGCCCATTTCTAATCATCTGTGTAGCACCGGTCTTACCGGGAAGATTCTAGCCTATGTCCATCCTGGGTCGGAGCTTCATCGCATGCGTCTGCCCGGGAGAGGGGAGGATGGCGTCTCTCTGATGTGTCTGCACCCGAGAGCAGAGCTGTCAGTCTGAGTTCACTTCCTCTTCCTCCCAGCATTCTGTTCTGTTTACTCTTCCCACCTATGTTTTAACCTATGAGGCCAAGCAGTTTCTTTATTACTTAACCAATGACCTTCCTCCATCAAATGTTGGCATGTCAATTGGTATTGTCAGTTTTCAGGTCTTGTTTAGGTGACCATATTGTTGAGATTTCCTAGGTACAACTTTCTTGAAATATATAGAATTACTATCTCAGAGCAGACATTCTTGTCTTCTGTCTCTTAGTCTTTCTACCCTGGCATCCTCAATTTTCTTTGAGCCTTGGGGATGATACATTGTAGATCTACATTTGGGGCTGGGTGCCCCACAATGACTTGTTCTCTAGGTTTTGACCAGTCAGGATCTCTATACAAGTCTCTGTTACCAAAGAAACTTTGTTGATGAAGGATAAAAGCTACATTTATCTGGCATGAATTCTTTCCTATTGAGTGTGTCCTAAGTCCAATTAGATGACTGTCTATTATGTTGGGGTATCTTGCCATCTGCCATACTCTGAAATCTAATCTTAATGGAGAAATCTCACATACATGCCATAGACATGTGATCCTTGATTTATTCCCATTGTTCTACTCCATGACAGCCCATGGATTCATGATTGCATAGAGTTGCACAGTGATAGATGTTAGCCAAAGTCCATACATCAGTGATGAATATGAATGCCAGATTCCAATGGTTATAGGTCTCCCACTTGCCCAGCTTCCTAGGTGCAGACCTGGAAGGGACTCACACATTAAATGCACCTTATACAGTACAGGCCTCCATTTCTATATCTGGCTGCTTGACAGTCTTCCTTCCTTTTCTGTCTCGTGGCTGAAGGAATGCAAAGCTGCTCTAAGTCTATGTCCCATATGTTTCTTTTTATTTTGTTGTGCGTTACCCTGATAAAATCAACTTAAGTGGAGGGGGGGGTATTTTGGCTCACAGTTCAAGATACAGTCCATCATGATGGAAAATTTAAGGCCTTTGGAGCTTAAAGCAGCTAGTCATGTTGCATACACAATTAGAAATCAGAGAATGATTATACTCAGTCCAGGAAATGATGACCGTGGGCTATTCTTCCGATATTAACTAACCAAATCAAAAAACTAGTTCACTACAGGCATGCCTAGAGGCATGAATCCTAGATGATTCTAGATCTCATCAACCTGACTGGTTCAATTAGCTACCACAGTCTACATACATTCAGTTAGATAAATGACCAAGGAGTCCTCCATGCTTTAGATGCTAGATCAGATTCTCCAGGGTTGCCTTCTTAAGCTTTCCCCAACTTCCAGGAAGTTTTTACACACTTATTTTCTATGCTGGAGTTCTGGATATAGAGACACTGGGTACTCCAAAGGCCTGATCTAGATACATGAATAAACAAAGGCCTAATCAAAAGTCAGTATGTAAAGCCATGATAAGCCCTAAATCTCACTCCCACACAATCAGTAAATGAGGCGACTTCTAGAACCTGGGCTGTTAACATGGGAAGGACATAAACAACAACGCCCAAGACTTAGGACACAAAGCCCAGCAGAGACATAGAGCAAGACATGGGACTAAAAATGGAGGATGTGTTTTAAAAGTCTTTACATGTTCTATTCTCCCAGAATCCCAGCCACCAAGCATGCTTACTCTCCTTAGTACTTCTCCTGTATTTTATTCCAGGTAAAAAAATTAGAGATGTCAATCATAGAGAAACAGATAGCAAGAGTGTCAAAATGAAAAAAAAAACCAATAAGATATCTGTTTATATGTGTGTATACATGCTCACATATACATATGTGTTCATATGTGGTGAGACCAGAGAATATCACTCTCTATTTTTTGAGACAAAGTTTCTCACTGATTCAGCAACACTAGCTTGCCAGCAAGCCCTGGTCACTTGGGACTGAGTATTCTACCATCACACATGAAAAGCACTTTATTGACAGCATCTCATCTCCCCAAACCTGTGATGACATGTTTTTAAAAGTAAAGAAATATCAACAATGGTGACAATGTTCCTTTAGTCCCAGAGCTCAGAAGGCAGAGGCAAGTGGATCTCTATAAGTCTAAGACCACCCTGGGCTACATAGTAAATCCTAGGCCTCAACTGAAAGACCCTAATAAATAAATAAAAAAGGGAACAGAAGAAAACTTCCTTTCTGTGAGTGCTGGCAAGGCAGCCCCTAGTATCATGCTTAGAAGAGAAACAGGCACAAGATGCTTCAATATAGAAAAGAGATATGTGTCAAACAGAATATTGTAGAAATAAGTGAATTTGCCCAAGTGGTAGAATTTCTGACATGTAACACCCACATTAGGAGATGTAGGTGGACAAAAGCTGGGCTCTGGGCAGAATGAAAAGGATGGAGCCAGCTGAGCACAAGCATCCATGCATTAATTCATTTCTCTCTGCTCTTGAGGGTGACTATAATGTGACTGACTATCTGCTTCAAGCTCCTGCCACCCTAGTTTCTGCTCAATAATGGACTGCAACCTGAAAGTTAAGCCAAATAACACTTTCTCTCCTTTGCTACATTGGTGGGGTATTTTATGACAGTCACAGAAAAGAACTAATAAGGGTCGTGTGCCCACCACAAATCTCATCCAAACTGAAGCACAGTAAAGAAAGCAGCAATGTATTTCTCCCTTAATCTGGTAGGAGGAAGAACTAAGACCAATCCTTAACTTAAATCCATAGATGTTGGGCCTTATCTCATCCTTGGATTCTCCACTGAGTTGCAACCCACAAAAGGCCCTACTTTGGGTGTCTGGGAGGGAGGCCATGTAGTGTAGAGAGAGGAATGTTGTCATGATGGCATTTCTTGCACAGAGCACTTCTGGGACTGGTCATTTTAGTGTGTCTACTTGAAACTGGGCCGTACAATGTTTATACATTTGACCATACAACATTCTTAATGTATCCACAAAAGAATTTTTGGGTGAGATTCACACCTGAGTTAGTTGTCCAGTAAAGCAGATTGTTCACCCTTATTTGATGGTCTCCATCTTGGCAAGAGGGGTCTTGTACAGGATGCAAAAGCTGCCTAAGAGAGATGCCTGCTTCAGTATTTGAACTGGAGCATATTGTGTCTGTATCTTCAGATGTCAATAGAATATAGTCTCCCCTTGCCTCTTGAGCTTGTCACTCAGACTGGTGCTAACATTAGCTGTCCTCCGTCTCCAGTTTGCTGACTGCTGATCTTGGGACTGTTCATTTCATCTTCCTCATCACATGGGCCAGTCTCTCTCTCTCTCTCCCTCTCTCTCTCTTCTTCCTCCTCCTCCTCCTGTTCCTCCTTCTCCTTCTTCCTCCTCCTCTTCCTTATTCCTCTTCCTCCTCCTTCTTCCTCCCCTTCTTCCTCCCCTTCTTCCTCCCCCTCTTTCTCCTCCTCCTCCTTCTTCTTCCTCCTTTTTTTTGGGGGTGGTGGTGGTGTTGAGACATAGTTTCTCTGTGTAATAGCCCTAGCTGTCTAGCTCTAGTGTAACCTACTGTTAGACTAATTTCTTGAAAGTAAATATATGCACAGGCAAGTACATGTACATTCACATACGTATGTACTTCTCTGGAGAATCCATACTAATTCTACTCCTCAGAAGTATGAGAACTAGGTCTTATATCTGGAAGGTTCTTCCATGGCAATACTATTGTAGAAATGAATAAAACCCCCATTTCCTCCCGAGTTTCCCTCCAGGGTACTATCTCACATAACTATAACAACTGAGATGCCTGAGTTAAGGAAGAGCCTCATTCTGTTCCCCTTGATTGCTTTGCTGTTCTTTGGTCTCTCTTTCCTGTTCTGTAGTGGGAACATTTGGAAATTCCCAGAAACAACAGACAGAGATGATGAAGGTCTATGTGAAAGGAGAAATGGCTCCTGTCTTAGTTACTTTGTATTGCTGTGAAGAGGCAACTTCTAGAAGAATGACTCACTCTCTCAGGGCCTCGAGTCTCAGAGGGTGAGTCCAGGACTGCCGTGGCTGGGAGCGTGGCAGCAGGCAGCCAGCATGGCATGGGAGTAGTAGCCGAGAGCGCCTATCTTGAGGCAGACACAACCAACAAGCAGAGAAAGGTAACTGGGAATGGCATGGGCTTTTGAAATCTCAAAGGCCACCCCTGTGACACACCTCCTCCAACAAGGCCACACCTCCTAATCCTTCCAAAGCCATTCTACCAACAGGAATCAAGCATTCAAATATGTGAGTCTGTGGGGGTCCTTCTCAAACAGATCTCTATAACTCTGGTGTTTTGCACTAATGAAGCCTTCCTGGATCAGCTGTTTCTCCATAACAAGTTCTCTAAATTCAGACTCGTGAGGATTCACATGCACTGGGGTAACCTGAATCTTTATGTAACAACTTGTTGCTTCTTTGGGCTTATGAACATTAACGTGTTACTTCTAGGTCACTGATAAAAATTAACATAATTCTCATGCAGTTCACTAAGCTCTAGGCCTAACTACTAGTGTCCCAAATCTCATAAAATCTAGGTTGATGTATAAATTTTATGGCTTCAAATGTTAGGGGAAAATGAAAATAAAAATTAGTGTATCCCCAAGGCCCATTATCATTATAATTAATGTAAAGATTCATGTAAAGAATTAATCCTAGAATTTTCCTGTCACCGCCTTTCATAATATAAATCTTATTAGCTATGAAATATAATATAATCCATACAGCATGGTCTTCATGTCAGTTCACAGTCTGATGGCTCAATCTATCCCTCCAGACCCACCAGCTGCTTTACTTCAAACCCACTGTCAATCATTCTGGTCCTCATCAGCACTGGGTACGTCTGATGCATAGGCCCCTTTCCTAGTTCCTCTCTAACAGTTGAAACTCTCTGCCAGCTCAAATATCTAGGACACTTCTTTGATGTGTTCCTTTGCCTCCTGACATCCCAGCAGAATCCACTGCTTACACCTCATTAAAGTACCCAGGGTGCCTTATTCATGATTTATTAGAGGATTTTCTCACTATATTTTCTTGGGTATACCTGCCTCTTACCTTCCACAAACTGTATACCGCTACTGGATGACTGGGTCATGTCATAGGGAACCCAAGAGTTTAACCTGCCCTTTCACATGCTAGATGCCCACTAAATGTGTCCTGAACTGGAGTTACATAAGAGCTTCAGAATATTTTCCATGGTTTCATTTGTGCCTATCATAACCCCATTACTTAGGATGAGTAAGCATTTTTTATTGGTTCTATTAGAATAACTAAACTAAGGGCATGGTGATATTTTCCATAGAGACAGAACAAATAAAATGTACTGATGGTAGATAAGTGATGATAGGTAAGTAGGTAGATAGATAGATAGATGATAGATAGATAGATAGATAGATAGATAGATAGATAGATAGATAGATAGATAGATAGATATTTACTAGGAGAATTGACTCACTTGTTTATATGTTTATACAGGCTGAGAAGTTTTATGGTGGGTACTCTGTGCTACTATTTGAATCTGAAATATTCCCCACGGGCTCGTGTTTTGAGTGTTTTATCCCAGCTGGTGGTACTGCTTCAGGAGGTGAGACTGACCAGTAAAAATAGCTCACTAGATGTGGACGTGTGACAGTAACAGCTCGTGCAGCCCTTGGCTCTGGCCCTGTTCTCTCTGCCTTCTGGCCTGCCACAAGATAAACAGCAACCATCATACACGTCTACCACCATTAGTTGTACATTGCCTAACCCATGGTAATGAAATGAGATGATCTAAAACACTGGGCTAAAAATAAATGTTGCTCTGTATTAGGCTGTTCCTGCCAGATACTGTCACAGAGACGCAAAAGTAAACAACATAGTTTATGAGCTGGCGACCGTGAGACACTGGGAGTGTGACTCAGTCCATGTCTGAAGGCCTCGGAAAAGGGAAGTCATGGCCAAAAACAGCAATCCTGACGATCTTGAGGATGCTAGTTCACAGTCCAAAGGCCAGGGAACCATGAGTCTTGATGTACACAGGCAATAGAAATGCGATGCTTCTGCTGAGCAGCAGGGAGAGGGGAGATTTCTTCTTTTTATCCTATCTAGACTTCAAGTGGATTTTGTCACTTCATCGACCGACTCACAGGCCGGTCTCCCAGAAGTAATACTTTATCAGATCTCCATTTTCTGCATATTCCTTAATCCGGTCAAGTAGACAATAAAGAGGAACCCATGATGTGCCTCATGTCAGCCAGTCAGTGGCTGACTGGGGACTATTCTATGAGTTTCCCAGTACAGGCTCATGCTCTTCAGTGCCATTATGCAACACTCAGCAAAAAGTGGGGACACGAAGAAGAGCCAAAGATCCTTGGAGCCACTATTTGTGACACACTGCAGTATTAAAGCTCTCATACACCCACGCCCCCTCCAAGTCACTTGTAGTGTTTGTACTGTCTCATGCAGCTTTAAAGGAGTCTCTGAGATGACAAAGCAATGGAAGAGAGACTGGAAGATGGCTTTCATTTCTGACATTTTTCCTGTGGTGGCTGCCTCCTGACTCACTAAACAGAGACTTCATTAGGAAGAATTGTCTGTTCTTTCCACCAAAGCAGCTTTGTTCCTTAGGCGTAAACAGAGTGATCCCCTTCACTCTCTAAATTGGCCAGAGAGCCAGCCTTGTATAAATAAGGCCTTCTTAGCTTTGACTTCAGATGTTGGCTCTTCCTCCTGAGAGTTTCACCTACTTAAAATTCACTTGTTGCTCTTTAAATTCACATGTAGCTTCGGGCAAATGTTTGAATTTCGAAAATGAAACTGTGCCCAAAATAAGCTCAGGAAAAAAGAATAAGTCAAATAAGTAAAAAGTCTTTGAAAATAAGCAAAAGCATGAAAGTGATTTAGTTTTATGTGCTCATTTAAAAAATAATGTATGTTCCACATAAGCTGCCAAGCATGGGAAGGCTCATCTGGAAAGTCTAAAGTATTTTAGTCTAAAGCCTTTCCTTTAGAAAAAGGAAAAAATTAGCCCTGCAACTCCATTGTAAATATATCATTGCTGTCCAGAACCCCAACCTCAGATATCCAGAATCTCACCTCAAATATCCAGGACAAGACCCCAGATGTCCAAAAACAGTTCAGATTTCCAAATTTTGCCCGTCTCACCCTTAGATATCCAAGACCTACCCTCAAATATCCAGAAGCCACAGTGGGATACCCAAGGACCATCCTCAGGTGTCTGAATCACTTTGGAAAAGAGTCCTAGTCTAAGTATGTACTAACCCTCCAGGTAATTCTAACCTGTAGGCAGAATTAAGAGATGAATAATATTCAGAACCTGTTCAAATAGGTTTTTATTATGCACCTTTCTATCTACAAACCCTACCCGTCATTATAAAGACACACCAACATTGAGCACCAGTCCTATCCCCTTATAAGGCGCAATCTTTCTATATGTGTATCTAATTGACAGGTTGAACTACGGGCAAGGGTGTGCACGTGTGTGTGCACATGTATAGGAGAGAGAAGATGGAAACATGCTTGAAACAGTTCCGAATAAGTACACTATTCAACTTTCTACCATGACTTCTGCTCCTAATTTATAGATGTACAATATAAATAAAAATCATTCATTCCTAAAGAAGCAGAGCTTGCCTGAGAGCTTAGTCTGACCCTAGCACCCTGATCCCCTGTCCTCATACCCTGTCATAAGATAACATTGATGCTACTGCGATCATCCACCAGTTGAAAGGGGCATTTGTACTTCATGGACTACTGTGCCTTCAGGAAATTTAGCTCTCTGCAAATCTAGGCCCTTTGCAAAGAAGGTGAGCTCACAAGTGCCATTAACAAGAAGGATCTGCTACTATGTGACAGTGGTCCCCAACCCTGAGATGTGGCTATAGAGCAAGCGACACTGAGCTCTGCTGAAACCGTGTATGGATCCTTTTCTGTCACTGTGGTAAACCCCTTCTACAATGAACAACTCTGGGGAGTGGACTTTTGTGCTTGCAGTTCCAAAGGGAGATGGCCCATCATGGTGGAGAATGAGGCAGCAGGAGCATAGTGCATCCAGACACAGAAAGCAGAGAGAGAAACAAAAGTAGAACCAGACTGCAAAACCTAATAGCTCACCCTCAATAATGCCCTTCTTCCAGCAAGGCTCCACCTTCTCAAGGTTCCACAGCCATCCAGCTACTACTAGCTGGAGACCAACTGTTCAAACACATGGGCCTATAAAGCACGTTTCACATTCAAACCACAAGCACCCCTTACAAAGTCATGAACAGCTGCAGTGGACATTTGGATACCATTTGGAGCAGAGAAAGGCAGGAACAGAGAAAATAATTGTCACCCCCAAGTCTTATTGTAGATTACAGTTTGCATTTGTTAGCAATGCAGAAAACTTGTGGGGGTAAAACTTTTTACCCAGGTGGAATGTTCTCTCTGGTAGCACCTACCTTCTTCTCCCCCTACCCCCTACCTCCTCTTTCTTCTTCTCTTGTATGGCGTTATAATTTTTCAAAGTCTGTATGTAGTAATATGAAGCGGCGGGATTGCGTCCCCCAAACCCAAGCCGCCTGCCTTACCCGGCTAGCTTATGCCCCAAATAATTACACGGACACTGTATTCTTTTAAACACTGCTCTGGCCCATTTCTAATAATCTATGTAGCGCCCCTAGGTGCGCTTACCGGGAAGATTCTAGCCTAAGTCCATCCTGGGTCGGAGCTGGGGCATGGTGTGCGTCTTCCCTGGAGCAGGTAGCATGGCGTCTCTCCTGCGTCTGCTCCGGAGAGGAGAGCTGTGGAGTCTGACCTCACTTCCTCTTCCTCCCAGCCTTCCCTTCTGTTTACTCCACCCACCTAAGGGTGGGCCTATCAAATGGGCCTAGCAGTTTCTTTATTGCTTAAACAATGAAATCAACAGATTGATATATGACACTCCCCCATCACTTCCCCTTTTTCTGTTTAAACAAAAAAAAAGGCTTTAACTTTAACATAGCAAAATTACATATAACAGTTATCAAGTAAAAGTTACATCAGAAACATTTATACATATAACAAAATTGACCTTAAAATCCATACCAATGCAAATTATTCATACCTATATCATTTCCCCCTTTAAATGTAAAAGAACATTTATAAACTATATTTGGGAACATGGGCGCAGTTTTTTCTCTCCAAACTGCTTCCTGCTGAATGGGGGCGTCGTTAATCAGATTATTTAGGGTGTAACCTGTGTGCCAGGTTTATCTCAGTTGGCAGTTGAGCAAGGCAATTTTCTGAAGATGTTCACAGCAATCCTTCAGGAGGACGTGGTCCATCATACCAAATCGGAATAGAAGAAATCCATAGAGTCTCATCCTCTGTGAAAACAAAAGAAGAATCTCTTTTCCAAAGTATCATATCCTTAGATCCAAATTCTGAAATCATACCCTCATGATATCCGTTCTGGTTCCACTTGGCAGCCCATATAATGAAATGTCTCTCTGTACTTAGCTCCTTCACAGTCAAAAATTTTAAAGAAAACACAATGTACATAATCCAGACTCTCTGTGAATTTTCCATCTTTACGCGGCTTATTTTTATTTATATCTATAACTATCTGTACTCTGTCTCTTTAAAGACTTTACCTTTTTTTTTTTTTTAAGCATTAACTTTATTCTCTATATTCTTTTCCTTCTCTCTCCCAAGCCTACGTACATTCATCCAACAGTGTGACTCGTTTAGCGGTCTGAATCTGTCCTATTGTGAATCTACAATTTTTTACTATCCAGGAGCACTTTTGATTTGCACCTTTAAATCACTAGACGCTTAAGAATCTAAGCTGTGACATTCCTACATTAACTTTTTGCTTTTTGAGCGTAAATCTTTGACCTGTAGACCAGGCTGCCTTTGAACTCTCAGAGATCCGCCCGTCTCTGCCTCCCAGGCATTGGGATTAAAGGTGTTTGCTACTACACCTTGAACTCACAGAGATCCGTTTGTCTCTGCCTTCTAGGCACTGGGATTAAAGGCGTGTGCTACCACGCCTTGAAGTCACAGAGGTCTAACTCCCTCTGCCTCCCAAGTGTTGGGATTAAAGGTGTGTACACACAACAACTCTCTTCCTTTTTTTTGTTTTTTGCTTTAAGAACTTCAACTTTCAGCTTGCATATATTTTTAACACACTTTAAACCATTCAGAAATTTTCTCTGTCTTTGAATCTCTCTTTACTGTATATCTCTCTTTTTTTTCTGACTACATGAGTCCTTAATTTAGCAAGCAATATCAGTAGGACTAAAGGCGTGGCTTTGCCAGCTAGATCCAGTCCATTCCTTAGCTTTTCAGCCTCATGGCTGAGGTACTGGCTGTAGCCATGTTTATAGCATTTTAAGGTCCCTGCCAGCCAGCGAGCTACAACAGACAACACTCAAGTCCTCTCTCTGTAGCCGGCCCTCCTGCCTCAAACAGTCAGAGTTTGTCCTGGCAGGATGGCCCAGAAAGCCGGCATTTTAAAACGGCGCAGCTTTTTTCCTGCTACGGCTGAAAACCGAAAAGCATGCGTTCAGCTTTTCGTCAACACCGTTTAAGTGTTTCGTGGCAGGACCTCTTAATGAGCTGCAGGCTTTGCAGCTGAAGCTGAGTCAGGAAGCCTCTTGGGGCTACCAGGTAGGAGCGGCACTCAGCACTTTAATTCTGAGACTGAGCGTGCAGCACAGAAATTCTTTTCATCCAAGTAACATCCAAATCTGACAGGCAGAGCACTGCGCAGTCTAAAAACACGTCTCTGTATGGCAGCAGGAATCGGCCATGCTCTTCCGCCTGTCTAAGCCTGCTTCTGCCTTCTGCCCAGGAGCAGGCGGGGAGCTCTGAGTCATCGCACGGTCTCAGAGCACTCTCCTTCCGATCCCAAGCGGGAACACAAACATAAAGCCAGAGTTTGCACTGGTGGCACAGCCCCAGGAAGCAGCGCTTTAAGATAACGCAGCTTTTTTTCTGCTGCTGTTGCTGAATCAGGAAATCTTTCTACAGCACGCCACCAACAAACAGCAAAAATCTGTGTTAAACTCTCTCTCCCTTATTTTTAAGCCTTCTCAGGTTTTTTAAGTGGGTTTAGTTAGCCACACGTCTGGGCGTCATTTGTAGTAATATGGGGAGCGGCTGGGCTGTGTCCCCAAAACCCCAGCCGCCTGCCCGGCTCGGCTAGCTTATGCCCCAAATAATTACACGGACACTGTATTCTTTTAAACACTGCTCTGGCCCATTTCTAATAATCTATGTAGCGCCCCTAGGTGCGCTTACCGGGAAGATTCTAGCCTAAGTCCATCCTGGGTCGGAGCTGGGGCATGGTGTGCGTCTT
This sequence comes from Microtus pennsylvanicus, assembly GCF_037038515.1. Classification (NCBI taxonomy): domain Eukaryota; kingdom Metazoa; phylum Chordata; class Mammalia; order Rodentia; family Cricetidae; genus Microtus; species Microtus pennsylvanicus. The sequence continues at coordinate 39,803,194 of NC_134597.1, forward strand.
CCCTGGAGCAGGTAGCATGGCGTCTCTCCTGCGTCTGCTCCGGAGAGGAGAGCTGTGGAGTCTGACCTCACTTCCTCTTCCTCCCAGCCTTCCCTTCTGTTTACTCCACCCACCTAAGGGTGGGCCTATCAAATGGGCCTAGCAGTTTCTTTATTGCTTAAACAATGAAATCAACAGATTGATATATGACACTCCCCCATCATCTGTATAAAACCATAACTAAACCTAGATTATGAGCAGCCTCAGAATTCCACCTGTTAGGGGAGGGATATCATTAGTTCAGTTTCAAATAATTCCAAATTACCACAAGGTTCAAATAATCACACTGAGGTCTACAAGCCTCCACTGAGTACTCAATTTCCACCAATTTATGGTTCTTACCAAGGTTAAAACGGTAGAACCAAAGACCACCCGTGTTATTAAATATATATACAGTTAAAATTCTATATTTAAAAGGCTGGAGTGTACCTTGAAGCCCTCTATTTAGACATTCAGAAATGAGCTGCAGCCGATCCTGCATTCAGAAATGTATTCGTTTGGCTGGAGAAATGACTCGGTGATTAAGCGCACTTGCTGTGCAATCATGAAACCCAGAGTTGTGATC